>NC_080800.1:25887819-26570676 GCF_028018385.1 Neofelis nebulosa | reverse complement strand
GGATGCAGCAGGGCATAGCCTTTTACGCAATGTCTACCTCTTTGTCTCCACTATACGGTGACACATGTCGTCCGAGTAGACACGGTCCAAGTCAGGGTTGTGTCGGAGTTACGCCATCGTGTATAGGAGCTGATGGGGCCAAGTGAACGCTGCCTTCCTTTGTGCTGAGAAGGCCTCCGCCACGTTCCTTAGGGAGGGGCTCGACCACACAACTAACTCTAAAAATGACGGGAAGACTGGGGGGTGGGGGTGGGGGGGGAAGGAGCTTCCACAATTAATCACAGGATGATAGATAAACCAGCAGAGAAACGGCCTAGAAGCCACAATTTATTTGTTTATGAATGCGATTTACTGTCCAATTGGCTTACCTCCGACACCAGCGCTCATCCCGACAGGTGCCCTCCTCCCTGCCCATCACCCAGCTTCCCCTCTCCCCCACCTGCCATCAACCCTCACTTTGTTGTCTGTATTTAAGAGTCTCTTGTGCTTTGCCTCCCTCCCTCTATTTTCCCCCCTTCCCCTCCCCCATGGTCTTCTGTTAAGTTTCTCAAGATCCACATAGGAGTGAAAACGTAAGGTATCTGTCTTTCTCGGACAGACTTATTTCACTCAGCACAACACTAGAAGCGGCCCTTTAAGAAGTACTCGGGGGGGGGGGGGGGGGGGGGCGCCTGGGTGGCGCAGTCGGTTAAGCGTCCGACTTCAGCCAGGTCACGATCTCGCGGTCCGTGAGTTCGAGCCCCGCGTCAGGCTCTGGGCTGATGGCCTGGAGCCTGTTTCCGATTCTGTGTCTCCCTCTCTCTGCACCTCCCCCGTTCATGCTCTGTCTCTCTCTGTCCCAAAAATAAATAAAAAACGTTGAAAAAAAAAATTAAAAAAAAAAAAAAAAAAAAGAAGTACTAGGGGTAAGGGTGCCTGGGGGGCTCAGTGCATTAAGCAACCGGCTCCTGGTTTCAGCTCAGGCCCTGTGCTGACAGCGTAGAACCTACTTCGTATTCTCTCTGTCTCTCTGTACCTCCCACATGCTCTCTCTCTCCAAGTAAATAAACTTTACAAAAAAAAAAAAAAAAAAAAAAAAAAAAACGTTTTTCACAAGTACCTGGGGTTTATGTGGAGGACACTTCATTGCCTTAGAACATGCCCAGGAGGGGCAGGGATTTCCAGGATAAACTTCCAGGAATGAAAGCACGGGCAGGTGCCCATGTGTTTCCCGTCCAGAGCCAGTGCAAACTCCCCACCTACCTCGCGAGCACCGTGGGACCGCCCCCGGGGCCCCCGTGGAGACGCCTGTCCGATCCACCCACACGGGGGCACGTGTCCCTCCAAAGCAATGCTGCCCAGCCACACCCCGCAAGCCGCCAGGGCGGGGACCGGTGTCATTCCAGAGTGACTCCCGACCTGGGGAGAGGTGGGGATAACCACACACCCCATTGCAGCCACAGTTCCAGCAGCCCCGCCTCTCGGCCGGGCACCTGCAGGTGTCGTGCAGAGGCCGATGACAGACACCGAGGCGACTGCCACCGACGAAAGCCTCTGGGGAGGGCGAGTAGGGGTAGCGCCCTGCCGTTCAGGGTGCAAAGCGAGTCAGCAAAGCGGACCGGAGACGAATGGGGCTCAGCCATGGTCGCAGGAACCACGCAGCCCACAGAGGAGACGGCGCAACACACACGGGGTTAGACAAGCTGAGGACACAGAGGAGTTTTTTTGTTTTTGTTTTTGTTTTTTTTTCCAGTAAAAGAACAGGACAAAATCCCAACAAAAGAAGCTGAAAGGAAATACAGAGAAGCAATATACCCGATTAAGAATTCAAGGCAGGGGCGCCTGGGTGGCTCGGTCGGTTGAGCGTCCGACTTCGGCTCAGGTCACGAGCTCCCAGTTGGGGAGTTTGAGCCCCGCATCGGGCTCTGCGCGGACAGCTCGGAGCCTGGAGCCTGATTTGGACTCTGTGTCTCCTTCTCTCTCTGCCCCTTCCCCTGCTCACACTCTGTCTGTCTCTGTCTCTCTCTCAAAAATAAAGAGCTATTGGGGCGCCTGGGTGGCTCAGTCGGTTAAACGTCCGACTTCGCTCAGGTCATGATCTCACGGTCCGGTCCGTGAGTTCGAGCCCCGCGTCGGGCTCTGTGCTGACAGCTCGGAGCCTGGAGCCTGTTTCGGATTCTCTGTCTCCCTCTCTCTCTCTCTCTGCCCCTCCCCCGTTCATGCTCTGTCTCTCTCTGTCTCAAAAATAAACATTAAAAAAAATTTTTTTTTGGGCGCCTGGGTGGCGCAGTCGGTTAAGCGTCCGACTTCAGTCAGGTCACGATCTCGCGGTCCTTGAGTTCGAGCCCCGCGTCGGGCTCTGGGCTGATGGCTCGGAGCCTGGAGCCTGTTTCTGATTCTGTGTCTCCCTCTCTCTCTGCCCCTCCCCCGTTCATGCTCTGTCTCTCTCTGTCCCAAAAATAAATAAAAAAAAAATGTAAAAAAAAAAAAAAATTTTTTTTTAAAAAATGAAAAAAAAAAAATAAAGAGCTATTAAACAAATTTATTTTAAAGAATTCAAAGCAATGGTCGTAAAGACACTGGACTTGAAAAAAAAGTGGAGGATCTCAGGGATACCTTCAACAAAGAGAAATAAAAAGAAAAAAAAACAATCAGAGAGGAAGAATTCAGTAACTGACGTAAAAAAATACCCTAGAGGGAACCACCAGCAGCCTCGATGATGTAAAATATCATCGGTGATCTGGACGACCAAGTAGTGGAAAGCAACTGAGTTAAACAGCAAGAAAAGTATCTCAAAATGAGAAGAGGTTAAGGGAACTCAGCAACATCATCCAGCCAAGTAACATTTGCATTTAGGGACCCCAGAGGAGAAAGGGGGGAAGGGAGGCCAACATAGGTGACGACCTATGTGAAGACCATTCATAGCTGAAAATTTTCCTCATCGGGGGAAGAAAACAGACATTCACGGCCAGGAAGCACAGAGAAGCCCTTAACAAGATTAAAACCAAACAGGTCCACAGCAAGACACATAATAATTAAAATGGCAAAAGGTAGTGATAAAGGGAGAATTTTCAGGGCAGCAAGAGAGGGGCAACTGGGTGGCTCAGCGAGTTAAGCATCTGACTCTTGATTTCGGCTCAGATCGTGATCTCTCGGTTTGCGGGTTCGAGCCCCTCATCGGGCTCTGAGCTGACACTGTAGAGCCTGCTTAGGATTCTCGCGCTCTCTCTCTGCCCCTCCCTTGCTCTCTGTCTCAAAAATCATCCACCAAAAAAATAATAACAATAATAACCAAAAAAATTTTAAAAAGTAAAAGCACCAAGAGGAAACACAACAGTTACATACAAGGCTATCAGCTGATTTTTAACAAATTCTGTAGGCCAAGAAGAAGAGGCATGATATATTCCAAGTGCTGAAAAGCAAATACTGCAACCAAGAATACCCAGTAAGATGATCATTCGGAATAGAAGGAGAAACAAAGAATTTCCCGGACAAAAATTGAAGGAGCTTATCATCACTAAACCAGGCCTCCCAGAAATATTGAAGGGAATTCTTTGAGTACAAAGAAAAGGCTGTAGGGGCTCCTGGGTGGCTCAGTTAAACGTCGGACTTCAGCTAAGGTCACCTTCTCGTGGTTGGTGAGTTCAAGCCCCACATCAGGCTCTGTACTGACAGTGCTGAACCTCCTGGGAGTTCTTCCTCTCTTCCTCTCTCCTCTCTCTCTGCTGCTCATGCTCTCGCTCTCTCTCTCAAATAAATTTTAAAAAACTTGAAAGAAAGAAAGAAAGAAAGAAAGAAAGAAAAGGCTGTAACTAGAAGAAAATTAGGAAAGGAAAAAATGTCACAAGTAAATGCACACATCTAAAGGGAGTAGATTAATCACAAAACCAGTATGGAGATTAATACACAAAAGCAGAACAAATAAGTATTAGCTTAAATACATCAGTCATGAGATTCACAAAAGTATGTAATGTATGACATTATGTACATAAAATGGGGAAGGGGAGTAAATATTTAGTGCTTTTCAAATGGGTTCCAACTTAGTCACCATCAACTTAATATAAACTGTGATATGCACTGCATAAGAGGTTACATATGAACGTAATGGTAACCACAAATCAAGATCCTATACAGATACATGCAGGGGGAAAAAAAAAAAAAGAAAGTAATCCATGCCTAACACTAAAGAAAACCATCAAACCATATGGGAAGAGAGCAAAAGAGAAGAAAGGAACAGAGAGGAACTACAAAAAACACAAAACAAAAAATACCCTGTAAAACAAGTAACAAAATGGCAATACATAATCGATAATTACTTTATTCAAAAAAAGTGTTTGTTGGGGCGCCTGGGTGGCTCAGTCGGTTGAGCATCCGACTTCGGCTCAGGTCGTGATTTCACGGTTCATGGGTTCGAGCCCCACGTCGGGCTCTGTGCTGACAGCTCGGAGCCTGGAGCCTGCTTCGGATTCTGTGTCCCCCTCTCTCTCTGCTCCTCCCCTGCTCACACTCTTGTCTCGCTCTCAAAAATAAATAAAGATTAAAAAAATTGTTTTTATATGTTTATTTTGAGAGAATGTGTGAGCAGGGGAGGGGTGGACAGAGAGAGAGGGAGAGATTCCCAAGTAGGCTCCACAGTGTCAGTGCAGGGCCCAAGGTGGGTTATGATCTGAGCCAAAATCAAGAGTTAGATGCCTAATAGACTGAGACATCCGGGCACCCCAATCAATAATTACTTTCTATTTGAACGGACTAAATGCTCCAAGAGAAAGACACAGGGTCACATGGATAAAAAACAAGACCCATCTATATGCTGCCTACAAGACACTCACACAAGACCTAAACAGACATGCAGACTGAAAGGGAAAAGAGAGGACAACATTTACCATGTAAATGAAAGCAAAGCAAAAAAAAAAAAAAAAAAACAAAACAAAAAAAAACAAAACAAAAACTGGGAAAGTAATACTTGTATCAGAAAAAACAGATTTAAAAATTTTTTGAGGGGCGCCTGGGTGGCTCAGTCGGTTGAGCGTCCGACTTCGGCTCAGGTCACGATCTCGCGGTCAGCGAGTTCAAGCCCCGCGTCGGGCTCTGTGCTGACAGCTCAGAGCCTGGAGGCTGTTTCAGATTCTGTGTCTCCCTCTCTCTCTGACCCTCCCCCGTTCATGCTCTGTCTCTCTCTGTCTCAAAAATAAATAAACGTTAAAAAAAAAATTAAAAAAAATTTTTTTTTGAAATGTTTTCTCTATTTTTGACAGCGAGAGACAAAGACAGAGCATGAGTTTATTTCACTTTTGAGACAGAGAGAGACAAAGTGTGAGCAGGGGAGGGGCAGAGAGAGAGGTAGACACAGAATATGAAGGAGGCTCCAGGCTCCCAGCTGTCAGCACAGAGCCTGATCCGGGGCTCGAACCCATGAACCGTGAGATCATGACCTCAGCCGAAGTTGGAAGCTTAACTGACTGAGCCACCCGGATGCCCCAGAAAAAACAGATTTTAAGACAAAGTCTATAGCAACAAAAAAAGGCACTACACGATGATAAAGGGAAAATCCAACAAGAAGATATAATAATGGTCATTATTTATGCATCCAAGATGGGAGTACCTAAATACATAAAGCAACTGTTAACTGGCATAAAGGGAGAACGTGACAGTAATACAGTGAAAGCAGAGGACTTTAACACCCCACTTACATCCATGGATAGATTATCGCAAAAGAACATCAATAACGAAAACAGTGGCTTTGAATAACACATTACACCAGATGAATCTAACAGATATATACAGATATTCCCTCCAAATACAGCAGAATACACATTCTTTTCACAAACATTTACCAGAATGGATCCCATGTTAGGCCACAACGCAGGTCTCAACAAATTCAAGAAATCTTATTATGCACCTCTTCCGACCACAATGATATGAAACTCAAAATCGATTCTAACAAAATATCTGGAAAGAACATCAATACATTGGGACGCCTGAGTGGCTCAGTTGGTTAAGCATCTGACTTCGGCTCAGGTCATGATCTCACGGTCCATGAGTTGAAGGCCCGCGTCGGGCTCCGGGCGGACAGCTCATGAGCTTGAGCCCCACGAACTGACAGCTCAGAGCCTGGAGCCTGCTTCAAATTCTGTGCCTCCCTCTCTCTCTGCCCCTCCCCTGCTCGTGCTCTGTCTGTCTGTCTCTCTCAAAAGTAAACATTAAAAAAAAATCAAGAACATCAGTACATGAAGGCTAGATAACAGGCTACTCAACAATGAATGGGTCAACCAAGAAATGAAGGAGCAAATCGCCCAATGCACAGAGGCAAATGAAAATGAAAACACAATGGGCCACAATCTTCTGGGGTTGTCGCAAAAACACTTCTTTTTTTTTTGTTAATTTTTTTTTAACGTTTATTTATTTTTGAGACAGAGAGAGACAGAACATGAACGGGGGAGGGTCAGAGAGAGGGAGGCACAGAATCTGAAACAGGCTCCAGGTTCTGAGCAGTCAGCACAGAGCCCGACGCGGGGCTCGAACTCACGGACCGCGAGATCGTGACCTGAGCCGAAGTCGGACGCCTAACCGACTGAGCCACCCAGGAGCCCCTGTCGCAAAAACACTTCTATGAGTAGAGTTTATAGTGCTAGAGGTCTACCTCAAGAAAAAGGAACAATCTCAAAGAAAATACCTAAGCCTTACACCTAAAGGAGCTAGAAAAAGAAGAACGAAGCCCAAAGCCACTAAAAGGAAGGAAATAAAGATTAGAGGAGAAATAAATGAGATAGAGTACATACAATAGTACAGATCAATGAAACCAGGAGATGGCTCTTTGAAAAGGTCAGCAAAATTATAAACCTGTAAGGAGACGCATCACGAGAAAAGAATACTCAAAATGATAAATGAAAAGGTGGATAAATAGAATTACAAATAAAAGGGTAGAAATAACAACCAACCTAACCGAAGTACAAAGAATTTGAAGAGACTACTGCAAAGAATGATAGGCCAATGAGTTGGACAACCTAAAATAAATAGGAAAATTCCTAGCAGCATAAAAGACCCCACGAGTCAATTAGGAAGAGACAGACAAGGTGAACACATGGATTATTAGTAATGACATTGAGTCAGTAATCAAAAACAACTCCCAACCAACCAAAGTCCAGGACCAGGTGGCTTCCCAGGTAAATTCTACAAAACATGCAAAAAACAAAACAAAAACAAAAACAAACAAACAAAACATTCTTCTCCAACTATTCCAAAAAACAGAAAAGGAAGTAAAACTTCCAAATTCATCCTCGGAGACATTACCTCGATAGCAAAACCAAACAAAGACTATAAAAAGAGAGTAACTAGAGGACTTTATCTCTGATGAACATAGACATGTAAGTCCTTAACAACTTATTAGTAAATTCAAGAATACATTAAAAAAAAATTTTTTTTTAACATTTATTTATTTTTGAGACAGAGAGAGACAGAGCATGAACAGGGGAGTGGCAGAGAGAGAGGGAGACACAGAATCCGAAGCAGGCTCCAGGCTCTGAGCCGTCAGCCCAGAGCCTGACGCGGGGCTCGAACTCACGGACCGTGAGATCGTGACCTGAGCTGAAGTCGGACGCTCAACTGACTGAGCCACCCAGGTGCCCCAAGAATACATTTTTTTTAAATCACTCACCACGACTAAGCAGCACTTATTCCTAGTATGTAAGAGTGGTTCAATATTCACACATCAACATGATGTATCTCATTGACCAGAGAATAAAACCCTATGATCATCTCGACAGAAACAGCAAAACACAGTGCCTATTCCTGGTAAAAACTCTGACAGTAGGTTAGAGGGAACACACCTCCACCGAGTAAAGGCCATAAATGTCAAACCCACAGCTAATATCATTCTTAATGGTGAAAAAGAACGTTTTACCTAAAATCAGGAAGAAACAAGGGTGCCCACTCTCACCGGTTTTTTCAACATAGTACAAGTCCTACCCATAGCAATCAGACAGGAATTAACAGGCATCCAAATGGGTAAGAAAGGAGTCAAACTGTCACTATGTACAAATAACCTGAAGTATATAGTAATATAGAGATCAACGTAGTAATCAATGTAGAGATCAACGTAGTAATATAGAGATCAACGTAGTGATGGATCAATACTAGTATATAGTATATAGAATATACTAATATGGACAAAACCCGAGTCACTCCACGAAAAAACTAGTTCTGATATATGACTTCAGTGAAGTCACAGGATACAAAATACATAATATGCTGCATTTCTATACATAAATAACAAAGTATCAGAAAGAGAAAATAGGAAAACAAACCCATTTACAGGTACATTAAAAAGAGTAAAACATCTAGGAATAAACTTCACCAAGAAGGTGAAAGCCCTGTACTCTGAAAACTGTCAAAAAAAACTGATGAAAGAAATTGAAGGCAACACAAACACGTGTAGATATCCCATGCCCTTGTATTCGAAGAATTACTATCAGTAAACTGTCCATACTACTTAGGGCAATCTACACATTCAACACAATGCCTAGCAAAGTATCAACAGCCTATTTCACAGAACCACAACAACTAGTCCAAAAATTTGTACGGAACCACTAAAGACCCAAAGAGCCAAAGGAATCTTGAGAAAGAAGAACAAAACAGGACCCATCACAATTCCAGATTGCATCATATTCTACAAGGCTATAGTCATCAAAAGAATATGGGACCAGAACAAAAAGAGAAACAGAGGTTAATGGAAAAGCACACAGAACCCAGAAACGAACACATGCTTATAAGGTCAATTAACCTATGACAAGGGAGACAAGAAAATACAATGGGAAAAGAGGGTGCTCTTCAACAGCTGGTGCTTTAAAAACAAATGCATACAAAAGCTACATGCAAAAGAATGAAAACGGGCCTCTTTCTTACACCATACACAAAAATAACCTCAAAATTGATTAAAGGCTAAAAATGTGAGACCTGAAACTACAGAACTCCTAGAAGAAAACATGACATGAGCCATACAAACACTTTTCTAGATATGTGTCCTCAGGAAAGGTAAACCAAAGCAAAAATTAAGTATTGGGACTACATCAACATAAAAAGCTTTTGCACAGTGAAGGGAACGTTGGACAAAACAAAAAGGCAACCTACTGAATGAGAAAAGATATTTGTAAATGATACACTTGGTACGAGATTAAAATCTAAAATATATCAAGAACTTACACCACTTAACATCCAAAACCCCAATAATCTAATTAAAAAGTAAGCAGAGGGCCTGACGAGCCATTTGTCCAAGGAAGACATCCAGGAGGCCAACAGGCCCATCAAAGAATGCTCAACATCACTAATCATCAGGGAAAGGCAAATCAAAACCACAGTGAGATAGCACCCCATACTTGTCAGAATGGCTAGAATCAAAAAGACAAGAAATGACGACCATTGGTGATGACGTGCGGACAAAGCGAACCTTCGAGCACTGTTAGTGGGAGTGTAAATTGGAACTGTGGAAAACAGCACGGATGTTCCTCAAACAATTAAAATTAGCAATACCATATGACCTGGTAATTCCACTACTGGGTATTTACCCAAAGAAAATGAAAACACTCATTTGAAAAGACATATGCACCCTTATGTTCACTGCAGCATTATTTACGATGGTCAAGATATGGAAGCAACCATGTGTCCATCAACAGATGAGTGAAGAAAATGTGGTATATACATACATTGCAATACTCTCCAGTTATAAAAAACAATGAGATCTTGCCATTTGTGAGAACATGGACGGACCCAGAGGGTACAATGCCACGTGAAATGAGCTCTACAGAGAAAGATAAATTGTGCATGATCTCGCTCACATGTGGCAAGTATTAAAACAAACTAAGAAACAACCCAAAAAACAGACCCTTGACTATAGATAAGCAACCGGTGGTTGCCAGAGGGGAGACAGACATGGTTTGCACCAAATGGATGAAGGAGAATGAGAGGCAGTTTACAAACTTCTAGTTATAAAATAAGTAAATCATGGAGATGCAAAGTACAGTATAGGGAATATAGTTACTAGGATTGTTTGGGGAGAGATGGGGTATACACCTAGTATGGTGAGCAATGAGTAACGTATACAATTGTTGATTCATTATGCTATACACTTGAAACTAGTAAAATACTGCATGTTAATTATACTTAAATAAAATACACACACACACACACACACACACACACACACATCATAAAAAACAAGAGAAGCAAAGAAGAAGAAAAATTAAAAAAAAAAAAAAAGTGCACCTGGCTGGCTTAATCAGTAGAACACGCGACCCTTGATCTCAAGGTTGGGAGTTCAAGACCCACACTGGGTGCAGAGATTACTTAAAAATAAAATCTACAGAGGCGGCTAAGTGGCTCGGTTGGTTAAGCGTCCAACTTCAGGTCACTTCATGATCTAGCAGTCTGTGAGTTCGAGCCCCGCGTCGGGCTCTGTGCTGGCAGCTCGGAGCCCGGAGCCTGCTTTGGATGCTGTGTCTCCCTCTCTCTGCCCCTACCCCGCTCACGCCTCTGTCTCTTTCTCTCACAAGTAAGTAAACACTAAAAAAATGTAAAAAAAAAAAAAAAATCTTTCAAAGAACAGTTCAATTTAAAAGACCTAAAGACCAAAAAAGTGGGAAAGAAAGGGAAAAATAGTTGTGTTCCAACCAAGTATTGATGAGGCTACAGATGTAACATTTGACAATTATGAGCCATATTAATACTGATTTCCTTGACCAAGGAACTTGTCAAGAGGAGCAGCTATCAACTACTTTTCAGAATGGTCAGAACATTTCTCTTTTATTTGTAATATACAACAGGTACCATAACCAAAAGGTACCATACCATAACATCATCCAAACGTTACAGAAAAGTCTAGAATAGAACATTGTCTTCTCCACCGCTGGCCCTCACCTGTGTGGCTCTCCCCAGGGACAACTTGCTACCAGTTTTGGAAGGGGCTTTAGATTTTAGAAGGACTAAAATAAAAGAACATGAATGATCTATGAATCAGGTCTATAGTTTTCGATCAACAAATTAATGACATGCCTGCTCTTGGGATGACTACGGCTTTGTACGATACTTTTGGGGTGCCTGTCTGGCTCAGTCAGTGGACCATGGGGTTCTTGATCTCAGGGTTGTGAGTTCAAGCCCCTCGTTGGATGTGGAGATTACACAAAATATTATCTTTAAAAACAAACAGCTTATAACTTAAAGAGTAAAAACAATAGCTTGATAGTAGAGAAACCCATCAGACAGTGACTTAAGTGATCCAAGTTAACATCGACAGGAAAAGGTCTACCTGGCTTGAGGTGGCTCCTGATAAGAAAACATCACTCACGTGGTATTCTTGCCACAACCATACGACTCAAATCATCAATAATTATCAGAGCAACTCAGTATTACGAGACTTTCTACAAAATAATGGTCACAAAATATTAATGCTATGAAAGACAAAAGAACCAGAAGAACCGTTCTACACGGAAGAGAAATGGTAACTTGGGGCACCTGGATGGCTCAGTCAGTTGAGTGTCCAACTCTTGATTTAGGCTCAGGTCATGATCCCGGGGTTGTGGGATCAAGCCCTGCGTCGGGCTCTGCTCTGAGTGTGGAGCCTGCTTGGGATTCTCTCTCTCTCTCTCTTTCTCTCTCTCTCTCTCTCTCTCTCTCTCTCTCTCTCTCTCTCTCTCTCTCTCTCTCCCCTGCCCCGCCCCCACCCCATCCCCTGTTCCTCTCCCCTGCTCTCTCTCTAAAATAAAAAATAAATAGGGGCGCCTGGGTGGCGCAGTCGGTTAAGCGTCCGACTTCAGCCAGGTCACGATCTCGCGGTCCGTGAGTTCGAGCCCCGCGTCAGGCTCTGGGCCAATGGCTCGGAGCCTGGAGCCTGTTTCCGATTCTGTGTCTCCCTCTCTCTCTGCCCCTCCCCCGTTCATGCTCTGTCTCTCTCTGTCCCAAAAATAAAAATAAAAAACGTTGAAAAAAAAAATTAAAATAAAAAATAAATAATAAAATTTTAAAAAGAGAGACACTGCAACTCAATGTACTGTGTAAGATCTCGAATTTGATCCCAGACCGGGAAAGTTTGCTACAAAAACATTATGATGAAAACTGTTAAGACGTGAGTATGGAACAGGAGTTATATAATAATATATCAAATCATTTCCCAGATTTTGAAAATTATACTGTCTTTTGTAAGAAGATGTCCAATTCTTATGAAATATATACTTGAAGTATTTAGTGGTAAAAAAGAGGGTATCATTCATGTATTTTCAGATTTTTTCAGAACAAAAATGATGGACAGATGTGTGTGTATACCTATGAGAATAATAATGCAGATGAAGAAAAGGATTTGGAACTTTGAAATCACATCCTTGTAAGAAGTGATCCTCCCCAAATCTTCCAGAATAGTAGTTCTGAGTCGTTGAACAAGCACACTTCTTTATCTTCTCACCATCAGGACTCCATTAAAATGATAATAAAGGGGTTAAAAAGGTACAAACCCCCCCCCGAAACACTCAATCAACAGAAGGGGGGGTTCTTGAGGGAAAGAGTTGACAACAAATACCGGTAGGTAGTTAAGAGTGGACTGACGACAGCAGTTGGGAGGAACCTGCAGCCTACAGTCTATGAGGGGGCAGGTGACCTGTCCACCAAGTGTAGAAGACGTCTTGGGTTCAGTCTTGAGGTCCTGGAGACGACAGGAGGGAGAAGTGCAACGGAAAACCATCATATCCCTGCCATCTCCACCCAAACGTCAGCTCAAAAAACTGCTTGCGACCACGTGTTTCATCGTCCAGCAACGAACTGCAATAAAATGGAGGATTTTTCTCTAAAAAAGGGGAACAATCTGGAGCCACTGGTAGCTTCCTGCCAACTCACACTGACAGGCAGACAATAAGCCCTGTGGCCCGTCAGCCCTAGAACAGCCCCAACAATCAAGGATCACCAGGCAGTTGAATAAGCCTGCAACTCAAAACAAAGAGAAATAACTAACTCCAGCAAAAAACCAAAGATAATTCAGGGATAAAAGCAAGCTTACCGAAACAATCTCATTATTTCTCTAAGAGAAAGAGGAATGGAAATTGTATTCATGAAGCTAAAACATGATGCGGTAACATCATGGAATAACTACCCATAGTACACCTTTGAAATTAATTTTTTTCAACATTTTTTATTTATTTTTGGGACAGAGAGAGACAGAGCATGAATGGGGGAGGGGCAGAGAGAGAGGGAGACACAGAATCGGAAACAGGCTCCAGGCTCCCAGCCGTCAGCCCAGAGCCTGACGCGGGGCTCGAACTCACGGACCGCGAGATCGTGACCTGGCTGAAGTCGGACGCTTAACCGACTGCGCCACCCAGGCGCCCCATGAAATTAAAAAACACCATTATGAAAATAGGAAGCATCTATATAAAAGCTGTAGTTCAAGACCTTTCCCAAAGGTGCAGCTCAACGGAAGGACAGGGAAAATAGGAGAAAAACTAAGACATCTATAGACTCAATTCAGGAGGCTCAATCTCCAAATACTGAGTTCCAGAGAGATAATGGAGATACGGAGGGAGAAACTTATCACAGAAAAGACACTAGAACATTCCTAGAGTTTTAGGAAAATACTAGGGTTGACTCAGTGATATTCAAGATACACAGCAAAAGACTTGCACCACTCACAATGAACTTCCCCAATGAGGAGACTCCTGCACACCTGGCTGGGTCAGTGGGTGGAGCGTGCAACTCTTCATCTCCGGGTTCTGAGTTCCCGGCCCACATTGGGCATAGAGATCACCTTAAATACAGTAATAGGAAGACCCAAAAAGCTTTCAGGAAGAATAGACGCATCGCTTTAAAAAAAAAAAAATAACCATCGGCCTGGTTTGAGAATTCTCAACATTAATACCTCATGGGTTTTCATCCTGAATTTTGAGTAAAGTTGAGCTTCAAATGAAAATTAATAGTGGAAGAAAAGAACAAAGACATTTCTGGTCAAAGCCAGGATGCAACAGTTTACCTTTTCCATACCTTTTAAGAAATTTCTGGAGAACATGCTCTGGCAAAATGAGGGGGTAAACGAGAAGAGGAGGAGGAGGAGGAGAAATGCTAACTAGGAATTAGACGGTTCATCGTAAAAGAGCAATCAAAGAAGCCCCTGGAAGAAAGGTACGTTGAGGCAACCAGTTCAGATTCCAACAGTCTCAACTGTGAACACCAGGCTCCGGGAGCGAAGTGTTCTCATTTCTTAGAAACTCGAGGAGGTAACGCATTAATATCCAATTTGGTTTTACAGTTAATAAACCATAGCAATGTGAACACTACTGATGCTCGGCTGGGAGAATCAACCCGGAGACAAAGTTAGAAGGAGTGCACGGTGGGTAGAGGAAAGGGTGTAAATGTTCTCAATCTGGTCAGCGTGCAAGTGTATGGACATGAGCAGGGAGGTGGAGTAGTGACGAACAGAAAGCAGGAATTAGCACTGATGTCCCAATCCTATCAAGTGGAGAGACAAAGGGTACCAGCTCTGTTGACCTATGCAGAACTCTATGCACAGGATTAAAATTTTCAGAGACAACGAGGAAGTTAAATAGTAATCGGACTGTATCGGGAGGAGAGGGGAGAAGAGGTATAGGTGTGAATGAGTGAAATCTTCATCTATGGAAAAGGAAAGTCACCAGTTATTATCAAAAGTTGGTAGGTGAGGAATTTCTATCAACATATGATTTACAAACGTGACACAGGACAGAGAAACAGTTAGGAGTGTTTACCTCCGGGCACAAGATGGGTGCTTTTCCGTAGTCATCCTTCTGGATCATCTGAACCATGGGTATGGATTTTTTTAATATCTCCCTGGACCTTGTGATGTGAGCCAGTTCTCCTTGCCCTCCCTTGCGCTGGCCTTTAGGACCTCCCTGGTTTCCTTCTACCATCGATGATTTGCCAAGTCTTCTTCCTAGATGCCTCCTACCCTGCCCACCATATTCACGTTGGTAACACCGGGTTTAACCACTGGCCCTGTTTTTTTGCCTTTTAAAAAAAAAAAAAATTAAATGTTTATGTTTTGAGAAAGAGACACAGAGTGCGACTGGGGGGAGGACAGAGAGAGAGGGAGACACAGAATCGGAAGCAGGCTCCAGGCTCTGAGCTGTCAGCACTGAGCCCGATGCGGGGCTCCAACCCAAGGACCGTGAGATCACGACCTGAGCCAAGGCCAGACGGTCAACTGACTGAGGCACCCAAGTGCCCCTCTTTCCTCCCCCCCCCTTTTGGTTTTCCCCTTGGATAAATCCACTCACTGCCCTCAACTGTCATTCGGGCACTGAAGAATCCTATCTCCCTTCATCTCTCTTCTTGAACTTCCTCTTAAACGTCAGGACAGTTTTCAACTTCCTATTGAAAGTGCTACATCTAAATATCCAATCAATACCTCAAACTCAACACATTCAAAAGTGAAAGATATCAAAACTTATGGGGTGGAGCTAACCCAGGAATTAGAGGGAAGTTTATAGCTATAAACACCTATATTGAAAAATAATAAAGATGTCAAATCAATAACCTAATTTTCCACCTAAAGACACTGGAAAAAAGAAACTAAATCCAAAGCAAACAGAAGGAAGGAAATAATTACAGCTGGAGTAGAATTAAATGAAATAGAGAATAGAAAACCAATGAAGTAAAACCACTGAAAAGTTAGTTATTTGAAAAGATGAGCAAGGGGGGCCTGGGTGGCTCAGTCGGTTGGGCGGCCGACTTCGGCTCAGGTCACGATCTCGCGGTCCGTGAGTCCGAGCCCCACAAGGGGCTCTGTGCTGACGGCTCGGAGCCTGGAGCCTGTTTCCGATGCTGTGGCTCCCTCCCTCTCTCTGCCCCTCCCCCGTGCATGCTCTGTCTCTCTCTCCCCCTCTTTCTCTCTCAAAAATAAGCAAACATTAAAAACTAATAAATAAAATAAAAACATTTACCAGAATGATCAGAATAAAGAGATTAGGAGAATTCAAATCACTCCGTCAGAATTAAAGAGGGGCCAACACTACTGAAATTACAGAATTAAAAATGGTTATAAAGGAATATTATGAACAACTATAAGCCAATCAATTAAGTAACTTAGATGAAATGGACAAATTCCTAGAGAAACACTACTGAAACTGACTCAAAAATATGTAAAAGCTTAACAGAAGTATCAGAAGAAATTCAATTACTAATTAAAAACTTCTCACAAAGAAAATTCCAGGCCCAGATGGCTTCATTAGAGGATTCTACTGAACATATAAAGAATTGTTACCAATCCTTCACAGTCTTTTCTAAAAAAGAGAATAGAAAACAACACTTTCAACTCATGCTATGAAACCACTATTACTCTGACATCAAAGCTAGACAAAAATACCACAAGAAAACTATAGATCAATACCCTTTATGAATACGGACACAAAAACCCTCAACAAAATACTAACAAACTGAATCCAACAATATATAGAAATGATTATACCCTACAACCAAGTGGGATCTATCCCAGGAACGTACGATCGATTTAACAACTGAAAATCAATGTAATACATCATATTATTAGTACAAATGACAAAAACCACATGATGATCTCAATGGATGCAGAAAAAGCAGCTGGCAAAATCCAACAGAGCTTTATGATAACACCACTCAATAAAATAAAAACAGACGGGAACTTCCTCATTGTGATAAAGGACACTTGTGGAAAACCCATAGCTAATATTATACTTAATGGTGGAAGACTAGAAGCTTTCGACCTAAGACCAGGAACAAGACAAGGATTCCCACTCACCACTTCTATTCAACATTGTACTTGAGGTTCTACCCAGGATACATAGGCAACAAAAAGAAATAAAAGGCATCTATATTACAAAGGAAAAAGTAAAACTATAATTATAGACAACATGATCTTGTATACAGAAAATCATAAGGAATCCAAGAAAAAAACGATTACAGGTCATAAAGCAGTGTTGCAAGATAAGACATAAATGTTGGAAACCAACACATCTATAATTGCATCAAGAAAAAGAAAAGTCTTTTTTAAAATGTTTCTTTATGGGGCGCCTGGGTGGCTCAGTCGGTTAAGCATCCGACTTCAGCTCACGTCACAATCTCTCGGTCCATGAGTTCGAGCCCCACGTCGGGCTCTGGGCTGATGGCTCAGAGCCTGGAGCCTGCTTCCGGTTCTGTGTCTCCCTCTCTCTCTGCCCCTCCCCCGTTCATGCTCTGTCTCTCTCTGCCTCAAAAATAAATAAACGTTAAAATAAATAAATAAATAAATAAATAAATAAATAAAATGTTTCTTTATTTCTGAGATAAAGAGTATAAACAGGGGAGGAGCAGAGAGAGAGAAAGCGACAGAAAGACAGAATCTGAAGCAGGCTCCAGGCTCTGAGCTGTCGAGACAGAGACTGACACAGGGCTCAAACCCACAAACCGTGAGATCATGACCTGAGCCAAAGTCGGCCCCTCAACCAACTAAGCCATCCAGGCACCTAGACAAAGAAGACAAGTCTTAGGAATAAAATTCAACAAGTCTGAGACCTGTACATTGAAATCTTAAAAACATGGTTGAACGAAGTCATAAATCTAAGTAAGTGAACAGACATCCCACTGTGTATGGATTCGAAGACTTAATATTGGTAACATGGCAATACTCCTCAAGATGATCTACACATTCCATGCCATACTATCAGAATCACAGCTGATTTCTTTGCAGAAATTGACAACCTGATCCTAAAATCCTTATGGAAATAAATGCAGGTTACCAGAAGCCAACACAATCTTGCAAAGAACAGCAAAGTTGGAGGATTAATACTTGCAAACTTTGCAGCTTACCACAGAGCTGTAGTATGGTAATGTCATTAACATAGACATGTAGATAGATCAGTGGGTTAAAATTGAGAGTCAAGAAATAAACTCTCACGTTTGCGGTCAAATGATTTTCAACAACAGTACCAAGACAATTCCATGGAGAGTCTTTTCAATAAATGGTGTTAGGAAGAAACTTCAACCCGTTCCTTATGACATACACAAAAACTAACTCAAAATGGATCTTAGACCTAAATGTAAGAAATTCCTCAAACTCTTTTTTTTTTTTTTTATAACATTTATTTATTTTTGAGACAGAGAGAGACAGAGCATGAACGGGGGAGGGTCAAAGAGAGGGAGACACAGAATCGGAAACAGGCTCCAGGCTCCGAGCTGTCAGCACAGAGCCTGACGCGGGGCTCGAACTCACGGACCGCGAGATCATGACCTGAGCCAAAGTCGGCCGCTTAACCGACTGAGCCACCCAGGCGCCCCAGAAATTCCTCAAACTCTTAAAAGAAAACATAGGAGTAAATCTTCCACCTTTGGATTAGGCCACTGTTTCTTTTTTTATATATTAAATATAATTTATTGATAAATTGGTTTCCATATAATACCCAGAGTTCATCCCAACAGGTGCCCTCCTCAATGCCCATCAACCACTTTCCCCTCTCTCCCACCCCCCCCATCAACCCTCAGTTTGTTCTCAGTATTTAAGAGTCTCTTATGGTTTGCTTCCTTCCCTCTCTAACGTTTTTTCCCCCTCTCTCTCCCCCTCCCCCATGGTCTTCTGTTAAGTTTCTCAGGATCCACATGAGTGAAAACATATGCTCTCTGTCTTTCTCTGTATGACTTAGTTCAGTTAGCATAATACCCTCCAGTTACATTCACATTGCTATAAGCATTGGGCTATGGTGGTATAGTGGTGAGCATAGCTGCCTTCCATCCATGTTGCTGTAAATTGCCAGATTTCATTCTTTCTCATTGCCACATAGTATTCCATTGTATATATAAACCACATCTTCTTTATCCATTCATCAGTTGATGGACATTTAGGCTGTTTCCATAATTTGGCTATTGTTGAAAGTGCTGCTATAAACATTGGGGTACAAATGCCCCTATGCATCAGGACTCCTGTATCCCTTGGGCAAATTCCTAGCAGTGCTACTGTTGGGTCATAGGATAGATCTATTTTTCATTTTTTGAGGAACCTCCACACTGGTTTCCAGAACGTAGGCCACTATTTCTAGATACAACACCAAAAGCATTAGCATCAAAAGAAAAATAAATTGGATGCCTCAAAATCATTAACTTCATTTTCTTGATGGTATTGCTTATAACACACAGGAGACTCTAGACAAAGATAGCAGCCTAAGAGGCTCTTGAATTTCTCTACTCCCACAGATGCACTGAATATACAGCTCACACAGACCAATTCCCTCGGAGAGAAATCCACAGAGCCATTCCTACACATCACACACCTGAGCAAATGCCCACGTGGAAACAGGTAAGAAGGCGGAGACTTGCTGTCACCCTAATTCCCTCCCAGTGCCATGCAACTGAGAGGAAATCCCCAACTTCCAGCTTGTCCCTGAGGAGTGAGGGGTTCGGACTACGCACCTAATGCTTCAACTTTTAAGGATGAGTCCCCAAATCACCTACCTCTGAATGCAAATGGGGCTTGTAATGACAAGTCCCACAGGACTATCTATTTTTTTTTTTTTTAATTTTTTTTTTCATCGTTTTTTAATTTATTTTTGGGACAGAGAGAGACAGAGCATGAACGGGGGAGGGGCAGAGAGAGAAGGAGACACAGAATCGGAAACAGGCTCCAGGCTCCGAGCCATCAGCCCAGAGCCTGACGCGGGGCTCGAACTCACGGACCGCGAGATCGTGACCTGGCTGAAGTCGGACGCTTAACCGACTGCGCCACCCAGGCGCCCCAGGACTATCTATTTTTTAAAAAGCTGTTACTTAATAGGCCAGCCAGCACAAGTGCCCACCTCCCAGGATTTCCCTGCAAGGGGCTTGAAAGCATACTCTCCAAGCTGCTGAGGGTTCAGCTTCTCAACAGCCTGCGTCTAGGAGCTAAAAGATATCCTCCCCTGTGGGACACCGATGGGTCTTGGCACACCCTCAACTACCGGGAGGCATGGAGAACAAAGATGGCAGAAAGATCTCAGAGGCAACCGGGAGCTCTGGCCAGGCCGACTGATGAGGTCCGTTTGATGACAACACCAGCCTTGTGAAGACTGGCAGGGGATTCAACAGAAACCAACACAGAGAATCAAGAGCCAAGAAGAAACAGGAATATGTTCCAAAAATCAATCTCCAGAAACCAATCTTTATGAAGTGGAAGTAAGTGATTTACCTGACCAAGAGTTCAAAGTAACAGTCATGCTCACTCAAGTCAGGAGAGATATGAACAAAGTAAGAATTTCAACCCGAGACAAAGAACATTAAGAAGTACCAAAAGGCTGTTACAACTATTGGTGAATTCAGCTAAGTGGCAAGATACAAAATCAATTGCATTTCGTTACACTAACAATGAGCTTTGCAAAGAGAAATTGAGAAAACAATTCCATTCACAATAGCATCAAAAAGAATAAGATACTTTAGAATAAATCTAAGATGGCAAACGATTTGTACACTAAAAGCTGTATAAGACTAACCAAAGAAATTGAAGACACAAATGGAAAGATACATGCTCATTCATTGGAATAATTAGTATTATTAAATTTGTCCATACTATCTGAAGTGACCTACAGTTGAGTGCAATCCGTATCAAAATTCCAATGGTGGGGTGCCTAGCTGGCTCAGTCAGTAGAGTGTACAATTCTTGATCTTGGGGTTGTAAGGTCGAGCCTCAGGTGGAGAGATGCCTTAAATATCCAATCTTTTTAAAAAATTCCAATGGCATTTTTCATAAAAACAGAGAAGAATTCTCAATTTTGTATGCAATCACCAAAGACTCAGAAAAGCCAAAGCAATCTTGAGAAAGAACAGAGAGGCATCACACATATCCTGATTTCAAACTTTATCACAAGGCTATAGTCATCAAAACAGCGTTGTACTGACATAGAAACAGACACATACATCCAGTGAAAGGAATATAGAGCCCAGAAACAAAGCCGTGTATATGTGGTCAGTTAATTAACAACAAAGGAGCCAGGAATAAACAATGGGGGAAAGTGTAGTCTCTTTAGCAAACGATGCTGGGAAAACTGGATATCCACATGCAAAAGAATAAAGCTGGACCACTACCCTGTATCACACACAAAAATTAACTCAAAATGGACTAAAGACTTGAAGTAAGGGGCGCCTGAGTGGCTCAGTCGATTGAGCGTCCGACTTCAGCTCAGATCGTGATCTCACGGTTCGTGGGTTCGAGCCCCGCATTGGGCTCTGTGCTGACAGCTCAGAGCCTGGAGCCTGCTTCGGATTCTGTGTCTCTCTCCGCCACTCCCCTGCTTGTGCTCTGTCTCTCTCTCTCTCTCTCTCTCTCTCAAACATCAAACAAACATTAAAAAAATTCATTAGAGAAAACTTGAAATGAGACCTTTAGCCATAAAACTCTGAGAAGAAAACATCAGCAGTCAACTCTGTGACATAGTTCCCGGAGATAATTTTTTGGATTTGACACTGAAGGCCAAGGTAACAACCACCACAATGAAACCAGTAAGCACTGCTACCTAAATCTTAAAATCTTCTGTAGAACAAAGGAAACAACCAACATAAATGAAAATACAACCTAGGGAAGGGGAGAGATGATTTGCAAACTACATACCCATTAAGGGGTTAAGATTCAAAATACACAAGGGGCTCACATAACTCAATAGCAAAAACCTAAGTTACCCAGTAAAAAATAGGCAAAGGACCTGGACATTTTCCCAAAGGAGAGACGCAAATGGCCACCAAGTATAGGAAAAGGTTGTCAGCATCACTAGCCATCCAGAAAATGCAAGTCAAAACCACAGTGACAAGTCCAGAATGCCCTGGAAGCTGTGGTTTTCCCAAGCTCCCGGATTGCCCATTGAGGCCTAGGAGGCCTGGACCGAATCCCATCCCCGACATTGACCTTCTGGGTAACCTTACATCACTGTGGCCCATCTGTGCAGTAGGCCTGTCGAGTAAGGATCTTTCCCGCTCCTGTGTTCTAGGCCTCAGGGGAATAAGGGAGCCCAGGGTGGGAGGTCCCCATCCCCAGATGGCTAGGTAAGGGCCCATGAGAAGCCATGATACGCCTCCAGGCCCCACCTCCTCCTCCACAGGTTCAAGGGTAGCAGACCACTGTAGGGACTGGACAGACCCTCAAGAAAATTGAGTGGAGGGAAGCTGGAAGGCTTTGCAGCCCATGACCTGAGAGGGAGCAACGTGGTCGGCTCACATCTGCCTCTTCCTGTGGCCTCACCCCTACCTGCCTCCACTGCAAACTGCCCTGAACTCTTTCCAGGCAGGATACAAAGCTCACAGGACCAGGACAGAGCAAGCTGTTCTGAGGACCGTCCCCTCGGGGTTGCCGAGTTACAGCCCCCAACTAGCAATACTCAGTGGGGCCTCCGGATGGGGGGAGCGTGGAAAGGGCCACAGGGGTAGAGTCCACCTGCCCGGTTCAGTTTCTACCAGGCTGCCCCTCAGGGCCCAGGCTGCAAGGAGTCCCCAAAGGACTTTCTCTGGACCAAGCAGAGCTCACAGCTGGGCAGGGGTTATACCCGTCGAAGCTCCTGGATGGCAGCTTCAAGAATAAATTTGTTCTTGGGCACCTGCGTGGCTCAGTTGGTTAAGGGACCGACTCTCGATTTCAGCTCAAGTCATGATCTCATGGGTTCGTGAATTCCAGCCCCACATCAGGCTCCGTGCTGACAACGTAGAGCCTGCTGGGCATTCTCCCTCTCCCCCTTTCTCTCCCCCTCTCCACCCTAAAAAAATAAAAATAAAAAATAAAAAAAAGAAGGGCACCTGGGTGGCTCAGTCGGTTAAGTGGCTGACTTCAGGTCAGGATCTCGCAGTTCACAGCCTGGCCATCTACACGGCTACCTGGCCGGCTCACGTTTGTGAGTTTGAGCCCTGCATCAGGCTCCCTGAAATCAGTGCAGAGCCTGCTTTGGATTCTCTGCCTCACTCTCAAAGGTAAACATTAAAAAAAAAAAGAAAACTACCAAGGTCATTTAGCTTCGTCTACTAGCGGTCAGCACTTTGGCCTGGTCTCAACAGGGAACATCTGACGCTGGCTTCACACGTTTCTGTAGTTGACGGCTAGGCTGACTGGGGGGGGGGGAGGAGGGGGGCTTGTCCTTGGTCTTGGCGGGGGGACCTCGGCTAAAAGAACTTTATTTTGTCACATCTAGCAAGCTAGTCCTGGCTAGGTCATATGGTGGCGGAAGGGTTCCGAGAGTCAGAAGAAAGCAAAAAAAAAAACCTCTACGACCTCTTCAGTTCTATGCCCAGAATTTTGTCCCTCTCGTCCATTACATGTATCAAAGCTCGTCACTCGCGCAGCCTAGAATCAAGGGGTAAGGAAACAGACTTCATTTCTTGGTGGACACAGTAACAGAGTATGGCAGACATTTTTGCAATCTGTGAGCACAGCAGAAAAACAACAACGACCACACGTGTGTAAATACGAACTTTACTATGTAACAAAATTATGTGAACTGACCTAGACAAAGCAAGTACTCATTTCCTACGGTTCCAGTATATAAGCTATGGGGTGCCTGGTCGGCTCAGCCACTAAAGCATGCTGTCCTTGATCTCAAGGTCATGAATTTGAGCCCCATCATGGGAGATAGAGATGCCTTAAAATCTTTGTAATAATAATAATAATAATAATAAGGTATAGAAGCCCAGAAAAAAAAGTTATGGTTACATTGTGGTACATTACACGGAGGGAAGAAAAGTTTAAATTACAAGAAAAAGTCATAAGCTCCATTTTGAAAAGGGAAGCCTCCTATGTAAATGCAGGGACCAATGGGTTTTAGACTCAATACCAGGATCAATAAAATTGTTAGCCTACCATCCAACTCCTGGTTCGTCATAGGATGTGAAAGTGACACGTTCTCCCAGAATACAAACGAGATGGGAGACGAAGAGCCACACTAATACTTGGCCTATCATAAACATAAAATGAGAGTATTAAAAATATGAAACCATTTATTTTAATTATAAAAATGATGGGGCGCCTGGGTGGCTCAGTCGGTTAAGCAGCCGACTTCGGCTCAGGTCATGATCTCGCGGTCCGTGAGTTCGAGCCCCGCGTCGGGCTCTGTGCTGACAGCTCAGAGCCTGGAGCCTGTTTCGGATTCTGTGACCCTCTCTCTGCCCCTCCCCCGTTCATGCTCTGTCTCTCTCTGTCTAAAAAATAAATAAACGTTAAAAAAATTAAAAAAAAAATGACTCATTATTCAAAGGCTTGCTAGGATATTTTCTTCAAAAAATCGTTCTCTACTCAGTTTTTGTCTAACAACTCTATTCTTTATTTTTAATTTTTTTTTCAACGTTTATTTATTTTTGAGACAGAGAGAGACACAGCATGAACGGGGGAGGGGCAGAGAGGGAGGGAGACACAGAATTGGAAGCAAGCTCCAGGCTCTGAGCCATCAGCCCAGATCCCGACGCAGGGCTCGAACTCGTGGACCGCGAGATCGTGACCTGAGCTGAAGTCGGACGCTTAACCGACTGAGCCACCCAGGCGCCCCTCAACTCTATTCTTTAGAAGGAATATTAACATGTCATTCCTACTTACATCGTGAACATGTTACCTTCCTTTCTCAGTTTTTTTCCTAGTCTCGAATTCATTAACTTATAATAAATTGCATAATTATTCCAAGATACCATATTGTCATTAAGTCAATTGTTATAAATATCTTAATTTTTTTAATGTTTCTTTTTGAGAGAGAGAATGCCAGCAGGGGAGGGGCCGAGAGAGAGAGGGAGACACAGAATCCGAAGCAGGCTCCAGGCTCCGCGCTGTCAGCACAGAGCCCGATGCGGGGCTCGAACCCACCAACTGTGAGATCATGACCTGAACCAAAGTTGGTCGCTTAACCAACTGAGCCACCCAGGAGCCCCGATCTTAGTATTTTTATATTCTGATTTCCTGACACTCCCATCTGTGCCATTGATGACCTAGATTATCGGATTTTGATTAATTTGCCTCCAACTCTCAGATTTATCCCTAGCTTTTGAAAATCCTCTCTGGTCCTTTGGATGCAAAAAATCTTCCTCCAAATGTTTAGGCTCAATTGTGTCACTATTATACAAGGGTAGTTTTGATCTCATTATGAAAACAAAATAAATACAGTGAACACCTAATGAAAAACAGTTATTCTGAATTGGGGCCAACTGAATAAATTTCAATTAGCATATAGCTTCTAAATCATTTATGCGGGAGCCTGGGTGGCTCAGTCAGTTAAGCGTCTGATTTCCGCTCAGGTCATGATATTGTGGTTTGTGGGTTTGAGCCCCACGTCAGGCTCAGTGCTGACAGCTGGGAGCCTGGAGCCTGCCTTGGATTCCGTGTCTCCCTCTCGCTCTGCCCCTCCCCTGCCGGCATTCTGTGTCTCTCTCAAAAACAAACATTTAAAAAATAAATGAAAAATAAATAAATCATTTATGATTTCATACTGGATCACATATCTGGGGGAAAAAAAAAAAAACAACCACCCAAAACCTCAGCCTTCGCTGAGGCGTATCTCGGTTGATTGCACGTCCCTTTTGAGATCATGCACGTAAAATACATATGGACTATGGGGATCAATGTCTCCCTAAGAGAATGACCACATTGTAAACTGGTCTCGGCATGCCAGTTAAGACTGTTAAGTTCAAGCATGTGATCTTTTTGATTAGCGGCTCATGTGACTTTAGTCACACATCTGAAAGGTCCCCTCAGGTGCATCACACGGCTAAAATCCACCTGGCTGCAAAATATTTCTACCAAGCCATAGCTGTCTATGGCCTCCTAAGGCTATGGCCTTGTGGTAACGATAATGCCTGAGCTGTGCCAGCCATAGTCCTCCCGGGACAGGAAAAGGAGCTCTCCTCACGAGGCCTATTTCCTTCATAGGGGGAGGGGCATCTTTCCCAGGAGACACCTATAATTTCTCTTGCACCTGATTGGCCAGGCTGGGGCACATGGCCAATTCTGACTGCAAAGGAGACTGGATTAAGTGAGGATTTGGCATTGTCAGCCTCTATCGGGACACAGGCAAGGAAGGAGGGGGTTGGGAATGGCAGTCAGTTAGGCAGCCAAAAGTCTGCCACAATCCAATTCCCTGGTTTTACACATGCTGAAAACAGGTCTAGAGAAGGGAAGTTGACTTATACCAATTTAGTGTTAGGGCCAGAATCTGGAAACTTTAAGCTCCGACTGTGCACTTTCTTAAAAATATGTTTATTTTTGAGAAAGAGTATGAAGGGCGGGGTGGGGGAGGGAGAGAGACACGGAATCTGAAGCAAGCTCCAGGCTCTGAGCTGTCAGCAAAGAGGCCATAGCAGGGCTCGAACCCATGGACTGGGAGATCATGACCTGACCTGAAGTCAGATGCTCAACCAACAGAGCCACCCAGGTGCCCCTCCTACTGTGCAGTTCTAAGCATCCCCCACTAGCCACAGACGAGGCAGCTGACTAGATGCAATTATCCAGCAATGTATAAATTGCCATTAATAAGGCACTTAATATATTTCATGCGCTGAGCAAGGTGCAGGAAACACACACATAAGAAAGAAGCGGTTACTTCCCTCAAAATCTTAATGATCTCTAATGTTCCAGATTCACAGAGGACAGAATTGTCAAATAATGTTTTTTTTTTTTTAATTTTTTTTTTTAACGTTTTTAAATTTATTTTTGAGACAGGGAGAGACAGAGCATGAACAGGGGAGGGTCAGAGAGAGGGAGACACAGAATCGGAAACAGGCTCCAGGCTCTGAGCAGTCAGCACAGAGCCCGACGCGGGGCTCGAACTCACGGACCGCGAGATCATGACCTGAGCCGAAGTCGGCCGCTTAACCGACTGAGCCACCCAGGCGCCCCTCAAATAATGTTTTAAACAAGAAAATGATTACAGTACCCATTCCGAGCACAAGTTTGCAAAGTACATGTAAATCAGAACATATCACGAGCCGCTTACATAATTATCTCAGGCAGAGGTTAGCCAACAGCAGCCTGTGGACCCAATCCAGCCCCCTGTTTGGATATAAATGAAGTTTTATTGGAACACACCCATACCCGTTTGGTTACATACCATCTAGGACTACCTTCCCGTGACAGTGACAGAGTTGAGTAGTTACAACCTAATTCAATGGGTGCGATGGAAACTGCGTAGCCTTCAAAGTCTAACATATTCCCTACTGGACCTTTAACAGAACAAGGATGCCTACCCTTTACTCAAGAGAAATACTATTTACGTGAAATATTAAGCAACATTTATCTCATCAAGTTCTCCAAACGTTTTACCTGCATTGACGCTCTGGTTCCTGGCTTCCTACAAATTCAGCCAAGAGCAAATCCACACCGGTAATGATTTCCCAGCAATCCAAGCTGACATGATACATTGGATATAGAATTAAGTTTTAATTTGTTTAAATAGAATGTGTGTATGTATGATTGCGAGAGGCAAGTCAGAGGCAGCGAACTCCAATTTGCTTTCTGATCTCCCCCACGACCCTGGGGAGCCCCGTTCGTCCTGGCGGCTGGACAGCCAACAGCGAATGGTGGCCAATGCCTCACAGACGACAGGTTACCACCTCCCCCCCAATTCATCCCTCCATGTTTGTTTTTTCCTGTTTGTTCTTGACAGAGAGACCAAGTGTGAGCAGGGGAGGGGCAGAGAGAGAGGGAGAGAGAGAATCCCAAGCAGGGAGGAGCCCTGGGCAGGGCTTGAGCTTTCGAACCCTGAGGTCATCATGACCTGAGCTGAAATCGAGAGTCGGTCGCTTAACTGACTAAGCCGCCCGGGTGCTCCAGCCCCTTTGCAGTTAGTTACTTGAGTCATTAGATATTCCTTTCATCCGTGTGAAAGGTAGCAGGAGCCGACAGGCGGTTATGATATACAATAAAGAAAAGCCACCATTTCATAGGGACCAATATCCAATTCATGTTTGGTCACCGTATCCGTTTTTTGTTTTTGTTTTTGTTTTTTTTTTTTTTCCAACGTTTTTTATTTATTTTTGGGACAGAGAGAGACAGAGCATGAACGGGGGAGGGGCAGAGAGAGAGGGAGACACAGAATCGGAAACAGGCTCCAGGCTCCGAGCCATCAGCCCAGAGCCTGACGCGGGGCTCGAACTCACGGACCGCGAGATCGTGACCTGGCTGAAGTCGGACGCTTAACCGACTGCGCCACCCAGGCGCCCCAGTTTTTGTTTTTTTTTAAGTAAGATTACTTGCTTCCTCAAGATTACTATACCCAAAGCAGGGCTTGAACTCCTGACCCAGAAATCAAGAGTCGTGTACTCTCCTGAGCCAACCAGGCGCCCCAAGTCGCTGTGTCAGCTTTTGCTGCTTCACCAAAAACCCCCAAATCTTAATTGTTAAAAAAAAAAAAAAAGGGGGGGGGCGCGCCTGGGTGGCTCAGTCGGTTGAGCGTCCGACTTCGGCTCAGGTCGTGATCTCGCGCGGTCTGTGAGTTGGAGCCCCGCATCGGGCTCTGTGCTGATGGCTCAGAACCTGGAGCCTGCTTCGGATTCTGTGTCTCCCTCTCTCTCTGACCCTCCCCCGCTCATGCTCTGTCTCTCTCTCTCTGTCAAAAATAAATAAAACATTTAAAAAATTAAAAAAAAAAAAGCTTTTATTGCAGCTTACAGTTCTGGGGAGCTGCTGGCTAGGTGGCGGGGTGGGGGGGCTGGCTCAGCGGATCTCTGCCGTCTGCCAGAAGCGCCGTTCAACTGAAGGGTCCCAGATGGTCTTATGCACCTGGCTGCTGTCGGGGTAGTTGATCTACTAGGCCTCACCTGGTATAGCCCACCCCCCCCCACCCCCCCCACCCCCCTGCAGCTCTCTAGGTGGGTTCCTCTTCCAGGTAGGCCAGCCCAGGCTTCTTCACGTGGGAGGCCCGTGGCCCCAAAGCACAGCCGAGGCGGCCAACCCTCAGGGCACCACCGCTTTTCAAGCCCCCCCATTGTTTCTTTACTAATGTCCCGCCGGACAGGGCAACTCACGAGACCCAGCGTCAACGGGGAATCAAAGGAGATAACGTGCTTTGGGGCCGATGCCGCAACAATGTAGCCCAGCTACCCACTGCTTATGTGCCAGGGGTCAAGTTATTTCCCCCACTCAACTTCAGTTTCCTGAACCACTAAACACATGGCCTGTTTCTATCAGGGAGGGGGGGCCCTGGCTGGCTCAGTTGGGCGAGCGCGCAACTTGATGTTGGGGATGTCAGATCGAGCCCCATGTTACAGATAGACACTACTGAAAAAAATAGAGGCGAATGTTTACAAAGTAACTATATCAAAGTCTTGTAAATACAAATAGGTCAATTCTTTACCAGGATCTACAGGCTCACTCTCCCTCTAGCTCTACGAGCGCTTAGTACCTTACCTTAGACTTACACCCTGTCTTAGGTTACCTTACTACGAAGTCTGCTGGATATAAACAAAGGGTGTCAATGCGTATCTGGTTTTAGAAGTGAAATGATGGCCCTGAGAAACGGACTGGTTTTAATAGGGTTTTTAATCATCGTCTCTTTCCTTGTTAATGTCTTTTTCTTCTGATTTTGGGCTTTATCCTCGGGGATGGGGGGGGGGAAGAATTTAAGTGCCAAGAGCAAACCAAGTAAAATGAACGGAAATCCCATTCATGAGAGAAACAGTCAACATCTCAGACTCCTCCTCGACCTTGTTTTCTACGGATGTTTTTCTGGAGGCTTCCATCTCGGTAACAGCTTTTCATTTCAAACGTCGTCCGACAAGAGCAAATGGATTTAACTAACCCCCACTTTAAAAACTTATTAAAAGCATTTCTGGGTTGGAACATAAACAAACTCACTGACATACCGTTTAGTTTTTGTTAACAGGGCTCCAGGAATGGAGACAGAGATCACCAGGAGACAGAGAAAAACATACTTGGTTAGCAGCAAACAAGAAGTCACAGCCATAAAACTCACAGTTACTGGCAAGTTATAAATAAGTATGCCCTATTTTCTTTGTTCAAAAAATTCCTCACATAATCAAAACCACTTCCCTCACTTAACTCATTACAACAGCCGTTAGCCAAGAGTACCTCTCGTGTTCACGGGTGAACACCAGTGCCCCTTTCTGAGACAGATTTTTTTTTAAATTTTTTTTTTTTTTAACGTTTATTCATGTTTGAGACAGAGAGAGAGAGAATGAACGGGGGAGGGGCAGAGAGAGAGAGGGAGACACAGAATCTGAAACAGGCTTCAGGCTCTGAGCTGTCAGCCCAGAGCCTGACGCGGGGCTCGAACTCACGGACCGCGAGATCGTGACCTGGCTGAAGTCGGACGCTTAACCGACTGCGCCACCCAAGCGCCCAAAGACCTTATTTTTAAGTAATCTCTACATTCAACGTGGAACTCGAACATACAACCCTGAGATCAAGAGTCCTACGCTCTATCAACTGAGGCAGCCACGCAGCTCTCCGCAATACTTTTTTTTTTTAACCATGTGTCACGTCTCTGTAATGAAGTAGAAATCTGGTAGACTGAGACTACTTGAATTGCATTCATGTGGCCTCATGTGTATTTGTAGCAATTGGAAATGTGAAGAACCCCAAGGACCCACCGGTACAGTTGGTACAAGTTCAACAAGAAAGCCCATTGGAAATTGATCAGGGGAACCAAGTGCTGAGATACGGTGCACTCGAAAGAACGAAAGTTGCTCAAGAAGAGAAAGTAGTGTGTTAAAAAAAAAAAAAAAAAAGAGGGGCACCTGGGTGGCTCAGTCGGTTGAGCGTCCGACTTCAGCTCAGGTCACGAGCTTATTTTTAAAAATAAGGTCTTTAAAAAGAAAGTATTATGAGCAAAAAGAACTTTAATCATAAATCCATCACTGAGGTAGTGACCTACTACTAACCTAAGAAAATGATAGAGGCATTACGTGTCTTACCAACTTACTGGAAAAGGGACGATTTAAGGAAGGAAGGAGAACAGGAGGAAGGCCTAGTGAGTGAATTCTAACCTGCCTATCATGAAAGTTCAGGTCATGTTTCTATATTATCTATTTATATAAGCATCGTGTTACAATCAATTCTGAAAGGTAACCCAGTGAGCTAGGGTTCCTCACTTCCAGTGTCGTCATTAGGATAGAAGGAGTCCAAGGAGTCCAGAGAGGCTAAGGTCTAGGATCACAAGATTGATTTTAGAAGGGATGGAGGAAAAAATTGGAGCAGGGACACCATGTGGATTATTTGGATGGGGCAAGGTTACACATAAATTTTCACAACGCAAAGACATTGGCTGAATAGTCACCAAATCTTGACTTTACGTTAATCATTTTCCCTCATCAAGGTATCTGTGATTAAGTGAGGAGCATTGCCCAAAGTTTTTGTGCACGATTTTTTTTATTTTATAATGTTTATCTTTGAGACACACACACACACACACACACACACACACACACACACACACACAGCATGAGCAGGGGAGGGGCAGAGAGCAAGAGAGACACAGAATCCAAAAGCAGGCTCCACGCTGTCAGCACAGAGCCTGATGCAGGGCTCGACCTCATGAACCGTGCGATCGTGACCTGAGCCGAAGTCGGACGCTTAACTGACCGAGCCACTCAGGCGCCCCTATACAGTTATTTTTAAAAAACAGTTTCAAGCAAAAGCTCGTATGCTAATCTCTCCTGCCCAGTTTTATTCCCATCCAAAATATACGTGATTTGGTTCACTCTCTGCACCTTTTTGGTACGCTTTTTTTCTTCTTCCTATTTTTTAGCTCTCTGTTCAAGGGTCATTTTACCAGGAGCGTACTTGGCCACAGGGGAAGGGAGATCCTGCTCAACTACATTTGCTCAAAAAACAGGACCTACAGGATACGGATTTTGGGGTTATGTTGGTATTTGTTTGACGGATCAATTTTTATACATTTTGTGTTTGCAAAGAGTATGTACTTTACCCCTGTTGAGTGGAATATTTCCATTAGGTCCAATGTGATTATGTGTTCAAATTGTATCCTTAATGATTTTTATCTTCTGGATATATTAAACTACAGTAAATTGCTATGTCCCACTAGGCTTGTGGATTTGGCTACTAACCCTTTATCTGCCAATTTTTGCTCTAGGTATTTGGATTCTATTAACACATGCATATAAATTCTAGTGAGGACTTCCTGGCATGCTGAAACTCACAGAGATCATTTAAAAAAAATCTTTGAAGGGGTGCCTGGGTGGCTCAGTTTGCTAAGTGTCAGATTCTGGATTTAGGCTCAGGTCATCATCTCCCATCTCGGGAGTTCGAGCCCCTCCCTGCCAACAGTGCGGAACCTGCTTAGGACTGTCTGTCTCTCTCACTCTGCCCCTCCCATGCTTGTGCTGTTTCTGTCAAATAAAGAAACTTAAAAAAAAAAACAAACAAAAAAACAACTGTGGAAAGGCTTTTTTTTTTTTTTTTTGCATCGTATGCTATTCTGTGCATTTCGATCTCTTGGCTCACAACTAGATCATAGATAATAAATGTTCTCCAGATCAGATCTATCTTACTCCAACAATGATCATTTGCAGAAGCTGCTCCTCCCTCACCAAATCCAGTCTTTTCTCAATCTGCCCACGATAGTCTTTCCTTCCTGTTGTCCACACTGAGGAGTTTGAGGGATGGGCAACAAGGCCCCACCTGGGGTAAAGTTCCTCCTCATACACTGCTGGTTGGTTACGGGAGACATATTTCTGCTTCACCCTTTCCCCCTCACCCCCACCCCTCACAGTAAAGTAGTTTGATCTGTCCGTTGTTTTAACTGCGTGTATTCACTGCATTCATGAAATACTTTAAACGGTGCTCTGGAATATTCCGGCCAACGAGCACGGAGCACCAACCAATAGCTGTCCTCCGGATATTCATTCTTCTAAAACATTACTTGGAAAGAATGCTTTTCTGTTTAACAACAAAAAGCATTCATGCTTATAGGAATTCAGTGATAAAAATCTTTGAAATATTTAATACACCTGAATGTTGCAGTGCAGGTAATTTGTACTTGAAATAGACCGGACAAGGACTTGAAAAAAAATAAATTTATCCCAAGAGACCGTTATAAGCTAATTTAAAAAATATTTTTATGACTTTATAAATGACATCATTACTTTACCACCTACATAATAGCCACGGCGGGGGGGAGGGGGGGGGACCAGACTCTGGAAACAGTGATGCCTAGATGATATGAAACAAGTTTCTAAATAAACTGTACTCAATGTATCCAGGAGGCCCAAGTTTAAATTACTAGTAGCATAACATATGCCAACGCTCAGGAAAATGTCCTATGAACCCAAGCTGCCCATTTTTAAAAGGACACATCTATTGAGTGAATTGATGATCAGTAATTTCAAACTCTACTCCTTAGCCAATACGGGCATTTTTTGACGTCAATATGGAAAGCAATCCAATGCTTTGTGTGAAACAGCTATTCAGTACGTTAATACATTCCTAGGGTTACACTTTTTATTTTTATTTTTAATTTTAATTTTAATTTTTCAGAGAGAGAGAGAGGGAGGGGGGAGCATGTGTGCACACACGAGCAGAGAAGGGGGCGAGAGAGAGGGAAAGAAAGAGAATCTTAAGCAGGAACCACGTTCAGTGCAGAGCCTGATGTGGGGCTCGATCCCACGACCCTGGGATCACAACCTGTGCTGAAATCATGAGTCGGATGCTTAACTGACTGAGCCACCCAGGCGGCCCTACAGTTTTTAATAGAAAGATTTCTCTTTGGGGCACCTGACTGGCTGAGGCAGTGGACCATGTGACTCTTGATTCCAGGGTTCTAAGTTCAAGGCCCACGTTGGGTATAGAGATTACTGAAGGGGTGCCTGGGTGGCTCAGTTGCTTAAGTGTCCGACCTCAGTTCAGGTCATGATCTCATGGTTCGTGAGTTCGAGCTCCACATCGGGGTCTCAGCCCACTTTGGATCTTCTGTCCCCCTCTCCTTCTGCCCCTCCCCCGCACTCTCTCTCTCTCAAAACTAAATTAACAAACATTACAAGAAAGGCTCTCGCTTTTTAACACACAGTATCCAAATCAAAAGTAATTTACTAAAAGAAATAAAGACAACTCCTTGGTAAATGTGGGGTTAACAGGCATTTTTTGGTTCTTCTCTATGGTGATTGTACATGACCATTTATTTATGAGCTCGGTGTTAATATTCTAATGATTCTTGCTTATCATCACCTTCTCCCTCTCCTTTTTTGGCGGGGAGGGGGCTTCTATTTTCTCTCAATGCCAGAGAAAAGGGATCAAGAGAAGGAAATTAATTGCCAGACTCGAGGTAGCCTGGAGTATTGCTTCATTCGGTTTGTGCCATTAGAATCCTTTTAAGTTAACTGAAACCACGGAAAACTAGGTCATTTGTTATTTATAATCCACTTAAAGCAATACTTCCATTAAGTTATTCAAATCTTGAATGCATGAAATGAAACTCTTACTTTTTTTCTTTTTGCATCAGTTTTCTGATACAGGCACACTTTATTTTTTTTATTTTTATTTTTTTTTAAAGTAAGCTCTCTGCCCAGCATGGGGCTTGAACTCACAACCCCAAGCTCAAGAGCTGTGTGCTCTACCAACTGAGCCAGCCAGGCGCCCCAGGCACACCTTGTTTTATTGTGCTTCACTTGATTTCGTTTTGCACCAATTATGTTTTGTCAGAATCCTCCATCGGTCAAGTTTATCAGTGTCACTTTTTTCCGACAGCGTTTTCCACTGTGTCTGCTACGTTTTGCTAATTGTAGCCGTCTTTCCAACTTCGGCTATTCCTCTATTTGTTAAGGTGATCCGTGTTGAGTGATTACAACCTGCTGAAAGTTCACATGATGTTCGGCATTTTTTTTTTAGCAATAATTAAGTATACACATGGTTCCTTTTAGACCTAATGCCATTACACACTTAAGAGATGACAATGTGATATAAATTTAACTTGCACACGCTGGGAAACCCGACAAATTCAGCTAGCTTTATTCCAGTATTTGCGTAATTGCAGCGGTCTGGAAACAACCCAAGTGTCTGAGGTTTGCCCACGCTTTTTGAACAGGCAGGAACATGCCCCAGAAGTAATCTTCTATAAACCAACGTGAAAAGTAATTTAGCAGTTTTTAGCTGGTTTTCTACTTGTGGGTTTGCTATTCATGGCAACCAGATCAGTAAGAAAGCAAGCTTTGAGGTAACGGACGTTATTCTTTTGGCTTAAGTCCTCTTTTTCCAACTTGCTCATGCATTTCTATCGTCGGAGGGTAAGCAAAGTGTCTACAAAGGCTGTGAACCTCCAAGGCATTATTAGCCAGGATAGGCTATGCTGTGCTGACAACCCCTCAATCTTCAGCTCAACGCAACTGAAGTTTATTTCTGGCCTCTGCTCCCGGCAGGGACCTCAGGGGCCAAGGCGGAGGGAGACGTCATCAGGAAATTCGCTTCTACAATCACGTCAGCAGGGGGCCAAGAGGGACTCATTTAATGACCAGTGATAGACATGATAACGAAGACCTGGGCCGTTGTGGCAGTCCCCGTTTATACCTGGTGGTGATCCCATCTGGGCTACTGTGTAACCGTAAGGCTCAAAGACCTTCCCGTCCTTGGGGTCCGAGGTAGAACCTGAGGTTTATTCAACAAGCACATTTGTTCCCCTTTAGCTACAGCTAGTTTCTGTTGCCTACGACCCAGGGCTCTGTCCTGAATCCAAGCATCTCCTTACCAAACGCCGTGAGCTGCTGTCGTAGGCAGCTCGGGACAAAATGAATCATGTACAGATGCAGATACCTTTTTTTTCTCTGAACTATCTTAGTGTATTTTCTTACAGACCAGGCACTTTCCACCTCGGTTTCAGAGAGCAGAGCTTCTTTCATTACTGCCCAACCTAGAACGGTAGCTGAATGTACTGGGTATTTACTGTTCCGGGCCTTATGCTAAGTGCCTTATGGTTAGACTATAGCTGGTGAAGTCCAGGGTCCAGTGTCCCATCATCTTGAATTACGGTCTTCTAAATCTCAACCTAACCTAGATATCTGCGTCTGAAAACGGAAGAAGAATCTATTTTTTTTTTAAGTTTATTTATTTTGCGAGAGAGAGAGAGAGAACAGGGGAAGGGCAGATAGAGAGGGAGAGAGAGAATCCCAAGCAGGCTCTGCGCTGTCAGCACAGAGCCCGATGCAGGGCTCAGTCCCATGAACCGTGAGATCGTGACCTGAGCTGAAATCAAGAGTCGGATGCTCAACCGAGTGAGCCACCCAGGCGCCCCCACCCCCCCTTTTTTTTCTTTTTAAAGATTTTATGTTTCAGTAATCTTGACACCCGACGTGAGGCTCAAACTCACAACCCCCCAGGTCCAGAGTCGCATGCTCTACAGACTGAGCAAGCCAGGCGCGCGACAGGCGTATTTCTACGTTCTCCCCGGTAAGACTGGTTTTTATTAAGAGATTTCAAAGCATCGTGACTCTGTAACATATTCCTCCCTTCTGTTCCCCTTTTCAAAGAAATCGAGGGGTCTCCAAGAACACAAGCGCCACTGTGAGAGTTGTGGCACCCAGCACCACAGACCAAGGTGCCCCCAAGCCTCCCCGACCGCAACATCCAGCAGAAGGAAGACACCCTCAGGACTGGCTGGAGAACAAGCAGAGCAGCCACTGTGTCCCAATTCCTCTCGTCGCAGTTCAGAAAAAAACCCGGAGAATGCTGACCTGGGCCGATTCCTACAGGCAACGGAGAACTTGTTTAAATCCAGTCTTCCCAACGCGAGATTCCGGCCTGCCATCGCAGGGAGAGGGAAAAAACTCCCAGTTTGGATGCAGAGGACACAGTAAGAACTTTACCAGGGCCGTCCCTCCCAGCATCCTTCCTCCACCCCAAGCCAACGCTGCACAGAACAGAAGCATCAGGCGAAGCCTTCCTCTCCCCTGCTCTCTCACGGTGGAGGAGGGCAGGGAGGGAGGGCCCAGCTATTCCAGGGGTGTGGAGTGCAGATGGACCGTTCGATTTATCTCCAGCAGGACCGAGGGTACACGAGGAGAAGGTGTACACGTGACGGGGAAGAAGGTAGAATAGAGCCAAGAGGCTGGTGAGAATCCCCCAAAGCATGAGAGAGACACGGTTTCCGCAGAGGAAGTTCATCCCGAGTCCACCCCTGAGCCCTGGGGGGGTTGCCACACTTGGGGATCTCCCTCCCAGGTCAGAGGATACCCACAACGCCCCGAGAGGCAAACACACACGTTCTCCCACACTGCGACTGGTTTTGTGTATACGGTCCCGCGTGCAGTACGAGTGAGCTCTGGTAGAGAGGGAGTGTGCTCAGAAACCAGGTTCCCGTCAATGTGCAAGGGAGAAACCACAAACTTCCACTATAGTGCCACCTTCTGGGAAACAAGAGAGGTTACCAGTAGCTAGTCCCGTGAGTTCTAAGGAACAAAGACAGAAAACCTTAACGATTCTGCTATAAGGAGCAAGAAGAATGGATCAGGTATGTTGACATAGAAGGAGAGAAAATGCCAGGGAACAGCACAAGCCAACACAATAACGCACCTGAAGTCACCTAGCAAGGATTAAAGGTGTCTGCTACCTCAAATGTGCAAGCAGGGGTCTAAAATGACAAGGGACATAGAGAAATTAAGGAAATAGCTCATCGCCACGAGGTCATTCTGCAGTAGCCAAGCTCTAAGGCACGGCATTTTATCACGTAGGTGATCAAGAACACACAATAGCTGTTTTGAAGAAACTCCAGAAAACTCAGAAAGGTAACAGAATCACCACAATACTCAAAATGAAACATGCATCAGGCAGAAATCTTAAGGAAAAACCAGCCCAAAATTCTAGAGCTGGAAACCTCAATGAATTAAGTGAAAGATACGATGGAAACCATCCGCAATAGAGTATAGCAAATGGAAGACAGCGTAACTGAGAAAATAGGACGTTTCAAGTAATAAAGAGAACAGAGTAAACAATTAAAAAAAATTTTTTTTAACGTTTATTTATTTTTGAGACAGAGAGAGACAGAGCATGCACAGAGGAGGGTCAGAGAGAGAGAGACACAGAATCTGAAACAGGCTCCAGGCTCTGAGCTGTCAGCCCAGAGCCCGACGCGGGGCTCGAACTCACGGACTGCGAGATCATGACCTGAGCCGAAGTCGGACGCTTAACCGACCGAGCCACCCAGGCGCCCCTAGAGTAAACAATTTTAAAAGGAGAAAAAAGCTTATGTAATCTGTGGGATTCCATCAAAAGAACATGTGAGACTCATCTGAGTTCTAGAAGAGAGAGAGAAGGGGCAAAGAGAGCATAAAGCTTACAGAAATAGTAGCTGAGAACGTCCCAAACCTAGGGCATGAACTGGTTTATGAAGGTAATAGACAGTTTATGAAGGTAACAGAAAACCCTATTGTCTCAATGCAGAAGACCTCTCCCAATATTGTAATGAAACCGACATCAAAAAGAGACAATCCTCAAAGCATCCAGGGAAAACCAGACTGTCATCCACAGAGCAAGTCCCATTAGGCTATCAGTGGATTTCTCAGCAGAAACCAGAAGAGAGCGGAATGATACTTTTAAAATGTTGAAAGAAAAAAATAATTGGCCAGGAACACTCTAACCTGCGAAGTTATTCTTTTTTTTTTTTTCTTCAATGTTCACTTATTCATGACAGAGGGAGAGAGAGACAGAGCGTGAGGGGTAGAGGGACAGAGGGAGAGGGAGACACAGAATCGGAAACAGGCTCCAGGCTCTGAGCTGTCAGCACAGAGCCTGACGTGGGGCTTGAACTCACAGATGGCGAGATCATGACCTGAGCCGAAGTCGGACCCTCAACCGACTCAGCCACCCAGGCGCCCCTGTCAAGTTATTCTTTAGGTATGAAAGAGAAATCACCAGTTTCCTGGACAAGCAAAAGCTTAAGGAGTTCATTACCCCTAACCTTGCAAGAAATTCTGAACAGAGATCTGCAACCTGAAATGAAGATACTGATCAGTGACATGAGAACATATGAAAGTATTTAACGCAGTCCTAAAGATGAATAAATATGCAGTAAGACTTTGAAAACTATGCAAAAGGATGGTGTATTAACCACTCAACTGTATTAAAAAGGTCAAAGTATTAACATTTACAGATACTATAATGTGTTAATGAATAAACAATATAGAAGTAAATAATGACCTCAAAAACGTAAGGTGGAAGGGAATACAAGAGTGAAACTTTTGTACATAAAGGGAAGTTGCTGTTGGCTGAAGATGAAGATTTTATTCATGGATTCCCGAAGCCTCAAGGTAGCTACAAAGCAATACTTAAGAGCAGATGCATAGATGGGGTGCCTGGGTAGCTCAGTGGGTTAAGCATCCGACTTCAGCTCAGGTTCTGATCTCGCGGTTCGTGAGTTTGAGCCCTGCACCGGGCTCTGTGCTGACAGCTCGGAGCCTGCTTCAGATTCTGTGTCTCCCTCCCTGTCTGCCCTTCTAAGCTCACTCTAGTACGCTCTCTCGCTCTCAAAAAAAAAAAAAGAAAAAAGAAAAAAAAAAGAAAGATGCATAGAAGATCAAGAAAGAGCTAATAGACCTTATCACCAAAGGGGGGAAAACATCACTCATTTACAAATGCAGACAGAAATGATAAATACAATAGAAATACACAACAACTGAAGAACACTGAGAACATTCAAGTTTGTACAACTAATGATTGAATTCTGCAATCAAAAGGCAGAGTGGCTAGATACACGATAAAGAAAAGAAAGGTCCAACTATATGCTGCCTACCAGAAACTCACTTCAGCTTTGAGGACATACAAAGGTCCAAAGGAAAGGTAGGGAAAAGAATATTCTGTGCAGGTAGAAACTAACACTGTGAGCACAAGTAACTGCTTGTATCCGCCAAAAAGGCTAATGGGAAACAAAGGATCAGTCATCACAAATATATATATATCCAATCATAAATATATAAGCATCTAACATCATACCACACAAATATATTAAGCAAATACTATCAGATCTGAAGGGAGAAACAGACAACAATAAAGTAATAATAAGGCAGTTCGCTACCCTATTTTCAGCGATGGATAGGTCAAGACAGAAAGAAAGTAAACATTGGACTTGAACGATACGTTAGACCAAGTTAACGTGACATTTATTGAACATTACATCCAAGAGCAAAAGACATTCTTCTCAAGTACATGCATAACGTTCTCCATGATAAACCATAGGGTGCCAAAAACAAGGGTAACAAGTATCAGTAGAGTGAAGTCATACTGGGTGTCTTTTCCATCCACAATGGGAGGAAACTAGAAATCACCAAAGCCAGAAAAAAAAACAAACAAACAAAAAACTACCAGTATGTGCAAATTAACCACCCTCTACAACAAATTGTCGGTCAAGTAATACATGTTTATAAAGCATCTAAAAAGAAACCCAAAGATAAACAAAACACACCAAAACTTACGGGATGCTGCAAAAAGTTTTCAGAGGCAAGTTTACAGGGATAAATGCATTTATCAAGCAAATATGAAGATCTTGAACAATCTGTCTACCTCCAAGAGCTAGATGAAGAACAAAGCCCAAAGTTAGGAGGACGGAAATTACAAAGATCAGAGTGGAAAGAGAAGAGATCAGAAAAATAGGAAAAAAAAATCAATCTGGTTTTTCAAAAAGAAAACTGACCTTTAGCTAGACTAAAAGAAGATTCAAATAAAATCACTATTGATAAAACAGAAATATAAAGGATCAACCTATTATGAACCATTATCCGCCTAGAAACAGGACAAACTAGAAGAAATGGATGAATTCTTACTAACATACTACCTATGAAGCCTAAATCATAAGAAACCAACTCTAAAGAGACCAGTTGCTAATAAGAAGGTTGAAACAAGAGCCAGAGATCTCCCAGCACAGAAAAACCTCAGGCCCAGATGCACCTTCACGGCCAAGTTCTACCCAGCATTTAAAGAAGTCCTACGAATTCTCAACCTCTACCAGACAATTCAAGAGGGAAGACTTCCTAACTCACATTACCAGGCCACCATTACTGCGGTACCAAAGCCAAGTAAGGACACCACAAATAGAGACCAACATCCTTCATCAACAGAGATGCAAAAATGCTCAAGGTATCAGGAAACAAACAACTTCAGAAGGGTTATATACCATGACCAAGGGGGATTTATCGCTGGGATCCAAGGCTGGTTCTACATACACAAATCGATCAAAGCGGCCCAGCACAATAAAACGAAAGGTAAAAATCCTTTCGTTTCAGTGGGAACACAATGACTATTTCACAAAATGCTAGGTCTCCTCCTGATAAAAGCCTTCAATGGGTTGGTTACAGAAGGAACACATAAAAGGACATTAAGCACAAAACCCATGGTTCATATTCTGTGCCCCGGTAAGGAGCTAAAAGCTTTTCCTCCAAGGCCAGGAACAAAACAAGGACACCCACTCTCCCTCATCTTCCTGCGCGTAGCTCTGGAAGTCTTAGCTGGAGGAGCGAGTCCAGAAAATACAGTAAAAGGGAGGCAGGGGAAGACCGTGAGCTCCCGTCCTTCCCCAGCCAACGGGGGCAACGACCCCGTGTAATTCGACTCACTCTGCCAATGACTTCAAGACCGTCAGCTTCTTCCACAACTAAAGACAGAGCAGGCCACCCGGACAAGGGCAGGAGGGGCATAGATGCGGTGGGGAACCACACCCCTGACTCAGCAATCCACGAGCAGGGCAGGAACGTGGTGGTGGGGCAGGGATCTCCCAAATGCAGGGGCGCAAGGGGATCAGGCCTGCAAGCCAGGCACCCTCGGGCCCTGGGGGACTTGCACCAGGAAGACGTGCCCCTAGAAGGTCTGGCCTTGAACATCAGTACAGCCTGACTCTGGCCGAGCTGGAGAGCCACGGGGAAGTGCCTGCGTACCCTTAAAGGACCAGGACGCTTTAGGACTCGGTCCCCGACCCAGCAGAGGAGGAGCAGTTTGAAGAGCACCTGGGTTGTATGAGAGGGACATTTAGGGACTCATTTTAGGATCTTTGCGGGACGAACAGGGATCTGCAGCAGCTTTATCTAGGAACGGAAGTGCTGATGGCTGGCTGACATTTTTCGTTTGTATTTTTCTATTTTATATTTTTTTTAACTTTTTAACGTTTATTCATTTTTGAGAGACAGGGACACAGAGCATGAGCAGGGGAGGGGCACAGAGAGAAAGGGAGACACACAGCGTCCGAAGCAGGCTCCAGGCTGTGAGCCGTCAGCACAGAGCCCGACGCGGGGCTCGAACTCACGAACCGCGAGATCAGGACCTGAGCCGAAGTCAGACGCTCGACCGACTGAGCGACCCAGGTGCCCCAGCACTGCATTTTTCTTGCCCTACTTTAGCCTACCAATTGACACCTGTCCACCTTGCTCACACTGCTTGCCCAACTCCCGCATGCCCGTGTGGACCCGCCCCACCCAATCCACCCACCCTCCCAAGCAGCTTCTGCCCCACCACACCCAGTCTCTGTCAGGACCAGTGTCTCCCCGCCATCCCTCCGGTGACTACCTCCCTACCACACCCAGCAGGTGTTGGATCATCAGGTTGTACACCCAAAACTACTAGAATCCTGTATGTTGATTATATTTCACTCAAGAAAAAAAAAAAAAAGTAATTGAGCCGAGGAACTGAATATTTTTTTTTTCCCACCCCAAAGACCTACAGAGGGCCAGAACAGGCACACGAAACAATGCTCAACATTACTCACGGGAAAAACGTAAGTCAAAATGACCATGACCTATCACCGTATGGCAGTCAGAATGTCTACTATTAAAGGCCCACTTGACAACCCCAGCCACAGTGGAAGGCAGTACGGAAGTATACCTTAATTACATGTCAACTATACTTCCATTATAAGAAGAAATAAAAAGCGTTCAAATAGCAAAGTGAGATCGTTATTATTTGCAGAGGAAAGACGAGAAAACCCTCGAGACCCAAGAGAATATGTTCGGAACTAATCAAGGATTTCAGAAAAGCTGCCGAAGACATGTATAATATCACATGATATATATTATTTACATATGGAAGTACAATAGAACATCAGTTATGTTTCTACACGTTAATGATCAAACGTCTGACACTAAAACTAACCCATTTATAATAGCATCGAGAACAGGGCTTGGGGGGGGGGATGCCTGAGTGACTCAGTCAGTTACGCGTCCAACTCTTTGATTTCCGCTCAGGTCATGATCTCGCGGTCACGAGATTGAGCCTCCACATCCAGCTCCGTGCTAAGGATGGAGCCAGCTTAAGTTTCTTTCCCTCTGCCCCTCCCCAGCTTACACTTGCTAACACTCTGAAAACATAGAAAGCAACAAAGAAAACCGTAAGACTTTGATGAAAGAAATTAAACGCAAATAGCAAAATACCCCAAGTTCATGGATTTTAAGAATGTGGTCACGAGGTCCATAGACCCCAGACCACCTGTCAATTCAGTGTCATCTCTATTAAAACTCCAGTGGCATTATTCACAAAAATAGCCTAAACCATGTTAAAATCTGGAGAGATCCACCAAAGACCCCGGGGAGTCAAAGTAATCATGCAAAAGAACCCACTTGAAGAACCCGTCCTGATTTCTAACTGTATTGCAAAGCTATAGACATTTCCACAGTATGGGACTGGCAGAAACAGACATATGATCAATGGGAGGGGTTATTTCTGGGTACTCTTGATCAGTCAACTACTATTTGACAAGGGAACACTCAAAGGGCCAAGTACAGTTTCTTCAACAAATGGTGTTAGGAAAACTAGGTAACTCCGTGTTGAAAATTTAAGTCGTACCTCTCCCTGTATTACACCAGTTATAACTAGGAACAGATACTGTAAAACTACAAGAAAACATAAGGAAGAACTCCCTGACAGTGGTTTTGGCATGGATCTTTTTTAAGATAAGACGACGTAAGCACAAGCATTCCAACTACAAAGTGGTACTTTATCAAGTTAAAAAACTTCAGTACAGGGGCACCTGGCGGGCTCAGTAGGTTGAGTGTCCAACTTCGGCTCAGGTCATGATCTCGAGGTTCATGAGCTCAAGCCCCGCATGGGACTCTGTGCCGATACTTCAGAGTCTGGAACCTGCTTCGAATTCTGTGTCTCCCTCTGTCTCTGTCTCTCTCTCAAAAATAAATAAGCATTAAGGGCGCCTGGGTGGCGCAGTCGGTTAAGCGTCCGACTTCAGCTCAGGTCACGATCTCGTGGTCCGTGAGTTCAAGCCCCACGTCGGGCTCTGGGCTGATGGCTCAGAGCCTGGAGCCTGCTTCCGGTTCTGTGTCTCCCTCTCTCTCTGCCCCTCCCCTGTTCATGCTCTGTCTCTCTCTGTCTCAAAAATAAATAAACGTTAAAAAAATTAAAAAAAAAATAAGCATTAAAAAACCCCACTTCATTACACCAAAAAAGAAACCAACAAAAATTAAAAGGCAACCTATACTTAGCATCATAGCCTCTAGGTTCACCCACGTTCCAGCAGATGTCAAAATTTAATTTCTCTATGGGTAAGTAATATTTCATGGTGTATGTGTCTGTCTCTACCCACATACATTTTATCTTTATCCATTCATCTACTGATGGACACTTGGGTTGCTTCCATACTTTGGCTGTGGTAACTAAGTCAGAGAAAGAAAAACATCATGTGATTTCAGTCTTCTGTGAATTGAAGAAACAGAGAAAAAAGAGACAAACCCATTAAGAGACTCTTAAATATAGAAAACTGGTGGTTGCCAGAGGGGAGGTGAATGGAGTGATGGGTGAGGTAAATAAAGGAGATTAAGAGTACACCTCTCTTGATGAGCCCCGAGAAATGTATAGAATTGCTGAATTCTGATATTGTACACCTGAAGCCAATACAACCCTTTAATTATATTTGATTAACAAAACAAGGCAACCTCTTGAATGGGAGAAAATATTTGCTAACTATTAAATTAGGATTTCATATCTAAAGTATATAAAGAACTCCTACAACTCACAATAATAATAATAATAATAATAATAATAATAATTTTATTTAAAAATGGGCAGAGGACCTAAATAGACATTTTTCCAAAGATATACAGACAGCTAACAGATACATGAGAAGATGCTATCATTCATCATCAAGGAAATGCAAATCAGAACCATAATGAGCTATCACCTCACATCTGGTAGAACAGGGATCATCAAGAAGAAATAAATGCTGGCAAACATTTGGAGAGAAGGGAAACCTTTCACACAGTTCCTAGAAATGTAAATTGGTGTAACCACTGCAGAAAACCATATGGAAGTTCCTCAAAAAACTAAAAATAGAACTACCCTACATCCCAGCAATGGCACTACTAGGCATTTATCCACGGGATACAGGGGTGCTGTTTCGAAGGGACACATGCACCCCCATGTTTATAGCAGCACTATCAACAAGAGTCAAAGTATGGAAAGAGCCCAAATGGCCATCGATGGATGAATGGAGAAAGAAGATGTGGTATATATATACAACGGAGTATTACTCGGCAATCAACAAGAATGAAATCTTGCCATTTGCAACTACGTGGATGGAAATGGAGGATAATATGCTAAATGAAATTAAAGACAATTATCATATGACTTCACTCATATGAGGACTTAAAGAGACAAAACAGACGAACATAAGGGAAGGGAAACAAAAATAATATAAAAGGGAGGGGAACCAAGCTTAAGAGACTCCTAAATATGGAGAACAAACAGAGGACTACGGGAGAGGTTGTGGGAGGGGGGATGGGCTAAATGGGTAAGGGGCACCTGAAATCACTGTTGCACTATATGCTAACTAATTTGGATGTAAATTAAAAAAGTAAAATTAAAAAAAAAACGTTAAAAAAAGATGTCATACACACACACAATGCAGTACTACTCAGCCATCCATAAGAAGGAAATCTTGCCATTTGCAAAGACATGGATGGAGCTAGAATGTATTTGCCAAGGGAAATAAGTCAATCAGAAAAAGACAAACACCATAGGATTTCATTCCTATGTGAAATTTAACCAACAAAACTCATGAACATATGGGAAGACAAAGGAAAAGAAGAGAGAGGGAAAGAAACCACAAGAGGCTCTTAGAGAGCAAAGAGAGTTGATGGACAGAGGTGGGGGGATGGGCTAGATGGGTGATGGGTACTAAGGAGAGCACTTGTTGTGATGAGCACTGAGTGTTAGATGGAAGTGATGAATCACGGCATTCTACTCCTGAAACCAATATTGCACTGTAAGTTAACTAAAATTTAAATTAAAAAAAACCCCAAAATTAAAAGAAAAAAGAAACTCATGGGAGCAGTGCTTGGCTGCCTCAGCCAGTAAAATGCAACTCTTGATCTCAGAGTCTTGAGTTCAAAGCTCCATCTTGGGCACAGAGCTTACTAAACAACAGCAACAACAAAAAAGCATTCACAAGGGAAGCAAACGCATTTTTCTTAAAAAAAAAAAAAAAAAAAAAAAAAAAAGAAAGCAGAGAGAGTAAAAGCTATCCGCAGTCCCACGTTCATTGCAGCACTATTCAAAATAACATATGAAAACGCCTTACCTTTCTATAAAGGGACGAACGGATAATGGTCGTGGGACGTATATATACACAGATTACTCAGCCGTGACAAATCAAGAAATCCGACCATTTAAGACCACACGGATGGATCTTGAGGGCATTATATGGAGGGAAGTCAGGTAAAGACAAAGGATGAAAGACCTCTAAAAGAGCCAAACTTGTAAAATCAGAGAATGGTGTTCACCAGGGGTGGAGGGGGGAGAGAAATGGGGGAGATGGGGTTTCAGGGGACAGATGCCACTGGTAGACAGGTCAGTCCCGTGCACAGCATAGTGATTAGAGCCAGTCGTATCCTATTATAAACCTCTCAACTGCTAGGACACTAGCTCTTCCGTGTCCCCATCACAAAAAAGAATTAGGCGATAGGATCACGATGTTATACCTGTTGTTAGTCATACTGCAACATATACATACATGAAATCAACAAGTTGTGTCCCTTTACGTTCATCAGATCGCGATATACGTTCATCAGATTGCGATATATAGATGTATGAAATCAACACGTTGTAGACCTTAAACTGACCTCGTCATAGGTCACTCGTATCTCGGTAAAAATAGATTAAAAAAATTACCGAAGCCCCCGCTCATCAAAACAGTCACTTTTACTCATTAGTGTGCATTACCAAAAGAAATTTTATTTTCGCCTTCTGAGGCAGTGCCTGGAAGCATTGTCCTTTTTTTTTTTTTTTTTAAAGCCCACGTGGCCCACGTAGTGACTCGTATGTATTAAAGAAGATCCAAAGGCAACAGTCGGATAGGCCCAACAGCTTCTGCGGCTATCATCGATTTGCCTTTGCTGAAAACTCAAACCAGCCTCAGGACCCCAAGGTGGTCAAGGTTGCAAGTGCGTGCTTGACGATGTGCATGGTGGGGAAAGGGGGCAGAAGGAGGGAAGGAGTGAGAAACTTAGGTTAGGCTCCACACTCAGCATGGAGCCCGAGGAAGTGGGGCTCGATCCCACAATGCTGGGAGCATGACTTGCAGCCAAGTTCAGAGTAGGACTTTTAACCGACTGAGCCACCCAGATGCACCAGGCAGGGACTATTTTTAAAAGCGGATCTGGACTTCTATTGGGGTGAACACTGGAGGGCTTTATATTATTATTGCTTACCGGCTACCTGCACCTTTCAAAGTGATCTTCATGCTAAATGACCATTTTATTTCGTGTTGACGTTCAAGCCCTTGGTACTGGTTGTTCCTAAGGCTCAAGTTTATCTTGTTCTTCCCTCCACTTCCTTCAGCCTCGAAACACACAGGAGTCTTCCAATGCATCTTTTTTGGCTGAAGCTACGCAGCAGTTAGTTTTTACTGCTTAACTACGGCACAAGTCAGCAGCTGCAAGCCAGCATTTATTTAGCTCCTGGGACTGTGGGGTAGCTGGATGCTTCTGGGCTAGGCTCCCTTTGTTGGTTTCACTTGCTTTCACTCAGGCGGTCAGCTGAATGATCTAGAAGAGGACCCGCGCTTAGGTCCGGCAGGTGGATGGATGTTGGCTGGGGTGCTAGGTTAGTGACCGGGCCACGTGGTTCCTGGTCCTCCCCCGCGGCCAGCCTGGGCTTCCTCACGTGGCATGGACAGGTGAAGTCCAAGAGAGTGCAAGCCTAAATTGTGCCAACCGGAGGCTGCATCACATTGGTCGCGTCCCATTGTCCAAAGCAAGTCATATGGCCAACCCCGCTCCAAGGGATGGATACATTACACGTCGTGAAGGAAGGAAAAGGTTTTGGCCACGTTGGCCATCTACCATAGCACTTCAGACTGTGTTTCCAGCATCCTAATTGGCTTCCTGTCCATCGCTTGTGATCAACTACCCCTCGACGCTAATTTTTACCAAGTGTTACTGTGGAATAACGTTTACACTCTTAGCTCCTTAACATAACTACCACCTCACTAATCCGGCAAACTTTCCAAGTTCGTTTCAAAGAGAGAAGCCCACAGTGACTTCAAAGCCACCCCCCGCTGGCATTTTATCCGGGCAATCCCATTTCCAAGATCTTTAGTTAAGACATTTAATCATCTTGGCGACCTGGGGATACAAAAACGGTTTGAGGACGATGTCGGTTTAGGCAGTAATACTGCCAAGTGCTTTGCGGCTAGCGGGCAAGGAGGGACAGTTCCATCGATGGCTGTTCGTGGCAAAGATACTCACAGCTCCCTCATCCTGTGGCAAGAGAGAGCCGTTTTGATTACTTTGTTACACTTGGTGTGCGTTTCCCCGGAAATGCCTGCGGCCTCCGGGTAAAACCCCTCCCAAAGCGGTCCAAGGGGCTCACCACGTTTTATTTCATCTTCCGGCTCAATAAAACATTCCTATTTCCTCAAGCACTGATGAGGCCATCTGGAGCCCAGAATGACCAGACAAATGGCAACATTGGTTACTACTGCCTCTCCTCAAGGAACATTAACTAAAACGTCCTTTTAAAGTAAAGCATCTGGACCGATTCATCACTGTTTAACAATGGGAACCGGGCTGCGTCCCAGCCCCAGTGCTGCACCAAGACGCCGAGTGCGCGGTGGGAGGAAATTCAGCTCGAAAGGTCTGCTTCCCTAGGACTTCTCCCTCTCTGGGAGTGCCGTGTGTGGCAAAAAAAAAAAAAAAAAAAAAAAAAAAAAAGAAATCCCCCATCGCAGATTCCTCACTTGAGAGTTTTTGACATTTATTATATTTTTGTTGACGTTTATTTATTTTTGAGACAGAGAGAGACAGAGCATGAACGGGGGAGGGGCAGAGAGAGAGGGAGACACAGAATCGGAAGCTTGCTCCAGGCTCCGAGCCGTCAGCCCAGAGCCCGACGCGGGGCTCGAACTCACGGACCGCGAGATCGTGACCCGGGCTGAAGTCGGACGCTTAACCGACTGAGCCAGCCAGGCGCCCCAGAGTTTTTGACATTTAAAAAACACGCTGAAAAGTTGTTCCTGTGTTGCATCCACACGACTCCTGAAACAGAATGCTACGGGCACCAGTGACAGTCACAACAAAGTTTATTACAATGAGAGGCAAGGCCGACCGATCCGGGACCAACACTCTTGATAAGAGTGCGGCCTCGAACAGCCGGGGTACAGAGTTTTTATAACCGATCACATCGTTTTATCATCACCTGGGAACAGAACAAAGAAACAGTTTCCAGATGAGTTAGAAACAGTTGCCTAATGAGGTGTTTACTTTAGACTTTCTGCCTCTAAGTTGCAACCAGTGGATCTCCTTGACCCTGCCTCTGATGCTCTTTTCTTTGAACTTTTGTTTCCTTAATTGGTGAAGCCTAATTTACAAGAGTATGAGGCGTAATTTCTAAGAGTAAAGCAAGGCTGTTATCTCTTAACCTTCAACGTCAACACAAAGCTGTTATTTTTCAAGCTAAGCATGAGCCCTACACTACAGTTTAACCCTTACACCTGTATTAGAGTATTCCCAAGTATTTGTCATTTCATGGACACCCGGCCTTTCTCGGACCCACTCAAAGACAAAGACACACACACACTCACACCCGATTTCATGGATGAATCTTGAGTTTTCTTCTGAGAAGCCTCCTCATCCAGTGCCTGACACCTCAGAGTTGAGGACTCCTTTGTCAAGGCCACTACTGAAACTTAGAGGGCTGTAAGTAGCAGACTCACCTATCAAGATCATGTTTAGAGAACACTGAGGGTGGCACGATTGGGCCCATTAGCTCTGACTGTGTAGACAACCCCCCAACACAGACTTGAATCAGCCAATGTTTTATGCTCATGATTCTGTACACAAGACAAGTCACATGGCCATGCACTCAGTGCACACGGGGACCAAAGGTATGGATACGGGAGGGTCTGAGGACACTGGGGACCGTCAGGGGCCATTCCTGCAGCTCCGTACGGCAGAAGGTTGCTTTCCTCTGTGAATGACTTTACACCTTGTGGACCTTCTGTGACCCCTGTGATTTTTTCCTAACACTTGTTTTTTTCCCCCCTTTTTAAAAACGTTTCATTTTATTTGAGAGAGAGAGAGAGAGAGAGAGAGAGAGAGAGAGTGAGACCGCGAGCAGGGGAGGGGCAGAGGGAGAGAGAGACAGGGGATCCGAAGCAGGCTCTGTGCGGACACCAGAGAGCCCGATGCAGAGCTAAAAGTCACAAACCCTGAGATCATGACCTGACAAGTCGGATGTGTACCTGACTGAGCCACCCAGATGCCCCCTCCCGCCCCCCCCCTTTTTTTTTAATGCTCCTATACATTTGAGAGAGGACACTTTCGACAAGGTCACTAAGGAGGATGATCAGGGGACAAAACAGTATTTACCTTCGGTTTTGATTTCGACTTGTATTTAAGAAAAGGGGACTTCAATTATGCTCATTTTTCTACTGGTCAGAGTTTAGTGTTCTACATACCAAGAGAATTCGGAGAGACATTCAGGAATTATCATCACCAGGTATTAGCCCAGAGAACTTCACCACTGTTTACAGATCCACATCCACAGAAATACGCATTTGAATTTGTTGTTTACAAATTAGTTCCCCAGCTACACAAAGGAAACCACATAATTGATTATTTCAAGGATAAAGGAAACATTCTTGTTCTTTCTGTCCGTATTCGTATTTATCCCTTCTCAAGCCTCTAATTAGGTTACTCATTCATTCTAAGAAGGGTTGTTCAGCTTATTATGTGCAAAACCCTGCAAGGCATCAAAGACAGCATTTTGCCATTTGCTATCCCCTCCCTATCCAGGCTTCATCACTCAGCAGCCCTTCACCCAAGTACGTACTGAGTAGAGGTCATCCGCCAAGGGCAGTTCTAACTCTGCCTATCAAAGTCACCCAATCAACAAGTACATTCGAAGCGTCTGTTACATGGCAGGGACTGGGCTAAGACATTAAGGCGCCAAGGGTGAGCACGGTTCAGCCTTCCTGACTTTCTGGAGTTTCTAGTGCAGCTGGGAAGAGAGACGGTCACTTTAGACACGGCACAAACCTGAGTCCGCTCAACCACCAACAGAGAGAGGAGGTCAGCCCCATCAAAGACAAAGAGGATCACCTGCTTTAGGGCACCCGAAGAGCCTTCCCTAAGCAAGCGATGCTCGAGGGGAGGGGAGAGAAGCAGGTTGGGAAAAGTCAGTGGGGGCAAAAAGAGTGGAACACACGCTAAAAAGACAGCATACAACCAAAGGCTCTGTGGCAGGAGCATTGCCCAATAGCCCCAGTGAAGGAAGACCGGGAGGGGACGCCAGAGGCGGTGTGTGTGTGTGTGTGTGTGTGTGTGTGTGTGTGTGGCCCGCTCATGCTGAGAAAGGCTGTAGGTCAAGGAAAAAACATGGCCTTTTATGTTAACGTAAATGCGCGCGACTGAAGGAGTTTAAGGGGGGGGGCGGGGCATTGTCCCATTTGCTTGAAAATGATTGTTCTGTCACTCGGGACAGCAGATCTGAGTGCAGCCAGGGGCAGGGAGAGGAAGAGGGGGAATCCCTGTGTCTGCTCAGGGCGAGCCTGGACGAGGGGGCGGCCTTTGTAAAGCAGAACCAGAACAGGGGATGCATTTCAGATTTCTGGCAAGTAAAAACAAGAGACTTTGGCCATGGATACGGGCAGGCTGAGGGACAGGAAGTCACCGCAGCAGACGCACAGATCCCCAAGTGGTTCCATAATACCTCTAATAAGGATTCTATCTATGACTCTGCACCCAATCCCCGCGTGTGGGTTCGCCCCCCTCCATCACGCTACCAAGCGGTTCCGCGATCCCAGCTGGGCGTCCTACAGTTCAACTCCATTCTGACGACTATCTACCGACAGAGGGCATAACATCTCCCAGGTGAAGGGTCAATCCCACCAGACCGCCACCCCCTACCCCGCCTTCAGATGCCAATCACAAATCCAAGTGGTCACCGAGCTTCTCAGTGACCAGCTACAGATGAGAAATTTCTGGAATCCCCTCCTCAGGTTCAATTAATTTGCGAGAGCGGGCCCACAAGACACCCAGAAACAACTTACTCACCAGATCGCTGGTGAATTACAAGAGGATGTGACTGAGGAACAGCCACATGGAAGAAACGTGCAGGACAAGCCACGTGGGAAAAGGCAGACAGCGCCTGAGCTCCTGGAGCGCCCCTCTCGCGCTGCACCTCCGGGCCCTTGCCACTTCAGAAGTTCTCGGAACGCCTTCCTTTCGGGTTTTTATGGAGGCTTCGAGATCCAGGTGTGATCGATTCAATCACTAACCATCGATGACTGAGCTCGATCTCCAGTCCCTCTCCCCTCCCCGGAGTTCCGGGGGTGGGACTGGAGGTTCCCACCCTGTAAGCACATGAGCAACCCCGTCTTTAAGTGTTTCCCCCCCAACATCACCTCGTTAACATAATAAAAGTCACCTTTCCCAGTCTCCTCGCAGGAAATTCCAAGGCTTTTAGGAGCTGTGTGCCAGGAACCGCATATATTTGTCTTATTACAAATCCCAATACCGCACTACAGACTTGTTGGCCATGGAAACAAGACACATTTCCTCTTGGATAAGACTCGCACGGGCCGTCCATGAGGTTCCTCCCGTGGTGCGTCGGTTAGCTTTTACTGTGTCAGCAACCGCTCCCCTCAAATGGAGTGGCTTGAAACCACCATCACTTATGCACTGACCCTTCTGGGCTACACCGCAAATAGGTGGTCCGCTACCGCTGGCCTCTGGGCTGTCGCTTGTGAATGCAGTCGGCTGGCAGTTACCTTAGCTAAGTGCCCTCGGCCGAGGAGACTTACTGACTGTGCCACGTGATCTCCTCTGGGGCAGGCGAGCCTGGCTGGCTGACATGCGGATCTCGAGGTTCCAAGCAATAAGGAGAGAAGATATCCCGAAGCGCCATCGCTTTGCCCAGCTTTTGCTTGCACCCCTCTTACTGTTGTCCCATGGACAAGAGAAGTCACATCGTCAAGCCCAGCGTCACCGTCCAAGAGGATCACTCAGGGCCGTGGACAGAGGGAGAGGGAGCTGTGACCGAGTTGGCAACAATTACAGAAACAGCCAACCGCACATGATTTTGAAGGGAATGAGAAATTCGTTCTGTACCCTCCAAGTCTTCCGGCCGGACTAAGAATTAAATGTATGTGACACGCATTACCAGCAGAAAAAAAAACCCAAAGCTTTACTCTGCGCACAGAGGCCCAATGCTGAAATTGAGACAAAGAAATGACCAAGGCGGGCAGTGTTTCTCCTTTTTTAGAGAAAGACACGATAAATTTGTCAAGGATTGACAGGACAGAGAAAACTTAGCTTTGGGAACTTTCAATTACCAAGGAACTCCAAACAGAATTTGGACTGTGGTAGTAAATTAGTAAAAAGGGATTGTATACAATCCTGTATACAATATCTATTTTTTTTAGAATTTTTAATTTGTTTTTTTATTTTTAACGTTTATTTATTTTTGAGACAGAGAGAGACACAGCATGAACGGGGGAGGGTCAGAGAGAGGGAGACACAGAATCCGAAACAGGCTCCAGGCTCTGAGCTGTCAGCACAGAGCCCGACGCGGGGCTCGAACTCGCGGACCGCGAGATCACGACCTGAGCCGAAGTCGGACGCTTAACCGACTGAGCCACCCAGGGACCCTTAGAATTTTTAAATGTTTATTTATTTTTGAGAGAGACAGAGAGAGACCGAGTGGGGGAGGAGCACAGAACGAAGGAGACACAGAATCCTAACTAGCTCCTGCTTCAGGCTCCAAGCTGCCAGCATAGAGCCTGAGGCGGGGCTTGAACTCATGAACTGTGAAATCATGACCTGAACCAAAGTCAGATGCTCCACTGCTCAGGCACCGAGAGAGAGAGAGAGAGAGAGAGAGAGAGAGAGAGAATTTACGCAGGCTCCACACTCAGCACAGAGCCTGGCGTGGAACTCCATCCCACAACCCTGAGGATCATGGCCTCAGACGAAATCGTGAGTCAGGTGCTCAACCCCCTGAGCCACCCCGGGGACCCCACCTTAAGTAACTATTTAATTTCAGATAATCAATATGCCGAAGTGGCCCACTTTGGGATGGCATGCCCTTGGCTCTACAATTTTATTGTTTTAACTCCGAGTGACTTCAGAACTTGTGGGAGGATTTACTATGATCTCAGGGATTTATTGACATTTGTATAGAGTCGATACATTATTATCGAGAGCTCTTCTCCTGGATCACCATGGCTTTGATGCATCGATTCCTTAGCAAGCTCTCCAGCCTCCGCACGATCGCTTCTTGCAGGCATTACGCTTCTAATGTGGACGCTTGGAATGGTTTTTTGGGTCTCCATTATCTTGTATTTGACTGAAGCTGTTTCACGGATCACTATCCATTTGCTTGTGTAAGCTTTGCGTTTAAAAATGTCCTTTCTTAGGAGCAAAAGGGCCTAATATTTCCAATTCACTTCCAAATGGTTCAGAAAACTAACATTTTATATCCGTACCGTATTTGGAGAGAAACGAGAAGGCAAATGAGGCAAATATAAACAATTAATGGGCTTTTCCGAAGGTTTGAAATTCTAGAAAAATCAGGAGTGCTAGAAACAGAAAAATATAATGAAATAAAAATGTCCTTTCTAAGAGACACCATGATCACAACAGCTATTGGTATGTAATAACCAGTGGGTAAGAAATCTGTTCACTAAACTAAGTTATCAAGTGTATCACTCACTGTGCCCTTTTTATCCCAAGTATATCAAGACATTCTCTCCTTTTCGGGCATTATTATTCACAGAGGAATGATCACCTTCTGTCCTTAACTTTAAATGAAAGTTCTAGACATTTATCAAATATCCAGCACTTTCAAAGGCTGCTCAGGCTATTTTGCCAGTGATCTGCGAAGCAATGGCCATGAAAAGAAGCTCTGAAATCCCCCCAGAGAATCAGTGATAAAAAGTGAATTAACTCCTGGAACCCATAAGTCTTCTTCAGTTGATGGAATAGGAATTTGCTAATTTAGGATCACCTACTTAGGTACAATTATGTACGCTTTATGGATTAATAATAAATATTAATGGCAGAGGTTACTGAAGTAGAAAATAAAGGCTTGCAAGTAAATATACTTGCAAATATTCATCATGGCAACTTTATGGAGTGAAAGCGGGCTGCATTTCCAGGAAGCAAGCCTGTGTCATAGACAGGAATATGGCATCAAAGTGCAAATCCAGTAGGATTTCAGAGCAGACAGCTGAATTGCACATACCCATCACCTGTCCCGCCCGCTACCATTTCTTGGTAACATTTCTCAATATATACATTTGGGGCCCAGAAGTGCATATGGCAAGGCAACAGTTAATCATGATCAGAAGAGTCAATGATGCTAAAAAGTCCAGTAGAGTGAAGAGGTTTACCTTTAGACTCTGCCACACTTGAGCTTGAATCTTAGTTCTGTTACTCGTTTGCTCTTTGACCTTGAGCAAATCATTCACCTTCTCTGGCTGCCTCTAAGGATTCCAGGTGCTTGTCTCTTCCTATGGAAGATTCGACCATCAGCCTCCCTGGGCACCACCCCGCTACCCGCTCCTCACCTACCCCAGGTCTTGGTAGGGAGAAAAACCTGAGTCTTCCCTCTTGTGGAGACTCGGGGCTCGGCCCCTTTGGTTTCCTTTCTTGCCTCCCTGGCCTTAGAAGCGTTTATATTTTTTTCCTTCTCTCAAGCACAAAGTCCTCCAATCATTAAAAGGAAAAAAGCATAGAGGGGCGCCCGGGTGGCTAAGTCGGTTGAGCGTCCGACTCTTGATTTTGGCTCAGGTCATGTTCTCACGGTTCATGAGATCGAGTCCCGTGTCAGGCTCTGCACTGACAGTGCGGAGCCTGCTGGGGATTCTCCCTCTCCCTCTCTCTCTGCCCCTCCCCTGCTTGCACTCTCTCTCTCTCTCTCTCTCAAAATAAACCTAAAAAAAATTTTTTTTTAAAGGAAAGAAGCATATAGCAAGGAGCAAGCACACTCTAATAGCTGAATAAACTATCTCATAGAACGGAACTAGTATTAACTAATTTAAAGGGTATTTATGAGAATTACATGTGACAAAGTACGTGAAGCACTTAGCTATATGGGAACAATTCCGTAATAATTATTATGGTTATTATTGCTTACCTATCATCATCATCTCACGTGAACAACATTTTATTAACCAGAACGTCAACGCTTTATGTGAAACCTCTTGGGCATTCAATATTTTTCAGGCTTTAGTCACCTACGTCCCAAGAGCTTCTGAATTTAATGTAGTCTATTCTTAGGTCCCAAGTGTCTACTTTATATGAGTAGGGTGGTACTAATTAAGATATTGCAACAGGGGCCAACAACCCCCCATCCCCCATGGCAACAACCCCCACACAGGCAGCATATGTGGTCTCTGTTTCTACAGAGCCCGGTCTCTCCCTGCTTGCTTTCCTTCTTCCTTCTCTACGGTTTTTGTCTGGCGTCTCCGGGCATTTGCCATTTTGCCATGGGCACCTTTACTATTTTCCCTACCTCTTAAATGATAATAAGAGTCACCATTTAGTGAGCATTTCTTCCGTGACCCCCTTGTTCTAAGCAATGTGTATTATTTAATTGAAGCCTCATAACTCCAAGAAGCGAGGACTGCTACCTTTCTTTTCTACATGAGGGAATGATGCAAACAAGTTGAACAATTAGTCGAAGGCCACCCGACTACTGACTGTGGGTCAAACCCAGGCAGAGAGCCCAAGATCTTAACCAGCATGCCCCTTCCCCCATTGCTTTCCTCTCATGTTTTCAGAATGCATTCTTTTCCTTAAAGCTTCCTGCAAGTTGTGATTTGCTTTCAATGTCTCCTCTGTGGTTGTAATTCTTTACTAAACCTTTTAAAAACTCAAATACTACACAGGTATATACAGTAGAAGTGAAAAGTCCCCTTCCCCACGGTCCCCTAGGAAAGCCCTGTTAAGAGTTTACTGTAGGCCTTTCTTATGGAGTCCAGTGGTATTCTCTGACATCACGTGGCCAAAGCAGGAGAAAATCAGTCTCACAGAGTTTATAATAGGATGCGTGTAATATGCCGGAACTATGTTCGGACCTGCTCTGAGTTCTGATCATTTCTGTTAACCTTTCTCACTTTACCTCAACCCCTAAGGAAAATGCATAAGCAGAAAAATGACAACAGACGCTACTCCTAGGAGACAGAATGGCCCATGGGCCTTCCTTCACACCAAACTCCGTGGGAAGCCCAACACTCCAGTGACTGATCACCAGGTACGTGATGAAAAATCATTATCTAAGCCACCGGGAGGCCCATCATTCATAAAGTGGCATTTGAAAATGGCCATTCCCAACCCAGCAGAACAATAGTCTCTCCTGTAGCTAAAGGTTAATTCTTAGAATGCCGCTCATTTATTCACTGATTCAACACATATATATTCAGCACCTAGCATGGAGGGATTAAAAAATAAATCCAAAAAAAAAAATCCCAGTGTTCAGGAAAAATGCATTCCAGATGACGGTAAGGGAAATGGGTGATGACGTCATCTACCAAAATACATCACGTGTCGGATGGTGATAAGCGCTATGAAGGAAAAATACCAGGGGAGACAGGAAAGAGTGTGATTTCCCCTTGTGCTTTGTTTTTCACTGAAGATGTTTTCTTCCGCGGTCCGTTAGATATTTTATTTTTTTAGCCTTTTTTATTGTGAGAAAGAATGTACATACAGAACAGTGCATAAAACATAATACGTAGCTGAACTGATTAAGTATCACCATGAAGTGAACACCCATGTACCGAACACTCCAGTCACGAGCCGGCATGGCCATCATCGTGGAAGCCGCTGACTGCTGCACACTGAAGGTTTGTGTCCCCCCTAAATTCGTATGTGACAGCCTAATCCCCAGTGCGATGGTGTTTGGAGGTGGGGCTTTGGGTCATGAGGGTGAAGGCTTCGTGAGCAGGATCAGCGCCCTAATACGAGATCCCTGGGCTTCCTTGCCCCCCTCTGCCTTGTGAGGACACAGTGAGAAGTGTCTACGAACCAAGAAGCAGGCCCTCTCCAGAACCTCATTCTACTGGTGGGTGCCTTGATCTCGAACTTTCCAGCCTCCAGAACTGTGAGAAGTGAATGTTCTTCAAGTCACCAGTCTAGGGTATTTTTTGTTACAGTAGCCTGAACCAACTAAGACACTGTCCAACCACAAGCCCCTCCACACACGTCCCAAAGTAACCACGGTTCCGACTTCTATGTTAATCACTCTTTTTTTAGAGGAGCGTATGTAGGTGGTGTACAGCCTCTTGGATTTCCTCTTTGACGGTCTCTCATGCAGCAATCGATAACTGATACACCCAGCTCACTCCCAAAAACCCTAACTACCGTAACTGAAACGTCCATGTTGTGGACATTAGTGAAACCATCACTAACGTAATTTTTTTTGGTCATTCATTATCTTGAGAAGATATTCGTGTACAGTTTGGTAATAATCGAAGTATATTTCACTTCGGTAATCAAACATTTAATGGCAGAACTGCATTTAAATTTTTTTTCCCTTCAATTTCAGAAAAATCTTTAAGCATACGTGGTTAGAATGGCCAAGTTCATTTGGTTATTCTAAAGGCAATAGATCACTAAAGCATGGCAGGAAGAGCCAGACCTGCCTTCCTCCAAACCTTTTCCCCGAGCGGACTAAGACGAGCTCTGCCAAAAGCAATTTTAGAAACAAAACTCATTATTCCCTAACCTAGAAACCTGAGGGCAGAGAAAGGAATAGTGTAGCTCTAAGGCCATTGACTTTATTTCAAGTTAACATGCTACTCACCTGTTTTGGATAAAAACATTTTAATGTCTTTCTACGGCACAGCTCCAAAAAGAGCGCTGGGAGCAAGATGGTCTTTCACTAGGTTTTCCTGCTTATATATTTTTAGCGTCTATATACCCACAACTGGATTGTTAATACTACAACGCAAAGCAAAATACATTACTTCCCTCGGCTAAAAAATAATTTGAAACGCGCAATTGCAAAGTTGTGTATGATCCTTCCGGAGAGAGTAGTATATTCGAAGAAATTTCTTTCAAAAATATCTTATTTTATATAAAAAGAATTCAATTTAAAATATATACTTTCTTCGGTGCGCCTGGCTAGCTCAGTTGGTGGAACACGTGACTCTTGATCTCAGGGTTGTGAGTTTGAGCCTCACATTGAGCGCAGACAGGACTTCAATAAATAAATAAATAAAATTTAAAACAAAAACAAATACACTTCACTCAAAAGATGCCAAAGAATTAGGATGTTAAAATTGTTGGCTCAATAACTGTTTTGTGATTAAAGGACTTTAATCCTATTTGCAGCTGATTAACATTGATATGAATCTAGAGCGTGATTGGTTTTCCAAAGTAAACCCTTCAGTCTCATGCAACTGTGGAAAGGTTTTTTGTTTTTTGGGTTTTTTTTTTTTTTTTTGCTACAAAATATGCTATAAATTCGATTTTTCACCATTTTCTAAATTAGTCAAGTTTTATTTTAGTTGGATGCTAAAGTGCTTATGGTGCTTAGAACAAATGATCTAAGTGCGGATGGGTTGCAGTGATAAAGAATATTTTCTTAATAACGTTGTAAAGCTTACTATGTTAAAAGCTAACGACAACCACAAGAGTTAAAAAAGATTTGTTTGGCATTGAGGCAATAATCATATCAACATACGGTACAATTAGCAACCTTTGGTCTTGATTTGATCATGTTTGTGGACTGTTATGAGATTGTTTCGTTATAATTTTCTGGAACCAAATAGGTATAAAACAAACAGAGTAGAATAAAAATGAAAAGCAGTTGGCTTGGTGTTGGGAAAATGGGGGCACGATGATTCTACCGTGTCACTCCCAAAGCCAATTATGGATGGACACGTTTGAAAAAAATAGCTTTTAAGATAACGGGTTGTAAGATCTTTTGGAATAAATTTAGCAAAGGCATGTAACGTGTAATTACCAGAGATACTCCAGTTTTTAAATAATTGATACATGTTAAACCATAGATTGCGAAGGGAATTATAAATCTAACTTTACGATGACCTGAAAAGACTAAGGAAAATCAAAGCTGCAGGAAGTATACATGGATTGACTTCGTTTAAGCCTTTGGTTTCCGTGATCCCCGCACGAAAGCATCACGGACATCTCCCGTGGTCCCAGTGCTGTCATTTAACTAGGACTCCGAGCCGTCAGGAGTACCCCAGCCAGCTTGTGCAACACACATTACAGCTCATGGGAAAGAGGCCGGAGAGGACAGGAAAGCCTGACTGTGGAGAGCAGCGCCACCTAGGGGTTAAATTTGTTTCTAACAAGAAACAGCCCCAGCTTTCCCATAACCAGGCCACCGGATCCGGTTCCGCATGGCTTTTAGCAACCTGATTAGAGGGTGAGACTACAAGTCATGCGCTTGGAAAAGACGGGAAGCTTGTATGCTACACGTGGCTTCATAAACTGTGACTGGATGTATGAGACGTTTCAGGAGAGATGTCCATGTTATAATCCCTTCATGTTGGCATTACGGTGTCTAAAATAGAACTCAATAAAAAAACCATTATGTTTGACATCCTGTCTTCTGTGGTCAGGTGAAAGAAATCTATGTGGACACGTGTAGCTTCACCGGTTCTTCTTCCAGTTGTGGGAAACATCTTTCGTTTGGCTCAACCAAAGAAACTGCATGTGAAGGGAGCATTGTCTTTCCTTGGTTTTGAAAGGCAACCTTCTTCCTGGGACGCCTGTGCAGTTGCCAGGGAGGGCAGTTCAATTAGCCAACTTGCACTAATGGACACGGAGGGATGGGCTTAGACACATACAATTAGGAGGGCAATACGCCTTAAAATATTTCAAGCACACAGAAGAGTCGAGCGTAAATACGTGTGTCCGAAGTGGCAGAGCTTAAGATTTTGCTATATCAGCTTTAGCTCTCTTAGTTTTTCAAGGAAACACAACTTTGCAGGTTCCCCGATCCCACGGTCTCCCTTCCAGAGGTATTTACCATCCCTACGCAAGTTTTAGATTTCTCTGGTTCACCTGTATGTGTCCATACACACGACACCTCCTGTTGTTCCGTGTGTCAACATTTTTACGTAAAGTTTATGAACATTCAAGATCTATGAACACATTCCCTGAAAGTCTGGGAAAAAAAAATAAAAACAACCAGAGGCATCATTTCAGGATTATGGATTATTTTCTACTCTTCTTTCTAATCTATTTTCCAATTTTTCTAAGAGCAGTATTATTTCCGAAAACCTAGTTGATCCAAAAAAAACAAAAAACAAAAAAAAAGCACAGGAATGCTCAGTTTTTTTGTTTGGTTTTGGTTTTAAGTGTTTTTTTGTTTTTTTTTTTTTACTAGAGAGAGAGAGACAAAGAGAGAGAGTGAGCAAGCACAGGGAGAGGACCAGCGGGAGAGAATCCCAAGCAGACTCCACACTCAGCACTGAGCACGACCTGGGGCTCGATCCCACAGCCCTAGGATCTCAGCCTAAGCCGAAGTCAGAGTCACATGCTTGACCAACTGAGCCACCCAGGCATCTGTTTCTTCTCTCTCTCTCTCTCTCTCTCTTTTTTTTTTAAAGCAAGCACTAGGCTCACCTTGGAGCTTGAACTTGGGACCCCGGAATCAAGTCACGCGCTCTACTGACTGAATCAGCCGGGTGCCCCAAGGAATGGTTTTACAAGGAGCTCCCTGGGGGGGTGCCTGGCTGGCTTAGTGCAGCATACGACTTTTGATCTCGGGGTCGTAGAGTTTATTTAGAAAAAAAAAAAAAAGAGCTCTCTAGGCAGAGAACCCAGTTATTTAGACTGTAACCTGGCAAATATTCACTGTCCTTTGAATTAGATTTATATTTAATTGAATAGGTAGATTACAAACAGACCTACTGTTTCTTCCTCTAATGTCTCGAGTAAAGAAAAATGTGGTGGTAAAACCACGGGACCCCTGGGAAGGTGAATGGAAGGCCAGATCTTTTGTTTTATCATAATCTTTTATGTATTAGTAACTAAAGAATTTTCCTTATTTCCAGTATTAGATGCCTGAGAAAGTAAATGAAAGTGGAACGAAAAGGAATTAAATTGATCAACCTCCATTTTTTCAAGGAGTCTTCCTTCCGAGGGCTCCTTTTAGAGATTATAAACTCACGTGCCGTCAGGGACTGGTCCTACGCCGATTTAACATAAGTGCAAATGAAAAACAATTCTGCTGTTTTCAACAAGCCTGCGGGCTGAATTTGGCCTGTGGGTCACTAACTTATGCCATAAATGTACCCCTTTAAAGTGTAAATTCAGTGATTTTTAGTATATTCACAAAATTGTGCAATCATCACCACGGTCTAATTCCAGAACATTTTCATCACCCCCCGAAAAAAACCCGTTCCCATTAGCAGTTTATTCACATTTTCCCTCCTTCCAGACTCTGGCAACTACTAACCCACTTTCTCTCTACGGAATGGTCTATTCTGGACATTTCATATAAATGGAATCATACAATATGTGGCTTTTTTTAATGTTTACTTTTTTTTTTAACGTTTATTTATTTTTGAGACCGAGAGAGACAGAGCATGAACAGGGGAGGGGCAGAGAGAGAGGGAGACACAGAATCTGAAACAGGCTCCAGGCTCCGAGCGGTCAGCACAGAGCCCGACGCGGGGCTCGAACCCACAGACCGTGAGATCATGACCTGAGCCGAAGTCGGACGCTTAGCCGACCGAGCCACCCAGGCGCCCCATTTAATGTTTACTTTTGACACAGCGCACACAAGCTGGGGAGGGACAGAGAATCTAAAGCAGGCCCTGTGCTGACAGCATTGAGCCCGGACGTGGGGCTCAACATCGCGAACTGCACGATCGTGACCTGAGCCGGTCAGACGCTCAACCAACTGAGCCACCGAGCTGCCCCAACACGTGGCTTTTAAAGTTTCTTTCCCTTTGCATAGTTTTCAAGGTTCTTCCGTGTTACAACATGAATGTATCAGTGCTTTATTCATGTTTATAGCTGACTAATATTCCACTTGCTGGATATACCGCCTTTTGTTCGTCCACTCATCAACAGATAGACGTTTGAATTGTTTCCTCTTTTTGGCTACTATGAATAGTACTGCCACAAACATTCATGTACAAGGACCTCTGAATTTAAGTTAAAAATTTTAGATTTATAAACAGTTAATACATGAGCTCGGTTCAAAACTACACATATGAACAATCATACATATTTAAACTAGGTTAATTGTTCTCACACAAACCCCGAAAAGTTGTTTTCTCACCCTTGTCGCTCACCTGACCAGTTATCACTGCTTTCTTTCCCAGTAAGTGAACACTATCAACGGCTTCTTAGTTGTTCTTGCAGCATGGGCAAACCTAGTTTTGTTTTGTTTTTTTAATAGAAAGAGAACACGTCTAGGTACTTGTCTTTTCACTCTTCCTGGATAGCTTGCCACGTTTCTACAGTGTCATTCTTTTGTCATTGTTTTGGTGACAAATGAAGGAATTTCATTTGAAATCTACCTGTCAACTAGTTAGACAATAAGGAAGCAATGAGAAAAATACCAGGTTTCGTAATGAGGAATTTAAAAAGCTACTTAATTGTAATACTGAACAAGAAAGGAAAAAGGCCTGAGGCTACTTTTTGAAAACGAAGTATTTGGGGGGTGCCTGGCTGGCTCAGTCGGTACAGTGTGAGACTCTTGATGTTGGGGTTGTGAGTTTGAAACCCATGTGGCACGGAGAGGTTACTTAAACAATTTAGAGAGAAAAAGAGTAAAAATATCTTCATGCTGTCGGCTATTATGCCGTTAGATAGAACTAGTTACCTGAACTAGGATGAAAACTGGCAAATAAAGATATCCGTCTAGTTGAGCAGCTCGTTCTTTTTTTTTAAAGATTTTATCTTTTAAGTAATCTCTATACCTAACATGGGGCTCGAACTCACAACCCCAAGATCAAGAGTCACGTGGTCCACTGACAGACGCAGGCAGGTGCCCCAAAAGTCACTCAGGTTCCTATTATATGACCTTATGAAAGTTGTTCGGTTGCAAAAAACCATGGATCAAGTAGACTTCGTTATTTAAATATTTTCATATAAAATAAGCTATAAAACTTCAGTTAAAAATAATTTTTGGAACCCTTGCACATGGGTGGTAGCAATGTAAAATGGTGCCTCCGCTAAAAAAAAAACAGTAGGGAGGGGCGCCCGGGTGGTTCAGTCGGGTGAGCTTCCGACTTCGGCTCAGGTCACGATCTCACGGTCCGTGAGTTCGAGCCCCACGTCGGGCTTTGTGCTGACAGCTCGGAGCCTGGAGCCTGCTTCGGATTCTGGGTCTCCCTCTCTCTTTGCCCCTCCCCTGTTCAGGCTCTGTCTCTCTCTGTCTCTCAATAATAAATAAACATTTAAAAAAAAAAACAGTAGGGAGAGTCTTAAAAAAAACTAAAAATAGAATTACCACATGATCCAGCAATCCCACTTCTGGATATTCATACGAAAGAATGGAAATCAGGATCTCGAAGGAATATCTACACCCCCACATTCACTGCAGCAGGAGTCACAACAACCAAGATATGGAAACAACCCAAAAGTCCATGGACACATGAATGGACAGAGAAAAATGTGGTACATACATACAGTGAAATATTATGTAGCCTCAAAAAAGAAGGAAATCCTACCATCTGCAACATCACTGGACCTGGAAGACACTGTGCGAAGTGAAATAACGCCAGAAACAGAGAGACACATACTACGTGATCTCACTTACATGTGGAATCTAAAAAGGAAAGAAAAACATCGAACTCATAGTAACAGAGAAGGAGCTGGTGGTTACCAGGGGATGAGGAAAGGGGGAGCTGCTGTTCAGTAGGTAAGAAGTTACAGTTACACAAGAAGAGTAAGCTCGGGGGCGCCTGGGTGGCTCTGTTGGTTAAGCGTCCGATTCTTGGTTTCAGCTCAGGTCACGATCTTATGGTTCGTGAGTTCAAGCCCCACATCGGGCTCCGCGCTGATAGTGTGGAGCCTGCGTGGGATTCCCTCTCTCTCCCTCCCCCGCTCGTGCTCTCTCTCAAAATAAATAAATAGATAAACTTAAAAATTTTTTTGTTTTTTGGCAGGAAGAGCAAGTTCAAGGGATCTGCTGTATAACGTCTATACAGTTAACAACACAGTACTGTGCACTTAATACGTTGTTAAGAGGGTAGATCTCCTGTTAAACATTCTTACCACACACACACAAAGCAGAGGGAAACAAGGAAACTTCTGAAAGAGGTGGATATGTTTATTCCCACGATTGTGGTGATGGTATCGGGGGTGTTTGCACGCATCCAAACCCGTCCAGCTGTATACATTAGAGATGTGCGGTTTTCTGTGTGTCAGTTACACCTCATTAGAGCCGGCAACAGATTTTTTGCACTTCCATTTACTATTGGGTAGACACCGTGAGTTAAATACTACCTACCCCACTGTCAATGCCGCTGGTTTCTGTGCTGTGACACCTTTGGCTTGTCGGTTTGTCACGAGTAGCTACCACTCCTCATTCCCACGCGAGAGAAAACACTCAGAAACCCAAGAACCGAGCTTGGGCACCGCAAAAGAGACACTAAGACTTCTAAGATGGCGTTATAGAAGCACAGGTGTATTACTTGTCCTCCTGATTAACCAGAGAACGGAAGACTGGGGCACTGGCTGTCAGGCTGAGAGAACGATGACATACTGGACGCTCCCGGCCAACCCAGGTAGAGAGAACAGAATGAATGAAGCTGACAGAAAGGCATGGTGAGCCGCGAGACCCTACTGATGACTGCTGACCTCACCGGGTATTTTCTGGATGCCGACGTGGAACAGGGAGGTCTTTTCCCATACGATGATTAAGGTGCCCTTCATTCCAGAAACTACTTTGTAGGCTCTTGGTTCATTCTGCAGAGTGTGCCTTTTCAAGGGCTAAGAGTGGAGTTGCGGGTTTCCTGAAACATCTTTCTCGATTTAACTCTGATCTAAGTTCTAGTCTATAAACGAGAGATGCAAGTAAGAATGAGGGGTCAATTTATTTTAAGTCAATTTATCATTCAATATCAATGTGCACACCTTCAAACATTTATAAATATTGCCATTTCTAGAAAATTAACGTCATCTTAAAATTATTTGAACAGCGATTTAACAATTATTTACAATTAACTCAACCTACTTTTCTAGAAACAGAATTATGTGTAAAAGTGCCCTCGCCACCCAGTAATGATTTCACAGTACCTTTCCATAACACTTTGTCACGAAAGCGGCGGCTCCATTAATGGAATCCAAGTAGACTCCCTAATTTAGCAACGGCGCAATCAGGACCGCAAATGCAAGCGACCATTCCTTCCAAACAACACCTGCTATGCTAATATATACATATTTGCCCATTTTCAGCACTGGGTGAGGAAAATAATTAGGAGGCAGTCATTTTCTTATTGGTGGTAAGCAGAAATTACTTTTACGATTTAAAAACTGACATCAAGAGGCTAGATTATGTTGGTTTTTATAACACGTAATACTACATATTTTAAGAAGTTCTTGGTTTCATTGGCAGCCGTTTCTAATTGCAAACCTTACTTCAGTTGTAATAGGACAGGAAGTGGAGATATCTCCCTGGGATCGCAAATAGAAATTATGATTGCTTACCAGCAATGAATAACATATTTGGATAGAAAGAGATCCTTGGCTTTATTCCTGAAGTTTTTTTCTACTTACGTGTTTAGCCTTTTTTCATATCCCCTCAAAAGAATCCCAAATATGTCTAAAACTATGTCAAAGGAAAGTAACTTTATATGGACTAGAGCTTGTGTTGGAAAACAAGGTTTACCATAGCATTCCATAGCTTTTCTCTTTTTTCCTTTTTAAGGAACATATCCAGCCAAAACAATGAAATAAAAAGGTAAGGTAGAAGAAATATGGGTGAAGTCATAATAAAGTACATTTTCTTTTATTGACATAGAACATATACTTAAACTTTAAATGCTGGCTCTTTAAGAAAAAGTTTCTCCCGGTAAATATGCATAACTGTTGCCCGAAAATGTACACAGTGTTTTCCCCAAAATATTTATACATATAGTGGTCCACTTAAGACCAGTCCCATTATACCGTATTGGATACAATGTGCTCTTAATTTATAAATGGGCTACCCTCTGTATATAAAATATAAAGGCATGTATGTTATACATACAAAGTAAGAAATATAAAAAGGAGATGGAAAGAAAAAAAATTGTTCTTCCCTATAAGATCCAGACAGAAATTCAGTGTAATTAGTGAGACCGTGTAAAATGTACTCTTAATTTATAAATGGGCTACTCTCAGTATATAAAATAGACAGGCATGTATGTTATACATATAAAGTAAGAAATATAAAAAGGAGAGATGAAAAAAGAAAGAAAAAGGGTCCTTCCCTGTAAGATCCAGACAGCAATTCAGTGAATTAGCAAGACCACGTAAAATGTCTGAAGAGTTTCAGTGTTGGCCAATACCTTTCCGAAAAATATCTAAGCTATGAGAGCACTAAGTTTCCATTTCAAGAATTTAGCAGAGGTTTCCAGTTAAACATTCAGTGAAGATGCTGTGGTCTCCTTAATGTGCAGAAAAGAGGCCTTTGAGGGTCTGTCAAACAGAAACAAACAAAAAGCCACTCATTTGTAGCTGGTTAGTTATCGCCTCTTAATCAAGTGTGTGTAGTGCAGAGAATCAAATCCCAGACCATCAGCGTTTGAATATGTTTGATGAAAGATTCCAATGAAGGGTCTGAATTCTTCCTAGATCCCAGAGGGAATGGGGCAGGACGTGATGGCAATCCCCAATCCACCCCAAAGGTGGCTGGTCCGATCTTAACTCTTGAAGTTAAAAAACACACCAAATGTTTCTATAGCATTCTTTCTGCTGCATTTTCTTTATTTCAAGCCACAGGTCTACTTGGAGGGTCATGCAGCAAGTGGCTTATAAATAAAATCAGAGTCTATGAATAGTGTCATCACATTAAGAGACAATTGTTGGATTCTCTCATTAGGCAAAGAGCTCGCATCTTTGGACTCCATGAGTTGGTATTATTTATGGGATACCTAAAATGGGGGACAAAAACCACATATATCAATAACAACATACATGCAGTTCAAGAATTAAGGCAATGAAGACTATTTAATCATTTCTGGAGCTACCAATTCCACATGATTTCTAACTACTGCTTCAGAGTTAAAAGGTAACAAATATAACCAGGCCAATTCCAAAATCAGCAAATATTAACACTATTGCTAACTGTTTACCAAGGCAAACAATCCCCAGTGTTCTCAAATCTCAGCATATGTTACCAAGAAAGAACCTAAAGGTGGTAACCTTATCTCTTTGGAAGCCTAAGAATTCCACAAGTAACGTACCCCCTAACTTAGAGATAGGCTATATGTCTCAATTTTCAGGGAGAGCAGGCATTTTTGTCCCGTCACGGTACCAAGAGGCAAACAGGAGAAACAAAAAAAAAAATCAGTGAAAACATTCGGTTGCAATATTTTTCTCCCTTTTCCAAACCATCCAGAAAAACTGAGGATAATGAAAAAATAATAGAGCCTTTCCTAAAATAGCATCTCAGTTTCTTTATAAATCTAAATTATAGTTCCAGGGAATATGTAGACTTTTCCACCAAACATTCACAAGAAGCAGAAAGAAAAATGGACACCTGCTAATTCCGTATAGGCTTAAGTATACAGAAGCCCTTTGTAATACCAGTATGAGGCATTGTTTTTATGAAAGCAAAAGATTTGAACAAATTTATCCTGAGTGGGAAAAATATGGAAAAAAGGTAATCTAGTTTTAAGTTCTCGTGCAAGTAACCCGTATTTTTATCATTAACAGGTAACCTCATGTTCTGCTGATGTCAGTAATTTTCATCCCATATTTATATACAGCTCTAAACTGAGGATGCCCAGTGGAGTTAAGGCTTGTCTGATTTCTACAATCTGGATATTCCCTCCATATCAGTTAACTTTACATTTTGTACGTGAAACCCAGGCCACCATCTAATTCGGAGAAATCATTCAAGTCTTTCCCTAATTATGAAACTTTAAGAAACATTTCACTTTCTTGGTAACATATGGAAGAAGTCATTGCCATCTAAGCCCTTCCAAAAAGGATTATTAAATTCAACTTAACACAGGTTATGCAATGTATTTTACAACATGCTGAGCAACTGTACATTTCTAAGAATATTCAGAAGTTAATGTGCAAAAAATAATTCAGTTTTAATTTCAACTCCAATTTCTTTTAGCAATAATTTTTAAAACTGCGGTTCACAAAATACAGTCTTGCAACTAAAATAAAAGTCACTATCAGGTTTCCCCAGTTCTAGAGTTTTCCGGAGACTCTGCTCAGACATACTCTGGTCGAAACTCTTACCAGAACTGAAATATTAAGACTCGCAGAGCAAACTTTTTGAAGCGTGACCAACTTCTGGACGTTTGAAAGCCAATGAATGTAATGGCACGTCAGAAGTATACTTAAACGGTCATCTGTCACTCTGGAAAGTCACGTTGGCTTTACTGCTGCAGCTGCCAGCAGAAAGTACCCCCCCAAAGAAATCGCCGTTTACTGCAAATAAAAGAATGAAGCAGAGTCGCAGACCTCAATTGTGACTGCCTCAAGGATTAAGTGGTCTAACTAATTAGACCTTTCATGGATTTTCCAGGTTCCTAAGCATAGGGAGAATGAAAAACACTGAACATTTTCTGCTGAGTTATACACAAGTACATTAGCGCTAACTAATAAAATTGTCTAATTTAAAGAGTAACTGACCTGAGATGTACCTTGCTCCGATTAACATTACCATGCTACTCACTATAAAAAAGCCCAAGGGTAGACTACAGAAGATACTAGGGTCACCTGTGGTCATCCAAGTAGAAGGGGATTCCAGTCAAGCAAACCAAAAGAGAGACACATAATTACAATATTTGTGTTAAGAATCACATGACAGCAAAACAAAATAAGTTATAAAAATAGTATATTCGTAAAAGCTAGCAAAGAGTTATTACTTTAAATCAAAAAATATAATCAATATCGAAGGCTTATGATAGTTAACAAACAATACAGATAGCATGCCGCAAGCAGCCAAGAACATAATACATCTAGACCCGCGTAAGCCTTCTACTGGCAAAGCAAAAGAGAGGTGATGGAGAGAGAGCTTTTTGGGAGGCTGGTCATTTTAGCTTTCTCGACTCTTCCCCCGGAGATACTAAATGCGCAATCCAATTCCCCCAAGGTTCCAATTACAGATCCTTTAGCTATCAGAAACGAGTTATACTGCTCTGCTGAAAATGAACTTCAAACCCAACTTTATGCTAAAATATTCGTTTTGTTTTCTTCTTTCTCTTAATTTAATTTATTTTTCATTTAAATCCAAGTTAGGTAACATACGGTGTAGTAATGATTTCAGGAGTAGGACTTAGTGGTTTTGTTTTCTTTTATACATGGAACTTTCTGTGTGTAAGGAAATATACCCGACAATATTACTGTAATTATACACTAAATTGTATGAGCTAATCAATCAATGTATTGATCTAGCTTTTTATAATAAACTCGACACCCAACACGGGGCTCAATCTGTCTGTTTATTCATAGTAAAAACTCTACACCCAACGTGGGGCACAAACTCATGATCCCAAGACCAAGAGTCACAAGCTCAACCGGCTGAGCCAGCTGGGTGCCCTGTGATTTTACATTTAAAAAAAAAAACTGCCGGGGCGCCTGGGGGGCTCAGTCGGTTAAGCGTCCAGCTCTGGGTTTTGGTTCCAGTCATGATCTTGCAGTTTCGTGAGTTGGAGCCCCACACCGGGCTGTGTGCTGCTGGTGCGGAGCCTGCTTGGGATTCTCTCTCTCCCTCCCACTCTTTTTTTTTTTTTTTTTAATTAAAAAATTTTTTTTGACGTTTATTTATTTTTGAGAGACAGAGATAGAGGACGAGTGGGGAAGGGGCAGAGAGACAATGAGACACAGAATCCGAAACAGGCTCCAGGCTCTGAGTTGTCAGCAGAGAGCCCGACGCGGGGCTCGAACGCAGGAACCGTGAGGTCGTGACCTGAGCCGAAGTCGGACACTTAACCCGACTGAGCCACTCAGGCGCCCCTCCCTCCCTCTTTCTGCCCCTCCCCTACTCACGCTGTTTCTGTGTCTCTCAAAATAAATAAATGAATAAAATTGAAAAATTAAAAAGTATATATAAAAAATAAATAAATTAAGAAAACTCCCTGTGGATGCCTGGGTGGCTCAGTAGGTTAAGCATCTGACTCTTGATTTTGGATCAGGTCACGGTCTCCTGGTTCATGGGATCCAGCTGTGTCTAGCTTTGCACTGACAGCACAGAGACTGCTTGGGATTCTCCCTCCCTCCCTCTGTCTCTGTCTCTATCTCTGTCTCTGTCTCTCCCTCCCTCTGCCCTTCCCCTACATTCATGCATGCTCTCTCAAATAAATAAACTTAAAAAAATAATAAAAAAATTGCTTGAGAATATGGTTGTTTTGATATTTCCTAACCTGAATTCTGTCAAAATCCCTTCCGTTAAAGAATATTCTTTATACACATATGCTTCTCTTGAATTTAAAAATTATGTTTCTGTAATATTTAATGCTCTTCATAAAAGAAGCCTGTTCAAAATTAACCTCCAAATGTTAAGGATATACAACCACTGGATTGTCATTTCTTTGCCTTTTTGGGAGAGGATTTTTTCCCCTTGCCTTGTATTTCTCTCTCCTTAGAAGGTAGATTAAAGAGGGATATAAACCATTTGTCTTCATTTTACCATTGCTTATGTTATTTTCCAGATAAAAACAAGGTTTCTTTTTGTTTCCACATTTGTGGAGGCCACATTTTAACCTGATTTTAGGAAAGGGAACATATATTCTAGCTCTTTTAGAGCAAGCCATCAGTTATGCTAGGTGGTTTTTCTTGTTCGTTTGTTTGTTGTTGTTTTAGTTACGCTAAGTTCTGAGAACTGCTTTCCTGACATGGCTACAGTGAGTTCTAGTTTGCGAAGAAGATCGTGAGCAGGGCCTGCATTCACAAGTCCGTACTAATTTAGGTGGCATGGATTTAATGGAAATATATCCTTTTTGGTGACTGACTGGTATCTCCACACACACGCTGGTTATTTAATAGCTGTGTGCATTTAAACACATTTAAACCAATGTGAACTGTTTCCAAAATGTTGTTTTGGTGTGTCTGGGGTGCAAATGCGGAGTGCAAAGCCAAGCTCATCATTTATGATAAGCTCTCTCCAAAAAGTATCAAATCTCCAATCACTTCTACATTTTAAAGACACACAAATGTCTATTAAAAATTGTTTACGGTATATTCAAATATAGTTAGAAATAAGAAATATGACTTCTTCGAAAGTGGCAAACTGCATCAGAAATTAAGAGAACATACTATTTTTTCCAGAATAACAGCTTATTGATATATGGTTATATGGCTTACACTGCTTAAAGAAATACAATTAGCATGTCATTGGCTGAATATGATTATTCTGATTTAATGTACAGCTTAGAGACTCAACATATTATATACATTAGAGTGATTTTCATAAATCGACTTCACAACATTTACAAACTGGCTTCAATGCACTGCGGTCTAATTGTAACAAAAAAACGACGTAAAAAATCTACAACTCTCAAAAAAATCAAATTACTTTTATCATCAATGCTGACAGCAGAACTAAAGAAATCATGTAATTTTCTCTCATCAACTTTTTCTTTCATTTGAAGTTTATTGACAGTAAGGTATGCAAACAAAGTGAAAGGATCAACTGGTCTTGTGGGAATTTTGCAATTAAAATTTTATCTTCAACTGCTACTAAGAAGTGAGTGTGTGTGTGTGTGTATGTGTGTGTGTGTGACACTGTGGTGCAGGGAGGGACACGGGGATGATTGTGCTATTTAAAAAAAAATCCAGGGGCACCTGGGCGGCTCAGTCAATTAAGTGTCTGACTTCAGCTCAGGTCATGATCTCGTGGTTTATGGGTGTGAGCCCCGTGTCGAACTCCGTGCTGACAGCTCGGAGCCTGGAGCCTGCTTCGGATTCTGTGTCTTCCTCTCTCTCTGCCTCTCCTCTGCTCACACCCTGTCTCTGTCTCTCTCTCTCTCAAAAATAAATAAACATTAAAAAATGAAATAAAATAAAATATGAGTCAGAGAAATCACATGACTCAACTTCTCATTAGCCATTGATTGAGGACAACTAGAAAATAAAAGAAATCAGAGTGCACGTATGTTATATCTTGCACAGCAACTAACACTGTGCTAGGAAAATACTTATGATTGAGAGGTTTAATTACAAAGGGTCTCAAAATTGCAAAAGGTATAGTAAGAAAAGCTTTGCCACCACCTTATAAAACGAAGTGTGTCTGAGGACAAAAGACTTAAAGAAAAAGGATATTAAGCTTATTTAGGAGAAAAAAAAAAAAAAAAAGCTTCAGGTAGGAACGCCCAGGACTGAAAATCTAGACCAGTGATCTGTGGTAACACATGGTTTCAGGAAGCATTTCCTAAAAGCCAGATACATTGAAAGTGAATCTACGCTCACTTTTTGGGTTAGAAGGCAGGCAATATTTCATTTATAAACTCTTCTCTCTTAAAGTATATGCTTCAATATATTATTGGACATCATTCTATTCGTGATGTTCTAAATCTCGCATTTAGCGAAGAATTAAAATATTACAGCACGTTAAAGATGTGTTCAAGCCTGTTAAATGATCAAGCACATAGTAAGAGCAGCTTAAGCCTGTTGACAACTAAATGGTTTACTTAAGCCCAATACCTGCCTGCTTAAGGGACTGAAAAAAATGGTCCTGTATTTTCTGCCAAGAGCATTTCCCAATCTGTTATGACACTTCTAATTTACAGTTTGGTATATTTCCTCCTCTCTGACCCAATGTACATTCGCTAAGAACTTGGAATCAGCCTAGGAAGCAGTGACATAGATTGAGCAATTGACATTAAGTTTTGGTTGGTTCAGGTCATGAAGACAGCCCCCCAAAAAGATAAAAGAAGACACTAAGTGAAGAAAAGAAATAAAAAGAAGAATCTACTTGATTTTCTTTTTCATTGAGGAGAAAGAAATCATTTTACTTTTAGAAAACTAAGTTATCCACTGAAGTCCCAGGAATAAACTTAATAAGGAAAAAACAGGCAGGACACAATTAAGTATGTATATATCAACCTGATAACCTACATCTCTAAAGTGTTCTGAAAATGTTAGAAACTCTGGACAGAAGCCACTGATTTTCTTCATAGCAGCCTTGCAAAGTGTAAATGGTTAGACACTTAAATAAGTTATTTAATGCACTAAGACAAAGCGGCAAGAATAATAAAAACATTTTTACCACTTTCTGAAGACTGAGTTGTAACCCAACCCACTGACTTCATCACAGCTTTCTTCCATGTAGAGTACCGAATTTCACTTTCTAGAAATAGAAGGTGGGAAACACATAAGTCTGAAAGTAGTTTACTGAGATATTCTACACACCACACTCATGTTCACTCAGCATTTTGAACAAATTGTGACACGTATTAAAGTCAAGTCCCGGGGCGCCTGGGTGGCGCAGTCGGTTAAGCGTCCGACTTCAGCCAGGTCACGATCTCGCAGTCCGTGAGTTCAAGCCCCGCGTCAGGCTCTGGGCTGATGGCTCGGAGCCTGGAGCCTGTTTCCGATTCTGTGTCTCCCTCTCTCTCTGCCCCTCCCCCGTTCATGCTCTGTCTCTCTCTGTCCCAAAAATAAATAAAAAACGTTGAAAAAAAAATTAAAAAAAAAAAAAAAATAAAGTCAAGTCCCTCGCATGGGGGCCTCTACCAGAACTCAGACTCAGGAGAGTACGGGTCCTGGCGACGGCCAGGGACTGGGAGAGACACACGCTTGGAAGGTGAAGGGGCAATTCAAATTCAGCATGGTGTACGGGTGGAGGGAGGCTGGGACACAGGCTACCTGGGAGGACCAGGCCACTCACAAACAAGTAGTGACGAATTAGAAAGGGAAATCCCATTTGACGTCTTCTATCTTTTTTCAGCGGGTACGGTGGAGGGGGCATGTGGGATACAGGGTATACTGTAATATGTTAAGACTAGAAGGAGAATTACTTTTGGTCTAGCCGAAGGACTGAACAAGTATGGATTTCTCACAAGATTCAAATTACATTCCTGTGAGGCAGGATTTCTGTAAGAAGGAAATCCACGATAAGAGAACTAAACAAAAATGGCCACCGGTGCGTCCCTGTGAGGCCTCCCAGCCTTTCTGTAGCACCTGAAGCCTGTGACACCTGGGCGACACTGCTCAAATATCACTTGCTTTAGAAAGCTTTCCAGGGCCCCACTATGCCCTTCCTCTGTCTTCCCTCTGTCTTCTATCTCAAATGCTGTTCACACTTCACACTTCAGGCTGTCAGCTGACCACAGTCAACTGTCATGGCTTTGTCTGCCTCTCCCAAGATCCAGGAGTCTCCTGAAGGGCGAAGACTTGCTCTTGTTCAGCTCTATATCCCCATGTCGCAATTTCTGGCCTGTACTCAGCTCTAAAAAAAAAGTTTCCTGGAGAATGAACTGTTTATACGTAGATGCCCAGCACGCACGTGTGTGTGTGTGTGTGTGTGTGTGTGTGTGTGCGCGCGCGCGCGCACGTGCGTTGTTTGCTGTGGGGAGAGGAGTAGGGCTGGCGAAGGGAAGGACAGCTGACCTAACTGACCCACTCTGGGCCAAGGCCATAAAAAATAGCAAAGAAGGCTCTCCTCAGAAAACAAGAGACTCTCTGGTCAAAACTTCCTTGTTAAGGAGTGGGATTAGCATCTCGAGGCCATATACTCACTCTGACGATTGTTTACTAAAAAAATGATTTTTTTCAGAAGTAGAAAAATGTTTTGAACTCCACATTCCATGCAATGTGAAAAGTTAAAAATTACCTACATATAGAACATCAGATTTCGAAACACGTTTCTACACTGAGTTATATGGTATACCGTCTGACTATAAAATTACTAGTGTTACAATCCATTTTCTCATCTGTGGAAAGGAATAAAATTAAGCAGCGCTGGCTTCGGCTTCCAGAAAATTAAACACACGTACATTTGGAAGCTTATTTCCCAGTAGTGTAAAAGCCACTTGGATGCTATATTACACTAAGTTTTTAAAAAAAGTTATAAAACCAAATTCAATAGTGCAGCAGGATTCTCGCGCAGAGTCGTGACATCGAGGCTTTTCTTCCCAGGAAGCAACTTGACTCGTGCCGGCACCGCTCAGTTGGGTTCGTACACAAAGAACTGAGCCCCGAACGCCACGTGGCATAGTTTTTTATGTATTCACTTCTTTGTCTCCCATATATGGTAACACACAAACATGCAGTCTGATGAAATGGTTTCGTGTTACAAGGTCGCGAGGGATGTTGTCATGTACGCATATAACCAGGTTGCTTTGAGGCTTTTTTGTTTTCTTTCTTTCCTTAGGGAGGGGATCCTGCCACAATATATATAAAACCTTATCTTTATACTCACGTTTATTTCAACCTGAGAGATGCACCACTATATTTTAATAAAGGTGTCGGTCAGAGCTCAGTTTGTTATAAGAGTGAGTCAGGTATTTAGGTATTTAAGGCTCACTTACTGACATTGTTGCTACTTTTGTCGGGCTAGGCCTGCTGTGCTTAAAAGTTACCAGAATGTCCCTTAGCCTAGCTAATCATGTCCTAAAACTAGGCCCCTGGCACCAAAAGATGGTCAGTTATCTCCCTTCTTACTTTTAAAAAAGGCTGTTAACAAGTTAGAACTGACAGTTTGGCTGTGTTATCCTTCTGCATGAAAATACTGTGAATAGAAGTGAATGGCAAAAGAAGGGATTCTGGAAGGTTTTTTTAATATAAGGAACTTCTGGGGTGCTGGGGTGGCTCAGTCGGTTGAACGTCCGACTCTTGATTTGGGCTCAGGTCATGATCTCGGTTTGTGGGATCGAGCCCTGTGACGGGCCCCGCACTGAGCATGGAACCTGCTTGGGATTCTCTTTCCCCCACCCCGGTCTCTATTTCAAAATAGATAAATCAAGATTTTAAAACCATAAGGAGCTTTTTCTCTCAGCCATACCCAGCGTAGCCAATCTAACACAGTGGTGTTTGCTATTTTACTTAGTGTCTTAACCCACAACAAACACAAAGGCAAACTCTCTCTCACTAAGGTCCCCTCCACAGGATACCATTACATTTTCATTTTTAAAAACAATTGATTTTTAAGTAATCTCTACGCCCAACGTGGGAGCTCGAACTCACGACTGCAAGATCAAGACCCCTAAATTTCCATTTTTGACACATACCCTCAGCATTGATCTGGGGTTCAAACCGCTCCATCGTAACCGCTGACAAATCCTCGGGCTCGAGGCTCCAAACACCAACTCCTTCCGCAGCCCCCGCTGCCATGGCGGCTCCCAGGGCGGTTGTTTCGGGCATCGAGGGCTTCACTGAGGGAAGAGGGCAACAGCAACAGCTTTCATCAGCGTCTTCGCAGCTCCCTACGCCTAAAAAACCCGTTCTTGCAAAAGAAATACTACTTTTGGCATGTAAAGGACGCAACACTTACTGACCTACTGGGATGTACAGAATGTCTGCTTGTAGCTGCATAAGGATTTTGTTGTTGGTCATCCCTCCGTCTACCTGCAGATGACTGAGTGGTATTCCACAGTCGCGGTTCATGGCGTCCAAAATCTTAAATAAACCAGTGCAAGGAACGTAATGAGCATAATTAAACTGCTACTTCGTAGTAACATCTCTGAAAATGGCAGTCTTCTGATCAAGAGCTTCCCAAAGTCTACAGAATAAAAGTTAGATTTCCTGCCAGAGCAAGACAGATATCGTAAGTTTCCACTCGTATGCGGAACTTGAGAAACAAAACGGAAGCCCATGGGGGAAGGGAAGGGGAAACAAATAGTTTCAGAGACGGAGGGAGACAAACCGTAAGAGACTCTTAAAAACGGAGAACAAACTGAGGGACGATGGAGGGGTGGGGGAGAGGGGGAAACGGGTGATGGGCATTGAGGAGGGTATTTGCTGGGATGAGCACTGGGTGTTGTATGTAAGCGATGAACCAGGGGAATCTACCCCCAAACCAAGAGCACACTGTATATACGCTGTATGTTAGCCAACTTGACAATAAATCATACATATTAAAAAAATGTAGATTTCTTATTTTGGTCTTCCAAGCCTTCCTTGATCTAGACACACCGATCTTTTCCCTCACTACACCTCTGCCCTCACCCTTAGAGCCAGCCATGCCAAACACCTCAATTTTGCACCCTGGTCTCCTGCCTCGATGCCTACGTTTGAGCTATTCATTTCCTTTGCCTAACATGTACCACTCAGCATCCGCCCCCCACCCCCCGCAAGGGTAAAACACCCAGCACCTGGCGGATAATAGGAATTCCAAAGGTTATGACAGCAGGGTGCCTGGGTGGCTCAGTCGTTCAAGCACTGCATCAGGGTGTCTGCTGTCATTGGAGAGCCTGCTTTGGATCGTCTGTCTCTCTCTCTCTCTGCCTCTCCCCTGCTTGCACGCACTCTCTCTCTCTCTCTCTTAAAAATAATAAACGCTTTAAAAAAGGTAATGACAGCTAAGAAAAAGAGGAAAAAATTTGCGAGCAGGGGAGGAGCGGAGAGAGAGACAGAATCTCAAGCAGGCTCTTCAGGGTCAGTGCAGAGACTGACGTGGGGCTCAAACTCACCAAACAGTGAGATCATGACCTGGGCAGAAATCAAGAGTCAGATGCTTAACCGAATGAGCCACCCAGGCACCTCTGATAATTTAATATATTTACGTTATTTAATAAACGTTCAGCATCAATATATAATTTGTTTAAGAGTGACAAAAGCACATTAAGCACAAGAAAAAAGCCCATATTATTACCTCCCGGGTTTGGAAACAAACAGCTTCTAATGCAGCAAAAGCAATATGGCATTTATTGGTGAACTGAGTGAGTCCACAGATGATCCTAAAAACACACACAAAGAGTTGTAAGATTAAAAAAAAAGACTTGTAAGATTAGAGTGGAGTAAACGAGTCACCAATCTGAAATGTCCTGAATATGGAAAGGTTGACCTCGGTAGATACAGACGTTCAGGGGGAAAAAAAAACACATAAAAAAAAACGGACATAAACACGAAGCAGCTTGGAAAAGTCATATAGTCCGCAATCCTGCATCCACATAGGAAAAAGTCCAGGATCCAGATGAACAGATGACAATAACATAACACCAAATCAGAATTCATTTGGACGATGTCCCTTGTGCGTAGCTTGCAGATGCCTTGAAGATAAATGATCACAACACTGACACGAACATGGACGTGGCAGGCAGGGCCTTATTGTCAGATGATTTGTAACCTCTTGGAATTTAAAGGTTCTGAAGTTATGTGCTCCAAACAGAAGAGGTTTCCTCGACACTTTAAAATCATTTGAAAATAGATAGGAAACTAGGAACTAAGTCATTAGTGACTTTAGTAAAATAAATCAAGACCCACAAAAGCATACCTCGCATGCAGTTCTTACCCTCTGGCACTGGGCTCCCAGTAAGGCGCATACAGCCCTGAAAACGCAGGGACGAAATAGCAGCCGTAAGAAGTACCTACTTCTTTAGCAAGTTTTTCTAACATTAAAAAAAAAAAAAGGGAGAAAAACAAAAATTACTCCAATATATTCTATTGTTTTAGTCAATAAACACAGCTGTATAAAAAATGAGGATACGGCTTTTGATTTCTTATTCACTAGTGCGGCACAATGTTCCTACTTCTGGCACTAAGCGAGGAGGGGCGAGAACCAATTTGCCCGCACCGAGAAGTAAAGGAGCTGGATTGCTTTCATTAAGGTGTCGTAACTCATTTCCACGATTTTTAAGGTTGTTGACTAGGAGATAAAAAAGCGGCCTCCAGGGCGTCCCCAGTCCACAATGTGTTTCTGACTGTCCCCCCCTGCCCCCCTTTTGGGCTGAAGTAAACAAGTAGATGAAAGAGAGGGTAATGAGATCACATAATTATCCGTAGATGGGAAATTGCCATATTACTACTTAAATGATAGGCACTGGGGTTTTAACGCTCACTCTAATCTCAGAGGTAAAGCTCCTTCTCATCAGATAAATTTAAATGGACCACTTTACCTGCAGATTCTGGCAATCTTTGCTGTTGGATTTTACACTTGGGTAGTTTTTACGCCCTACCTTGCCAGTTTATGAATAACCATCACTATTTATGTCAATTTGTTGTTTTATAAATCTTCACAAAATAGTCTTTTGTGTATAAATCGAACTCATAATAGGAATTCATTTCATTTAATGTCACGTATGGCTCAAATCACAAGTATTCACACAAAGCAAAGGTAAAAATCTCCATTATTTAGATCCCAATCCTTTGTTGGAACATACTCACCAATTTCCTCTGAGCTCTTTATAATTCCAAGATTATCCCTTAGCCAGCGAATAACAGCACCAGCTATAGCTACGGAACCCTATGAAAGAAAAGGAATCCGAGAGAGAATTTATATTTTCACTATAAAAAGATTTTATTAAGCATTTCTCTATGTACGACAAGATGGATACAATTTAAAAGTTTCGACGTTGGGGCTTTTACAAATATCAGAAACTAGGTCTATTAATGCAAACATGGTTTCATACAGGTCATTACCGACATTTTTCATGAGCTAGGGAAAAGAAGTGAGCTCCCCAGTACACCCTCGGGCCTCTACGATCTGTTGTTCTATGTACTGTTGCTAAACTATGAGGTATATTATCATCCGGAAAACATTCCCGCCTTATCCACTGAGTTATCAGGAGAGGCCACATTAAAAGGGCTTTTCAAGCCCATTTGCTGTATCTAACAGTATATTAAATCAAGCAACAACAGCAAAGTTAGCCAAGAAACTACAAAGTAATAACTCAACAAAACCACTAAGGGACGGAGCCAGCCGGGGGAGGGAGAGGGGGCTGTGGCAACAAGGAAGAAAACATGTGCTTTGGAGCAGGACGAACAGGCTTTGGGTCCAAGTTCGAGCTCTTAACTGCTGTGCGATCTTAGGCAAATTAGGCTTAGTGAGCCTCCTTTCCGTCACCTAGAAAATCATGGTGACTATACTAACACCTGCTTAAACTACGATGAGGCTCGATAGGAGAATGCAGGGGAAGGTTAGTACCGAATGTAAATATTACCTTCATCATTTGTTTCTGTGTTGAAAAAGTATAATCCAAATTCCACTGATTGATGAATGGACAAATATAGTATATCCATACAATGGAATATTATTTGCTCATACAAGAAGGAATGAGGTTCTACTACAACATTAAGCTTGAAACTATCACGCTACGTGAAAGGAGACGGTCACAAGAGACCATAAAGCGTATGATTCCATTGATGTGAAATGTCCAGAATAAGCAAATCCACAGAGACGAAGAGTAGATGAGGGGTTGCTGAGGGTTGGGGTGGTGGGGTTATTCTTTGGGGTGATGAGAATGTTTTAATGTTGGATTGTGGTGACGGGTGCGTGACTGAATATACTGAAAACCAACAAACTGTCTACTTTAAAAAGATGACTCGTGTGATAGGCGAATTATATCTCAATAAAGCTATTGTAAAAAGATCTTGAGGGGCGAATAAATGACCAGCACAAACCGTTAGGAATTCCAAAAAAAGTTCTTTGGTTCTGACTTTTCATTTCATACAGGCTATTAATGTAAATTTTTTCCACAGTTACCCCAAACCCAAATATCAGGTGATATTAAGTGCAGGAAGCAGAATGTTTTTCTCTGTTGCCTACGTCCCTGCCTCCAGTTTAGTTAAGTGAATTACAAATGGTCACCCCCTCTTGCTGTCAATTTCCAGGCTGTAAACAAACTAGATGTAGAATACGTTGATTCATTCTGTCATTCAGAGCTTCTATGAGAGTAAGTCACTATATGTTACTGCAAAACTGCAGAACACTGCTACTGTCCTCTTTATACACTGGCTTTTTAGCTATAAAAAATTGCTGAGGAAGAGAGTTGACGTTGATGTGCAAATTTAATCAGGATTTTTTTTAAATTTTTTTTTTAATGTTTATTTATTTTTGAGACAGAGAGAGACAGAGCATGAACGGGGGAGGGGCAGAGAGAGAGGGAGACACAGAATCTGAAACAGGCTCCAGGCTCTGAGCCATCAGCACAGAGCCCGACGCGGGGCTCGAACTCACGGACTGTGAGATCGTGACCTGAGCCGAAGTCGGACGCTTAACTGACTGAGCCACCCAGGCGCCCCTAATCAGGTTTTGAAGATGGGGAAAAAATTCAACACATACCAAGGTAGGTGAGGTATGTAAGACTCTAACCCACTGGTCTCCCTCTGGCAAAGTTTTCGATACACTTCCTAACTTTGATATGTTACATATTTAGGTCCTTAGTGGAACCATCAAGGAAAACTAAGTGATTTTTTTTGCTCACAGAGACTTCAGAATTGATTCTCGAATTTCCTTCAGAAGCAAAAAATTCAGAGATAGTAGTTGCTGAAGACAAGTAAATGTGTAAGATTTTCCAGACCAACGAGGTTCGGAAGAAATACCATGTGAGCCACATATGTAATTTAAGTTTGCAGTTACCATATTGAAAAAGTAAAATGAAACAGGTTAAATTAATTCTAATACATTTAAGCGAATATATTTGTTCACGAAGTCTTGGAAATCAGGTATGTATTTTACACTTACACCACATCTCAATGTGGCCGAGCCACGTTTCAAGGGCTCAATAGCCACCCGTTCCCGGTAGTTCCCGCCATACTGGACCACACTATTGTACATCTGATTGGAAAAACAGGTGTCCTCCTTATACTCTCAAAAGACACTGGCTGCACATCATATCTGACCAGGAAATGCACACATTTTCAATAGTTTCAGGGAGTAAACTATGAACTTTAAACAACTACTGTGCTTAGAAGTCTAGCGGAGTGGTTTTGGGGCCGTTAGCTAGCGGAGGTTCATACGTTGGGAATCCAAATGCCGATGTACCTCATTTCCATGGAAAAGGCAGGATGTTATAGGCTTGAATATTTTTTGGGTTTTTTTTGAGAGGAAGCAATACGGTTTTAGGAAAAGGACTGTCAAGGTTTTAACAAAAAGAACTGGTTGTGGACCAGAGGGCATTGCTTAGATTGAAACCAAAGGAAAAAAAAAAATACAAAGTTACTATCAAAGCTCCAGAAGAACATTATTTTAAATCTGGTCATCAGGAATGTACAGGGCTGTTTAGTTGTAAGTGAAAAATAAATGTAATATAAGAAAATAAGAGGTAGGTTGAAAACACTTATCTGAAAGAAGAATATCGTTTTGGTGCCAGGATAGAATACATGGTATTCGCTAGCCTTCTAAAAAATTAATTAAAAATGAGAGAAACCTCCACGGTGAGCAAAGACATGGTCTTTCGCATTCAGAGGCAGGGGATAAAGCGGAAGGTGCCGTAATGCTTTCGAGATGGGCGGGAAGAGGAGCACAGGAACAGAAAGCTAACACGACAGATAGAAGGTCACTGTCTGCTTGCTATCAATTCAGTTACGCTCAGTCATGCCCTAAATATAAAGATTCAGTACTTCAGAGCATCATCTACAGATAGGAATGCACTCTAAGATAAGACCTATGGGAAAGGTGCACGCAAGCCAGTCGTACCCTAGGAAGGACATTAACAGAGATGAGAAGGTAGAAAGAAAAATAAATGAAATGATGAACAGGACAAGAGGAATAAATCGCTTAAAAACTAGATAGATAGCCTGGAAAGTGGAAGCTTAAGAAACAGGCTAGGGGAAGAGTGAATTAAGAACAATGAAGTAGGGGCGCCTGGGTGGCTCAGTCAGTTGAGCGTCTGACTCCTGATTTTTGGCTCAGGTCATGATCCCAGGGTCATGGGATCAAGACCCACATCAGGCTCTGTACGGAGGGTGGGGCCTGCTTTAGATTCATTCTCTCTCTCTCTCTCTCTCTCTCTCTCTCTCTCTCTCTCCCCCTCCCTTTGCCCCTCTCCCCAGCTCACATGTGCTCTCACTCTCTCTAAAATAAAGAATTAAACTTTAAAAAAAGTAATGAGGCAGATCTAATATAGTGTCACAGCAGACAAATATACTTCTCAAGAGCTCCTCGCCATGCATACCATAGCCACGAATAGTATCTGTGTAAAGGACACATTTCAGGATGTGAGGCAGTTATGGCTAAAATCAGAGGGTATGAAGAAAAAATTACGTGAAATTAAGATTATCCATGAATCGCTTAAAATCATCCATTAGGCACAGGAAACAAAGCTTTCTGTATGCGACAGTAACACGTATCGCTACGTACGTACTTTATAATGTACTAATTTGTGTAAGATCACAAATGCAAAATCTAAGTCCACAGCATTTTTAATTGCGTAGAAGAGAGAACGGGAACCTAGAGGTAAAGGGGGGGAACAACATTATTTTTAAAATGTAATCGATACTATTAATACTTCAGTAACAAGTTAGGGAGTTAAGATAAACAGCGTTTACGGTTCAGAAAGTATACTTCCCAAGAAAGTACGTTACTCAAGTCCGGAAACAACGTTTCCAGGCCGTGGCAGGCAGATTCTTAATGAAGGCGGCCTCCTCCACCGTCCCCCCCTCCTGGTGCTCGTGCTGGCGTGCGATCCTCTCTCCCTGAGCACGGTGGGACTTAGGACATGCTTCCAACCAGTAACGCACGTCAGAGGCGATTGGATGCATGTGAGGGAAGTGTACGGGATGAAGCCAAATAAGATTATCAGGGGTCCTCTGGTGGGTCTTCACATGAGAAGAAACTGCAGGCGGCCTCTAAGAGCCAAGGGCAGCCTTTGGCTCCCAACTACCAAGAAACGGAAGCCCTCAGCCCTACAACCACGAAGACCCGAAATCGGCTGGTAATCCGAGTGAGCGGGCCTGGAAGGAGAGAGAGGGTTGGACGAGACCATAGCCTCAGCCGACACCTTGACTATAGCCTTGTGAGACAAACGGGTATGGTTGCAAGCCGCTTCTATTTGTGATTAAATTGTTATACAGCAATAGAGAAGAACACAGGCTTATAACACAAATGATTATCTGGCGTTAAGAAGGCTGGAAGACTCTAAAACAGAAGTCTCCACACTATCATCATAAATCATACGAAAGAGATGGGACAGGGGACATTTAAAGAAACCAAGGGGGCGTACAGGGAAGCCCTTTTCGAAGCTCATACTTATTTTAAGATTTATTTATTTATTTTGGAGATTCTCCATGTCTAAAGTTTCCATGCTCAGCACGGTGCCCGATATGGAGCTTGATCCCACGACCGTGACGTCATGACCTGAGCCAAAATCGAGAGCCGAACACACAACTGACTAAGCCACCCCGGTGCCCCCGAAGCTCATATTTAAATGGAGAAAAAATGGCCTAAGATTTGGTATGTCGACAATATTGATTAAGTATCTCCTACGTGGCAGTCCACTCCAAGAGATGGGGAACCAGACAGGCATCGCGGCCTCGGGGAACTGGCATCCCGGTGACAGAGTACAGAACAGGGAGGTCTCAGATCCTAAGTGAGATCAACCTCAGAAATACTAAAGGCCCCCAAAAGGATTTTTTTGTGTGTGTGAAATAATACTTGGAAGAAGATAAACAAGGAAAGGGAGAAGCATGGCTTAAGGCAGGTGGTGTCCTATTAGCAGGTAGCAGAGAAAGGGCGGAACCACGTAACTTCTCCGGTTTGCTTCAACCTCTCCCGCCACCAAGAAAAATGTTCTAGTGGGGGCGCCTGGCTGGCTCAGTGGGTGCAGCGCGGGACTCTTGACCTCGGGGCTGTAGAGTTTGAGCCCCACATCGGGTGTAGAGATTGCTTAAAAATAAAAAATCTTTAAAGCAAAGGGAAATTTTCTAGTGGAAGAGTGGGACAAATTAAAGCGGTTTAGTAGGAGATGAAAGTTTTAGAACAACCCAAGGATCACGTGCCCCAATTCCTTTGCACCAATAATGAAAATCGGAGCTTAGAGATGGTAACACGTCGGGCCTGGAGGCATCACATGCCAGGGAGCAGGGAGAAAGAAAAAGAATTCTCTTGGTGATGTCCACATCAGAAATGGTGAGTTTGCACTTTAAAAATCCCCTCTCTCTGTTCTAGACACAGAGGATAACAGGGCAAAATGTAAAAAGGGAACACCAAAACAGCATGTGCTGACTCAAATGCAGAGCGGCGGTGGACGTGGACAGAAAGAGAAATGCACCAACTGCACAGGGCTTGAGACCGCAAGGTTCTGCTTAGGTTTTCTGTATGTGTCAGGAGGCAGGAGTGGTGGCCGGGACCCGGCTCCTCCAGAGGAAAAGGGTCCCAAATGTCTTGTGTGACACAAGGAATAGCATCGGCTTCAGTGCCTGACGCCAAGGGCTAGGTGGCGCTGTCCCGCTTGTGTGGGGAGAACTACGGGCTGACAAAGGCTGTGGCTTTAATACATGAGACTAGAAGTGAAAGTTTCAAGACACACGAAGAAATCTATTATCAGGAAACCAGCAAACTAAACTTAACAGCTGGAAAAGAATTCACCCCATTCTCGGGCGCCTGGGTGGCTCAGTCGGTTGAGTGTCCGACTTCGGCTCAGGCCATGATCTCACAGCTCGGGAGTTCGAGCCCCGCATCGGGCTCTGTGCTGACAGCTCGGAGCACGGAGGCTGCTTCGGATTCTGTGTCTCCCTCTCTCTCTGCGCCTAACCCCCTTGCATTCTGTCTCTGTCTCTCTCAAAAATAAATAAACATTAAAAAAATGAAAAAAAATTAAAAATAATTCACTCCACTCTGACAAAGACTTTAGAGTAAGTGCTGAAAGTATTCAAAGAGATAAATTAAGGCACGATTTCTATGTTAAAAAACAGCCATTAAATTATGAATCAAAAGAAAAGAGAAGCAAAATAAAATCAGGTGGATATGAACAAATAACCAGTTAAAAATCCTGGAGGGGATTGGGGTGCCTGGGTGGCTCAGTTGTTTAAGCGTCCGACTTCGGCTCAGGTTATGATCTCACGGTTTGTGGGTTCGGGCCCCACGACAGGCTCTGTGCTGACAGCTCAGAGCCTGAAGCTTGCTTTGGATTCTGTGTCTCCATCTCTCTCTCTCTATGCCCCTTGCCCACTCACGCTCTGTCTCTCTGTCTCAAGAATAAACATTAAAAAAAAAAAACAAAAAACAACCTGGCAGAGCACCTGGGTGGCTCGGGTGGTTAAGCATCTGGCTCTTGGTTTTGGCTCAGGCTGTGATCTCACAGTTTGTGGGTTCGAGCCCGGAGTAGGGCTCTGTGCTGACAGCTCGGAGGCTGGAGTCTGCTTCGGATTCTGTGTCTCCTGCTCTCTCTACCCCTCCCCCAGTCTCTCTCTCTCTCTCTCTCTCTCTCAGTCTCTGTCTCTCTCAAAAATAAGTATTAAAAAAAAAAAAAGAATGTAATAGGTGGGATCAACTCTAGAATAGACGGAAGAGAGGAGGCAGTGTTCCCATACACTGCCCATGACAGTGTAACTTGATGCCTTTGGTGTGAAAACTGGTTTGCGTTTATCTACTCAGAGGGAAGATACTCGTAATCTACTGCCTACAAATTCTACTCCTACAGAAATGCGTACACAGGAGATGTATACAACGTTGTTCACAGTAGCATTTTTCATCATAGACGAAAGCAGTAAACAACTGAAAGCAGAAAACAACTGAAAGGTCGTCGACAGTTGGATAAATACTAAACCGTGGCATTTTCGTTTGGTAACAAAAAGGAGTGCTGTCACAGCTCTGTCTAACAACGCGGACCAACCTCACAGATGTGATACTGAGCGTAAGAAGCCACATCAAAGGATACATACTGTATGCCTTGATCTCTCTCACTTTCTCTTTTATATCTTTTAATACATAAAGTGTCGAAAACACGCAAAACGCAACTTCGGTGTTCAACGTTGCGCATAGTAAGTGTCGGAACTCTAAAGAAAAGTAAGGAAGTGACTGTAGTAAAAGCCAGGACACTGGTTCCCCTAGGGGACACGGAGAGGCTGGGGGTGGGAGGGGCGCACAGGGGTTCCTGGCTGGGGGCGCTGTTCTGTTTCCTGACCTGGGCCCTTCTCCTTATAATCATTTGTCAAGCCGTACTTTGGTCTGTTATGCATCATTCTGTACGTGTTTCATATTTCACAATAGAAAGTTTTTGTTTTGTTCTAAAGAGAGGATTTGGAATGTAAGGTAGGTAGTGAGTAGCTCCCTGGAGAGGCAGCGCAGAGAAGCCAAGGGGTGAAACATACGTAAAAGAGCAGTCCAGAGACATCGAGGCTGGGTTGAAGGGTTCCAACACCCATACGCTAGCAGTCACAGAAGAGGGCAGTGGCAATGGCAGAGTAGCAGTGTTTAAAAGAGACAACTGCTGAAGATTTCTCAGACCTCGAGACAGACTTGCATCCAGTTTATCTAACAGGATGAGTAAAATCAAATCCAAACCCAGGCACATCATAGGAAAACTGGAGCACTTCAATGATGTTAAATGTTCAACGGTGTTCAATGATGTTAGAAAGATGTTGGAGAAACAAGTGTTTCGTCTAAGATTCGGTACCCACCCCAGAGAGAGGGCAAAATAAAGATAAACTTGGGGCGCTTGGGGGGCTCAGTCGGTTAAGCATCCAACTCTTTTTTTTTTTTTTTTTTAATTTTTTAACGTTTTTTTTATTTTCGAGGGAGCGAGAGTGACAGTGGGAATGGGGAAGAGGGAGAGAAAGAGGGAGACGCAGAATCCAAAGCAGGCTCCAGGCCCCGAGCTGTCAGCACAGAACCCGAGGAGGGGCTCGAACCCACGAAACGTGAGATCATGACCTGAGCTGCAGTGGGACACTTAACTGACTGAGCCACCCAGGCGCCCCAAGCGTCCAACTCTTGATTTCAGCTCAGGTCCATCTCACAGTCCGAAGATTGAGCCCCAGGTCGGGCTCCGGTGCGGAGCATGGAGCCTGCTTCAGATTCTCTCTCTCCGCCCGTCCCCCACTCACACTTTTTCTCTCTCGCTCAAAATAAATAAACGTTAAAAAAAAAATACAGACAAACCTAAAAGGACTAGACTTGCTACCTCAGATTCTGAGTAAGAGAACTACAAAAGGATGGCCCTCTGCAAGGAAAAAATGGGGGCAGGGCCATGAAAAGTTTCACCCCAAAGAAATGACAGTGGACACAGAAAATGATAAAGTAAGCCAATAAGTATGATATACAATGGACTAGAAAGAAAACAGAACTTATTCCTGCATGTTTAAGAAAAAGGGGAAATGAAAACTTTACTAAGCTCAATGACATGATTGCTGTTGGAGGTGACAGAGGAAAAGCATTCGAGGTCATCACCATGGGTGGGACGTTAAAAATAAATACTAAACAACTATAAACACGGTTAGGAAAATATATAGTTAAGTAACATCTTAAAAATGAAAAGGTGCTGGGGCGCCTGGATGGCTCAGTCAGTTGAGTGTCTGACTTCGGCTCAGGTCAAGTTCGAACTTCAGATCCTCTCTCTCTCTCTCTCTCTCTCTCTGTCCCTCCCCTGCTCGTGCTCTGCCTCTCTCTAAAAAAATAAACACTAAAAATTTTTTTTAAAAAGTTTAAAGGTGCCCACAAAAGAAATGAAACCCAAAACAACAAAAGCACAGAGAAATGCATTATGTTCCTTCCAAATCAGCAGAGGGACAGTGGAAGACTAAAAGATGTGAGGTACACAGCTATCATTTCAGTTTTTAAAAAATGCAAAGTGAAATTTTTTTTATAGATTTTTCAAATAATTTTTTTAATGTTTATTTATCTTGAAGGAGAGAGAGACAGAGTCGAGCAGGGGAGGGGCAGAGAGAGAGGGAGACCCAGAATCCGAAGCAGGCTCCAGGCTCCGAGCCGTCAGCCCAGAGCCCGGCGCAGGGCTCCAACTCACGAACCACGAGATCGTGACCTGAGCCGAAGTCGGACACTTAACTGACTGAGCCATCCAGGTGCCCCGCAAAGTGAAATTTTAAGACCTCAGGTCGCCAAGCCTAACAACAATCTGTCAAATTAAAGCAATGATCATCAACTATATACTCTGTAAGCACTTACGAAACATGGAAGTGGTGTGACCCAGTGGAATTAGCAGGAATGTACTGAGAAAAAGTTTTCCCAAGGTAGCTTTCTCCTTTGCCCTCTCATTTGGTCTGCTTCAATGTTTTTACATGTCTGTTAAGTGAAAAGAAAGAAGACACAGAAACAAAATCCTATCTACTACTGTGAACGTGTGTGTGTGTGTGTGTGTGTGTGTGTGTGTGTGTGTAAGTGTACATGTTGTGGCTCAGGCTGCTAGGTTAGGAGACGAAAGAAGTGACCTGAGATGCAGTGAAAAGAACACCGGACTCAGGAGAACGGTGATGGCACAGTGGGTGGCCCAGGGGGTCTAGATTTTGATGTCTAATAACCTGAATTTGCATCCTGGATCCGCTACTTACTAGCTTTCAAAAGTTACTCTGGCCAAGTGACTCCAATTTCACTTCCGACTCTCAAATTCCTTGTGAGGGGGTAGAGAGGCCTGTTGTCATCTGATCTACTACTGGCCGTGTCAGCTTTCAAATTCTCTGAATCTTTTAAAAAATGACACGGATTGAAACAAAATCATAAAGCATGTGCCTGTTAAGTCTCCAGATGAGGCAAAACTGGAAAAAGAACAAAGGGTGAAAAGGAACCCACAGTGTCACAATAGGCTGCGATCACTGTCATGAAATTTAACAGGAAGAAGCAAAGACCTGAACTCAGATTAACAAAAGATCTGCAGGGACGCCCGGCTGGCTCAGTCATGAGAGCATGTGACTCTTGATCTCAGGGTCTGAGTTCAAGCCTCGATGACTTAAGGAAAAAAGCAAGATCTGCCCAAATACGGAAGGGAGAGGACTTGGCTTGATAAGGAGTCATTTGAGAAAGCGCCAGATATTTTAACATCTGCTCCCGGAGGCGATGATATGGTGGGGTTATTAGACTAAATTAGTGAACTCCCAGGTTAGAGTAGCAGAAGCAGTGTCTATGGTCAGAGAGGAACAAATCACACTAGTGAGTACAGGTCAGACTACATGCGGAATATTCTATTCCATTCTGGAAGATGCTGACAAATTGGAATGCGTCTAATGAAGGGAGTCCAAAACTATAAAGGATCCAGAAACTGTATGACATCAGGGCACTGGAGGAGTTTATCCTAGAGCAAGAAGACCCAGAAAAACCGACAGGTGCCTGTTAGTATTTGAATGCTTTTGACAGCTGATCTACGTCTCAGGAGCCTTTTTGGGTGCCATCTTCAAACAGAAGTTGGAAGGCTATCGGTGAGGGAAAGAAGGTAAGATTCTTCATACGGGAGGGAAGTTGAAACCAGGTAAGCCCTATCGCAGAGTCCCTTTCCAGGTCTAAGGCATCTATAATTCTAAACGACTGTCTCCAGTATAAGGGGAAAAGACTCTTTTAAGCTGTTCGGCTTACTTAATTGCTATAGGGTGACATTTATCAGATAGTACATATCTGATGTGCCCAGCGCTGTACTAATAAGCACTTCGCACAGCAGGAAACAGAGCAGAACAGGGCTTGTAGAAATTTAACTTCTGAGAAATGATAGGATACCGTTATTATTCCTAAATGTTTCTATTATCCATAGAAAAGGGGTTGGGGGAGAGAGCACAGTGCTTGTGCAGGGAGGGGGCAAGGCAAAACCCAAAAATTCTTTGTGCTCTAGGCATAGCAACTAATACAATGTTTGAACTCTAAACAGAAGTCTAACACTTGTGGCCAAATTATTATCAGATCCTTTAGGAAAGAAGCCTCAGTAAATCTTCAGATCAATTGTGTATTTATACATTACAAGGGAACCATTTAAAATGAACTGTAGGGGCGCCTGGGTGGCTCAGTCGGTTAAGCGTCCGGATTCGGCTCAGGTCACGATCTCACAGTTCGTGAGCCCGAGCCCCGTGTCGGGTTGACTGCGGTCAGCCTGTCACCGCAGAGCCCGCTTCAGATCCTCTGTCCCCCTCTCTCTACCTCTCCCCTGCTCACACTCTCCCCTAAATAAATAAATAAATAAATAAATAAAATCTTTAGAAAAAAAGGAACGTACCTGATTTTATAAAAAGAGTACTGCTTCTTCGACCTTATCTAGCAAAGTTACTAATGTTCCTAATACAAATTCACCATGCCCTACAGGCTTAGGCTGATATATTCCTACTAGAATTGACAAATGTATTCGAAAGAAACGCTTCCACTGAAAACTGGCATCAGTCTCCTCACTTTCTTTCCCACGTCAAAATGTGAGACAAAATTTATTTTTATGGGGAGCCACATGGAGGGGATTCATCTGCGTTTGCCCCCGGTGGTGCTCTTTGGGACACCGGGGCGCTGCAGTTACAAAAAACACAGCATTTTCCAGCTGACGGGAATACTGGCGAGCAAGTCAACACCTGCACTAAACCTCTCGGACAGAAAATCTTACACCGTGCCAAGCGGCTGCAAGGTGCCTCAAGTGACCGGCCAAAGATCCAGGAGCCGACGTCCTCCAGATCTCCTGGGAGTGCTGACCCCAGCTCACTGCCAGGTTCCTTCCACTTAACCAAATGCCAAGAAAAAAAAAATGAGGTTGTTTTTTTTTTTTCCAGTCTTATCATCTATGAAAATTTACCAGAAAAGGTGTTAGGAAGCACTGTGACTCTCCCTCGCTGTGACTGTTCGTCATATTATCCACATTGATTGAGAGGTACTTACTTCCAACGCATAATACACCGGCTTGTCTCTGCCGAGCTTGTAAGCCACTGTGGTCAGAAGGCCGTGTTCAGAAAACACACACTGCGGGACACAGAAAAATACTTCAGCCGCCAAGAAATTAACAGGTTGGCAGAAGACTATTTGGAAAAGCTAAGAGGAACCAGGTAGAAAACAATTCAATAAATATGTAACAATTAAAAAAAAATAAATCTAAACAGTTAAAATTACTAGTATTAAGGACAGTACACTTAAAACAGTATAAAAAGCTTATCCCTTGCTCTAGATTAGATTTGCATTAAGAGTCTGACAAGGTCCGAGAGTAGCTATCCCACCACAATTAAAGACACACATATAAAATTCAAAGAACCTAAAATGATTCTTACTAGAGCCTCTGAAATTTAGTGATTGTCATCAATTTTATTGAGCTCTAAATTAAACCCTAATGAAGAGTTAATAACCCAGCAATTGCACTACTAGGTATTTATCTAAGGGATACAGGCGTGCTGTTTCGAAGGGGCACACGCACCCCAATGTTTATAGCAGCACTATTGGCAATAGCCAAAGTATGGAAAGAGCCCAAACGTCCATCGATGGATGAATGGATAAATGTATATGTATACACACACACACACACACACACACACACACACACACAATGGAGTATCACTCGGCAATCAAAAAGAATGCCATCTTGCCATTTGCAACTACGTGGATGAACTAGAGGGTATGACGCTAAGCGAAGTCAGTCATTCAGAGAAAGACAAGTATCATATGACTTCACTCATATGGGGAGTTAAGAGACAAACCAGATGAACACAAGGGCAGGGAAGCAAAAATAATATAAAAACAGGGAGGGGGACAAAACATAAGAGACTCCTCAATATGGAGAACAAAGAGAGGGTTCCTGGAGGGGGTGTGGGGTGGGGGGGAATGGGCCAAATGGAGAAGGGGCACGAAGGAATCTACTCCTGAAGTCATTGTGGCGCCGTGTGCTAACTTGGATGTAAATTAAACGGTACATACATTTTTTTAAAAAGCAAAGATTAAAGAAAATCTGCAGAAGCCTAAGTAACTTAATAGCAAATTATGCTCAAGCACTATTGATATGAAGTTAAAGAAGACTTTCAGCAATCTTTTAATCGGAAAAAACCAACCTTACGGCCTGTGTTACACAGTAAGAAGCAGCCTGTTCCATACCTGTAGTTAGGAGAAGAATGAACAGCGTGACAATTTTATTAAAAATACATCATGAAAGGATGATACAAATCATTCAAGACGACGTTTAACTCAGCACGATAAAAGTCATCATCTCCAAGTTTTAGAAAAGTTCCCAAAGTTAAGAAGCATTACATACTCCTTTTGGAATAACGTTTTAAAGATAAGTCTGGAAGAAAACGTACTTAGTGAGATCCTAATGGAAAAATGCAAGCACGGTATTTAGTACTTAGTCATAGCCCAGGACTGTGTTTCTAAAATATCAGCCAATCCCAACAAATTCTATGTCCAGTCACAGTTACATTGCTACTAACCCACATGGAATGAAGCATTCCCCTAAGCGGGCTGCTTAGCTCCATCATTAGCACAGTCGGGAAATGAGACACAGTGCTATCTTCGGGCATGGAGGGGAGGCTGGGTCCAGAGTGCAGGGAAGTGCAGCTGGGCCTCGGTGACGAGTGGCATGGAGGCACATATATCCTCTCTGCAGGATAGGGCATTCTAAACAGGTGGCAGAGACGGAGCCAGAATGGGACAACCGCTGACGTGAAAAAGTGCATTTATTTTATGGCAGCCTTATTAGCATAAGCCTTGGACTCGGCGACAAGTGTGGCATTGGACGTGAGTGAGTGGTTATGACTTGGGCCAGGGAGAGAAATTATCCACACTGATACCAGCAGGGGTCACGGGGAAGCAGTTGGCTGCGACCATCAACCCTGGCTCTCTACGAACAGGCCTGCCCAAGCTTGGGATTCCCTCCCCACGGGCAGCAGGGCCCTGCTGCTGTGTTCTCTGACATTCCAGCAGGTGGGACAAGGGGGAGCATGCGGTCCCGGGGCGGCCAGAGGGATCCCAGCGGAAGCCACTACCAGTGAGCACTAGGTCAGCAGACCTTATCGGCTGCGTTTGTCGTGCGGAGAAAATAGAAACCGAGGGCAACTGTTTCCAAAAAACATTTTTCCACGCACCGCTGTCGTGAAGAAGAATGAACCCAAGACCTTCTATCCCTTCTCACTCGAATATATTCTCTGACTGTACGTGAACAGTTAACACATTCAAAGAGCATGTGATAAATGAATTGTCTACATTTTTCCAAAAGATTTTATTGGAGCACCTGGGGCGGCTCAGGCATTTGAGCATCTGACTCTTGATTTCAGCTCAGGTCAGGATCCCAGGGTTGTGGAATCGAGCCCGGGATTGGGATCCACACTGAATGTGGAGCCTGCTTACGATTCTCTCTCTCTCTCTCTCTCTCTCTCTCTCTCTCTCTCTCTCTCTCTCTCTCTCTCTCTCTCTCTCTCCCTCTGTCCCTCTACCCCACCCGTGCATTCTCTCTTTCTAAAATAAAAAAAAAATTTTAGGGGCTCCTGGGTGGCTCAGTCAGTTAAGCATCTGACTTTGGCTCAGGTCATGATCTCACGGTTCCTACGTTCGAGCCCCGCGTCGGGCTCTGTGCCGACAGCTCGGAGCCTGGAGCCTGATTTGGATTCTGTGTCTCCCGCTCTCTGCTCCTCCCCCACCCACACTCTGTCTCTCTCTCAAAAATGAATAAACATTCAAACAATTTTTTAAAGTAAAATTTTCAAAAAGATTTTACTGTTAAGTAATCTCTACATTCAACATGGAGCTCGAACTCACAACCCCAAGATCAAGAGTCACATGCTCTACCAAGTGAGGCAGCCAGGCGCCCCAGCAAATATCTACATTTTTTTAAAATTTTGTTTTTAACGTTTTATTTATTTTTGAAACAGGGAGAGACAGAGCATGAACGGGGGGAGGGGGTCAGAGAGAGGGAGACACAGAATCTGAAACAGGCTCCAGGCTCTGAGCTGTCAGCACAGAGCCCGACGCGGGGCTCGAACTCAGGGACCGAGAGATCATGACCTGAGCCGAAGTCGGCCGCTTAACCGACTGAGCCACCCGCGAATATCTACATTTTTAAAGACACCCGTCAAATAACTAGGTACAGGCCATAATAAACTTACGAATTAAAACATATAAATCACCACACCCTTTTACTACCACAATGCTGAAAAGGCTATATATTTTAAATGAATCTCCTTTAATAATTACTCTTAAAAATGGAAGTTAATGACCGGTTTCATGCTTTTTAAAGGAGAAATCTGTACCAATTTGGCCCCCATATACACACTCTGTATACCAAACAGTAGTGTACAAATCTTAAAGTACCAAAATGATGCAAAGGCTCGAGGCATTTAATAAAAGTGAATTCTTCAGTTAGTATGCTTAGTAAATAATTAACGAACCTTATCAGTGTATGGAGAGACTCTTGCTACATAGAGGCCACAGCTTTCTTTCTTTTTTTTTTTTTTTAAATTTTTTTTTTCAACGTTTTTTATTTATTTTTGGGACAGAGAGAGACAGAGCATGAACGGGGGAGGGGCAGAGAGAGAGGGAGACACAGAATCGGAAACAGGCTCCAGGCTCCGAGCCATCGGCCCAGAGCCTGACGCGGGGCTCGAACTCACGGACCGCGAGATCGTGACCTGGCTGAAGTCGGACGCTTAACCGACTGCGCCACCCAGGCGCCCCAAGGCCACAGCTTTCAAAACAGGACACAGGCAATTATTTTTCTCTTAAATGTTATTATTTCTTCTTCCCAGTCATTAAACATATATGGAGCTCTCAGCATTTATATGGTATACCTATCCTTTCTCAAGATTGTGCTGCGTTTGAGCATCCCAGAAAGATGTCTGGCTTTTCTAACCTCTGTGATGGTAAAGGCTGCCTGCCGTCCCTCACAGAGGAGGGCGCCCTCTCAAAGATGGCGCCCAGGAGGAGGAGAGGGGCCCTGGCGGAAGCTGTAAAGGAGGTGAAAGGCCTCCTTTACACTACTTAATGCCTCTGGGGAGAGAGGGCATCTATCTTAGGTTCTCGTCCTGAAGAGCAAAATTTAAAGTTCAAATAATCCCTGTTCATTCAAGAAAAAGTAGAAAATTTGGAAAAGCTGAAAGAAAAATGACTATCGCCCATAATCAGTTCCTCCACATCAAAACAGAGATGGGCTTTCCACTGAATTCGGAGATGGCGGTCCTTTGCTCCCTGCTGAGGTTTGAAGAGACGGGCTCACTTGATCCCACTATCTCCAACCTCTCAGGACTTCACTCTGCCCATCACTTATCTCTCATTCATTTTCAAGTCCCAACTGCCCTCTACTGAGACTCCAAAGAAGCATTCTCTGGTCTTGCTCGAACTTAAAAACACAAACGCCCCAAACTTGCCATGATCTTGTTAAGTAACAGACCGCCTACTTCGCCCACCACTTCTGGATGGTCATTTTTGCAAAGTACATTCAGTCTGGCTGTCTCTGTTTTCCACCTGCCCACGTCTCTTTTGGCCCTGTGCCACCTGGCTTTCGTCCTGAGCATTCTACTGAAGCTTCGTGCCTAGAAGTCACCACTGAGGACCTACCTTCTACGTAGGATGCTTGCTTCTCATCCTCGGCCTCTGTGACCTTTTTGTAGTATTTTGTACTGCTGACCGAGCCTCCCTCTTAAATATCTCTACCCTGGGTTTCCACGTGAATGAGTGAATGGCCCATCCCTGGGTCTGTTACTTGCCCTAAGTATCTCCTGTACCTGTATACTTTTTCTTGGTATATCTATTTCCACTGCTTTAAAAACCACCTCTAAATAAGGGAAGTTTAAAAGCTCTATTTTGATACTGAACTCATTCCATATTCACGGGTGTGTGCAATGCACAGCCTACCAGGACCACAGACAGGTCCCAAACAGAATGCATACTATTCAGACCTGTTTCTTACTTTGGCTCAGCCTACCCACTGGGCCCAGGTGATTAGACTCAATACCTATTTCCTGTCTCTCGTCCTTCTCCAGTGCCACGGATATCCACCTACAGCCTCCTGCTCCGTCCCCACTCTTTTTCGTCCTTATCTTCGTTATCGGGATGCCTACGTGGCCTCTTTGCGTTCAGTTTCTCCTCGCTTTGGGCAAGGACTTCAGTGTTATCAATGAATGACTCTAGTCACTCTGAAAACCAGTTCATAAACCTTCAGAGGTGTCCCACTGCCTAATCAGGAAAAAACGCCTCAGTCTGAAATTAAGGGCGTCACGACATGATCCTAGCCTTATTTTCTACCACTGCCCTACCCGAATGTTCACTACGTCCTCTAAACACAGTCTTCCATTTCCCTCTTTGCTACTAGTTCAGTGTTCTGTGCACTTGCCAATATAGCTCATTCTTCAAAACATCTCATTATTAACATAATCTTCCGTGATTTTCCTCCCCTGCCTTTGGAACCCAAAAACAGGCTTTCAAGGTTTCTTAATGGCGCAGAAGTTCTGATCTGTAACACGATGAACTGTGTACTTCTGTTCTTTCCCCCTCAGGGAGAGAAATGCGAGCCCAGAGATCTTACCACTTGCTATTTCCAGTCTCCAACCGGCAGTGGCTGGAGAGGTACTCGCTAAGCCCTCCCGCGCTTAAATTCATCATTTTAGGACTTGGCTGGTTAAGGCTTACACGGGAAGGGAGTAGAGAGGAGGAAAAGCAGACGATTTTCTCGGGCACCTCCCACGTGCTCTACACTCGGTTAGGTACTTGACAAATAGAGTCAAGTATTTACCAGCGTTAGTGTGCCTGGCAGAGCGGGGAAGGTGGGGGAGAAGGTGGGGGAGAAAAGACAGCCTAGTTGTCTATCGTTTCTCTTGGTTCCCGATGCAGCTGCCTGGAACCCCGAATGCAGAGCGTGTTTCCAGACCCATGCTCAGTCAGGCTCTCTTGATCACACCCACAGGACACCATGACCTGCAAAGATTTTTCATATCTCTTCTCTCTCCTCCAAGAAAAACTCACACAAATAATGTCACACTCTCACATGGGGACTGCTGACCCTGCTAGGCTACAAAATACTTAATTACAAATGTGAGACATTCCATTATTCCCAAAAGAAGAACATAACCACTGCGGTTAACATTGATGAGAGAATTAGGAAATTCCCTACAAAAGAAGAATTCACTGTAGACAGTCTCCTGCTGGGTCTACGGGAATCTTCTCTGCATGGGGTACAGTGACACAGAGAGGTTAAGAGCCCCCGGCTAAGTCGCGAATCCGAATCCGATCCACCTGGGGTCAGAGGTGGTGTCTTTCACTTAGTAGCTTAACCACTCCTGAGCATCTGTTTTTTCATCTGAAAATGTGAGAAACCTTATCGCTCTGAGATATGGCGCTGGTTGCAGGCTCCCCACGTATGAGTAGTAAGGAAAAACACGCACCCAATCTCTACTTCCATCATTGCTTCTGTTTCTTGTCGAAGGAGAAACTCCCAAGTAGGGAAGGGGGGGGGGGAACACAATGCCAGGAAAACAGCAACTGAAGATCCCACAGAAATATAACTTTATAGCTATAGTGAGAAAGTCTAAGATAGGGACAGTAGGTTGAAAAATAGAGTCTATTTAATTAAATTTACTTAATTTTTGTAATTAAAAAAAATTGGAAGTGATCTCTATACCCAACGTGGGGCTTGAATTCATGACCCCGAGATCAAGAGTCACATGCTCCACCAACGGAGACGGCCAGGTGCCCCGGAGAAATGTAGCTTAAATCACGGCTCTGCCTCCCCTCTGCCCTGCCCTCCTCCACTCCCCACCATGAATACTTTAAACCAAAACTTAGTTTCTGGATGGAATATGTATCGAGTTTTATAAATTAAGGTCTTTACAAGCCTTAGCAGTGTGTATACATACAGCATAATGTATTTTATTTGAAGGAGATAAAGAAAACCAAATGGCAAAATCTTAATGGAACTCTTAAGCTATTGATTTTCAGCCTGGATGAACTTCAACAGATTTTCCTCAAAGCACCAAAGGGAGAAACAAACAAACAAAACACCATTGGTTTTTTAATTTATTTCTTAAACTCACGTATTTTTGGCTTGTCCATCCTGGAAGCACATTTGTCCCACCAATGCAGCAGACTGGTCCCCCAAACACTGAAAGTATAAATGACAATAAAGAACACTAAGATAATATTATTAATTTTCCTTTTAGAACAGCCATAGGATTTATTTTTCCTTTTTTTTAATTATCAAGGAATTAATTGTCTTCATTTTTACATTGCTTCTGTTTGGTCTTTTTTCCATTTCTTTTTTTTTTTAAATTTTTTAAATGTTTATTTATTTATTTATTTTTTTGAGACAGAGGGAGAGCGGGGGAGGGGCAGAAAGAGAGGGAGACACAGGATTTGAAGCAGGCTCCAGGCTCCGTGTTGTCAGCACAGAGCCCAACGCAGGGCTCAAACCCACAAACTGCGAGATCATGACGTGAGCCGAAGTCGGACACTTAACCGACTGAGCCACCCAGGAGCCCCCATTTTCCCATTTCTTAAAGCCCCTATAAGATAGTAGGTATGGGAAGGAAGAGCTAGAATTTAATCAAAAGATTCTCAGTGGCCCATACTGTGTCACATAAGAACAAGAATCAGCCAATTTTGCGGCTTTTATTTGTTTTCCATAGCTTAGGATGGGGGAGACTGATTCAGGTATAGGAAGAAACCCATGACATGGAAGGGGACTAAGGTTGGGGAGGTAGCAGGAAGATGAAACTTACCCCCGATATTGGCACACCTTCCAAGGCCCCAGCTTTCTAATAAAATTTGAAAAAAAGGATTATGAATAATCACAAACTATTGTCTCTAACAAAACTGCAACAGGAATGAACACGAATAGCAACATGCCAGAGCATGTGGGCAGACAAGACAAAGCAAGTGATTCAACTACATATGTGGTTCAGAGACAGACACTAGACATTTCTAGAATGACAAGAAGAGACACGGCATTGGAGAATGGATGTCAAACACTGGACTCGGACTCAGGAGACGTGGGGTCTACTCTTGGTTAGTCAGCGTTAAGCCACTGAGCAGGCCGCTGAAACTTCTCCTTGCCTCAATTTCTTGATCTACAAAACGGAATCTAGGTAACAAGAAAGCCTGGGTCCGATAGTTCTTTCTATTATTGCCGTTAATAAGGAAAACGGATGCATCCTTTAAAATGAACATACACATAGCTATCAAACCAGCACGGAACATTCTCATTTTGGAAGGCTGGATTTTACCGACCAACCTTCCTACCCAAACTACTCGAGATAAGAAACCCAAGCGCGTCTGGGTATTGGGTATTATTTGTTTATAGAGCCAACATCATTCTTCAAGTTTAGCTAAGCAAGAGTTCAATTTAGGTCACGAAGAGAGGTTTTTATTTTGATCAAATATGGCCGGCATTCTAGAACAAAAATGAGATATAAGTGGCTGTGTATGTTACAGAACTTATTTAAAAAAAAAAAACAACATACTCAACTAGGAAGAGCGCCAAACAAAAGCTTTGGACTGACTGACCCCTTAGTCTGCCCTTTGGGAGCCAGTGCCCCAGCCTCCGGGAGCGTAAGGTTCCCTATCTGCTCGAATGAGGGTAAGAACGGAAGCCACCTCACAGGGCTAGAGTGATAAGGAAACAACAGCGTATATTTTTATGCTTCACAAAATAGAAAACATCTTCTAGATGGTGGATATTATTTTATTTCTTTCATGCTTTCTGCTTAATTCAAGACCTGCCATTTTTATGTACTGTATACATTCTTAGAAAATCTGGACCTGGATAATAAGTGAAGGCTAAATTTCGCAAAGAACACAAAGTGAATCTGTAGGAAACCTAGAGGCTATATATCTTAACATACTAAGAAACTAAAAGAAGCCATTGCTTATACTATTGGAAGTTATTATCAGACTGCCAGCAGGATCTGCTAATGTGCATTCAGGCACATAAAGCGCTCTTTTTTTCTTCTTAGGGAGGGATCTCCGGAGGATTCCTGGGAATGTCCTCTGGTGAAGCATGCAGAAAAAGGGACAGTGCATTTCCAACTAACTAGTCTGAAAGGCTGGTCAAGTTTCCTTTAAGACAGGCATTTAGGACATTTAAAAACTACATCTCATTTCCCTGTTCTGCTAAAGTCCAAAGCACATCACAACTGTACTTTGTCACGGGGAACATCAGAATTTCTCACTCTGGAAAATTACCTTAGTCTTTTATTTTGAAACACCACTTTCAGTCTTAGGGCAAACTTAAAAACAAACAGAAACGAATGACTTTAAAGAAAACCTAAAGCTTGCCTAGAGCTTACAGTAATTTGGAGGGTCACGAGATTCTAGAAGAATCTGTTTAGTAAATGGACTTCTGTTTGTCTAAAACTAAATGGAAATGCACTGTATCTTTTCCAAATGAATGGGTAGCATAATTGGTGGGCAACCTACTCACCAGACTATGAGAGATTTTCTATAGTCAGCAAGGGGGAAAAAGGGGGACAGAAGCATAATATTTTAAATGCAAGAGAAAAAACTAGGCCAGTAAATGCTTTTTCAACCGTTCTCTAAAACTGTTTCTCAAGAATAAGTTCTTTTTTCTGACCCAAGTCAGTGTATAGACAGCTATGAAGTCATCGAAGCACTTTTAGTACAGATGAGCAGTGCTTCCCCTTAAAAAAATTTCACGGTACCTGAGAAAGCTTTATTATAAGTGAAATATTTAAGAAGTCTGCTCAAGCTTTAGCCAGAGCGATCAGTATTTAACTCAATTTTTATTAACTCTGTAAGGAGAGTTTCTAATATTTGTCATGAAATGTCTAAACAGTATTTTTTTTTTTTTTTACAATTTATCTTAGACATATTTTTAACTTTTATCGTAAATTCTAGATTTTTGTGTCCAAATACCAGTTCAAATCCTCCTGGAGGTTTTTCATCCCTGATGCGTACTCAGAGATACTCAGTGATAATAAGCACGCTTTTTGCTAAAGTGACTTTTTCTCTCGGTTTCAGTGAAATCGACAGAAAAACGTGCATTATGGAAACCTGTTTAATTAGCAATCACAAATCAGAAACAGACTGTTTGCTTTCAGTTTCTTTGCTAAAGGTTTTTTTTGGGCTGACAAAGAATCTAATATAAAAAATATGGTTTGGCTATTAAAAGAAATTCAACAGGAAAAAGAACACTAAAATGTGAAGACACTCTCCCATAAAATAGAAGCCGACACCACAACTACTAAAGTTTTTTCAATTAAAATAATAAACCAGCTCAAACATTCGCATGCCACCCTCTGTAGTTAGATTATTGCAGTAATACTTTAAAAGCAGAATATTCAAAGAAAAGCCAATTAAAGTTTATAAAATGTAAAATCAACTGGTAAGGAGGATTCTAAAATTGTTAAGTTATCAAACTATATAAACAGCACTAAATTCTCGTCTTACATACTACCAACACTTACAGAAAAGTCACAACTATCAAACTAGGAAAGCTAACACAACTGCCTTTGGAGTTTTGAATAGTAAAGCTTTTTTAAAAATGAAATTTAAGCACTTTTTTTTTTTTTTTACCATTAAGCCATAGATCTCAGAAGAACTCCGAACATTTGGAAGAACTTTCATTGGAATTTCAAAAAATCTGAAAAACAATTAAAAACTGTGTATTTAACACCATTTTAAATAAATATTTGGACGCATTTATATGTATTTAGAAGCGAAAATGTAAATAACTATTAGAAAATGAATGTATTGGAGTGTAGAGTTAAATAATAAGCCAGCAGACCATGGTTGTGGGTATGGATACTTAACATTCTAATTTGACACAAATCGATAAAAAACAAAAAGCACACAACACACAAAGTACTTTTCTAAATAAACCTAACCTTCCTAATCAAGACACTTAATTTGGCCTGTTATATACGCAACAACAGTCTCTTGTTTGAATACACAGTATATACACTGTAGTTAAAATACCAACAATTAAAGTTTGGTGCTCTGCCGACATCGGAAGAGTAAGATTTAGGTTATAAATAGGTAACGTATCTGGCAATTGCTTTTTAGGGCAAAACCCAACTCACTCGCAGAGCTCTTTATCCCACTCCAGAGAATGAATGTTGAAAAGCATCGTCCTACTTGCATTGGTTACATCCGTGCAATGGACACCTCCGTTGGCCCCTCCCGTCAAACTCTAGACAGAATAAAGAGGACAGGACATGTTAAATTTGCACTAATTTGCAACCTAAATTACATGTCGTCAAGGGCTGTAATCAGGAGCAGAGTGCAGAAAGCAGGAGAATGGAACGTGCCAGTCGTTGAATGTTCAGGTTTCTGGCAGTGTCTCACAGAAATATAACGCGAGCTACATACGTAATTCTACATTGTCTACTAGCTACATTTAAAAAGTAGAGCGAAGTAATGAGCACTGGGTGCTGTACGGAAGCCAATTTGACAATAAATTGTATTTTTAAAAATTTAAAAAAAAGTATAGAGAAGCAAGTGAAATTAATTTTAATGATAGCATATATTTTATTTAACCCAATATCTCCAAAATACCCTTTTAATATAAAAAAATTCTTTCGGAGACATTTTACCTATTGATTAATAAATTATTTTATTTTTAAGTAGTCTCTATGCCCAATGTGGGGCTTACACTTGCAAGCCCCAGATCAAGAGTCACACACTCTAGTGACTGAGCCAGCCAGGTGCCCCAACATTTTACCTACTTAAACACAGTATATATGTTACACTCACAGCACATGTCGATTCAGACCTGCCACATCTGAAGTTGTCAGTGGCCAAGTGGCCACCATGTTAGTACAGCTTCTAGTCCATTGGTGGTTACACACAAAAATCAGTTTTGTTTTCATCTGTTATCTTTGCAAAATGCAGTCTTCTCAGATTTGGCAAAGAGAACTATATTGACACGTCTGCCTCTTCAGGATCTTCCAGAACTCTGTGTTGCTCTTTCTTTGTTTTTGTTTTTTGAGAATAACAATTCTCATTGGGCTGCGCCGACCCAAGCATATATCCCAAAAGCAGAGGTTTAAATTCTCTAGTGTTAATATCCTCAGAGCTGAGCTGAAAGGATTGCCGCTTTCTTTCGTGTGCGAGCGGTTAAGAGGGGAGGCGGGAACCGAAGCGGAGAAAAGGCATCTCGGCATCCCGTGAGCAGGTCCCCCTCGACCCACAGCAAGACGCGCTCCCTTGTCTCCTGCAGCTCACAGTTGCCACAGCCTGCCTCACTCTGGTTCCAGGCAACTGATCGGCAGAACTATGTCAACTGTGACAGGTGTGAAAACGGTGGGCCATGAGAGCGCCACCCACGGCCGGCCCTGGCCAAGCAGAGAAGGCGCCGCTTCCTGGTACTGGTTCTGGAACATCTGCTCAGTGGGTGCGGTAAATGAGAACAGGGACAATATTCTCACGACGCTCTCTTGAACGTTGAAAAAGATAACCATACACTTACTGAAGTAATTACAGATGAAAGTATGTGTGGGGGATTTGCTTTAAAATGATCCGTGGGTGGGGCGCCTGGGTGGCTCAGTCGGTTGGGCGGCCGACTTTGGCTCAGGTCATGATCTCGCGGTCCGTGAGTTCGAGCCCCGCGTCGGGCTCCGTGCTGACAGCTCAGAGCCTGGAGCCTGTTTCAGATTCTGTGTCTCCCTCTCTCTCTGACCCTCCCCCGTTCATGCTCTGTCTCTCTCTGTCTCAAAAATAAACGTTAAAAAAAAAAATTTAAAATGATCCGTGGGGAGCTAGAGTATGTGAGTATAGTTGAAACAAGATTGGCCAGAGTTGACTGCTGTAGCTGGCCCACTGATGTAGAGGTTCATCACGCTATTTCCCTCAACCTGGGGTATATTTGAAAACGCCCACGATAAAAATGACAAAGAACGAAAGAGAGAAAGGGAGAGAGAACATGTACTTTTAAGATAAATCTGGGAAATGTCTAAAATGTTAGTTTCTACTCATCCGTGTTCGGCTTAGGCCAAAAGATTAGACAGTGAAATTTCCACCATGATTTTTTATATTCTGGCTTAAATAAGAGACAGCTGTGTAATACTGAAAGCATATGATAAAAGCCACATAGATGTTTATCATGTTAAATAGTTGTTGCATTTAAGAATGACCGGTGGAGGGGCACCTGGGTGGCTCAGTGGGTTGAGCATCTGACTCTCGATGTCTGCTCAGGTCGTGATCTCACGGTTGGGGCATCGAGCCCTGTGTCGGGCTCCGTGCCGAGCATGAGGCCTGCTTGAGATTCTCCCTCTCTCTCCCTCTGTCCCTCCCTCACTCATGTGAGTGCAAACGTGTACACCCTCTCTCTCTCCCTAAAATAAAAAAAAGAAATGACCAGTGGAAAAGAATATATGATAGGCAAGAGAAAAAGACTACCTTAATTGCTAATTACTAATTACCTAAATTACTTATTCGTAAGAGAATAGACATGACACATGGTTTTGGCGATCATCCTCCATTTTTACGGAAATAAAGCAAGAAAAACTAAGGAGGAAGTAAGGAAAAATGCCTCTTAAATGGAGGCTGAAATGTTAATTTTGCCAACTAACATGTTTGAACTCTTAACAGAAAACAGATGGTCTAAAAAATTTCTGAAAAGCTTTCCCCATGCATACGTTATATTTAAACATACCCAAATAAGCCATGAATCAATGGTCCCAAAAAGAGCTCTATCCTCTTCAACAGCCTTTTGAACTTTTCTCACATTGTCAAGGAGCCAACGAAGTTTCACGGCACTGAAGTAAGTGCTAAGTGGAAGGCCTGTCTTGGACTAAAAACAGTTATGAAGTTCAGCCAGCAAAGTGAATTCCTAACAGTTTAAAATAAAGCACCAAACCCCCCAAACGCAACAAATCCCAAAACATTCGATGGCGCTAAAGCCAAGCCCCCTGGTATTATGGATAAAAATACTTTTCCTATCTTGTGGCACAGGAAGGCGTGTTCACGAACAAAGATCAGTGTGATGTGTTTGCAGTTCAAAGAGCATCCACGTTGCAAGGTAAAGAGAAAATTAAATGACACAGTACCCTGGGATCTAGAGCGTGAACACGTAGATGTTAGCTTTTGTGATGACTAGTACATGCAGAACCTAGTCCAAAACTCTGCTTTTCATTTTGTATTTCCTAAAAGTGATAGTTTAAACTATTAAAAATCAGGGAGTACATCAAATCATAGACTAACGACCACACCAGAGAATTTTGTTTCAAAACATGGACGACTTAACAGCAATAGACTTATGTGTGTAAAAACTATGTCATAAACAAGTATATATATTTACACACACACATATTCAAATACCATAACATAAAGTAAGTGGAGAATAAAGTCGAGCTCAAGGACATGCCAGAGGAAAGCAACATTGAGTTGTTCTATAGAAGAAAAGAGTTGCCTCAACTCAGCAAGGACATGGAGCAAAGAGACGGTGGACTGACTAAAGGGTAAAGGGTCAGTATTCCTTTAGAATGGATCAGTCCAACTCCTATTTTTGTTAGTATATTAAATACTAGATTTATTTATAAGGGCTAATGAAAGTGGTGAAGAAGGTACATACATCAAAATAGTGCAACTGTCTTTCCCCTCCCCTAATCTTTGGTCTCCTCATTGATCACCTAACTACAGAAAATTCAAACCAAACCATTTAATACTTTAATGCACCCTGTAAGTTAAGACTCTCAACTCATGGTTGTCTAGCTTTCCTAGAAAAAAATAAATCAATGCTCAAAAATAATGAAAGGAAATAATTTATGGGATCATTTCTCTTCGAAGGACCAAGGATCATCCCACAGAGCCAACAGTGAGGTAGTCCGTAATATTTCACTGTTATGACTTGGGTAGAGAGTGTAAAAGCGGCCTACAATGGCACCGAAGAGAAAAACATGCATCCCTTGAAGCAAAGGAACTAGAGGTGGGGATGACGGTTGGGCAGGGTGACAAAGAGGAACAGAATAGGAAGTGGGTGAGGGTATATTCAGGACCAGCCTGAAGTTATTCGGGCGGGTGAGGGTAGGGAATGGTCTGTTCAATTGCTACAGTTAATGGGATCTGAACGCTAGTTTCACAACCAAGAACCACTGCCCTAAGGGTCCTGCTGACAAATAAATACCAAGGGGATAAACAAACAAACACCCCAGAACTTCCTTTGGATGCTAGGAGAAGTTGGCCTTGACCTTGCTAAGAAAAATACCTTGCCAGTTTCAAAAAAAATTCTCTCTCCCTTCATTTATCTGAAGAGAGCTCTACATATGGACTGAAATATAGGCAATTTTTATAAGCTTCCTTCATATGAATGAAGTGGAAGAGGAGTTCGGGAGGAGTTGGAGTGACTTTTACTTTGTCCCTCTGAATCCAGATGCCTAAAAACTCCAAAGCATCCGGAACTTTCTTTGACAGATAGTAGAAACCAAGAAGGACAGATTTTGGAAGCATGGTTGAATTATAGGAAGCACGCCCTGGGAAGCATGGCTTAAGCCACTGGGACACTTTATAATCCCCTTCAGCCTATGGACCTTGGAATATGAATCCTCAAATCCACCACAGGGCAAGAAGACAGAAAGGTAAATACTTGAGTTACCCTCAATTATCTGCGGATAGTCTATAAAATGTATCCAATAATTACTGTGCGATAGGATATAGGGCCCGAATAGTCTTTCAGGTGAAATCTCTAAACCCTTTTTTTAAACAAGCATTCTTATAGTATACTTTTGAAGACATCTCTTACCTTGACAAAGTTATTATTTCCTGGAATTCTTTTACTAAGATTCTCAACGGTAGACTGGGTTCTTAGATCAAGCCACACTATAGACCAAAATATAATAATATATATGAAAAACTTCATTTAAAAAATCAGATCTTAATGAAATCACTGTCAAGGATAGGAGATCGATTAGTTTCCATAAGCAATTAAAATGCTAGAGCTTTCAAAAGAAATTAGAAAATTAGAAATGAATGGGCATATTGTTAGAAAAAAAGAATAAATTTATGAGGAAGAACTGAAAGGTTTTATGCAAAATTACAGACCAAGTTAGAAAAATACAAACCTTAGGGCCCTTATTTTGTATCCTTTTTATAGGAAAAAAAAAAAAAAAACCACAATGAAAAAATGTTTTGGATAGGCATTTTCCAAGAATGCAGGAGTACGGAGAAAATCTAAATGCTCGTCAGGCTAGTTGCCGGGGCAGAATTCACAGCTCAGGATCACCGTGCTGTGTACAAAATGGGTATCTTAGAAAACCTGGGAGCAATCTGTGACAGAGCAGAGCACCCGGTACCACTTATTGGAGGAAGAAGTAAGATTCAGTCTCTCACGTATGAATTGCTTATTTACATCAAACTCTTCCATTTCAAAAGTAGGCTACAGGCCAGAATCATTACAAGAACTGTTTAAAGGTCACCATTCTTGCTCCGTGCTAGACTGTAAAAAAAATCTATTTTAAGAGCGCAACATCATTTATAGTAAGCAACTATCGTCCCCTTTCTGACCGTCTAGGAGAAGATATTTCTGTGCTGCTTCACGACAGAAGGCCTGAGAAAGAGAAGGTATCGGGTAGTGCATAAAGCCACGATGAAGGGGAACCAACAGGACCGCAGAGTTTTGTTTGTCAGATTTAAGTTTTGTACTTAACCTTCTCGCACTTTTAATCTGTTAGTGGTCACTTGGTATTTTTAGGCACTGACTATGCTCAGGTGCCTCCTGAAAAGGCTCAGGCCTGTGGTTTATTTAAAGGGCACACAGGCGTGCCCACCACACACGTGAATGTTGGCCACTCAGCGCACAGTCTGGTGCACCCTGAACTAGCCGATTCCTCTCTCTCTGTTTAAAAACCAGCTGTGGGGCGCCTGGGTGGCGCAGTCGGTTAAGCGTCCGACTTCGGCCAGGTCACGATCTCGCGGTCCGTGAGTTCGAGCCCCGCGTCAGGCTCTGGGCTGATGGCTCGGAGCCTGGAGCCTGTTTCCGACTCTGTGTCTCCCTCTCTCTCTGCCCCTCCCCCGTTCATGCTCTGTCTCTCTCTGTCCCAAAAATAAATAAAAAACGTTGAAAAAAAAATTAAAAAAAAAAAAACCAGCTGTTGTCGTTTTTTCATAAAAAATAAAACTAAAAAAATAAAAAAACCCGTTCTTTTCTGTAGTGAATTTTAATGCGTTCTTTCTGATCCCTTAAATTGTCACTTCCCTCATGGAGGGCCATCTGCGCTTGATTTTGACCGGTGGCTACCTCGGGACAGCAGACTGGTTTCTACGGGTGTGAAAAGCAGCAGGCACAGGCTGGTCACCACCGAGGAAACAGGAGGCAGAGAGGAAGACCGGGGGTTCCGAGGCCTAGAGGGCACATGTTGCACCTCTGCCCACCACGCATCCCTCTCGCTCCCGAGTGCGGGATCTCAAACTCTGCGAAGCAACTCGTCCCTCCCTCATCCTGAGCCGAGCGGTCGGCCTGCGATGCGACCCTACTCCCAGCTCCAGCATCGCGTCTGCATCCCAGGGACTGGCTCAGCGGAGCGCGTGTGGACTCATCCGCCCAACGGAGATTCGTGCTCAGTCTGCCAGACTCGCTTCTCCGCAGCTCTCCTCGGCAGTGTGGCCGGGCCTGCGGCCCCCAAGAAGAGAGAGCCGCGTCGGCCGCATCTGGAGCCATCCCAAGAAAAGACAGACTCGTGGGGCATCCAGGTCATAACGTCCGAGTCTAGAATCAAACAGCACCTGAACTAAGCGACTCTTGCGCTGCTGGTTCCATGAACATTCTTGGGTTTTGTTTTTTTTTTTTAAACTTGATTGAGTTCAGGTTGAGTCCTCCGTTACTTGCACTGTGATTGATGTAAGCCATTAGCAGCAGCCGCGTGGACTTGGCGAGAACTGCCATGCCCAGGGAATGAAGGCAGTCCACTTTTCAGAGGGGCAGTATTGCAGGGCTCTGACAAAAGCGGACCTTCCTCATAGGCAAGCAACCCCAGGAGGTATTAACAGGAGTAACGGGGAAAAGGAGAGGAATGCAAGAGAGAGGTTTTGAGCCTGTGAATTAACAAACACATCTCAATTTTCAGTGTTTCAAGCTCCAGTGGGCCGGGGGTTTTCAATCAGTTGAGTGTGTTTCAACTACCTACTTTTAAAAAATGAAACAGGATGGATTAGAATGGAAACTAACAGAGTTCACGCAACTCAGTAAGGTAAGTATTGTGAAACTTCTGTTTTAGTTATGGGAGTTTGATGAGTCACGGTGTAAAATGTATTTCTTATCAAGGGACATGAGCAAAGGACATGAAAGTCATTGTTCTAGGCTGTTGTGGAATGACTCAGAGCCTCCTAGATGAGTGCTTTTCTGTGTTTTAATGCAAATAATCATTAGGGAAGTTAAAGATGGACCCCATTCCCAGAAATTCTAGGATAGTAGATCCAGGGAGGGATCCCAGAAATGTGCCTTTTACATAGGTGTCCCCTTCCAACCCCCGCTCCTTTAAGAAACACTGCTAGACTCCACAGCAGCGGTTCTTACCCAGAAAGCACATGAGAACTACCTGGAAAAATCTGAAATTACACATTCCAAGCCCTACCTTGCAGGATTCTGGTTGCAGGTGTATGCAAGGAAGGCCTGACTCTTTGTACTTTTGTTATAAACATCCCAAGTTATTCAGTATTATACTAGAACTTGAGAGCCTCTTTTCTAGGGCCTGGTCTTTAGGATATGGAACTTGTTCCAATTATTTCTTTAAAAACAAAATGACAGAGGGGCGCCTGGGTGGCTCAGTCGGTTAAGCGTCCGACTTCGGCTCAGGTCATGGTTTCGTGGTTTGTGAGTTCGAGCCCCGCATTGGGCTCTGTGCTGACAGCTCAGAGCCTGGATCCTGCTTCAGATTCTGTGTCTCATTCTCTCTCTGCTCCTCCCCTACTTGTGCTGTCTCTGTCTCTTAAAAATAAATAAATGTAAAAAAAAAATTAAAGAAACAAAAACACAACGACAGGTAAACTCATGCCCAGTTGTCTTCTCTGAGTCCCAGTGGCTCTGTGACTCTATTGCTCCTTGACAACGACCACTTAAGTAACTGGGGCACTTTACTCCTCACTTGAGACCTTGAGAGTATCCAGAATGGAATGCACAGAATCAAACTCTCACCAAAAAGAGTCAAAACCCTGGATGTCAAATCAGGAGACCAAAGTTGTTTGTCTTCTGACTTTGCCACCAATAAGCTACGTGACTCAAGCAAGTCATTTTACCCTTTGTGGCCTTGATTTCCTGAGTCTAAAACGAGGCAGTCAGACTAGATGGGCTCTGCAGTCTCTCTGCTGCCATTATTCCATGATCACAGAAGGCTGGCAGGTTCACTTTGTTTTTATAGCCCAAGAGTTTAAGGTAATTAGAATACATGGAATGAATTAGTACAACTGCCAAAGAGAAAAATGTCAGTGGTTGATACACTACCCAACAATTCACAAATGCTGAAAATTAATGGAGTTAAGAACAAAAAAAAATTAGAAAACTCATTAAGGAAGCTAAGATGGCAGAATTAGATTGGCAGAATAAGAGACCAAAAGCCAAAGAGAAGGCCCCAAGCTGGAGGACTAAGCCCCTTGTGGAGGTCATTTCTGAGAACAATCAAAGGTGCCAGATCCATATCCAGCAGCGGTGGTCAATTTCAGTGGTCAATTTTCCCCGTCGCGTCTGAGTCGGAAGGCTGGGAAGGGAGCGGGAGCCAGAAGAGCAATACCTGAGGACGCGCCAGCAGCTGGAACTGAAGAGCCAGAGGGGACAACGGCAACCGGATCGGAAGGGCCAGGAGAAACTGGAGCGGCTGGAGCATTAGGAGAAATAACGGCAGTTCACGCTAGAGGTGGCCAGATTCAAGGTCTGTGTTCCCTTGCTGACCGCTTAGGAAACGGTAGATCACTTGGGCAAGTTCATGAGAACGAACACTTTCTACACATTTGAGCGTAGAAAAGGAAAAGGAAGAGACATGGAGTAGAAGGGAAACAAAGGCAGTCTGGTCAGAGTCTCTGGTTCGGTGGACCCCGTCCGTGTGGACAAAGACCAGGTAAATAGGTGCTTCTTGTTCAGGATGACTCTTCCCCACCTGGCCACCTATCTGCGTCCTCGTTAGAAAAGTGGCCCAGGCTGGTTACTGACTGTTCGCGCAACCAGTAAATCGAAAGGCTGTGCTACAGATGTAGTGAGCGAGCATCCCTTACAAAGGAAGGCCAAGGAGTGAGCCACAATCACTGTTGAGGCGATCCACGGGAAGACATGAAAAGGCTGCTTTGGGAAGTCATGGCCCCAAGAAAGCACCTCCCCGGGAGGCTGGCAGGAGGGGAAGCCCACCACCACAAACGGGAGAAGCGTGTCTGGAGGGCACAGGGAATGGCTAAGTTCCAAAGTGATTTGGAAAAAAATAAGAAGGAAAACGGACGCTCGGGAGTCCCGAACACTAGATAGCCTGCTTCTATAAGGTATGTCCCTTATTTAGACCAAGGAAATCTGATTCAGATGATTCAAACCATCAAATAAACAAGTAAAAAAAATCCAATTTGGATGACGTGATAAACTTTCACTTGTACTAAATAGAGTCGCATCCACTAGCTGTCTGTTAGACTTCGTCAGGTCTGAACAACATAGTTTGCACAGTGAAGAGAGATGCGGTTGCCTCACTGCCCACGGACCGGGGTTAGTTAGGTGATGCAGTAACAGTCCAGAGGAAGAGACGACATTTAGAATATTTAGAAAGGTGCATCGGTTTGGGTTTGTCATAATGATAGAAGGGAAAAGGACCTAAGAAAAAATTTCAAAATTAACTAGAAACAATCTTAATTATTTTCAGTTGATCAGAAGCCGAGGCACACAACACGTCTCTGAGCGGGTTTGCTACGAGCACGCGAGGAGCTGCAGGCGGGCCGAGGAGGGAGATGAAGCCGGGGCTCCGGGTTACGGAGCGCACCCCGAGCAAGGGCTTCTGGCAGTTCCGCAAAGTGTTACGGGGCTGTCTCCCCAACAAGAAATATAATAACAGTAAACCAGATGGAACTGCTATGTGTTACCGCTCGCCAAAAGTTATTCACTAAGCGGGGCAAGAGGTCACTTGCAAAGGAGAAGAGACCGTAATCGATGACTGTCCTTCCCCTGATCACATTTTCAGAAGTCACTGGGGCCAAAAGAAAAAGGCAGAGTTGGGGGGGGGGGGAGGCGGTGATTTAAAACGTGTATATGCCACAATGTGGGGGGCTGAACCTATTTCGGGTCTTAGGTGTATAAATGCCGGGACGCCAAGGACTGACACAAGCGTGTGTGATCCACGTAGGCTCTGCATGTCCCCTAAGAACACCTGGCATGTATAAATCAATCATTCCATCTGGCATTCCTGGGTGAAAAAGACTATCAGTCAATTCCGAACAGTGGCCGTGGCTAACACTGAAGCCTTCTACTCTGCCAGGCACTATTGTAAGCACTCTACGTGTATTAGCTCATTGATCTTTGCCTCGTGCCTAGGAAGTCCACACTGTGAATTTCTCCAGTCTAACTGTCAAGGGAAAGACACAGAATGGAGAGAAGTGGAAAAGCCAGGATCAGAACCCAGAGTCTGAATGCAGCATGAAACCCCTATGACACAGGTAAGCCAGGATGAATTTAAAGTCATCAGTGGAATATAAACAGTAAAGATCAGAAACCTCAAAGTTGAAATCAAATTCAGTTTCTTTTTAAACTGGCCTGGAGTTGAAGACTTGAATAATTACAAAAACAGCAGTATTTTTTTTTTTTTTTTTTTTTACCCCAAATGGAGGAAATGGAAGGCATTCAAAAAACCCTGTAATAAAGGACTGGACATAAGGAGAAATGGAAGTAGATCTTGATAAAGCCGAATATTCTAGATTTGACAAAAGTAAAGAAAATCTTCTCCCTTCCAAAGCAAAACAATAAAAATGAAACGAAACGAAAAAAGTATGCTTCCACGTTTTAGATAGTTGGCCACTTATGGTTTTCTTTCATGCTGATACTCTGAAACCGAATCCAGGTCCAGATGAGGTTAAAAAAAAAAAAAAAAAAAAAAAAAAAACAAGCTCAAGGTTCCTTCAGATCTCAACAGATAATTACACAAGTTTAATCATTGGCCCAGGGTTAACCAGTACATAAACATTAAAAAAGGCAAAGAGGATGACCAGTGTTTAAAAGTGCAACTCTCTGCAGAAAAGAGTTTATACGTCACAGGGAACTTTTTTTAAAAGATCTTACTTGAAGTAATCTCTATAGTCAACATGGGGCTCAAGCACCCCTCGAACTCACAACCCCGAGATCCAGAGTCACACGCTCCACCGACTGAGCCAGCCAGGTGCCCCATTGGGAATTTTAAATGCAACAACTTAGAAAAAGATGTTTGCAATAACATTTAAATAAGGACAAAATGGATCGGAGACCAATAATGTTTGTCGGTGGTTTTCTCTAACATATAAAGATCTTAAATCAATGACTCTTGCCTCCCTGGATATTCGTCTTCAATATGAATCATATTTTGATATTAAACCATGAACCGTGCTCCACAGAAAGCTACTGGAGCCCGGGTGGTATCGCAGCAGGTAGCGATCGTGAAATGTGCACACGAAGATATGAAACACCCCGGATTCAAGCCTTTCCCCACGTGACACGCACACCGCTTCGGTGCTGTGGGGTTTGGGTGCGTAGTTGCAGTTGTGCTGGGCTTCATCCATGGTGTGTTTGTAACCCCCAACCTTTCCCGTCAGTAATACTCGGGAGACACCAAGGTGTGTGGACCCCTAGTAAAAGCTGGTTTGGGAAGGGAAAGGTTTAGAAAAAGGGCGAGGCTTGGGGTGAAGGGAAGTCTTCGGAGAAGAATACTGATGAAGAGGAAAAGCACCGCCCGGGGTCAGGGACACATCAAGTGCAACGTTTACCTCGCTCATCACACAATTAACGCATCAACTCTCACACTATTTGCAACTTCTGAAACAGGCCACCTGTGCCTCAACGGACTGATTTAAACTTTCTTTCCGTGCTTGTATCTGTTACAAAATATGTCAGTAAACAAAGACACGTTTAAAAAAAGCCTTGCTCAGTGTTAAGTTTCTTCATCGAATGTGCTTCGGGTCCACTGATTGACCCTGAAATCCTCCTACCGGTCGCCGTTCCGGGGGCGACTGAGCTGACTGCATATCAGGAGACCTCGAACCGTCAAACAGGAGGCCACATAAAAAGCAATTTTTAAAAAAGAGAAGTGCAGACTGCTTCTCCCATTTGCTAGTCTATAACAAATATTGCTCATCAGTTACATAACCGAGTTATGTAAGTAAAGCGACAGATGAAGAGAAAGACAGGCCTAGAGCGACAGATTTACAAGAAAGGGACAAAGAGAGGGTGAGAGAGACTAAAACCCACAGACTGTGATATCCACAAAGACGAAGCTCAAGGACAAAGATCTGTGAAAATCTGATTCTGTTTCCATCAATCCCACCTGGTGTTGTTTTCGGAGAAAGCTGCCGAAGGCTTAACACCATGTAAATATTCTCAGCTCAGAGTTGCATGGAGACAGGACACCTTGGCGTTTTCCTGGGTGACGTAAAACTGGAGGCAGAACCTCTATCCTTGTCATGACCGAGTGGCTTCTCTTCCCAGCTCATGACTCCTTCTCTCTCCTCTGTCTCTACTCCCCTTCCTTCTTCTCACTTCCGGGTATCGATCCCTAGGCTCCTGACTCACAAAGGCAAGCATGGTGTCTGCCTCCTGCCTGGCTTGGCACTGTCTGCGTAGGGGTCACCACGGAACCTATACACAGAAAGGCACTTAAACTCTTGTTGAAGGATGTACATTCATTCCTCTAGTGAAGTCATCCATAATAAACTGAGACAAGCACCTTTCTGGTACCAACTTTTAATCTCCATCTAACATCTGGACGGTCTCTTTATAAAAGAGCCACAGACCTACTTGCCGAGGGATGAGCTTTGATTCCAAGTCCGGGACTCACGTTGCTCAAAGAAGCGAGCCATTTTTCTCCCAGGCTCGCACCCCTTAGATACTAGTTTCCTTCTGTTCTCTCAGGCTAAAAATCTTGTAGCCCTGTCCCGCACCCCCCCACCACCCCGCCTCATCTTTATGCTCTATCTGATTTACAAACCTACAGGTTGTGTCTTCCCTCGAAAAGGTCTCTCGGGTTTGCCCTCTCTCCACTATTCCCATTAACTGATGAGCCGTCTCAACCCCTTTGCTAGATTTTACTGTGGAGAAACGAAATCTTGTCCTTTCTAATACATTTTTTTAAGTTTATTTATTTATTTTGAGACAGAGACCACACGAGCGGAGGAGGGGCAGAGAGAGAGGGAGAGAGAGAGAGAGAGAGAGAATCTCAAGCGGGCTCCGCACTGTCAACACAGACCCCGATGGGGGGCTTGAACTCACGAACCGTGAGATCATGACCTGGGCCGAAGTCAAAAAGACACTCAACTGACCGAGCCATCCAGGTGCCCTGAATCTTGTTCTTTGGAATATACTTACTTACATATTTGGATTTAAACGGTTTCTATTTGTCCTTCCTTGCCATTTCACATTCCTTTTTCTTTCCTTTCTTGCCTTTTTTTAAAAAAAAGCATTTAATTTTCCCCCTTTATAAGCTGGTTAATTATACATCATTTTACTCTCATTGCTTACCCTAGAGATTATTAAAACATGTATCCTTGACAATACAAGGACCTCAAAACAGTTGAAACTCATCTACCCCCAATTCCTTTCATGTACAACTGTTGCCATGTATTTTAATTCTTAATACATTTTGAACATCATAATGTTATTGTTTTATGCAGTCAAAATTCATTCAGACTGACCTACATATTTACTCTTTCTAGGACTTTGCATTGCCAACTTTCCGCGTGAGAACATTTTCCTTCTATGTGAAAAACAGCGCTCACTTTTTCTTTCAGTGGGGGTTTGCTTGTAATGATTTCTATCAGTGTTTGCTTGTCTTTGCTGTTATGTTTCACTTTAATTGCTTAAGACTATTTTCACTGGGTATAGAATCATAGGCGGAAGTTCCGGTTTTATTTGAGCACTTTAGAGATTTCATTCTATTGTGTTCTGACTTACTTTTTTTCCATCGAGAAATTAACTGAAAGTCAATGTGACACTCTGTCTTTGTTAAAGATTTATTTTAAGTAATCTCTATGCCCTACGTGGGGCTCAAACTCACGACCCCAAGATCAAGGGTCGCATGCTCCACTGACCGAGCCAGCCAGAAGCCCCTGCAAGTCAGGGTGGCCCTCTTGAAGGTCAAAGCTTTCGGCTACTTAAAAATTTTTACTTTTTGGAGTGCCTGGGTGGCTCAGTCGGTTGAACGTCCAACTTCAGCTCGGGTCATGATCTCACAGTCTGTGGGTTCGAGCCCCGCGTCGGGCTCTGTGCTGACAGCTCAGAGCCTGGGGCCTGTTTCAGATTCTGTGTCTCCCTCTCTCTCTGACCCTCCCCCGTTCATGCTCTGTCTCTCTCTGTCTCAAAAATAAATAAAACATTAAAAAAAATTAAAAAAAAATTTTTTTACTTTTTATCTTCAGGTCTCTGCATATGTTTACATATGGCTTTCTGTGTATTTATCATGCCTGGGAATCACAGTGCTTCCTGAATCTGAAAAACCTTATCATTTCTTTTTTCTCCTGGGACTCCAGTTACAAATATGTTAGACCTCCTCACCTTACTCCATCTTTCTCCTGGAGTCTTTTCTATATTTTCCAAACCTTTGTCTCTCTGTGCTTCACTCTCTTCCAGTTCACTAATTCATCTTCAGCTGTGTCTAATCTGATATAAAACTCATCAGCTGAGTTTTTAGTACAGTTCTAGAATTTCTATTTTGAAACTTCCAACTCTTTACTAAGGTGATCATTCTTGTCAAGGAATTCCTTGAACATGTTAATCATGATCACTTGAAAGTCTGATAACTCTTGGGCTGCCTGGGTGGCTCAGTTGGTTAAGCGTCTGACTCTGGATTATGGCTCAGGTCATGATCTCAGGGTCGTGGGATCGAGCTCTGCATAGGGCTCTGCACTGACATTGTGGAGCTTGTTTCTGATTCTCTCCCCCCACTCCTTCTCAAAGTAAATAAACTTGGGAAAAAAAATGAAGTTTGAAAATTCTAATATCAGGATTTCCTATGGGTTTATTTCTAAGGTCATTTGTTTCTGTTGGTCTTTAGTCATATCTTGTTCTGTATGCTTGATTCTTTTTATAGAAAACTAGAAATCGTACATGAAAGCCTCTAGAGAGAATTTTTCCCCAGAAAGGGTTCATTTTTGTTTCTGAAAGGTAGTTAGGCTAGAAGCATTAGCAATGTTTGATCACCAGAATCCACCCAGTGCTTTAAATGACTTCAATCCAGGCTGTAGTTCCTGTGAGGGTTCGTGTATTTCCAGTTTTCCTCACTTCCAGGGTCGGCCCTTTGCACTTGCAATCACAAGTCTAGGATTTGACCAACATTCATCTCCAGCCCTGGCAGCCTGACTACCTTTGACCTCCCTATGTCCATCGACCTGTGAAAATGCTGCTTAACTTCAGCTCCTTCTTTTATTTATTTATTTAATTTTTTTTTAACGTTTATTTATTTTTGAGACAGAGAGAGACAGAGCATGAACGGGGGAGGGTCAGAGAGAGGGAGACACAGAATCTGAAACAGGCTCCAGGCTCTGAGCTGTCAGCACAGAGCCTGAACGCGGGGCTCGAACTCACGGACCGCGAGATCGTGACCTGAGCTGAAGTCAGACGCTTCGCCGACTGAGCCACCCAGGCGCCCCTCAGCTACTTCTTTTAGAAGCTACAGGTGTCTCTACAGAATAAGCAACACCAAACGCCAGGCTTAACTCTCTGGGCTTTCCTTCTCTCCTGTAACGTGGCCCCACAATTCCTCGCTGCCTTGATAGGCTTCCAGTCCCTCAGACAGAGTTTTGCTTTGTTTTGTACAACTTCTTGAGCTGTGCTCGGTAGACATGTGAAACAACCCATTCCACCATATGGGAAGCTAAACTCTCCTTTATTATTCATTTTGTCATCCCATGTCACCCAGTGAATGGCTTTCAGAGCCCTCTATATCCTCACCAAGCCCTCTTTATCCAAACGAGAACACAGGCTTTGGGGTTGGAGGGGTTTATAAACGTCCAAACTGTGGCTTTACCTCTACTTTTAGCTAGGTAGCGTTGGACAAAATATCGAGCTTTTCCAGAATTCACTTGTAAAATAAGGCAAGCAAAACCTGCTTTAGGGTCACTGAGATTAAATAATACAGGTAAATAGCTCGGCACAATCCCTAGTACATAGTAAGGTTAGCACTTACTGAGTGAGCATTATCATCACTATTAGTTTTATTCATAATAACTCATAAATAAATCCTCCTATCCTCGAAACTCATCAGTGTCTTTACTCTGGGTGAAATACGTGTACACATTTTCACATTCAGAGCTCGTTCACACTAGCCTTCAATGTTCCCTTTTCCTAAAGTAATCCAGTACCTTCTTCAAGACCTAAAATGGAGTTCAACGTCCTCAAAAGGTATGCCCTGAATTCAACATCCATACTAACGTACACTTGCTCTAATTCCCATTCAATTTAGCATCATGGTTCATCAACTATTCCCTAATTCTGTGTTAGTGTCTTCCTAAAACTAGATTACAAAGTGCTTACAAAACCGGCCAGTAATTCCTATCCTCTATAACACATCCGGGGTAGCACCAAACCAGGAGGTTCTCAAACATGTGCGTGCTTCAGGGATTGACAAAAGTTCTTCATACCTCATAGGTGCTGTATAAATTAATATTGAAAAGCCCAAAGAATGGGGCACAGAAGGACACAGGTAGAAGAAAAGAAAATGAGTAGATCAGCACATCAGAAAAAGAAACTATTTCCGGTAAGATATTTACTTAAGTCTTTAACTATAACTTCAAGTAACGTAGTTGCATTATTTTAAAATGACAACTCAAAGTCCAAAGTTGCATTTTTACAATTCAAAGTTTAGAGTTTAACGGGAACTTTCTGGTTCCTTTTAGATGGTCCCTCCACTTCCCTAGGGGAAAAATAAAATAAAACCCTAACTAGCTCAAGAAGTTGGCTAACAGTGATGCAGGAAAGAATACTCCCTAGTATCAATCACGAACACCGTAATATCCTGCTTTACGGATACTCGAAATTACTTGCTCAGGAGAATGAGAACAAAATAAAGATTTAAAACATGCACTTTTGTGAAAAAGGACCTGTGGTTGCAATTCGTTGACATTTTTTGAAGTCTTTAATTTTTTATCACAAGTACACACGACATCCTAAATGCTTCCTGATAACACGATAACATTAAATACCTTAACGTTTTATAAAGATTATTTGCAAAGGATTCATGCTACTCCTACAAGGCACATTTTTAGTATATTTTCTGCTTGAATATCACTTTCTTCCAATCAATACTAAAGGAACTATACCACTAAAGTAACTCTAAAGGAAAAATAGCTCACTCTATCGATCATCCCATCTCTGACAATTTCTGCCTCCAACGCCACCCCACAAACGTGGTATTTTATGGACAAAAACTTGTGTTTCGCTATTTGTAAATACAACGATGCCTTTTAGTGACCATATTTACAACAAAATTTTACTTTCGGCAAGTGACAGTGTCATTTAGCGCAAATGTCATGTGCTAAGAATGCTAAAATATACTCACGGTCATTTACATTTGAATAAGAGGGGATACCTAACGTTGGTGTATTTGAGATTTTGAGGGTTTGAACCCCTGCTGAACGAGCCAAATGCGTAGCAGAAGGAGCTCACGTTTGGAGATTTTATTGTCCTGACCTCAGATGAGTCCATTAAAATTACAAACGGGAAGAACGAGATGACTGCGAACACGTATAATGTATAATTTGGAGTCTTGAAGGGGAGGAGGTGAGATTTCAGGGACTATGAAACAGTTCTGGCTACAATGAACCACTTGTATAATACAAATAATCGGGAAAAGGGGAAAGCAAGGTAAACAGATAATTCAAGATGTGAATAAATATCTGTAAATACATAGCAACTAATCTCTTGGAGGACTCTTCTGCCCATCCCATCAGAGTAGAAGAAACATGACTGCATGCTCTTTTAGCCAGACACTTCAGTGTGACAATGTTTGCCAGTGGAGAAAGGCATATGACATCAGTGAACAGCAGCTTACCCACAGCGTTGTAGAGAGGCTCTCCAGTTAGCTTGTCCCAGACTACAGTGGTTTCCCTCTGGTTACTGACACCAATAGCTTTAAAGAGAAAGTTACACAGAAGGGAGTAGAAAATTAAACAAGTAAAAAACGACTTCAGGAGAACAGTTCTTTTTTAAAAAAAAAAAAAAGGTTTTTTTACATGCGTAACTAAACTTAACAGTTTGAAAAAACATTTGGCACTTTTGTAGTGGTGTTGAATGCACTGTCTTTGAGCGGCTCCAGGAAAAGTGAACAGCCAAGGTCAACAAGTGCTTCTTTTTATTTCCACAGGCTGCTTCCCACTTCGCTACCGGCACATGACAACATGGACCCAGACTCAGATCAATATCCAAATGAAAGGCTCCCAGGTTACCTTATAAAAAGGGAATACAATAATTCGAACTTTATAATAGCCAATTCATTATTCTATAGCGACCCGCAATCACCTCACTCATTTGTTTACTAACTGCCATGAACAATTTCTCTGTGTGTGTGCACGTGCGCGTGCCTGTGTTTTGAGAAAATAGCTACAGATAAAATTCTTCCTGCCAGGCAACCTCATATTGTGGTTCTTTACAAATTGTTTCGGTCCTGTATTTTAATAATGTAAGACATACAAATTTAAATAGGGCATAAATACAATCCGTGATGGTATTTACAGTATACTGACCTCTACGGAACTCAAATGCTAAAGTTACAGTTATTATAAGTAAAATACTAATGCATACCATTTTATTCAATTCAGCTTATTCAGCCAAATCAGAGGTTCTCAGACTCGGCTGCACATTAGCATCAACTGGAGAGCTTCTGAAAAAATATCAATGTCCACTTCATGGTCCAAACATTCCAATTTCACAGACTGGGACAGGACCTGAACGTTAGTGTTTTTCCTTAAACTCCCCCCGCCAAGCGATTTCTACTATGCAGCCTAGGGTGAACACACTGACCTAAAGGATCGAGCTCTTCCGGAATGTACGGTGAGGACCAACTTTAAAGGCTGTATAATCAACAACACATCTTTTGCTTAAATCTTCCTGAGAACCACTTGTCACGTGACCATTCAGCTAGCACTTCCAATGACAATATACTCTCTACCTCTCTCAAAACACATCAATCTCTATTCACAACTTCGGTGTTTAAAAAAAAAAAAAATCTTGGGGCGCCTGGGTGGCGCAGTCGGTTAAGTGTCCGACTTCAGCCAGGTCACGATCTCGCGGTCCGTGAGTTCGAGCCCCGCGTCAGGCTCTGGGCTGATGGCTCGGAGCCTGGAGCCTGTTTCCGATTCTGTGTCTCCCTCTCTCTCTGCCCCTGCCCCGTTCATGCTTTGTCTCTCTCTGTCCCAAAAATAAATAAAAAAAACGTTGAAAAAAAAATTTTTTTTAAATAAAAAAAAAAAAAAAATCCTTTTCCTTGTAGCTTTAAGTACTCCCTTTGCCCAGCACGGGGCTTGAACTCACACCCCCCAACATCAAGAGCCAGCTGCTCTACCAAGTGAGCCATCCAGGCACCTTTCCACATGGCACAATTTAAAGTGCCTTCACCAACTCTCCAAGCAACACGCAACTTTCTGTTCAAGCTGCACGCCCAGAATAAAACGCTCCAGGAATGCTCTGACCGGCACAGAGCGGAGGGGGCCCAGCAGTTCCTTTGTTCTAAGTAATCTTTTTTTTAAAGCTCAAAACAACAGTTTCTTTTTAAAACAATACACTAAAATCTAAATTTAAAAAAGCAATTACTTAGATTTTACTGTAAGGAGATTTTATGTGTAATAGAGAGCAATGAAAACTGGCCCAGGGAAAATGAATACATGTATTTTTTACTGAGGTGTAACTGACAATATTATACTGGTTTCAGGAATATCGCCTAATGATTGGATACATTGTATAGGCTACAAAGTGATCACCATAGTAAATCCAGTATCATCCTGGCACCATACAAAGTTACACAATACGCAACGCAACATTGTTGACCGTAGTCACGAGGCTGGACATTATAGCCCTATGCCTTACCTGTTTTATGACTGGAGTTTGTACCTCAACTCCAGTTTTGTCCCCCCTCCAACCAGGAACCACCAGTCTATTCTCTGCACTTACGAGTTTTGTTTCATTTGGGTTGCTTTTTGAGTTCCACATACAAATAAAATCATACAGCGTCTGTCTTCCTCTGTCTGACTTTGGCAGACCCTCAAGGTCCATCCACGTTGTCACAAGTGGCAAGGTTTCCTTTTTTGTGGCTGAATAACATCCCATTGTCTGTATATACCCTTTTTCCATTCATTCGTCAACGAACACTTGGGTTGTTTCCATGTCTTGGCTATTGTTAAGAACTGCTATGTACATAGGGGTGCATGTATCTTTTTGAATTTGTGTTTTCACTTTCTTTGGATAAAGACCAGAGCGGACTTGCTGGGTCACACGTTAGTTCTATTTTTGGTTTTTTGAGCCACCTCTCTATGGTTTTCCACAGTGGTCCCACCCAGTTACATTCCCACCAACTGTGCACAAGGGGTCCCTTTCCTCGACATCCTCACCAACAGCTGTTTTGAAAGCAGCCATTCTGATAGGTGTGATGCGATATGTCATTGTGGTTTTGACTGGCATTTCCCTGATGATGAACGATGTTGAGCATCTTTTCATGTGCCTGTTGGCCATCTGGAGGTCTTCTTTGGAAAACAAGATTCAGGCCCTCTGTTCATTTTTTTTTTTACTTAGACTGTTTGCTATTGAATTGTAGGAGTTCTTTGTAATTTTGGACATTAACTCCGTATCAGATACATGATTTGCAAATACATTTTCCCATTTAGTAGGTTGCCTATTTTGTTGATGGTTTCCTTTGCTGGGCAGAGGCTTTTTAGTTTGATGCAGTCCCGCTTGTTTATTTTTACTTTTATTACTACTGATTCAAATTCCTTGCTAATGGTTGGTCTATTCAGATTTTCTATTTCTTGATGGTTCTGTCTAGACTCTATGTTTCCAGGAATGTATCAATTTTTTCTACTGTTGTCCAATTTGTTGAGCTATCATTGTTAGTGGCACTCTCTTAGGATCCTTTGTATTTCTTTGCTATCTGTTTTAACGTCCACTTTCGTTTATTTGAGCCCTTTCTTTTTTCCTTGGAGAGCCTATTAAATGTTTATCGAAATAATCTTTATCCAATGCAAATTTACTTACTAAAACACCTTTTCTAAGGGTACAAAGATGACTAACAGTCTACTTCTAAGAAACTTGGAGGCATAGGGTAAAAGGAAGAGATTTGGTTTGTTGTTTTTTTTTTTTAATAGAAGACACTAATGTTTGCAGGAATCAAGATGGAAGGCAAAGGACAATGTGGCAGACAGGGGTGCTGGGAAACAATGACACATGGTCCTGATTCTTTTTTTAACTTTTTTTTAATGTCTATTTATTTTTGAGAGAGAGAGAGAGAGAGAGAGAGAGAGAGAGAGAGAGAAACAGACCATGCACAGAGCAGTGAGAGAGGGAGACACAGAATCTGAAGTAGGCTCCAGGCTCTGAGCTGTCAGCACAGAGCCCGACGCAGGGCTCAAACTCATGAACTGCGAGATCATGACCTGAGCCCAAGTGGGCCGCTTAACCGACTGAGTCTCTGAGTCACTGTCCTATGCCCTTCAGGCTATCTCTCTTTATTGGCTCATTCTAACTTGTGCTCAGGATGAAATCTAGAGCTATCTCTATCTGATTCACGGGTTACAGGTTCCTCCCTCACCACTCCTTCTTTCCTTTCTATCTTAGTTTGATTCCTTTGTGCCAAGTAAAATTGCTTTTCTTGCAGAAAACCCAAGTCTGGTGAAATAGGTTCTCAGGATTCTCTTGTAGCCATAAAAACATCTCCATTACTGCCCCAGGACACATAGGTCTTGGGCAGCACCTCTGAACTTTCTCAGCGTTCCGGCTTCTTGTCCTGTTTACCCTAAATTCCTGGGGTTTTTTTAAGTTTTTTTTTTTTTCAATGTAATCTCTACCCCCAATGCCAGGTTTAAACTGATGACCCTGAGATCAAGAGTCACATGATCCGGGGCACATGGATGGCTAAGTCAGTTAAGTGTCCGACTTCGGCTCAGGTCATCCTCTCACGGTTCGTGAGTTCAAGCCCCGCATGGGGCTCTCGGCTGTCGGCAAGGAGCCTGCTTCAGACCCTCTGTCCCCACCCTCCTCTGCTCCTCGTTCTCTCTCTCTCTCTCAAAAATAATAAACATTTTTTTTAAAAGAGTCATATGATCTATTGACTGAGGCAGCCAGGTGCCCCTGTGTTGTTTTTAAAGCAAACTTTTCTGACTGCTAATCCCAGCACCTGTGCCTCTCTTAATCTTAATTCCCTCTTCCTCAGAATAACACATTCAGGTTCTGTAATCGTCCACCCTGGTTTATCACCCATTTAGGAGCATATGAAAGTTACAGGCATGAAGTATATATAATTTCCTGGCCCCTCAGTCATTTAGTTACAGATATTATCAGCAGCAGCATATATGCAGCCCAATGTAGTACATTGTATCTAGCAGGTTCCTGCTTCACCTGTATGTTCCTTCTCAGGAGGGATTTTTCTCAATAGTGAGTACTGCTAGGAAAATGAACGAGTTAACTGCTAACTTCAAAATCTCTGGTTCAATTTTGCTTAACACTGCCTGTGGAAAGTTATAATCGCTGTTAGGAAAATATACTGAGAAAAAGCCTTTGGAAATACTACCGGATGTTGTAATTGTTGTTGGTGGAATTATGGATGGCAGGCATCCTTATTTAAAAATAAAGTCAGGGGGCGCCTGGGTGGCGCAGTCGGTTTCGGTTAAGCATCCGACTTCAGCCAGGTCACGATCTCGCGGTCCGTGAGTTCGAGCCCCGCGTCAGGCTCTGGGCTGATGGCTCGGAGCCTGGAGCCTGTTTCCGATTCTGTGTCTCCCTCTCTCTCTGCCCCTCCCCCGTTCATGCTCTGTCTCTCTCTGCCCCAAAAAAAAAAAAAAAAAAAAAAAACGTTGAAAAAAAATAAAAATAAAGTCAGGGGTGCATGACTGGCTCGGTCGGTAGAGTCTGCGACTCTTAGTCTTGGGGTCGTGAGTTCAAGCCCCGCTGGCCTAGAGCCCGGTTATAAAAATTAATAAAAATAAAATCATAATTTATAATTGGAACATGTTCAGGAAAAAAAAAAAAAACAACAAACCCTGACACTACACGTGGCGAAAAATAAGAGTCCCGGAGGAAGGCTACTAAATTTGCCAGGTGGGAGGAGGGACAAAGCTTCAAAGAAAAACAGTCTCTGGAAGATGTGTGCTTCAGGGATGTTGTAACAACTGGAAATGAGGGGCAGCCGCAGCTGGGTATCTATTTGGGACAACGAGGTGCCTTGCTGAGCACCCCCCCCCAGAGACCCCTGAGAATAGGAGTCTGACAGAAGACAGAAATGTGTGTAGATATGTTTGGCAGGGTGAGGCAGTGGGTATTGGGGGCGGGGGGGTCCCTTTCCCTAACAGTGTGGCAATTACTTTTGATACAAGAGAATTTAAATGCTGAAAATTTTATGCTCTCAAATTTGAAAGTGGCGTATGTCATGCTTTGCTTCGATCACAGGAGGATGAGCATAACCAGTAATTCCAGTTTTTATGCTTCCTCGCTCCTTCAGTCCAGTAACAGGCAAACAGGGCTAAGACTCCCTAAGAAGGAAAGAAGCAGCCTATGTACCTGTGTGGGGCCACGCGTGCTGTCCAGCTACAGAGTGAAGGTTCATCTTGGAGACATTGCTCATACGGACCTGAAATCAATGAACTTTCTGGCAGCTGACAGACAACACCGATCAAACTGGAGTTTGCAAAAGAAATACAACCAGCCTTAACGACTACTCGCCCTGCAGCTGCAAAAACTGATTTATTGGCCACACCGGAACCAAACGGTGAAGCGGTGTGTGAGGTTATCAGCGTGGCTCACGAGAAAGAGCACTGGCCCAGAAGACAGGGGAGCTGTGCTTTATTTTAATGTGATCTGCTGCTATGTAGCTACGGGACTTCCAGTAAGTCCTTTCCCCTCACTTGCAGCTAGCTTTAGGTGACGGAAAATCCTTTGGAGCACAAGCGTTCTGAGATCTAGAGTTGTACATAGTTCAACCAACTACCTGGGGAAAAACATTCGCACAAGTGGCCTGGTATGGAGGCGGTTGTGGAACATAATCTACCTAGCTCACCCGCCGGTGTTTGTTGAGAAGGAAGTGCTGGGTCACTTTGGCTCAGGTATGGGTTTGCCGGTGGTGAGCCACGGAGGAGTGTAGAACAGAGAGCTGCATCAGCGCCAGGGGAAGACAAGTCACTTCGACTGGAGTTGTGTGGGACTTTCACAGATATCACAAAAGCCAGAGGGAAAGGAACGCTCTCCGAGCCTCACGGTCCAGAAGGCCGACACACTGCAGCCTACCTGACCGATAAGGGAGATAGCATGAGGTCAAAACCAAGGCTGACCACCCTGGAATCCACATCCTGAACATGGCTTCACAAGCCACCTAGACCTTTCGCATCTTCGGTAATGGATATCTTAGTAACGGGTGCACCACCGAATGCCTCTTACACGTGTAGGTTGTTCACACTGCAAAAGCTGCGAGGACAGTTCAAGGAGACAACCGGCTGTCACTTTGATACACAACTCATCTAAAACCTGGTGAATGCAGCTCTAAAAGAAGTTTGAGGGGCGCCCGGGTGGCTCAGTCGGTTAAGCATCCGACTTGGGCTCAGGTCATGATCCCACGGTTCATGGGTTCGAGCCCCGCGTCGGGCTCTGTGCTGACAGCGATACTGTCTCCCTCTCTGCTCGCGCTGTCACTCATTCTCTCTCTCGAAAATAAAAATAACCACTAAAAAAGAAAAAAAGAAGTCCGAGGCACGTCCACAGAGACGCAGGGACGAAATGAGGGTACGATACTCCACTAAGGTGCGATGGCATTGACACCTGTTTCCCTCACTTGGCTGTTAGCCGCACGACCCTATTTGTACTCCACTGTTGCCCTGGCATTCCTCGCACGTGAGTCTGCTCAACGAATGGTTTTGATTATGTTGTCTCTCGTCCCCCCCTCTTTTTTTTTTTTTTTTAAGATAGAGACAGAACCCAGATGCGTGAGTGGGTGAGGGGCAGAGGGACAGAGAGAGAATCTGAAGCAGGCTCTACACCCAGCGCAGAGCCCAACTAGGGGCTCGATCTCATGACCAACCGTGAGATCATGACCCGAGCAGAAATCAAGAGTCAGACGTTCAACCGACTGAGCCACGCAGGCATCCCTAGGTTTAGTCTCGTTAGGGTAAGTTTTATGGATACACATGGAGGAAAGGTTGGGGAAAAAAAAATGCAACTTTCTCCCCAGTATCTCTACCTAAAGCAATAAGTAAATTGATTGATTGGGTGTTGGTAAATCTCAGAGTCGACATGATGTGAATCAAGAAACCACCACTATCAACTGATGGTTACCCTTATCTAGAGGCAAATTACCTAAAAAAGAAAAACATGGCCCTTGAAGGATGAACCTGAAATTTTTAAACTATAAAGAGACGACCATCACCACGTGATGTTTCCACCCTTCAGGCTAGCATCATCAAATCGTTGACAAGCGGGTGATTGTTTTCTCCTGGAATGAATGACGCAAAGGCAAACGGAGATAGATGGTCTATGAACGCTGCCTGGAATTAATAGAGATCTGTAATAATCTATCTCTGTCACTGATCTCAGGGAGATTCTGGAAGTGAAATGTTTTGACTTCCAATACCGCTCCCCCAAGCTGTTCCCCGACAGATCTAGGAGCTCCAGCAAAAAACCCAAGCATCGTCTCTGGCCCATCACTTCCCCGGACAGCGCCACTGTCCCTACTACCCTGACATCCAATCTATCAGCAAGTTCTGCCCCTTCACTTCGCCTCCACTGCTGCCACTGTCCAGTCACCATCCTCTGTCTCAAGACTTCCACTGCAGCATTGGTCTCCCTGTGTCTACACTCATACCTTTACCGCCCACCCCACACACAGCTCCACACCGCAGTCAGGAAGTTGTCTTTAAACTTCAAGTCAGATCCTGTCATAATCCCGTCGCCTTGCTTAAAACCTTCCTGCAGCTGGCTCCCTGTGATACTAACACCCAAACTCCTATGGCTGACAATGCCCTAGCCACTTCCCTGATTGCGGCTCCCACTGAAACCCCTTATCCACCCCCGCCCTCATCCTTCTTTTCCTCCCCTTTTGACGTGCTGGTGTTTTCCTGATCCAGGAATATGCCAAACTTATTCCCACCCCAGGACCTTTGCACACGCGGTTTCCTTTTCCTGAAACTCTCTTCTCCCAGATATTTGCATGATTGCCCCCTTTTGGCTTTTGAGACCTCAGCAAAACCGTCACCTCCTCAGAGAGCCCTTCTCTAGCCATCCAACCTAAGGTAAGCTTGTCTAGGCACACCCCACCATACCACGCAGTTTTAGTTTCTGCATCCGACTGATCAGTATCTGAAATCAGCTTGTATCGGTGTGTTCTTACCGTTGGTCTCACACCCGCCGAAATAAAAGCTTCCTGCAAACGGGGACCTAGTCTTCCCATTTACGGTCCCATCCTCAGTTCTCACAGAAATACTTGCTACGGCACAGGCCCTCGATCATGCAGTGAATGAATGAATGAACTTGATGGAGATAATCATGCATGGAGAAAAATAGTCTATTAAAAATACCTTTTATGTTGGAAATGTCAATATTGAGCTGTCCAAGTTTCTCACATGTTTTCTCTATACACTCATAGACAGACTGCAGAATTTCCTTTGGGTCTTGTTCCACCCATCTTTGAACAAAAGAATGTATTTGGTTAGTCCACAACAAAGCAACACGAGTATAATTTATTTGTCTAGAAATGTGCACTTATGAGGGTGTGGCTGGTACATGAATCAAAAAAAATTAGATGAGCAAAGCAAAGCACAGCCAATATTCTAAAGAAATGATTTCAACAAAAGCCTAGTTCCCTTACATTTTTATTATTCTTCGTCTAGTAATTAACCATTTGGAAGAAGGCAAGTGATCACAGTCCACAAATGGCACATATTCTACCTCTGTTTACATATTTTTTTCAAATCCAGTAAGAAATTAGTTTCCTAATTTGTTATATCCTGTGGCTTTGATGAGTTTTGACAAACTATCTGCATGTTTCACTCGTCACTAGCTATCTCTAAGTAGACTGAGAAATACATACATATACATACATATATATATATATATATATTACTCTTGGGAGGGATGGATGGATTTATCTACTTACTTATTTATTTGTCTATGTACTTATTTATTTATGAAGCAAAAGGAATTCTGAAAAGCCAAATAAGTAAACTAACGTCTTTTGCCATTTTCTCCTAAAATATTTTGTTAAAATTTAGGGGAAAAAATTTCAATTTCTTCCAGTAATTATTTCATGTAGACAAGTGACTGATTCCAGTTTTCAGACCCAATCCCTGTGCCATTATGGTAAAGTACGAGGACCTCAGAAAGATGAAAGGGACATAATAAATGACAAGGAAGAGAAATGTGGAAAACACAAATGGCAGTTGAGGAAAACCACGAGTAGAAAGGGCCCAAGCTTACAAAATCCTAGCCCACAATCGGGAAGCCTTCTTTGCCTTCCTGCAGCCTGCCTGGCTTTCCTGAGCTTTGAGTTCTGTTTCTAAATTTTTTCTAAAACCTAAGCTCCTTCCACACATTTCTAACTTCTGTCCCTCCATGACCCAGGCGCTCTCTCTCCAAATTACACTGGGATTAGGCCTGTGGACAGTCATTCTAATGCTGGTCCTATATCAATATCTTTTATTGGTAAAGAAATTCTCTAAAATGGAGGAGAACATTTTTTCATGGAAAGAAACCACTAACATTTCGTAAGACATCAGTTTTTGTCTTTCTTAAATTGAAAGTAAACTTTAAAGTAAAATGAACAGATCGAAAGCGCACAATCTGTTGAGTTTTAACAAATATATGTACCCATCTAACCAACACCCCAGTCAAGATATAAAATATTTCTATCACTCCTGAGAGGTCTTTCATGCCTGTTTCAAGTCAATCACAAACTCCACAGGCAACCAGTTTTTGATTTCTATCATCTTAGATTACTTTAGCCTCTTCTTAAATTTCAGACACAGCCCTGTACATGTGCTCCTTGGTGTCCGGCTTCTTGCGCTTTCCATGAGATTAGTAAGACTCAACCATGTTGTTGCATGCATCAGTTCACTTTTTCAAAATTGCTGAATGGTATTTCACTGTCACTCATTCTACTGATGACAGACATTTGGGTTGTTTCCAGTTTAGGCTATTATGAATAAAGCTGCTATAAACACTCACGTATGTCTTTCTATGGCCATATGCTTTCAATTCTCTTGGACAGATTCCTAAGAGTGCAATGCTACAGATACAGGGCTGATTTTACAAGAAACTGCCATGCAGTTTTTCCCACTGGTTGTATCATAAACATCATCAATTTTTCAATAATATACTTAACATTCTATTTAATCACCACTACCACATGTGCAAGTTCTTCCCAAGAAGGATGACTCTCATGATAAGATATGTGGATGCTTTTTTAAGCAACAGTTATCTTTACTTAAGGAAAAAGCCCTTCCACTCAAATCAGCCAAGCAGTGGTTTGGCAGTGATGGAGACAGAGAACTAAAGGACTTCAAGGTCAGTGTGGACTTTCTTTTTTTTAATAAATTTTTTTTCAACGTTTTTTATTTATTTTTGGGACAGAGAGAGACAGAGCATGAACGGGGGAGGGGCAGAGAGAGAGGGAGACACAGAATCGGAAACAGGCTCCAGGCTCCGAGCCATCAGCCCAGAGCCTGACGTGGGGCTCGAACTCACAGACCGCGAGATCGTGACCTGGCTGAAGTCGGACGCTTAACCGACTGCGCCACCCAGGCGCCCCATGGACTTTCTGGTATTTAATACTCCTTTGCCTTACTACCTGATTATCCCTTCCTTTTCCGTCACGGGATTCCTAAGCCATCAATCTCCCACACGTTTTTGCCGAGCCACCAAGGTATTGTCTCCTTCCTTGACTGAAATCTATCCCTCCAGTCTTCTCAGGAGGGACTTGGTCAAGTTAACTTTACAAAGCCACAGGGCAGGTAAGATGAGATAGAGTAATAAACAGGAGGTATCTTTACATATTAAATCAGGAAACGTACCCTTCTCTTGGAAACTCTTGTTTTATTTCCACTTGATGATGACTAAGTAGTTCAGCTGTTTTTGAATTGAAGACCTGAAAAACATATCGCAATGTTAGGGTGAAAAGGCAGGTAGACAGCAAAGATGTTTAAAGCTATTCAGCCGCCAAAGTTCCTAGTCGCTGACAGGAAAAGTCTAATCGGATGAAAGGCCGCAGAAGATGTTCTACCTTCTCTACAGATAGAATCAAGATAAAGAGAAATCTAGTGAAGGTGAAGCTAAAGAGGCAACTCCTTCGTCTTTAAAAAAATTTCACACATCAACCAGTTAATAGTATGGATCTCAAAAGAGAATGGGATGGGAATGCAAGCTGGTGCAGCCACTCTGGAAAACAGTATGGAGGTTCCTCAGAAAACGAAAATTAGAACTACCCTATGACCCGGCAATCGCACTACTAGGTATTTATCCAAGGGATACAGGGGTGCTGTTTCAAAGGGACACATGCACCCCAGTGTTTATAGCAGCACTATCGACAGCAGCCAAAGTATGGAAAGAGCCCAAACGTCCATCGATGGATGAATGGATAAAGAAGATGTGGTACATATGTGTATATGTGGGGGGATGGGCGAAATGGGTCAGGGGCACGAAGGAATCTACTCCTGAAATCATTGTTGCACTGTATGCTACCTAACTTGGACACAAATTTTAAAAAATAAACAATAAAATTAAAAAGAAAGAGAGAGAATGGGAAAACCAAAAATAAAAGAGAGCTGGCAAAATGCTGATCGTGATGGTACAAGCTTCCATGCTTCTTCCATCTTGGATGTGGAGACGCAAAGAGTCATAGAGAGCCAGGTAGGGAAGGGCACTGGGTCAGTTCCTTTGGAGGGAGGTGCCCCCCCATGAATCTAGCTCTTATAAAGGTCAACAGAGCTGTGTATCGATCAACAGGGGAGAAGTGCATCCCCACACCCATCCGGCTGAGGGCTCTCTGTGACATACCTGCCGTGAAACTGATGACGCTTGGTACAAACCGTGAAGACCAATGGACCAAAGCTACCAAAGAAGTGCCATACGATCCTCCACAATTTTAATACTACTATAACAATACTTAAAAAAACCCTGGTAATCCTTTCTCCTCTATATTTTCACCTGCGTGCACCTCCACTTGAGTACCAAAGTACTTAGTCTTTCAGAGTAAGGATTCCTATTTTAATTAAACTCAACTTCCGGAATCACTGTAATTACAGCAGTAGAGTTACATCCAATTACGTAAGCGTTTCCATGCCTGGGTTTCCCGTGGGAGAAAATTACCTGCTCACAGCAGTCTAAGAAAGGGAAAGGAAGAGAAAACACACCAGGAGTCGCTGCTGCCCTCTCTCCCCAGCACACTACCTCCCCTTTTGGGAGGAAATGATAAATATAGTGAAAGCAAAAAGGTATATATTCTCAAGTCCTGTGAAGTGAGAAAATATCTTTTAAGTCAAAGGTTAACTCGGCGCGTCCTAAATAAAAGGCATGTCACAGAATCCTAAATGATATCCCCTCTGATTTACAACTTAGCCTTAGGGTATACTTTGAGGATGTTCCATGCATTTGTCGGGTGTTATTTGTTGGAATATCTCTAGGGCCTAGAATAGTGCCTACCATAGGGCTGATGCACAATAAATATTTGTTGAATGTCTTAAACGTTTTGGTCCGTCAGGTCCTTATTAGGAGCAAATTATTAAAACCAAACGACAAATGGTTGAAACTCTAATAGGAAACCACAGTTTTACTATTTTTATGCATCTTACTACTGCTCCCAGGGTCTACTTCCAAATCCCCAAGGGATTTGGGGTTAAGAGACACGGAGCCTATGGGGCTCTGAATGGAGTGAGATCCTTGTTCCAACACCTACTGGTTTTAACTAGGCTGACTTCGGGGCCCCCACACTAATAACGGATTTGTAGACCTTTGGAAAAGGCACAGAAAAGGGGAGAATTTTGGTAAATTCCATCTGACTTACTAGACCGTGATGCCGGTGATCACACAGCATTTGGACCTAGCAGGATGGAGCCTGGCTTTCCCTACATCTTCAGAGCCCTGAACCTGTGCAGAATATGGATACTACCTTTAGATGTTTACAATCTGACCCTGGGCAACACTTCCACGGCTGTGGGACACTTTCTAGGTTTAATATTTGTAGACTCTTCAACTTTCTTAGGGTTGCACTGTCCAACCGAAATATGATACAAACCACTTGTGGACATTTAAATTAAAAAAAAAGTTTTTTTAATGTTTATTTATTTTTGAGGGAGAGAGAATGTCAAGAGCATGAGCAGGGGAGAGGCAGAGAGAGAGAGGGAGACCCGGAGTCCGAAGCAGGCTCCAGGCACTGAACTGTCAGCATGGAGCCCGACGCGGGGCTCGAACCCACGGGCTGTGAGATCATGGCCTGAGCCGAAGTCGGACGCTTAACCGACTGAGCCACCCAGGCGCCCCATGAAATTTAATTTCTTTGAAAAAAAAAAACAGTAAAAAGAGGCAAGTGAGATTAGTTGGAATAACATTGTATTTAAGCCACTGTGTCTAAAAAATTAGCATTCTGACATGTGATCAATACAGAAACTATTAAGGAGACCTGTTATTTTTAGAAGTCTCTGAAATCTGGTATATATCTTATGCTTATGGTCCATCTCAATTTGGACTGAAAGTGGTCAATTGCCACGTGTTGTTAGTGGCTATCGGACAGGGGAGTGAAGTTCTGGACTACTGTTTTTCTCATACGTGTAGGTTTATGTGAAGAGTTTTTAAAAAAAATTTTTCAACGTTTATTCATTTTTGAGAGAGAGAGAGAGAGAGAGAGAGAGAGAGCGCGCATGAGAGAGGGAGGGGCAGAGAGGGGGGAGACACAGAATCTGAAGCAGGCTCCAGGCTCTTAGCTGTCAGCACAGAGCCCGATGCGGGGCTCGAACTCACAGACCGTGAGATCCTGACCTGAGCTGAAATCTGACACTTAACCGACTGAGCCACCCAGGTGCCCCCCAGTTTTAATTAAGACTGTCCGTTTGTCAGTCATTTGACTGTCCATTTGTCAGATGGACAAATGTACAAAGAAGGCTAATGATGTTTCCACAATACTTTCTGCCCGGAGGGTTACTAACACTGTAAGAGATCACAAGGCCCAGTAGCCAGAATGCTCGTCTGATCTTTTCCAGTAGATTTCAAAAGCCACGGTCAACTGAACATGGCAGTGGCTATATAGTTTGTTTTACAAAAGGTCAAGCATGGTCATTTGTTTAAAACTCATTAGATGGCAAAGAAGAAAGACCCCAGCATTACAGATGCTCCTCACCTCTTTTTCTCCCCTTTCAAATTTGAAATTCACCAAATTTAAAAGTCAGTTAAAACTTCAGATGCACAGGGGTGCCTGGGTGGCTCAGTCAGTTAAGCGTCTTCAGCTCAAGTCATGATCTCACGGTTCATAGGTTCGAGCCCCACGTTGGGCTCTTCGCTGACAGCTCGGAGCCTGCTTGGGATTCTCTGTCTCCTCCTCCTCCTCCTCCTCCTCCTCCTCCTCCTCCTCCTCCTTCTTCTTCTCTCTCTCTCTCTCTCTCTGCCCTTTCCCTGCTCATGTTCTCTCTCTCAAAAATAAACATTAAAAAAAAAAACTCCAGGTGCACAACAGCACAGAATCGAAGGCTCTCCTTAAGAAAATTAATTAAAAGTAGTATTTGAAGGCACAAAGAGTCCCTGGTTCCTGGAAGAGATCCTCGAGATCCCATGGGCTAGCCTTTCCAAAATGTGCTCCTTGCATCTCCGGGGCCCTTTAGAAGCTGGGAAGGAGGCACAGGGAGCTCCAGCTGAGCCCCTGGGCCACGCTGACCTTAGATTGCACATTTTATCACCTCCAGCTTCCAGATTTGGACCTATCCAGAAAAGAGCTTACCAATGGAGCTCCAAGGCAAAAAACGCAGGACAACACAACACAAACTGAAATATATAATATAATGCTCTAGTATTCACAAAGGGAGCTCCAAGAAGTTGGATAATGCTGACAAACAGGGCTGAACTCTAGGTTTTCTAAATGCCGATTCAGTGCTTTTCCAATACAAAATCATGCTACTACCACTTACGATTTTTTTTTCCATCCTTCATTAAGTGGCAGGAAATACAAAGCTTTAGGACATAAAAGGAGAAAGGCCATCAAACTCAGACTAGTGGGGGTCTGAGAGGGGCTATCAGAAGAGGGAACTTCTCGACTGGGACTTCAGGTTGCCTAGAAGGGAGTGTGTGAGCGGCAGGGAGGCCAGGCTGAAGGAGAGCAGCCGCCAGGTGTCTGTGGGGACCCGGGGAATCCAAGGGGATCCAGGGGAGACAACTGAGGGCTCCAGTCAGAGGGCCAGCAGCAGTGGGGACTGAAAGAAATGAAATGCGCTGCTGAGAGAGATCTAATAAGGATATAAGCAATTAGATGCGACAAGGGCTTGGATGGAGGGGAGTAAAGAAAAAGGAGGAACGCTCACAGATGACAGGTGACAGGCCAGCCAAGACCGTGTTTACCAGACAAAGGATGGGGTGGGAACAGCAGTGGTGGCACAGAAGGGGGTTAACGAGATGGCAGAGTTCATCTTCAATCATGTGTTGTTGGGGTGTTACTGAGGCACATGCGTAAAGATGCCCAGCGGGCCGTTGCTGATACTTGAGGTCGGAAGCTTAAAGAAAGAGATCTGTTCAGGTTAGAAACTTGGGACTAGTAGATAGAGAAGTTCTGGGGATCTAATGCACAGCAGTGATTCTAGCCAAGAATACTGTACTATAAACAGCCAAGAGGCTAGATCTTAATTGTTCCCACCACATAAAAGAGATGATAATTATGTGACGTAAAAGAGGTATTAATGCTACCAAGGGTAAGCAACACCCTGTACATCTTAACCTTACACTCTGTTACATGTCAGTTATATTTTAGTGAAAAAAAAAAAAAAGAGGGGTGCCTGGGGGGGCTCAGTCAGTTGACCGTCCAACTTCAGCTCAGGTCATGATCTCACCGTTCGTGGGCTCGAGCCCCGCGTCGGGCTCCGTGCTGACAGCTCGGAGCCTGGAGCCTGCTTCAGATTCTGTGTCTGTCCCTCCCCTGCTCGTGTCTCTCTGTCTAACAAATAAATAAGTAAACTTAAAAAAAAAAAAAAAACTCTTTAAAAAAAAAAAAAAAAGAGGAAGAGATCTGTTCTCAGAATCCTGTGTTGGCCAGAAAGGCAGATAAGGAGGTCACACTTCGTGTATCATGGAGTCAAACAGCACAGGCCTGGGGAGCACAGAGCTGGGGGTGGGGGGGGGTCAAGCTCCAGTCCTGCCCAAGTCAGCTGCGGGACTTGAACTTTTCTGAACCTCAACTTTTCCATCTGTAAAAGGATTAAATAAAAGAATTTATAGGAAGTATTTCACACAGGGCAGGCACACCGTAGGCGTCCCAGACATGTGACCACTGCTGTCCCTGCCACGACTTCTATTTTTATTACCGTTACTACCACCGGCAGCCACCGGCACAACTGGCCAGTGATAGTTAGGATTCAGAGCTCCCAGCGCTATATTCATCTGTAAGGCCAAATCATGCATCTGTTCCAGATTCTGTTTTGCGGGGAGACCAGTTACAAACTGAAAAAGGGAGGGAACGTAGGAGATTAGTGGGGTGCCCGGGTGGCTCCGTCGGTTGAGCGTCCGACTCTTGATTTCAGCTCAGGTCATGATCCCAGGGTTGTGGGATCGAGCCCCGCAGCGGGGCTCTGTGCTGACTGTGGAGCCTGCTTAAGATTCTTTCTCTCTTTCCCTCTTTCCCTCTGCCCCTCTTCCCTGCTGGCTTTCTCTCTCAAAAAAAAAAAAAAAAAAAAACCTAAAAAAGACAGGGGTGCCTGGGTGGCTCAGTCGGTTAAGCGTCCAATTTCAGCTCAGGTCGTGACCTCGAGAAGCCTAATTCATAACTCAATTCCCGCTCTGGAGGAGAGGGATAGTTTAAACACTGAAGAAACATGGGAAAGGACTTTTTTGTTTTTTAATATGTAAGGCCTTTCTAAAACAGTGCATGCCTTCCCTGTCTTAGAAGAAGGAGAACAGGAGACGGACCACACGCCGTCTTCACTAAGAAACTGTCCCTTAGCATCCTAAGCTGAATTCACTTACCTCTGCTCACTCATCCTGTAATTCGGCCAGCCCACGAGAAACATGCGCATTCACTTCCCTCCCACGTGACTTCCCCCGCCAGCCTGCGCTTTTACACCGCACTCAGCTTGAATAAAACAGTTTTCAGGAATGAGAACTCCCTCTCTAGAACTCTGTGATACTATATAGATTTGAGTGACCTAAAACAAAAGCTCCGGCTACAAATATATGGCAAACCTGACCACAAAAGGCATAGTGGCATGTTCCAACAAGCCAGAGAAGGAAAACATGGCAAAGGGCATTATATTTTCCTTAAAAAATGAGGCCACATGAAATAGCACATACATATATCTGATACGGCGATAGGTGCCCCCTGAGGACTTTTTCCAAGACTCCGCGAATTAACCTCCCTAGTCTTCCGATCACAAAGTTCTAGTCAATGCCTCTGAAGGGCTCGGGTACGTAGTCATGTAATGAGCGCCTAACACATGCCAGATGCTGTGTTAGGCTTGGGGGAGGGAGAGCTCTTCACACATGATGTTTGTGAGAGACAAGACAGGGCGGCAGCTTCGTGAGGGGACCGTCTTCTTGCCATCTGTGTAAGGTGATGGGCAAGAAAATGAGCCAGCTTGGTGGAAAAGAAGAAAGCACAAAAATAACACAACCGTAGTTATCACAATGGTGGCCTCATTCTGCCTAAGAGCTGCATCAGTTTTTACCACATTTACGGTGCATTAGTCCCTGGCCCCTGATGGGCGCTTAATAAATAGGCGTCGAATAAATACATGAAAGGAAGAAAGCGGAAATCCGTCCCTAAGCCTTATGAGATCTCTAAGGATGAGGCCGCTGGGGCCAAGGCAGTGCTTCCTGCCAAAACAAGCACCGAACTACAATTCTAGTCATTCTTTGGAGATGCTGGCTATTGGAACACGGCGGTTGCGAAACCGTCATCCACGGTGACTACACCTGGGTCCAGCCCAGGACCCGCTGGATCTGAGTCACAGGGCGATCAAAACCGGGACTCACTCAAAGGCAACGTTTTCTGTTTGTTTTTTTACATATTGCGAAACCAGTGTGTGCATATGTTTTCCTTGGTGAAGATTCATCTGTGATTATAATCAGAACTGACACCTGAGAAGTGGGTAAGCGGCCTTTCCCCAGCCTCTCCTCTTCCCTTCACAGGGCTTCAGGCAGCCGGGGAGCCTAGGGCACGATTTAGGGCAGGCTTCTGGGCGCACGCGACAGACCCGGCCTTGAATCCTAGTTCCACCAGTTACTGTGACTTTGGGCACGGTCCTCAGCATGGTCCGATGACCTGTGGAAAGGAGCTTACCAATTCCACCTACATTGAGGTTGCTGTGTGGGTTAAATGAGATAAAGCTGGAAAAATCCTCCCCTGCAGCATCGGACACATTTCAAGTCATAACACGTTCCAAGTCTTTGCTTTTCGTAACTTTCAACTTAATGGGGAAAAACAAAGTTACCAAATAAAGAGGGAAGTTGACTGTTTAAGCTGAAACTTTGGTCTTATAAAGAAATGGCCCCTCCTTAAAACCTGTTACACTGATTCTCTTTCCAAGAAGTTCCTGTTCTGTAATCTGAGTAATCATGTGCCAACCCCAGTTCACTTTCCTATCAGACAAGTATGAACGTTTCCCTTTAGTACAAAGCATATGCATAGGGTCCCAGGGTGAACTCTTTGGCAACTAGACGAAGAAATGAACATGTTCTCAAACTGTCTACTAAAATATAAGAAACTGGGGCGCCTGGGTGGCCCAGTCAGTTAAGCATCTGACTTCAGCTCAGGTCATGATCTCAGGGTCCATGAGTTCGAGCCCCGCGTCGGGCTCTGTGCTGACAGCTCAGAGCCTGGAGCCTGTTTCAGATTCTGTGTCTCCCTCTCTCTCTGCCCCTCCCCTGCTCATGCTCTGTCTCTGTCTCAAAAATAAATAAATGTTAAAATAAATAAATAAATAAATAAATAAATAAAATAAAATATAAGAAATTAAGTAATGAAACACACCCAAGTCAGGAAGTTTTAAGATATTTTTGGGACAAGGCAAAAGAGCTAACCATAATCAAAATTCAGTTGACCTACTAAAGGGAAATAAAAATCTATGGAATCAATATGTATAAAGTGCTCCCTGTAGACAAAACACGTGTTCAACAAACAAACACATGTTCGTTTGTTGCATGGACCAAGATTTTTTTTAAAGTTTATTTTTATTTATTTTGAGAGAGAGAGAGAGAGAGAGAGAGAGAGAGATAAAGAGCAAGCAGGGGAGGGGCAGAGAGAGAGGGAGTCAGAATCCCAAGCAGGCTCCATGCTGATCTCACTGTGAGACCTGAGCCAAAGTCAAGAGTCGGACACTTAACCGACTGAGCCACCCGGGTACCCCCGGACCAAGATGTTTTAAGGAACACAGAGACCAACAGGACCTAAAAGGAGGTCCCGGCTCTGAAGTACAGCAGGTATACAATTATAATACAAATCAGGTGATCAGAGCTATTAATAGATGTATAAGAAAAGCACTATAGGAAGAGGTAGAAAGTCTAAGGGTTTGAGGAAGACCTGCTAAGAGATGGCATCTGAGGCACTATTTGGAGGCAGAGTTGAATTTCAAGAAGCAGCTCTAGGGACGGGGGAGGAGACGATTCCCTCAGAGGAAAGAACACGCGGCTCGAAATGTTGTGTCCATTAGGGGAGAAAGTTAACAATGGTTAGTACAGAAAAAGGAAGAAGAAAGCTTGGAGAGGTTATTGGTCTCGTGAAAGCTGAATGCGACATGCAAATCTAATGAACACTGATCAGGAAATTACTCAAATACCTTTAACTTGATAAGGTTCCTTATGACAGCTCTTATTGTATTCTTCCCTGAGAAGGTAAGCAATTATTTGTGAGTCATAATTACAACGTGGAACAAAATGACTAGAACCCTTGGGAATTACCTCGTGATCTGTGATCGAAGCACTTATTCAGCAAATCTATTATCTGCATTTTGCAGGGAGTGGTTTAGCAACCTCTTTCCTTGTAACTGAAGGAGAAGTTGACTGTTAAACCATTCCTAAGTTTTGTTCGACTTCACGCATGATCTGGAAGTCTTTTGTCGACCCGCAAAGCATCTTTCATAGTTGTTTCTCAAGAAGCGGCAAACTTGGCCGATCAACTTTTACACATCACTCTATAAGCAGGATGGGAATCTTCTGAATTTGCACCTCAGCTTACTCAATGAGACCATACTACACCAGAGCTCAGAAAACACAACCCAGGGTCAGCAGGCTTGTGACGTTCATGTCACACCCTGAATGATTCATGTCACGCACACAAATGATTGCGATAATATGAAGTCGATTAATTCTTCCCCCACCAATGCAGAAAGATGCCCTTTGGGCAACAGACTCTGAGGGACCAGGAACAGCCCTCAGTAGGTAAAGAAGCCTGCCGGGCTACAGGGACGGCAACGGTGAAGAGTCAAAAGAAAGAGAAGCACTGGGGCGCCTGGGTGGCGCAGTCGGTTAAGTGTCCGACTTCAGCCAGGTCACGATCTCGCGGTCCGTGAGTTCGAGCCCCGCGTCAGGCTCTGGGCTGATGGCTCGGAGCCTGGAGCTTGTTTCCGATTCTGTGTCTCCCTCTCTCTCTGCCCCTCCCCCGTTCATGCTCTGTCTCTCTCTGTCCCAAAAATAAATAAAAAAAAAACGTTGAAAAAAAAAAAAAAAAAAAAAAAGAGAAGCACAGTAAGGCTGGTTCCTAAAAGGGAAGGCATACCGAACTGAATAATGCAAGGACATGAGTAATAATAGTGAAATGAAACATCAGATACTTTACCCATGTTCACAGCGGGGAGAAGCCGTATCAACTTGAGAACAGTCGCCCCGTTCAGTGTGGCCCCCACAATGCTTAAAGAAGTAGTTGGCCAACGTTCAAGAATAATGAGATTTCACTGCAAACTCAAGACGATCAACATTTCTTAAAGAATTTGAAGATCTGGCAACACTGGGCTTGTGGTACCGCTTGGCTCTAGGCTGTCCCCTTGGCCCGAGTCGGCTCTCCACCTTCTACCTGGCTGGCTCCTGCAGGCACTTGTGTGGGCAATTTTTGAACAGGATTTCCAAAATCAACCCACACTTAGTCAGGACACAGGTCTTCAATGGCCTTTCTTAATTTGGGAAGATGGCAATGATGACTGTGTGTTTTATAGATCAATCAAATCCAGTTAGGCAGACTATCTTACTTATGATTCAGGATTCCTTTACAGACATTTATATGAGAATAGGACAAAGTGAAACCTGCCCGGGGTGATCTAAAGATAAGCAATGTAAGAGACGGTGGTTTGAGCTTGGCAGCTCAAACCTGGCTAAGTCATTAAATAGGATTCAAACTACAAGTGGACAGAAAGCTTTTCAGCTCAGACAAGAGAGACAAGTATCAAAATGCAGGCACAAATGCAGGTTTTAGTCAAGTGGCCAGTTAAACAGAACTTGGAAGACATGTACTTACTGTATATACAATGAATACATGTAGTATACGCACACATACATATACATACAGAATAATGCACGAAAAAAAGATTTGAAGTCAGTGAAGAGCTAAATAATCATTCAGTATTTACATCAACCTGCTAAGTGAGCCAAATGTCCACCGAAAGCATAAGTTCTTAACCAACAAGCGTTTATTTCAATTACTTTTAAATCATCTTACCAAACTCGGTGCTAGATCACTTTAAGAGCAAGTTTCTTAATTGCACACGACATTAATAAGCAGAGTCCCTTAAATAGCACTCCGTTGTGATAAAACTGCTCTCAGACACGGTAAATAAAAAGAGGAACAGCATTTTCCTGTCACTTTAAGTTGTGAAGCACGGAGAAAACAATCATCTGTTTGTGACGGGCAAAGCATCCGAACTGAAATTTGCGAGTCTTCGGAATCGAATAAAGATGCCGGTAAAAACACAGTAGCGTGACTTTTTCCTAACGTGTTCAGCACCGCCCCCCACCCCACCATGCCGGCCTTCCACCTTCTGCAATTTGTGTGGGAGAGGATGACAGCGCATCATCACGCTAATACTATATTTGTTCTACTGCTCCAAAGGACGCCGTGTTAGGCTACCCAAGCCGTGACACAGCTTTTGCCCCATCCAAGGACGTCCTGCGCCCCGCAGGCCAAATGCTCCTGGGGAAGACCGCAGTAGCGGTCAATGTGGCCACCTGTCCCTGGCTACAGGCGGGCCGCTCTGACGGATGCTCGGCGAGTCCCAGCTCCCTTTGGGGGTGGAGTCCCCCTATGAGTAGGTGATTCGGCTCCACCACCGAGGCCGGGGCTGCTCAACTCGGCCACGGGGGTCGCGAGAGGCCGAGGTCCCCCAGGCCCACGGAGGGCAGCTCCAGCGTGGCGGGTCCCGCTCCGGGGGCCTCGGCCTCCACCCCCTGCCTAGCGACTGGGGCCCGGGGTCGGGGGAGGCGCGGGATGGGGACGCGACAGCCAGCCCCGAGGTCCACGGGCGCCCGCCCCGGCTCAGCGCCTCCTCAAATGTCACCCTGGGCTCACCAAAAAGCGCGTTGAGCTGGTGCCCTGGTCCACTGCCCCCACCAATGGCCCCAAAACTGCTTTCTTCGCGGCTGCCATGAAACCAGCTTCGGGTCAGCGGGCTATCGCGGCCCGTTTCCCGGGAGACGGCGGCGGGCGGGGGAGGGGAAGGTCGCTGGCCGGGCAGGCGAGGCGGCGTGCAACAGCAGAACGCTGGGATCGCGCTCCAGGCAGCCCCTTTACCCGCGCGGAACCTTCTCACCCCGCCCCTTGGGCCCAGGCCCCGCCTCCAACCGCGTTCCCCATGACTCCGGGGGCGTGGCGGGGGGGGGGGCGCGGCCCGCCGGGCCAGCCAATTAGCGAACGTGGAAAGAGGCGGAACGTTCCGACAGTCAGAGGGCGGTGAGACGTCAGGGAGGCGGGGCCTGGGCGCGGCGGAGGCGGTGGCCCGCGCCGCGGATCACGTGGGCTCCTGCGGCCCGGCGGCCGAGCCGGCCTGCCGCAGGGCGGGGGGCGGAGGCCGGTGCTGCCCTTTGGCGGGGAGCGCCACCGGCCCGTGGAAAGGGCACAACCCCCACGCCGCGCTTAGGGGCTTCCCCCCGCGAAAGGTCCCGGAGGACAGGACTGCTTTGTTCCCCTGGTGGGCTGTGCAGAGCGCGGCGTGAGTCGCTGTTCAGGCCGACCCGGCCGGGCCTTCCCGCGCTTCCCACGCCCCGCCCACCTCCCCTCTCCTTGCCCTGGATAAGAATTCCCTGCAGGGAACTGGCCCCACGTAGTGTGGCCCCCGGGAGCACGGCTAATCCCTCATCTTCGTTCGCTTTTCAGGGACAAGGAACGCGGAAGTTCTTTCGGTTTAGCATGTAAGGCAAGAGCGCAGAATCAACCTCGGGTCCCTCAATTGACAATCTGGCATCCGGCAACTCCCTGTCCCGAACCGCCCTTGCTCCTCGCTTGACCTCACTCTGGTGTCCCCTCCCTCTCACGCCATTTCCTCTCCCTCCATTAACTGCTCTACATTGCGAAGGGAGAGCAAAGGGGCTCTTTGATTTGACCTTGAATTTACCTTGCCAGGATCCTTTTGAGTCCCGCGCGTTTCAGGAGCTTTTCAAACTTTGAATGAAGACCCACCGTGAGAAATAGTTTACGACTCCAGGTGTGTGCGTGCGCATGTGCATAAATTTATTTTCTATGTAATACATATAGATACACATAAATATATTTTCTGTATATTTACATTATTGAAAAATGTTTCCGAAACAATTTATCCTTCCGTGCTACGCATTCTGTATTGCTTTATTCTATTGCTGATCATTTTATCAATTGAGTAAAGGAGGCAAAACTGAAAGAACAAAGGCCTTTTTTTGGGGGGAGGGGGTCTCAGAATTGCAGTTTCGGTGCAGGTTCTGGAGGACTCAGAAAAGGGTCTTGCTCATGTGGGGAAAGCAAGGGGTTTTTACGGGAAAGAAAGAAGGGGTGATTACATGACTTAAGTAAAAGAAAAAAAACCTACTTTGGTGCTGACTGGTGGAGCCACTTCTCATTACTATCTTATTGATTATTTTATTGCTGGTATCAAATAAAACTGTCCCTGGTATGTATTAATTCACTTTGCTGTCCTCATATGATCTGTCAGTTGCTCTCTTTAAACTTTACAATCAACTGCCTGTAAAACAGTTGCTGCTTCTGGCCTAGTTCAAGAGTTCATTGGGAAGAAAAATGCAGCTGCAAAATGGAGAACCTTATGGCCAGAAATTTTACACAATTCCACAGTTCCCTTTTGATCCAAGATTTTTTTTTTTTTTTTTTTTTTTTTTTTTTTTGGAAAATTGTCACAGATCAATACTCTTCCCTGGTAGCCAGTTTAAATGTTCTGTTCTGGACCTTAAGTAAGAGGTCTGTTCCAAATCTCATGAACCAGCCCTACTCTTGAAAATGTCAGGGGCGCCTGGGTGGCTCAGTCGGTTGGGCGTCCGACTTCAGCTCAGGTCACGATCTCGTGGTCCGTGGGTTCGAGCCCCGCGTTGGGCTCTGGGCTGATGGCTCAGAGCCTGGAGCCTGCTTCCGATTCTGTGTCTCCCTCTCTCTCTGCCCCTCCCCCGTTCATGCTCTGTCTCTCTCTATCTCAAAAATAAACGTTAAAAAAAATAAAAATTAAAAAAATTAAAAAAAAAAAAAAGAAAATGTCAGTTCAGGGGCGCCTGGGTGGCTCAGTGGGTTAAGTGTCCACTCTCAATCTCAGCTCAGGTCATGATATCACAGTTTGTGAGTCTGAGCCCCACCTATGGCTCAGCGTTAACAGTGAGGAGCCTTCTTGGGATTCTCTCCCTCTCCCCTTCTGTCTCTGCCCCTCCCCCACTCATGCTCCCTCTCAATAAATAAATAAATAAATAAATAAATAAATAAATAACTATTAAAAAAAGAAAATAAGTCACTTCAGTTAAACACTTGTGTCTCGTTTCGGGAAGTGGTCTTCGAGGGGGTTCCCCAAATTAGGCCCATATTGTGCAAGCAGTCAGGTAATTAATAAGAGGCATCTCTACGGAAACAAAAGAAACACAAAGGTTAATGGTTGGAGCGTATTATAAACCCAGTGTCTGCGTCCTGAGTGTGGCCAGTGAGAAGATTTCTAGATGTCAGGCTCAAAGCATCTTCAGAGGGAGTGAGAGCAGGCAGTGGCGATCTGACAGATTTTCCTGGTTTGCAGTCTGAGTATCTCTGGTGATCTTTCTGAGAGGCCCATATAAAGCAACAGGCACGAAGACCGTCTGAACGTGGGCTGTCGTGGCAGTTCCTCTGAAGTTTATCTCAAGTTGTCTAGCTTCAGTTTGCACAGCTTCGGGAAAAATGGCGGTTTTAGTTCTCAGCCATTCCAAGTCAAAAGAATGAAAGAAAATTGGAAACCTTGGTTTGGAGAGTCACAGCCAGATATTTGAGGAAACCAGAATTCAGGATACGGCCCAGTTTTGCAGGGAAACAACAAACTGTCAGACGATCAGAACTAGAATCTAACATCCACACATGTGTGTTATGGGAATACAATTTTTTTCTCTTTTTAAAAAGAAAACCACAGGCCCCAAATGGTGTTGCTTAGGCCGAGTTCCCAAACTGGGGCTTAATACCTAATTTAACTGCAGTTTCAACCTCTCCCAGAAATGTAATCTTAACTGGTCAGTCAGGAATTTTCCAGATCAGCCCACTGAGTCTGTCCTATGGGGCCTCTCTATCCCCCAAAGGAAGATGAATAATCTACATGATAAGACCCCTCTTCTTCTCCCCCACTAAGGGAAAGTGACCTTTCGGGAACAATCCTTTTCATTTACTAATAACTTTCTGGCCCCACCCTCCTTCCTATAAACACTTTCCATTTTGTACAGTTTCTCAAAGCTTCCCTCTACTTGCTAGATGGGATACTGCCTGACTCAGGAAGCATTTAATAAAGTCCATTAAATCTTCAGATTATTTCAGTTGGATTTTATTTTTTAACACTCTCTGAAATCACCATCATTTCCACCAAAGATGGCCAAAGGAATACTAATTTGCAAAATAAGTCCAATTTCAGCACGTTGGCCTGATTATTTTCAAAAGTGTAGCAAGAATAGTGATTGATTATATAGGTTCATTTAAATCTGCTTTGCTGGAACTTTTCGTAAGACATTTTAGATTGAACTTTCAACAGCCTCTCCAAGCTAAGGAACCAAGCCAAATACTTGCCATCAGACTTCTGTGTAATTAATAGCTAAGGATTTGGGTGAATTCCTCCCTTTTTGAAGTCCCCCCAAATAGCCTGAGGTTCCTGTGCCTGCCAGGAAGCGACCTTCCATCCTTATCTGGTAAGGCTGCTGGGAACCCTGTAAGCAAAGTGTCAGGATGATTTTTCCAAGGGGCTTCATTGGCTCCATAAAGTCAGCCTTAGATCCTTCAGGCTGTCCGGTCATATCTGAGTCTATGCATGTCTCTGAAATACGACATTCCAGTCAAAGCGTTGGTAATACAACCAGTGTTTCCAATGCTGTGCTGTTACAAGGAGAACGGATTCTTATTAAATTTATACAAATAGCTATAATTGCCATGAAAACAGGAATACTCACTGAGAGTTTCTAAATTCTGGAAGGATCAGGTAGGGAGAAAAAGATAAATGTTTCGGATCTGTTTACAAAGGAATAGTTTACCAAATTTCTGTAAGTCATAGATAGCCTAAGAGAGAACATTTCTTTAAATCTGGAAGAGAAAACATTAGAAAACCAGCTTCCTCAGTTTATTCAGGCCCGTGTTATTAATTCTTGTTTTTTTTTTGAATCCAGATTTCCCAATAGCTGCAGAAATTCTTATCCAGTTCAGTTTTGTGATCTTAAGGTTATCAGAAACCTGTATTTGTCAAAAGTCCTTTCCATGAATCTCCTTGAAGCTGAAACACATGTGCAAGACCATCAAGAATAAAACAATAACTGTAAATGACAAGAAGACTCAAAATGGCCACAGTTAAAGATCTGTTGGGAGCTCATTATGGTCTACGGCCATAGCACCCTGAGCGCGCCCGATCTCGTCTGATCTCGGGAGCTCATTATGATACAATTGAAAAGGAAGTTTGGTTATTTCTGTGACACACAACACGTTAATAATTAGAATTACAAGCAATAACACTGTACCATTACATATTAAAACTTTAGGAATTTCATATTATTTCTAGAACAGTTACATGAATAGCAATTCACCCATACAATGTAACGTAAGATGGTTTATCCTCACTTAGTACCTGACAATGCTTTGGTAATTTGACAATTCCTTTGGTAATATAATATACCAGATAAATAAGCCTAATTAGTCAAAGAGACTTCATTTAGAATTTGAGTTTGGGGAAGTTTGTGAAAAATATCAGAAGGTTTTAAATTTAAAGCACATGACTAAAGAGGATCCCAGATCATTATAAAATTTAATACTTACCTGTCATCCCAGGCGACGATGAGATCCTAAAGACAAATATAGAGGATTACAGAGTCGTTAGCGAAAGTTAGCTCTTTTAACACTGGGAAAATTCAGTGTCCTTAAGTAATTAAAGACCTGATAAAGACAAAACAGAAACTTTGATTTTTCTTACCTGGATTACATTAAAGACAAAGAAAAACCTTTGTTTATAATTTTATGTTAAGAGTAGACCAATAATTTAAGAAAACTTTGGTGTTTTAACAGTGAGACAAAACCAGTTCTAATCTTGTACCATTATACCTTTGACATTAAAACTCACCCATTCCAATCATAGTTCTGACCCTGCATAGACTTTTTTTCAAAGATTCCTTTTTTTCACAAACTTTCTATGACGTTCATTCCTACATTCAGATTTTGCCTGATTTCCCTCTTTAAATAACCGGCCTTGCCTTAGGTCAAAAGTTCTTCCTTTTCCCTCAAAAAAACCACATCTCCATTTCTAATATCCTTTCCTACCAAAACACATGACATCCTATTTTACTGGCATGTGGAGATGTTTTCTTATTATTTCTAGTAGCTTAAATTATATTTAGCAAAATTCTTAACTTTTAGAGACCTTTTTTTTTTTTTTTTTTTAAGTAATCTCTACACCCGACATGGGGCTCAAACTCACGACCCTGAGATCACAAGTCATATACTCCACCAAATGATCCAGCCAGGCACCCCAGTTTACCTACTTCTAATGAAAACTAAGAAGTAAGCAGTTGTGAACTGTTATACTAGCATTCTTTTTTTTTTAATTTTGTTTTTATTTTTAAGCAATCTCTAACCCCAACATGGGGCTCAGATGCACAACCCCAAGATCCAGAGTTGCATACTCCACTGACTGAGCCAGCCAGGCGCCCCTATATCAGCATTCTTTAGGCTGGCAACTTTATGAACACATTTCATAATTTTTAGAAACAAATGCCTTCTTGGGGCGCCTGGGTGGCGCAGTCGGTTAAGCGTCCGACTTCAGCCAGGTCACGATCTCGCGGTCCGTGAGTTCGAGCCCCGCGTCGGGCTCTGGGCCGATGGCTCGGAGCCTGGAGCCTGTTTCTGATTCTGTGTCTCCCTCTCTCTCTGCCCCTCCCCCGTTCATGCTCTGTCTCTCTCTGTCCCAGAAATAAATAAAAAACGTTGAAAAAAAAATTTTTTAAAAAAAAAGAAACAAATGCCTTCTTATAGTAAACTTCTCAGTATGGCACAAAACATATTTAGCAATAGACCCAAATATCTTTAGTTTCTCTGTAATAGGAAGTCAAAAGTAAATAAGCTTATGTTTAGTAGTTAATGTTTCAGGATTTCATCTTATTTGGAAATGATCTGGATATTTCACTACCCATTATGTAACTTAATTTAACAAATCCAAAAAGGATTTGGGGAAACTATTTAAGTAGACATAAATATTGCTGAAAAGTTCATTTACAAACTTGTATTTTACTTACATCAATTTAATTCACTTGTTCTTAATAAATATGTTTAGATTAGTCAGGAAAATTTCACAACACACTAAACAGCTAACCATCACCTTTAAGTTGCATTTCTTGCTGACCAAGTCTGTAACAGAGATAACATGAGCTAATTTGACTTTTAGCAAACCTAGGGAGAATAACAGTTTTATATTTATTGCTGACAACTCTAAAAACATGCCTGTTTTAATTAAGCCAACCAACTTCAATGAGCTTTTATATATTAAAGATTAATCTTAGATCACATGAACTTGAAATATATTTGGGTTCATTTCTATTGTCTGAGAATTTAATTTATACGAGCACTCATTTTCTTTAAGCCAATTAAACAGAGCTCTTTTATAAATTAATTTCGGCAATACCATTCAGAGGTAGAAAATATTACACATCTATAACACATTGGAACATAAAGACGGACACAAATGGAAACCTTATAGTTATTGTTGTAAAGTTTTTAGCCATGAGGGGCACCTGGCTGGCCCAGTAGGAAGACCGTACGACTCTTATCTTGGGGTCAAGAGTTTGAGCCCACACTGAGCGGAGAGATTGCTTGAAAATAAAATCTTTTTTAAAAAAGTAAGAATTTTTTTAGCCGTGAGGCTGAAAGTAGGATAATTCAGAATTCACTAGTTTAGAAAAGAGCAATTGAATGCAAACTGTTTTTCTGGGAGATGGAATTAGTTAAGGTTATGTGCTCAGATAGCTAAAACTTTCGCCACTAATATTTGTGGGGAAGACAATTACCATTGGTATTTATCCTTGCCCAGTAACCTTATGGAAGCTGTGGGCTAGATTTGGGGCAAGGGTGCTTCTACAGCCATTTGTAACTTTAAAAAACTTCTCCCCAACCCCAAGTTTTAGGAATAGAGGATGATCTACACATGAGTTCCCAGAGACGGTTATGAGACTTTTGAGATAAATAGTGGATGTTTGGGATTGGTGAAAAGGGGAGGTTGAAGGATTTTCAGTTGTTTCTGGGCCTTTATTTCTGGTTTTGCAAAGATTTGTAAGATAAGGGCAGTTGCTTTTAATCCTTCAAGGAACTGGGTTGCAATTTAAATGACATTCTAGGTTGATCCACCCATCTGACTACATCATCCTCAGTTTGCTTCTTTCCCTCTGGGTACATAGTTCTAATTTTAACTTAGGGGAGAGGCCTTAAAAAAAATTCTTATCAGGTGCTGAATATCAGCTTCCAATCTGGCCAACTTTGGACTACAGAGCCACTGTAAAATAAATTCTTGCCAGTTTTGAGTTTTATGCTTTGGATGTAAGACGAGTCCCCAAAGAGGGTGCAAAGATACTACCTTCCCAAGATCTAGAGTCACTCCCAAAGATAGCCGAAAGAAAGAAATGACAACCTGCATGCCACAGCAAGGCAGACAAAACGAGTCAAGCAGGAAGATAGTGGCTATTTCTCCTGAGCGACAGGGTCTCACTGGCCTTCAGCTCAAAATGCCAAAGTGGCACACTCCGGGGAGACTTGCTCTGAACCCTTTCAGTCTCCTTCAGTCTTTTTTTTTTTTTTTTTTAATTTTTTTTTCAACGTTTATTTTATTTTTGGGACAGAGAGAGACAGAGCATGAACGGGGGAGGGGCAGAGAGAGAGAGGGAGACACAGAACCGGAAACATGCTCCAGGCTCCGAGCCATCAGCCCAGAGCCCGACGCGGGGCTCGAACTCACGGACCGCGAGATCGTGACCTGGCTGAAGTCGGACGCTTAACCGACTGCGCCACCCAGGCGCCCCTCTCCTTCAGTCTTAAAGAAGTTTGACTACCCAGAAGCTAAGTTAAATTTTCTATGTGCTGTGCCACTATTTCCAAAAATATTTCCCTCTTTTGAGGGAAAGAGATGTGTGCTGATACCTCCCCAAAAAATTGAGGTCTAACAGGTGAATGGGGTCTGTAGGGACCAGAAGGAATTGATGAGTGCTGTAAGGGCCCCAGCTGAAAAGAAACGGGTAAAAATTTTAAAACTGTCATGGGATATTAGATACTCCCACAGCTGGTAGTGTTCGGTACTCTGGGGAAGGCGGGGAGGCAGGTGGGTGGGGTTTAAAACTGACAGTGTTGTTCCCACGTCTAGAGGGGGAAAGGGAGTGGGAGATACAGGCTTCCAGTTATGGAATGAATAAGTCATGGGAATAAAAGGCACAGCACAGGGAATACAGTCCGTGGTGTTATAAGAGTGTTGTCTCGTGACACAGGGTAGCTACACTTGTGATGAGCATAGCATAACGTATAAACCTGTTGAATCACTGGTTTACTCATGTAAACTCATGTAACATTGTGTGTCAGCTGTACTAAAAAAAAAAAAAAAACGAGAGAGAGAGAGAGAGAGAGCTCATCTCACCTCATTCCCAGTAACATCTACTTCCCCTGAAGTATTGGGTAGAATTAACGGGAAGATCCCCTTTTGTCCTGGGAGCTGCGCTTTTCGGTCATATGAGTATTAGTTCCCCTGCTGTTTGTGCCCGGTCATATGAGTATTAGTTCCCCTGCTGTTTGTGCCCTTCGAGGGGAAAGTGCTCGTAGGCTGTTGGAGCCAATGCTGTCTCACAGGTAACAAAGTTGGAGTTAAATTAAAAAAAAAAAAAGTTAAAAAAATGGGTTTTCACGATTAATTTTGTCAATACCAAAGTATTGTTTACAAGTTTTTCTCTAATCTATCATAATAATTAAAAACCAGATTCGTTTGGCCACTGATTACATCGTTGCTTTGTTTCTCCAATCTATAGTCTTTTGGAAACCCTGACGGACAGTTTTATGTAAATCTTCAGCTAGCTTAAAAGCTTCTGTTTTACCTACAGCTTTTCACTTAGCAAAATCAACAGGCTCTGTCCGGCCTGCTTTTCCCATTCATTCCCTTACGTGACCTTCATTTACAAGCATGCGTAGAAGTTGATAAAGGTCAGAATTACCAGGTTTACGGGTCTGAATAACTACAGCGAATCCCCTAGCAAATCCTAGAGGGTCTTCAAGGGCATGGGGAAAGTCCTTGGCAGTAAGTAGTTCATGGTCGTGCCTTGGTCCACGGAGTATAAATGACTGATAAAGTCTTAGAGCGTCCTTCATTGGGTTTAAGTTTAGAAGGAGTTCAGATCGCTGGAGGGTCTAGAGGAACCTCCGGGTTGATATTAGAGAATGGAAGTTCTGTGCAACTAGGATCACCAGGGGGAGAGCAGGAGGGAGAAGGTGGAAGACAAGCAATGGGTGTAGGGTTTCTCAGAAGCTCCTTGAGCTTAGATCCTCGCTGAGAGAGGTCAGAGTCAGCTTTAGAAAGTTTAGGTAATTTCATTCCTGAGGAAGCAGGTTTAGAATCATTTGATTGGTCAGAGGCCTCCAAATACGAAGGGAACTATGCTTCTACTCAAGCTGCTTGGTTTTTTCTTTTTCCAGTTGTGCCCGCAAATAAACTAATTTTGGAATCTCCAAAGATCCCCGAGTGGCCACTGTAATGACAAGTCACAGTGATCCCACAAGACAGAAACTTACAAAAAATGGACCTATAACAGACACCCAGCTGGGGTTCCAGTCAGGGGCTGCTCTCCAGCAGCAATTTTCCAAACCAAAGGCCCCGCTGAGTATGCACCGGACAGATGAGAGTAACTCTGTAGTTCAGACAGACAGACAGACAGACAAAAGCCCACATAGGTAAGACAGACACCCAAAACCTGGGCCTAAGCATCAACTGAAAAGAGGGAGGTTGGGGCATTCGTGGCTCGCTCAGTCAAGTTAGAGCCCCATGTTGGGTGGAGAGATTACTGAAAAAAAATTCTGATAATCGTGAGGTTCAGAACTGAGAGGACTCACCGGCAGAACCCCGAACCGCCTGCTTAGGCAGGTACCATGTTCGAATCCAACGGCAGTCCCAGAATCAGAATGGTACATCGCTTCAGATCCCCTGCTGTTCCGATACCATTTATGTTGACTGAGAAAAGGAGGCAAAACTGAAAAAGAAGAAAGGCCTTCGTTTGTGATCTCAGAATTGCGATTCGGGCACACAGATTCCAGAGGACTGAGAAGAGTGTCTTGCTTATGTGGGGAAAGCAAGAGGCTTTAATAGGAAAGAAGCAAGAGGTCATTACATGATTTAGATAAAGAAGAGAAAAAAAACCCCAGCTATTCGGGTGCTGACCGGTGGAGTCGCTTCTGATTACTATTGTTTTGATTATTAGTGCGATGAAACAAAACTACAAAAAAGTAGTTAACTTTACTGCCCTCATATAATCCGAATGCCACTTACTCTGTTGAAATTTTATGAGCAATTGCTTGTAAAAGAATTGTCACCTCTTGTCCCGTTGGACAGTTCCTTAGCTGGAAAGCAAAATGGAGCTTCAAAACTGAGTCTCTTCCGTCCAGAAACTTTATACAATTCTACACTTTTTAAAAGACGCTGATTGAAAATCACCAGGGTAATTATGCAAACCGCTAGGCTATCAATTTCAAAGGCACTCTATTGTCACCCTCTCATTTCTTTCCATCCTTTTCCCTAATCTCTCGGTGTTCTGGAACATCATTTCTAATTTTTTCCCCCTCTGGCCCTTACTCTACAACACACTCTCTTATCCATCTCTGTGTGTGTAGTTTAACCACGTTTGCTCTGGAAGGGAATTGTCCTGTACTCTGTGTAGACATCACTCTGGTGTTCTATGTGATGCCTGCGTACAGAAATGCTGGACTTGATAACTACTGATAAACTGGCCTGCTTAGGAGAGGAGGGCAGATGAATCAGTATTTCTGAATTTCCTGGAAGAAGACACAGACAGGCATTCAGGCGAATGTAAAGGAAGTAGGCTAACTGGCCTCTGAATACCATGAAAGGCATTAATTAAATGATATAGATAAGGATCTCCTTGATTCTGGAAGGCAGTAAAAAGGAAGCCACCAAACCTACCATATCAATCCATTAAAAAAAAAAAAAAAGTGACCGGGGCACCTGGGTGGCTCAGTTGGTTAAGTGGCCAACTTTGGCTCAGGTCACGGTCCCATGGTTCGTGAGTTCCGAGCCGCACATCGGGCTCTTTGCTGTCAGTACGGAACCCATTTCGGGTCATCTGTCCCCTTTTCTCTCTGCCCCTCTCCCGCTCACACGTTCTCTTTCTCCCTCTCAAAAAGAAATAAACATTAAAAAAAAAAAAAAAAGTGACGGACATCGTTCTAACTTTCACACAGTTTTGACCCTCAGATTCTCCCAGGACAGGGTCACACACTTCTAAGCTCCCTCTTGGAGTTCAGGGAAGGTCAAAGGGAAGAGTCTTAAACAGAAGACTCTAGCTCAGTGTATCTAATCGCCACACCCTAAATATTTACTCTGAGCCTCCTAGTCCTGTTTCGTCGTATCCAACTGGAATGACCCCCATTTCTCTGCTCTTTCTCATCCCTTCAAGCCCTGGCTGCAGTCTGAAAACTCACATTTATTCAAAGGTACAAACTAACCAAGAGATAGTCTGCTTTCATTTTCCATACTGTCCCCGAGGCAGACTTGGAAATAACAACGGGGCACGTGTGGTCCGGAGAGCGTGAAGTGACGCGTCTGAGACTCGCCCGCCTTCTGTGGCAGAACCGGAACTAGAATTTCCGTCTCCTGACATCAAGCCCACTGCCCTTTTGTGGCCGTCTGAGGGAAGGGCAGCCAGGAAAATAAATAAAAACGAAGAAGGTAGGATGCTGGTCCACCTCGAGCTCCCCGTGACCCATTCCAGACCTGAAGGTAAAGCAGTGGGAGAAACACTGGATTGGACAGCTAAGGAGCTCCTTGGTCTGATCTTGGCCTTGCCATTCAACACTTGATCTTCCTGACCTGGAATAACTAATTTTCTCCCCTGGCTTCCTCTTGCTCATCGGTCAAACAGGGAAAATGTCATTGACCTGGATGGCATGATGTGTGACACCACTCTACAAGCGAATGATTTAAGTAGCTTGAGTTTTCTCAAGTTCATCGTGATGATTTCGGGCCGGTAGGGCAAGAAATCAACGTCAACTCCCATTTGGAGAGACTCTTGGGGTTTCAATTATTCCCCCTCTGGTGTTACCTGTTAATTTACACAGAATTTATGTAAGCAGAAAGACTACATTGCCGTAGAGACTCTTTTGTGGGGGGGGGGAGTAGGATCCAGTCATGTCTCTTGGCCTTCTCATATTTGCCTTATTTTTTCTAGTCTACTTGGAAAGCTATCTCCTTAATCTCTTCTTGCTATTCGAACGATGACTGGGATAGGGACCGACATGGACATGGAAAGGATAACATGGAAAGTTACCGAAGGAAAGGATTACAGTAAATAGGTCAGGCATTCCTTTATTTTATGGGACTGGGATGACTTAGGCAGATATAAGAAGTGATTTGCCCAAGATAGCAGAGGGAGTTAAAGACAGATTAAGAACTTAAATACAGTTGATTTAAAAAAGCCAAATTAGGACGCTTCCTCACCCCCCATGCAAACTGGAGAATCCACTCACGTGCATGTTAATAATCCAGGTGTAGCGACCTAAAAATTATGCATCACTCTCTGCAGTGTTGCAAGTGTAATAGAATTAGGATATGGCAACGATTCTCAAACTGTACCTATATCAGAACCACCTACAGGACTTGTTAAAACCCAGGATGCTGGGCCCCAATCCCAGAGTTTCTGGTTTAGTAGGTGAGGCCTGATAATTTGCATTTCTAACACCCTCCCAGGTGATGCTGGCCAATGGACCATGAATACGCTGGAATGTCTATTTTTCTAGAACTTGGCAAAACTGTGGTAAGAGAATCTTTTGACTTGTGTTAGTGACTTTTTCTCCCAAATATTAGTTCTTTGTTAACAAATAATCCACTTAGCATACCGGTAGGGGCGTCTGGGTGGCTCAGTCGGTTGAGCATCCGACTCTTGATGTTGGCTCCGGTCATGATTTCAAACCCCATATCAGGCTCTCGCTGGCAACGTGGAACCTGCTTGGGATTCTCTCTCTTCCTCTCTCTGTGACCCTCCTCCGCTCTCTCTCTCTCTCTCTCTCTCTCTCTTAAAATAAATAAATAAATAAATAAATAAACATTAAAAAAGAATACTGGTGGAGAAAGGCTTTAGGCAGACATTCTCAGTTATCAGTCTGTCGCCTAGGGCACTTGTTCCAGACGCAGGTTCTGCTACTTTCTCCCTCCCCACCCCCTCGGAATGCAACAAGCGAGGCTCTTTGATGCCTCGGGTTTTGTCCTGATCATTATTTTAGCACTAGGGGCTGGGTGTTCTATAAGCAACTGCCGAGCGAGTGAAGGAATGAATTAATCAATCAACGGAATCATACCTTCTGGTAATAATGTCAACCGGGCTGTACCCTCCCGCATGTCTTTTATTGTTTTCAAGTTTGACTGCAGGCTTTGCCGCCAGATACAAAAAGGCATACAGCTGTCACAAGGAGGGCACTGCACACAAAGTCTCAGCTGTAAACACCACTTCAAAATATAAACTCGCTCTTTGGAATGCATTGTGTCAAAGGCTTCCCATATGAATACCGTTGTTATAAAACGGCGACATTTCCTTTGATAAGCAGACAAAACGCACCCGGTTATCTTACACACATTTCCATCTCCTTGTAGCAATTCCCGTCTCTACCTGCGCTACTCTCATCCACCCAGGCACAGGCCACTTCTATTCCTTCACAAGGGCGGAGGAGACTGGGCTTGGGCCGTGTGACTTGCATGGCCATCAGCAAACGTGGTGCGGAGACTTGATAGGTGATGTACAAAAGTGAGCCCTTCCTCCTTGGAACCCAGCTGCCATGCTTTAAGAAAGCCAGTCTAACCGGCTAGCAGATGAGAAACTCCGCACTCTCGCTGACCAACGCCAACTTCCGGAAGTGTGAATGAAACCGTCTTGGATGTTTCTATTTCGGTCCCAGGAGAGCTCCCATCTGTTTGCAGCCGCTGAATGAGCGACCCAGGTGAATGAATGACCTTGGTCAATATCGCCCGGAGGAGGGAAACCACCCAGCCGAGCGCAGATAGTACACAGAATCGTGGCACATAATAAATGGTTATTGTTTGGAGACGCTTGGTTTTGGAGTCGTTTGTCGTGCAGCAACAGGGGGAATGACACAACGAGTACGTGTTGGTGTGATCTCCATTCCTCACAGAATTTAATGTTTGGTCATATGTGGTTACAGCCCAGACACTGGGTCTTTTGGAACGATCACCACATGAATATCCACAAATGTTCTCATTTGCCAAACATGTTTGGAAAACCTGCCACGGATGCAAGTCGACAGGTGTTTCAGTTTGTCCCGCTGTTCCTGAGAACGTTCTGAGGCAGGGATTATACCCACAATGCCCTGAGGACCCACAAAAATGAAGCCAAAGTACCCCCAATTATGTTCACAATCATGTTTAATTATGTTCATGATTATAAATTATGTGTCACACTCATCATCACGGGGCACTGCCTTCTCAAGGGCTGCATTTACAGTCGCATCATTAAAGAAAAAGAAAATTTATTTAGCGCCTTCCCTGAGAAGCCACAGAGAAGGCACAAGGCATGTTGAATGAAGGGAATTCACTGATCTCCATGGATTATAATCATACATTTGCTGATTCCTTTTTAGAAAGCACACTTTTGAAAAGAAAAGGTAACTTTACAGTTTGCCTGTTTAGGCTTCATATTGAAACTTGATTAGGACAAATTTGGGAAGACATTATATCTTTCATCATTCAGTAAATGGCATGTGAGTAAAAGGGAACAATGATCTGAATTCAGGTACATTCATTGTGTTTTTTATTTTTTATTTTTTTTTTTTCAACGTTTTTTATTTATTTTTGGGACAGAGAGAGACATAGCATGAACGGGGGAGGGGCAGAGAGAGAGGGAGACACAGAACCGGAAACAGGCTCCAGGCTCCGAGCCATCAGCCCAGAGCCTGACGCGGGGCTCGAACTCACGGACCGCGAGATCGTGACCTGGCTGAAGTCGGACGCTTAACCGACTGCGCCACCCAGGCGCCCCTCATTGTGTTTTTTAAACTTTATTTACTTTGAGAGAGACAGAGAGAGAGAGTGAAGTGAGCAGGGAAGGCCCAGAGAGAGAGGGAGAGAGAGAGAGAATCCCAAGCAGGCTCTGCGTTGCCTGCACAGAGCCCTACACGGGGCTCAAACTCATGAACCATGAGATCATGACCTGAGCTGAAATCAAGAGTGGACACTTAACTGACTGAGCCACCCAGGTGCCGCCATTCATTACCTTTTTAAAGGGGAAACTCTCCTTCCTTTGCAAACATTTCATTAATACCACACATCTTGGGGGCACTTCTTATTTGGGAAGGAACATATGAATGTAATTTCTTAAAGGACTCAGAAGAACTTTTCAGATCACCTAGCTCATCTCCATTTATTAGAGCTGAAGAAAATAAAGGCAAGAATCTGGGTTACTTGTCCAACGTCACTTACATGTATGAAATGTATGAAATTGGTCAGCAAGTGGTGAGGTGCACATGTGTGTCTTATGAATGTATTGCTATTGATGAAGAAAAGAACTGAGTATAAGCCAACCAACAATGAATAAACGGTGCTCTTTTCCCAAAGATATTGTAAATATACACACATTACATATATAAATAATTAAGCAAGCCATCACTGGGGAAAAAAAAGCTGTGGTCTTCTTAATTTTATTTTTTAAAGTAAGCTCTACACCCAACACGGGTGCCCATGTGGCCTTTTTCCAGAGTTTTCTACGGTACTTTTTGTAGTCTATCCTCCCAAGGCCCCATTTCTCACCACTGTACATAAAATCTAGATCTTGTTTTAATTTCAATTCCCCCCCCCCCCCAATTTTTAAATTGTAGTTAGGTAACATATAGTGTAATATTGGTTTCAGGAGTAGAATTTAGTGATTCATCACTTACATATAACACCCAGGGCTCATCATAACAAGTGCCCTCCTTAGTACCCATCACCCATTTAGCCCATTCCCCCCCCACCTACCTCCCTCCATCAACCCTCAGTTTGTTCTCTATCATTAAGAGAGGGTTTGCTTCCCTCTTTCTTTTTTCCCCCCTTCCCATACGTTCATCTGTTTTGTTTCTTAAATTCCACATCTGAGCGAAATCATACGGTAGTTGTCTTTCTCTCACTGACTTATTTCGCTTAGCATCATACACTTTAGCTTCATTCACCGTCATTGCAAATGGCAAGATTTCATTTTTCTTGATGGCTGAGTAATATTCCATTGTGTATCCACGACATCTTCTTTATCCATTCATCAGTTGACAGACATTTGGGCTCTATCCATAGTTTACCTATTGTTGATAATGCGGCTATAAACAGTGGGGGACATCTATCCCTTCGAATCTGTATTTTTATATGGTTTGGGTAAATACCTAGCGGTGCAACTGCTGGATCGTTCTACTTTTTTAAAAAAAATTTTAGTGTTGACTTATTTTTGAGAGAGAGACAGAGAGACAGGGTGCAAGTGGGGGGAGGGGCAGAGAGAGGCGGAGACACCGAATCCGAAGCAGGCTGTCAGCACAGAGCCTGACGCGGAGCTCGAACTCACAAGCTGTGAGATCATGACCCAAGCCGAAGTCGGATGCTCAACCGACTGAGCCACCCAGGTGCCCCTGGATCATTCTATTTGTAACTCTTCGAGGAACCTCCATACTGTTTTCCAGAGTGGCTGCACCAGTTTGCATTCGCACCAACAAGGCAAGAGGGTTCCCCTTTCGCTGCACCCTTGCCAACGCGTGTTGTTTCCCATTGTGACAGATGTGAGGTGGTATGTCAATTGTGGAGACCTAGGTCTCTATCTCTATCATCCATGTCTGTTAGAGAATGAGGAATTAAAAACTAGAGAGAAACGCCAAATGCTGGCAAGGATGCGGAGCCACGGGAGCTCTCATCCACTGTTGCTGGGCACGCAGAATGCAACAGGCACTTCGTGCAACAGTGTGGAAGTTTCCTACAAAACTAAACACACTCTTACCCTATGATCCAGCGGTCGTGCTCCTTGGTATTTATCCAAAGGAGCTGAGAACTTGTGTCCACATAAAACCTGCAGCAGATGCTTATAGCGGCTGTATTCATAACCGCCAAACTTGGAAGCAAACAAGAGGTCTTTCAGTAGGTGAATGGACAAATAAACTGTAGTACATCCAGACAATGGACTATTATTCAGTGCTAAAAGGAAATGAGCTATCAAACCACGGAAAGACCTGGAGGAAACTTAAGTGCATAGTACTAAGTGAAAGAAGCTAATTTGAAAAGGCTACATGTAGCATGATTCCAACTAAAGGACATTTTGGCAAAGGCAAAACTTTGGAGACAGCAAGAAGATCAGCCCTTGCCAGGGGTTGCTGGGGGTGTGTGCAGGGGGCGGGGGGAGTGTTAGGGATGAACAGGTGAATAGAGGACTTTTCGTGCAATGAAACTACTCTGTATGATACTGTAATGGTGGATACATGTCATTATGCATTCGCCTCAACCCATAGAATGTAAACACTAAGAGTGAACCCTAATGTGAACTATGGCCTCGGGGTGATGATGTGTCAATGTAGGTTCATCTGTTGTAACAAATGTACTACTCCGGTGGGGATGTTAATAATGGGGGAGGCTGTGGATATGGGGGCCGACGGGGGTGGGGGGGATACAGGAAATCTCTGTTCTTTCTGCTCAGCTTTCCTGTGAACCTAAAACTGCTCTAAAGAATTAAGTCTATTTTTAAAGCCTGGAGAGATAGTTTCAGCGTGTTTGAATGGTTCTGTCCTCTATTCCTCTCCCTTGGCTGACTCCACATTGCTGGGCATTCTTTACCTTGGTTGAGAAATCACCTGCTTCCCTCCCATCGCCATTTCGATCTTGCCCTTCTTTACTTTTGACCACATTGCTTGTGTTGGCCTATTTCCTTGCTTCTGATAACATATACTTCATTACAGTTCTTTGTATTTGTAATTTAAATAAGCTTACAGATTTTTAAAAGGGTATTTTAAAATTGTGTGAAATATCGGCACACATGAAATGACTAACTTATGGAGACCAGAAGGTTTTTTCCTTCTTAGAAAGGGGCTGCCTGGCTGGCTCAGTAGGTAGAGCACGTGACTTGTGATCCTGGGGCTGTGAGTATGAGCCCCGCGTCGGGTGTGCAGATTACTTAGAAATAAAATCCTTCTTTTTTTTTTTATTTTTTTATTTTTTTTAATTTTTTTTTTTTAACGTTTATTTATTTTTGAGACAGAGAGAGACAGAGCATGAATGGGGGAGGGTCAGAGAGAGGGAGACACAGAATTGAAACAGGCTCCGGGCTCTGAGCTGTCAGCACAGGGGCCCGATGCGGGGCTTGAACTCACGGACCGCGAGATCGTGACCTGAGCCGAAGTCGGCGCTCAACCGACTGAGCCACCCAGGCGCCCCAGAAATAAAATCTTTAAAAAGATAAAATAAAAACAGTTGGTCCCCGAATTCCTGCTCTTCAGGAAATTTGCATATACTCTGTACTTAGATTTTCAAAGACAGGATGCCTTAACTTCTCCACCTCCCTTCGTAGCTTTTCCCCTGATCGTTGGTTAATAACACTGAAGTCTACAAATGGAAATTTTCTCTTTGTAGTTTGCGTCTTCTGCCTGGAAATGATGGTGATGTCACAATTGTTGGTTTGCAGTTAGGCAACACGGCAAGAGGAACAAGGTTAAAGGAGAATGATCTTATATTTGTAAATTAGCATTTGCATAATGAGGAAAGTGTAAATTTCTCTGGCTCTCCTTTGATGACTCCCTCTTCCTGATGGCGTATATCAACCCCTTCAGCTCTGCCTATTCAAGAGAACTTGCTGTGATCTAGTCCCTATGGCTAGACACTTTGGGATGGCTGCATATTCCACAGGCGACAGCACATAGTGCTTTGACCTTTGCAGGTCCCCGGTCTGCCAACCTCACAGGTATGGAAGCCCAGACTGGCATATGTGTTCAGGAATAGGGAATAGAATGATCACTTTTAACTTATGATTCGCAGCTATGTGGTTATGATACTCAGAGGGACGCGCTCCATTTCAAGTAATGGCTTGGTGCTTTCGGTGGTACCCCCAGGGAAGTGTTTGCAACAGAAGAGTCCCCCCCGCATAAACATGTTCATTATTTGGGAGCCTTCTTTGCCGTCAAGTACAAGGGAGCTTGTTATGTAAATTATATTCAGGACAAACACTTTATTTTCAAGCTTCTGATATTTGCCCCCTGTTAATTCTACCGAAATGCTTCTTTTCTCAAGGAGGGAAGGAAGGTTAGGCATTCCAGCAAGAGTGAAATACTACAGATGCTTATTGTATATTTTAACTCTTTAGACGAGTGTTTCCGTGACGGTAGAATAACAAGTCACTGAGTTAAAATCTTGGACTCTTGGGGCTCCTGGGTGGCTCAGTCAGTTGTGCATCTGACTTCAGCTCAGGTCATGCTCTCACGGTCACGAGTTCAAGCCTCTGTGTCAGGCTTGCTGCTGTCAGCTCCGAGCCTGCTTCAGCTCTTCTGTCCCCTTCTCTCACCGCACCTCCCCTGCTCATGCTCGCTTGTTGTCTCTCAAAAATACACGTTAAAAAAATAAATAAAATCTTGTACTCTTCCAAAGGCACACAGGTCAAGCTATAGCAAACTGGAGGTTTTCTTAGACTCATTCCCTTGAAAATACCACCCTCCTGGCCTTTGGCCCCCGCACACAGGCCGTTCTTGGCAGTATTCCTTTCTGCATCCCTGTCCATTGTACTTTTGCTATGTTGTTGCAATAAAGACTTCCGAAGTGTTCACTCCTCCCTGTGTCTAAGCCCTTGCTCAGTCTCCATCACCCTGAGTCTACACTCTACCAAGTGATTTGCTTTGGCTAAGGGCCACTAGTAACAATGACATGAGCAGAGACTTAAAATGAGCTTCCTCATTTGGGTTACTGCTCTTTGGCTTCTTCTAGACGTGTGAGACCATCCTAGAACACCCAGCCTCAGCCCAGCCGGATAAGACCAGAAGTACCATCACAGATGTCCCAGATATCCCAGCCATCACAATCCACAAAATTGAGAGCAAAATATTGCTGTTCTACACTTTTTTTTCTCTTTTAGAGAGAGAGAGAGAGCGAGAGAGAGCGCACGCACGCAGGCGTGAGCAGGGAAGAGGGGCAGAGGGAGAGGGAGAGAGAATCTTAAGTGGGCTCCGTGCTCCGCGTGGGGTCCAATGTGAGGCTCGATCCCATGACCTGGGATCATGACCTGAGCTGAAATCAAGAGTCAGACACTCAACCGACTGAGCCACCCAGGTGCCCCTTGAAGTTTCAGAGTGTTTTACACTCTGAAACTTCAAGATTCTTTCTTATACGGCAAAAGCTACACGATACACAGTCCCACAGGCAGTCAGTTCGGTTTTCTATCATGGGAGGGCATAACCAGTTCTTTACTTGCAAGGAGCAAAATCCATTTAAGCTAAAAAAATAAAACTCTCGGTGTGCATACGTGTTTGGGCGTGTGCACAAGTGCACACGCTGAGTGGGAAGTAAGAGATGGTTTTGATGACGCAATTGACAATGCCTCAGACACAAGACCTGCAACCCAACCAGGCCTCAAGTCCAGGGGTGCTGAGAGCCTGTGGGAACGGAGCTCACTCTAATCACCCTTCTGTTATTTTCTCTTCCTGGGACTCTTCTCTGAAGCTCTTTGAACATGTGTTCCGTTTTCCTACTTCGCTCTCAAGACCGGCTTTCTCTGTCGCTTTATCAAGTTATATGGGGTTCCAAATGGCACCTCAGTTTCCAAATCTTCCTGACTCCGACCCTTACCGATTACAATTTGTTTCCACGTGCAATCCCTCAAGTGGTCACCCAGATCTGATCAGCGGTGGTGACAAGTGACAGGGGAGGCAAGAAGACTTTGCGCGTCTGCGGTTTGGCTGAAGGTCTACTGATTGAGGCCGGGCTCAGCTGGATGTCACTGCTGCAGACTGGGGCACTTAGGGTGGCCCTTTCTCTCACTTCAGGTTTTGTGTTGGATAGGGTGGTTCGGCTCCGTGCGTGTCCTTCTTTTTCTCGGTCCGTGTGGCCCATTCTTAGGCATGTTCATCTTGTGGCGATGTTATACGTGCAAGAGAACAAATGGAAACGTGCAAGGCCTATTAAGGCCCAGGCTCAAAATGGTCCCAGTGGCGCTTCCATCCAGATATCATTTCACCGAAACAAATTACACGGCCGAGCCCAAAGTCAAGCGGCAGGGAAATCCACTCCACCCACGATGAGACGATGACAAGTGTCTGCTTGCCCGTAGGGGTGGAAACGGGGGCCAGCAATGAAACCTAGTATACTGTTCCCTTCTCGTGCCACCACCAGATGGTGAAGAGCTGGAAGAGAGGAGTCCAAGGGCGAGAGGAGCTAACTTATCTCTAAGAATGGCCTCTAAGATTGTCAGCAGTCAAAATGGCAGTTTAAAGAGAGATGGTGGGTATTGGCTTGCTCTGGATCAAAACTGTTATTCCAGAAGACCCAATCTGGTGCCACAGGGGCAATCTCTAGGCTATGACATGGCCCTATAGTGGCGAGGGCCAGCCAGGTTGTTCGGGGAGGAGCTGTACTCCCTGGAATGAACGAGCTGCTATGCACATCAAAGAAAGCAATAGAGATACACAGCCGTAGGTCTGGCCAATGTCGAAGGGCTCAGAGGCAAGGTTTGTTAGCATGACAGTAAGCACTGGCCTGAGGCTAATTGGACAAAACTACTTTAGGCCCCAGAAGGTCTGCTTTGGTCAGGCTTGGCAGGGGTCAGAGAGGCAAGGTTACTTAAGGTCCTCAGGGCAGGTCAAGAAAAACAACACAAAACAAAACCATGGATCGATCCTGTTGGCTCACACTGCTTTTTTGTCTTGTAAACCCACTGCTTCCTTTTTACTTATTTTATTTTATTTTATTTTTTAATTTTAGTTAGCCAACATACAGCGCAATGTTGGTTTCAGGAGTAGAATTCAGGGCTTCATCACTTACATACAGCACTCGGTGCTCATCACCACAGGTGCCCTCTTTCAGGCCCCATCAGCCATCCAGCTCATCCCCCCACCTCCCTCCACCAACCCTCAGTTTGTTCTTTATCCTTAAGAGTCTCTTGTGGTTCGTTTCCTTCTCTCCTCTTTCCCATGTTCGCCTGTTGTGTTTCTTAAACTCCACATATGGGTGAAATCATATGGTATTTGTCTTTCTCTGACTGACTTAATTCACTTAGCATAATACTTTCTAGTTCCAGCCATGTCATTGCAAATGGCAAGATTTTATTCTTTTTGATGGATGAATGTGTGTGTGTGTGTGTGTGTATTCCATTGTATATAGATTCCATTGTAAACATATTCCATAAAAATTCTTCATCCATTCACCAGTCATGGACATTTGGGCTCTCTTCATAGTTTGTTGATGCTGCTGCTATAAACATTGGGATGCATGTACCCCCTTGAATCTGTATTTTTGCATCCTTTGGGTAAATACGTAACAGGGCAACTGCAGAATCGTAGGGTAGTTCTATTTCTAGGTGGTTTTTTTTGCGGAAACTCCATACCGTTTTCCAGAGCGGCTGCACCAGTTTGCATTCCCACCAACAGGGCAAGAGGGTCCCCGGCCAACACCCGACGTCTTTTATGTTGTTAATGAACCCACCACTTTCTGCAGCCAACACAACCATCCCGCTTGTCTGAACTCCGTTGGCAATTCATCATGCTTCACTTTAGGTGTTTATTTCTCATGTATGGTTCATGTAAAAATCACGTAACCATTTCAAAAAATAAAATTCAGGGCAGACTGATGTCCACAGCGTAGATCCTGATTGTTTAAATCAGGGTGACCGAGTCAAAAGAGCCAGCAGGTGTAAAACTGAAGGTAGGAGGAAGAGGCAATGAGAGGAACTCATTGGCAGGGCTTTACTCTGATAGAGCCCCAGAAGAGGCTCCGGAAGCAAGCTCGCTCCTGATGGCGGAGAGGGGGCTGTGGCCTGACTGTAAGTGGTAGGAGAAATGGAGGAGGAGCTTGCTCTGAGCACTTAGGGGAAGAAATGGACGAGGGCCAAGCAGCAGTGGGAACTCGTTAAACTTCCTCATCTCTGACTTCAGAGTAAGCTCCTATTTACCTTTCCAGCTGCACCCCCGCAACTTCCGCATCTGCACCCCACCCCTTGCCAATGAGTGTGCTTTTTTTTTTTTTCCCAATGAGCGTGCTTTTTGTTCCCCAAACGCATCCTGCTCTTTCCCCTATTCCGTGCCTTTGTGCTGTTCCCACCCTCTAGGAGGCTGGCTCTTCTATATTTGCCTATCAAATTATTCTCATCCTTCAAAGTCCATCTCCAGTTTGTCTTCTTCCATGAAGTGGATTCCTTAAGCAAATACGACCTGTTCCTACTTCACCTCGCACAGTACATCTCATAGTCTGCCTGGTATTATCATTTCCCCTATACTTGTTTAATCCATTCTTTCCCTCCTCTTCCCTGTGTATTAGTTAACTATTGGATGTCTTATATTTTATCTGCACCTATAAAAATGCATGGCCTCAAAGCCTCTGCTCCCAAAAGACTCTAGTTGGTCTAGGGAAATGCAGACAGGTAAATGGGAATTGCAACGTGTGGTAAAGACTAAAGGGAAGTAAGCATAAGTGCTATTGGAACCTCTAAGAGGGTTATTTTAACCAGCCTTCTAGAATCAGAATCCTCAAGGTAAAAGGCAGAAGTCATTCTGGCACAGGCAGCAGTATGTGCAAAGGTCCTGGGGTGATTCACAAACTGCTGTAAGGAGCAATACATAAAATACTCATGTGGAGATCTTGGTCTATTAACAACCTAAACGTATAATTACAGAAATACTTCCCTATTTGTTTTATCTTCTGGCAGCCTTCAATAAGTTATCATTCATCCCTGTTTATAAGTGAGGAAACCAGGTAATCTGGGGTCAATCAAACTCAAAGTATCAGAGTAAGGATGATGACAGAGGTTTTTTTTTTGATGCCAAAGCTGTGCTCTTTCCTCTAAATTTTGCTTCTCAGATCTGGCTCCTCCTGGTAGGAGAGATCTGGGCAAAAGGTCAAGGAGAGGATCTAGGAGAAAAGATAGGAGCTGGAGGGTAAATGACATAAACCTTCACAATTTTTGCCCAAGACTAACTCTACTTACAAAAGCATACAAGATTCAGTGTCCACTGGGTAGATCAGCGCCTTAATCCCTTCCCATAGACTCTACTTTTAAAGGTTCACGCTGCCATTCACATGGGCGACAAAAAAGGGATGTCTATGTGCAGAATGGCCTCTAACCTACTTAAAGAACTGACGTGGATGAAGTGATGACAGCCAACAAAGATGTCGTAACATTCAAGTGTAAAGAATTGGCTTGGAGTGGCAGAAATCACCTGACAGGAATCCTAACCTCAGGGCACGTGACACCCCCATGACGCACCTTAAAAAAAAAAAAAGAAAAAGAGGATATTACTATATTCTAACATATTCGCTGTGTTTCCACTTAAAAATATACACATGCCAAATACAACACGTAGCAGACGTAATAAGGGTTTTGTGAAATCTAACACGATCGTTGTAACTCCAAAAATTCTGGTGTCTACAGAGACAAGCACTGCCACCCTCAGTAAAAGATGGAAAGTGCAATTGGCAAGTAAGAATACTGTAACTTAAATTACATGTAAATTGCTCCCCGAATGAACAGCCTGGGACGATGGAATGTTTGTGTTGGAAGAAATCTTGGAGATCGCTCATTGTCTGCATTAAACATTGTGATACAGAGAAAATTCGTGATTTTGCCTGGTAACCTTTCACTGGGATTTTCATATATATGATGCCATTTTATCTTTAAAACCTTGCAGAGTGGACGTGAAGGGGGGGTGGTTCTGGTTTCACAGATAAGAAAACAAAGCTCAAAGAGCTGAAGCCTTGCTTATCAGCACAAACGGTACAGTTACAGCCGTAACAAATGACAGTACCAGGATTTTTGCGCTTTTTCCTGTACCACGTGAGCCTTCATGAGTTTTTGTTGATCAAAAGGAACTTTCAGGAAGGAGTAATAGTAACAAAGAAAACACTTAGTATTTCACTGTTTTCTCAGGCGATCCAAAACCGAAGTTGAGACGGGTCTAGATTGAAGCTTGAGACTTATTTTCAGCAGTTATTGGCTCAGTGACCTTGGGCTAACTTCTTCCATGTGTTCATCTCTGGAGTCACAAGTCTGGAACTTGACCTGCCCGACAGGGGTTGGTGTGAGGCTCAAATGAGATAATGGATAGGAAAGTGCTGCGTAAACAGCAAAAATGTTAAGTGACGGTGTGGTGAAAACAAAGTCTGCATGATCCATGCTTCAGAAATGTAGGGGATAATAAAAAACGTTAACTGTTTAGGTACGCATCTGACGAGGGTCATCTGTAACCTATAAAATAGGATTGGATACCTTTAAGAGCAGAAATGAGAATCCTGACCACAAGAAATACACACGCTCTTGTTTGGGAAGGCGATATAATAAGGAACGTATTTCACAAGCTGACTTACAGATTTAATAATTTACAATGTACAGATATAATAAGAAAGGCAATGTTTTCCCACAACAGTGAGTGCTAAAATGAAAACAACTGGATGAGAAAGATACTAGTAACTGACGTGTATGAACAGAAATTTCAGCCCAAAAATATGCATGCAAGAGAGATATGGGTTAATAAAGGCAACAGCTACTTCCTACTGGAAGCGTGGTTAAAGAATACGAATGTATGGTTATGTAAGAAGAAACCTATCAAATGTTATTCAAAAGTTAAGCTTCCAGAAGAATTTCAAATTTTGTGAATTAGAGCAACTGTGAGGTGTCATCTTAGCTATACTTAATTAGTAAAAATAAATCAATTTAAATAGGTCTTTGTGGACAGAGTTGGGGGAAAGAAAGCTATGTTTTATACTTGGCTAATAGAATTCCAGTCAAAATTGGAAACTATGTGCAAAACCACCCTGTGGCAGTTGCTAGGTAAACTGTGATACGTTTAGGCAATGCATTAATATTCCCACTAGAAATGACAAATGCTAGGACCATATAAATATGTGGAAGTAAATACCTAAAACACTATAAAGTGAAACAAATAAACAATGGATACAATTGGACAATGTTGGTGCCAGCCTTATAAAATTCTTCATAAAACAGTATAAGCCACAGGATTGGAAAGAATCCTGTTGCTAAATAATTTTTTAAGTTTATTTATTTATTTATTTATTTATTTATTTATTTTGAGAGAGAGAGAGTGAGCGAGCAAGTGGGGAAGGGGCAGACGAACCATGAGATCGTGACCTGAGCCAAGATGAAGAGTCGGACACTTAACTGACTGAGCCACCCAGTCACCCCAAAATAAGAAAGAATTTTGAAACGAGGGTTTACTCCTTCATGTAAATATTTTGGTTTGACTTTATATAACTAAAAGTGTGAAAATTCTCTTAAAAAGCAGGCTTCAATAAGATTCTCCCCCAGGGCTGTGCAGTGTTATTCTCCTTAGTTTTTTTTTCTTTTTACATCTATACCTAGTGGCTTATTTACCGCTATAGACTGAATGTTTCTGTCCCCCCAGATTCGTATATTGAAACCTAATCCCCAATGTGATGGCGTTGGGAAGTGATTAGCTCATGAGAGCAGAGCCCCCATCAGTGGGACTGGAGCCCTTATAAAAGTTCCCGGAGAGCTCCCTCGTCCCTCTTACCATGTGAGGTTTCAGTGAAAGGACACATAAACCCGGAAGCGGGCTCTTATCAGACACTGAATCCTGGTGCTTTGATCTTGGGCTGCTCAGCCTCCAGAACTGTGAGAAATAACTTTCCGTTTTCTATAAACTACCTCATCTATGGTGTTTCATTAAGGCAGCCCAGGCAGCCCAAATGGACTAACACATTTACTGTTTGTAATTGTGAGCGGCTTTGATCCTTTTTAAAATTAAAAAAAAATCATTATTACTATTTGTAAAGTAATCTCTATGCCCAAAATGGGGCTCAAACTCACAACCCTGAGGTCAAGAGTCACACACTCTACTGACTGAGCCAGCCAGGGGCCCCTGATCCTTTTATCTTTTATCCACTCGATCGGTAGATCTGGAACTAGATATGTTCTTAGAGCTTCTCTAGCCCAACCTAACTGTGAGAGTGAGGACACTGAGACCCAGGGCGATCTGTTCAAAGTCACAGAGCTCGTCAGCTGCAGATGAATTTTTAGATAATTTACAAACGTTACTCGTTTTCTCATAAACAGATTTGTCACGCTTCCAAGTATTATTACCTCAACCTTGCTCATAATTAAAGAAACAAAAATCAAAACAGAGGCACCTGGGGGGGCTCCTTTGGTTAAGCCTCCGACTCTTGGTTTCAGTCCAGGTCATGATCTCACAGCTTGTGGGTTCCAGCCCTGCATCAGGCTCTGTGCCAACAGCGTGAAGCCTGCTTGGGATTCTCTCTCTCCCTCTAGCTCTGCCCCTCCCCTGCTCATTCTCTATCCCTCTCTCTCTCAAAATAAATGCAACTTAAAAAAGGAAAATCAAAATAATAAGATGCTACGTATGACTCACATGATTAATCAGATGTTAAAAATATATTATGGTATCTGGTGATGGTGAGGGTTTGGGGAAATGAGCATTGCCATATTGTGTGCGAGGGAGTATCAGTTGATGCAGTGATTTCTAGAGAGCAGTTATTTAAATGCACTTTTCGTCCAGAAATCCCACTGCTAAGAATGTACCCTAGATGTATACTTGCCAAAGTTCCCCGAAGTGTGTTCAAAAGGATGTTCGTTGCAACATTATTGTATAGGAAAAAAAGAAATCACGAATGCATTCATGAATCGGAAACCGGCCAAATAAACTGGGAATAGCCTTCAGATGGAATCCTGTACGACCATTAAAAATGAGGTTGTGTATGTCAAAGTGGGAAAGATTTATAATATTAATTAAGAGGAAAAAAAGCAAGGTACGTAATCACGAATGGTCTCTGGGATGTGCGCACATACAAATACGTTCTAAAAGAACACACGAGAAACCCTGAATTGTAGCTGTCTTTGGAGAGAGGACTATGGAGGAAGGAAAAGAAGAAAGCTTTTACTTAATATCTTGTACTAATTTGTACAATATGGATTTTCTACCCATTTACATCTACTACTGATATTTTAAAATTACCAGCCGACTTTACGTAGGTCACAGAGTCATGGGTTAATATTTTTTTCTTTGTTTCTTGTTTCAGCTTTATACTTTTCCGTATATCTTATTAATATTGCTCTGATAAAAAGAATAAATATTTAACTTGTATATTGAGTTACGGCTGAACTTACCTAAAAAAATGTCCAGAGAATTTTAAGTGACACAGACAAGTTGCAAAGTGAAATTTTTCATTTAAAAAAGCCGGGGAAGAATAAATGGTACATTATAACCTTAGATGGGCAGGACTGGTGAGGAAGGACAGAAAATCTCTTTTCTAAATAAAAAATCCAATAAAGTAAAAACATTAAATGAAAAAATACCATCAACTAGCCATATGGGGCCTGCTTTAGTTTCCTACTGCTGCCGTAACAAATTATCACAAACTGAGGGGCTTCAGGCAACACACATTTGCTACCGTACAGTTTTGAGGCCAGAAGTACAAAGTGGATCCCACTGAGTTTAAATCAAGGCACTGTCCAGGCTGTACTTCTGGGGGCTCCAGGGGAGAATGTTCTCTTGCCCTGTCTAGCGTCCGGAGGCTGCCTGCGTTCCTTGACTTGGGCCATTTTCAAAGTGAGTCCAATCATTCTCATATTGCATCAATCTGATACTCTTTTTTCCATTTTTAAACAAAGTTTATTTATTTTGAGACACACACACACACACACACACACACACGCACACACACACACACACAGAGCGAGAGAGCACACATGAGTGAGCAGGGGAGGGGCAGAGACCGAATCCCAAGCAGGCTCCACGATCATTGCAGAGCCTCACAAACTGTGAGATCATGACCTGAGCCAAAATCAAGAGTCAGACACGGATCGGACTGAGCCACCCAAGCGCCCCTCTGTTTTCCATTTTTAATGACTCTTGCGATTACACTGGGTCTACTGAATAATCCAGGAAAAGTTCCTTAACAAAATGCCAAGGGATTAGCAATCTTTTTTTTAATGTTTATTTATTTTGAGGGGGAGAGAGAGAGAGGCAGAGCGCAAGCAGGGGAGGGGCAGAGAGAAAAGGAGACACAGAATCCGAAGCGGGCTCCAGGCTCCGAGCTGTCAGCACAGAGCCCGACGCGGGCCTCGAACCCATGAACCACGAGATCATGACCTGAGCCAAAGTCAGACGCTCAACTGACTGAGCCACCCAGGCGCCCCTCACAATCTTAATTCAACCCCCAACCTCAATTCCCCTTTGCCAGGTAATAGGATATCGGGACAATGATGACTTCTGGGACGACACAAGGATGGTCCCAACGTGAGCCAGAGGGGCTGGGTTGCTGGTCATTTATCTAGAGAGGATGAATGTGACTTTATAATGTCAGGCTGACAGTATCTCAGTCTAGCGTAGCCTGATGGAAAACCTGTTAGGCTAGTTTAATCCCTGCGTTGAACCTGGAAGCCAAGAGGACTCCCAAGTGCTTCACCCCTTTATTTCCCCTCCCCCGTTTTACGCTGTAAAATGTATTTGCTGGCCCCATGTCTGCATCGGGGCTTTTGCTCTTTCGTGGAGCCCTTCATCCACCAACACAACCACATCCCTAGGGTGAAAATACCCAGAATACACCACCCTCAGCATACCTCCTGAGAAAGTTCTATCACTCACCAGAACGTCTGTGGAAACGTTTATCATCACTCTTCACTGACAAATGGTGTGAGTTAGCAACACTTTTTTGATGTATATATATGTGTCACACACACACACACACACACACACACACACACGATCTACTCTGAAGATTTAAGGAAAGACGTGAACAATACAATTTGACTTGAAGTAGAAATCCCATGCAAAATTAAGTAATTAAGTTAATAATTAAGTTAATTAATAAAAGTTAATTTGAGGATAATAAGAGAAATTACCTCTATAATTAAACAAAATCATACCATTTAGGAACATCAGTTCTTTTCTAAGGTCTTAAGTGTACATTTTTGTGAACAAATATATAATTTTCCCCCTAAATGTAATCATCCCTTCTAATTTTGTGGCATTAGTAGTATTCAACTCCGAATTTGACGAGGTCAGAAAAAAAAAATCACCATCTGAAATGGAGCTAATGTGAACCAAGATGGGAGAGATTAATCACGAACAAGAGTGATCTACTTAGAGAAGTGGTAAGGGTTTTGAGGGAACTAAGCCAGAACTTAAGTGCATGTCTTTGGACTCCTAGTTCCAGAAGTTTTACCCTTTAAGGTGGAGACGAAAGCTGATCTGTTGGCATTTCAGAGGGATGGGCAAAGCCTCAAGGTCGGGGTGGCTGTCCCAAACAGGAGAGTTCCTCTGGTGGGCAAAGAACAAGGTTAGAGACTCCTGTTGGGAGGGCACTTCCCGGTTTGATGTACTTGATATCAGGTAAAGGTGTGGACCCGTCACAGTCTCTTAGCAAATATTCACTTGCTGATGATGTGGGTTTTTTTCTCTGGTCTAATGTTCTTTTTAATTGGGTTTAAAGGTGAAAAGAATCAGAAACCAGGTGACAGCTCCACAGTGGCTGATTCACAAGGAAATGATGTCGGGAGGGCACAGGCTGGAGATGGACTGGGGTGGGATAAGGAGTGGAAATTTTGTGTGGCTTTGGGCATTTAAATCCAGGGAAAGGCAACAGAGAAAGACACAATTCTATGTCATTTTCAAGGCAACATGGAGAGCTCCTTTCGTCTGCATGGGGGGCTTTGTGTAATTTGGGTGTGTGTGTTGGGTTGGGGACACGAATAGGGAACCCATGCCTGCCTTTCTCCAAACAGGCCTACTGGAACTTTCCTATCATCCTTGCCTCTCTCTTCCATTTCCTCCCTCTCTATCCACCACGCGGAAAGAAGGCAAGCAGCAAAGCTCACGTCAAACTACACTTAGTGAAAAGCCAAGTATCCCCGTGTGGTTAGCCTGTGTGACTGAAGTACAATACAGAGGGATTAGCTCGGCCCCTGAGCAAGATGACACGCAAATCTGTAAAGCGTTCCAGATTTTTCTTTGTTAACTAAACGGAATGAAAATAAAAACTTAAGAGGTGCCTGGCTGGCTCAGTCGGTAGAGCATCAGGCTCTCGATCTCAGGGTCATGAGTTGGGTGTGGAGCCTACTTAAAATAAAAAATAAAATAAAACAAAATAAAAACGTAAATAAAAAGCAAACGTTGTTGCTGATGACCTATCCCTGAAAGGTTATGTAATCTGCTTGTGAAACGCATAACAAAGAAAGGTTATATCTTAATTAGCAATTGTGTGTAAATTGCACACCTATTGTTTGCCTGGCACCCAGAGTGACTGTATATCAACTCGCCCAGTTCATCAGCTTTGGAGTCCAGAAGGGGCACATCAACTAAACGAGAGAAGAGTTTTATTCTGTTAAAGAATAAAAGAAGGTCAACCCTAGTGACTTCTATAAAGCTTTATTTCCTGAATTAACACAAAAAACGCTTTAGCATTAGAAATTTAATGGTGCCCTGCTTTATTTTCTCTTTTCCAAATAAGATTTATTAATTTTGTTAATGTTTATTTATTTTCAAGAGAAAGACGAGTGCGAGCGGGGGAGGGGCAGAGAGAGAGATAGAGAGAGACACAGAATCCAAAGCAGGCTCCAGGCTCCGAGCTGTCAGCACAGAGCCCAATGTGGGGATCGAACCCAGAAACTGTGAGATCGTGACCTGAGCTGAAGTCACATGCTTAACCTATTGAGCCACCCGGGCACCACCCAAGTGAGGTTTATGTTGTGGCTTATCTTTTCTGTCTGTGTGTCCTTATTGTCGCCCTCTGTTTATCCTGATTACAGGTCAAAACTAGTTAAATGTCCTTCCAGCAAGAAAGAATACTGAGAAATCACAAATCAATGTTCCGTTTACATTCCTATCATAAAAGTTAAATATTTGTTCCAAGTCAAAGATTATTACTTTCAGTCACTTCTTTTAATGAAAGCCATTTAGTAATGATACTCCAAAGCTATGAGGACATGCAAATTCTGTCTTGTTCTTATCCTATTTTATAGAAACCATCAGAATTCAGTCCATGCTCTAACTTGCAGAGACCCCTAACTTAACACAGGACTAGATTTTTTTTTTTTTTGTATTTTGTCTTTGTTGGACAATATTTAATGAAGTTATTAAATGTTCTTTGGAAATCAAGAGGTAGTTCTAGAAAACCAACGGGGCAGGGGTGGGGAAAATAATTAGGTGAGGAAGTCTGAAAACTTAGTTTGAAGGCCATAACTTATTTCCTGGGTGACCTTGAGCAATGGATTGATCTGAATCGCCTCTCTGGTCTGAGTTATATGAATTGCATATGAATTGAAGGAACAGTAGCTGTAAAACCCTAACAGGGGATAATGAGTATACTAATTGGGTCCTAAAAAGGACTCTGGAGTCAGGCTGCCTGGGTTCATATCCCAGCTCAATTGCCTACTGCATTGTAACGTGAAGAAACTTACTTAACCTCTCTGTGCATCACTTCACCAGCTATAAAATGTGGCTGAAAATAGTACCTCCCCAGTCAGAGAAAGACAAATATCCTATGACTTCACTCGTATGTGGAATTTAAGATACAAAACAGATGAACATAAGGGAAGGGAAGCAAAAATAATAGAAAAAGAAGGAGGGGGTGGGACAAAATATAAGAGGCTCTTAAATACAGAGAACAAACTGAGGGTTGCTGGAGGGGTGGTGGGTGGGGGGATGGGCTAAACGGGTAAGGGACATTAATTAAGGAAGACACTTGTTGGGATGAGCACTGGGTGTTATACACAGGGGATGAATCATTGGAATCTACTCCCGGAATCATTGTTGTACTGTGTGCTAACCCGGACGTAAATTAAAAACAAACAAGTAAATAAATAAATACATAAATAAGAAAAGAGCACCTCCCTCACAGAGTTACCATGATTTAATGAGCTGGTAACACAGAACGGACCACGTAGAAGTTAGTTATTATGCTGAGTGATCTTCCTATTGAAATTGGTTAATGATCATTCCATTAACAGAATAACTTGTCGTGCATCGTGCTGGAATTTGACCAGCAGGAAGGAGAAAAGAAAAACCTTGGTGGATGACAACCCAAACCATGCACACTGACAGAGCTTACCGTCTACACTCATTCATGTGACTTTATTACTTCACTGCCATTGCCACCTTAATTACTCTTGCCCAAGAAGATAATAGTTGCAAGTAACTTCAGCACTCATTCTGGGAACTTCTCACAAGACACTTTACTCCCCCAGACTCTTCGAATTCCTTGCCTTAAAAATCTTCCCCTTGTGGTCACCAATCCTCAATGACATCACCACCCTGACCTAATCCTAACCAAGACTCCTCACTGAAAGGATTTCCTTAAGCCAGACTTGGACATCTCATAAATATCCTGGCTTCCCCCCCCCCCACCCCAAGATTCTGTGAAGGTTGCTCTCTTTTACTGCAGTTCAGAATAAACTCAGCCCCGTCCTCTCAGCAAGTCGTCTTGGCGATACCTACGGGGAGCCAGCGTTCCACATAGATTGGCAAACCGAACTCTGGAACTGGAGTCAGAAGGTACGAGTTGAAGTCACAGCTCTGTCACTTGGACAAGTCACTAATTCTCAGATGCCTCGTCTGTAAAATGGATGTGTACCAAATATATGCATATATGCGTAGCGGATACACGAATGCCTACGCGGTCGAGAACACTTGAACGTTGCTTCCATTTCCCTTCCTGTTCTTCTGGGTTGCCCGCTGGAGAAGGGTACACTGTGGGTCTGCTCACACCATCACTTTCGGGTCAACGCTTGTCGGCCCCTAGTAAACCACCTTATACACAGAGCAAGTACTGAACTGTTTTTATCCGCAGACAGCTAATAGGTGATCCAAAACCTTACGGCCAGAGGGCTGAGGAGGACCAGCACGGGGCTCCTGTGTTCCTCAGAACCTTGTGGGCAGGTGGGAGGCATGCTATAGGGTCATTTCCCAGGCCTCCATCCTGCTTCCTGTCCTCTGTGCCAGTTTTGATTCCTTGACTCTCAGGTCCAAATTTACCCTTTTCACGCGCGATGGGTAAACGGGTCAGGACCCTTGACATTGTCCTCCTTTGCTAGCTGCACACTGTTAAGCTTTGTCAGTAAAAGGTGGTGGAGGAGATATTTATTTATTTTGAGAGAGAGGGCGCGGGACAGGGGCAGAGAAAATGGAAACCGAGAATCCCAAGCAGGCTCTGCACTGTCAGGGCAGAGCCTGATGTGGGGCTTGAACTCACGAACTGCAAGATCATGACCTGAACCAAAGTCGGACGCTTAACTGACTGAGCTACCCAGGTGCCCCTCAGTGGGCTCTTTAGATGCTGGGCTTCACCAGGGCAGCTTCTTCGGTATACAGGTCCCACAGTGCACAGAAGCTGGCAGCATCTGTTGTCCAGAAGCTTCTCCTGGCACGCATCTCGAGCAGTTTTATAGCAGAGTGCCTCTTAGAAAACACTTCCTATGAAAGCTTCCCAGGAATCCTAGAGGATAGGTTTTTCCCAGCAAGTTACTGGTGGGTTCCCAGGAACTTCTTCTGGCATGACACCACAATGACCTCTCTGTCATCCAGCGAGTCATGACCCTGACTTCTCAACAAGATCTGGATTTCAGCCCCGAGCCTTCAGTCTTTTTGAGTCTGGGTACTCTATTTTGAGTCTAGGGGTGGTAATGCTTCTGTATTTATTCTTATCTTCTGTAGAGTTCTCTTTGCCTTCTTTAAAAAAAGTTTTTAAATATGTTTTAATTTTCTTTTTTAATTATTTTTATTTTTAAATAGGCTCCACACCTAACATGGGGCTCGAACTCACGAACCTGGGATCAAGAGTCACATGCTATACCAACTGAGACAGCCAGGCACCCCACCTTCTTAAAAAGTTTTTATTTAAATTCCAGTTAGTAGGGGCGCCTAGCTGGCTCAGTCGGTGAAGCGTCTGACTCTCGATCTCTCAGCTCAGGTCATGATCTCATGGATCTTGAGACTGAGCCCCGCGTTGGGCTCTGGGCTGACAGCGTGGAGCTTGCTTGGGAATCTCTCCCTCCTTCTCTCTCTGACCCTCCCCCGTGCTCTCTCTCTCAAAATAAATAAATACATCAACATTAAAAAAAAATAAATCCCAGAAAGTGAACATGCAGTGAAATATTAATTTCAGGTGTACAATATAGTGATTCAACACTTCTGTACATCACTTGGTGTTCATCACAAGTGCCCTCCTTAATCATCTCCATCACCTAATTCACCCATCCCCCACCCCCTTCCCTCTGGAACCTATAGTTAAGAGTCTGTTTCTTGGTGTGCCTCTCTCTCTTTTTTTCCCTTTGCTCATTTGTTTCTTAAATTCCACATATGAATGAAATCATATGGCATTTGTCTTTCCCTGGGTGACTTATTTCACATAGCATAATATCCTCCAGATCCATCCATGTCATGGCAAACGGCAAGATTTCATTCTTTTTTATGGCTGAGTAATATTCCGTTGTGTGTGTATCTATCTATCAATCTATCATCTATCTATGACATAAAGGTTACCTTTTCCTTTTGTTGATTGTTTTCATTGTTGTACAGAAGTTTTTTAGTTTGATGTAGTACCGTTTGCCTGTTGTTGTTTTTGTTGCTTGAGCTTTTGGTGTCACATCCAACATATCATTGCCAAGACCAATGTCAAGAAGTTTTTCCCCTATGTTTTCTTCTAGGACTTTTATGATTTCAGGTCCTATGTTTCATTCTTCAATTGATCTTGAGTGAATTTTTGTGTATGGCATAAGAGTCCAATTTCCTTCTTTTGTAGGTGGATATCCAGTTTTCCCACTGCTAATTACTGAAGAGGGTATCTTTTCCCCATTGTGTGTTCTTGGGACCCTCGTCAAAGATTAGCTGACCATATGTATGTGGGTTTATTTCTGGGCTCTCTCTGTTCTGTTCCATTGTCTATATATGTCTGTTTTTGTATCACGATGCTATTTGGATTAATGTAGCTTTGTAATGTATTTTGAAACCACGAAGTGCGACGTTTTTAGCTTCGTTCTTCTTGCTCGAAATTGCTTTGGCCCTTTGGGGTCTTTTGTGGTTCTGTATGAGTTTTAGGATTATTTTTTCTATTTCTATTAAAAACGCCTCTGGAAAAAAATGCCACCGGGATTTTGAGAGGGATTTTGCCCTAAACCTGTAGAACCCTTTGGGTAGTATAGCCAGTTTAACAAAATTAATTATTCCAATCCAAGAACATCGGATGTCTCTCCATTTATGTGTATCTACTTTAACTTCTTTGATCAGAGTTTCATAGTTTTCAGCGTACACGTCTTCCACCTTCTTGGTTAAGTTTACCCTAAGTATGTTATTCTCTTTGATGGTATTGTGCCGAGACTGCTATCTTAATTTTCTTTTTGCATAGTTTTTTGTTGGTGTACAGAAATGCAAGTGATGTTTGTAGGCTGATTTTGTATCTGACAACTTTATTGAATTTATTTATTGGTTCTAACAAGTTTTCTGGTGGAGTCTTTAGGGTTTTCGACATATAAGATCATGTCATCTGCAAACAAACGATTTTACTTCTTCCTTTCCTATTTGAATGCTGTTTATTTCTATTACTTGCCCAATTGTTCTGCCTAGGACTTTCAGGGCTATGTTGAATAGAAGCGGTAAAAGTTCGCTTCTTTGCCTTGTTCCGGATTTTAGAGGAAAAGCTTTCATTTTTCACCACTGAGTATAACGTTAGCTGTGACCTTTTCATACATGGCCTTTATCACATTAATTGATTTGCATATCTTGAACCATCATTGCATTTCACTTGGTCGTGGTGTATGATATTTTAAAATGAGCTCCTAGGGGCGCCTGGATGGCTCAGAGCGTTAAGCATCTGACCGGCTCAGGTCATGATCTCGTGGTTTGTGAGTTCGAGCCCCGCGATGGGCTCTGTGCTGACAGCTCAGAGCCTGGAGCCTGCTTCAGATCGTGTGTCTGCCTCTCTCTCTGTCCCTCCCTTGCTCGCTCGCTCTCTCTCTCAAAAATATATAAACATTAAAAAAACATAAAGTATGCTCCGGAATTAAGTCTGTTAATATTTTGTTGAGGATTTTTGCATCCATGTTCCTCAGAAAAATTGGTCTGTACTTTCCTTTCTTGTGGTGTCTTTGTCTAGCTTTGGTATCCAGATGATGCTGATCTCATAAAATTAGTTTGGAAGTGTGACCTCTGCTTTTTTCTTTTTTGGAAGAGTTTAAGAAAGATTGGGATTACTTCTTCTTTATGTATTTTGTACAATTCAACCGTGAAGCTATCTGGCCCTAGGGTTTTGTTTGGAGGTTCTTGATTATTGATCCAATCCCTTTACTAGTAATTGGTAAACTCAGATTTTCCATTTCTTTATTATTCAGGCTTGCTAGGTTGTTTCTAGGAAATTAGCCTATTTTTCTAGATTATCAAATGTGTTGGCATATAATTGTTCATAGCGGTTTTTTACGATCCTTAGTATTTCCATGTTGTCACTTGAAACGCCTCTTTCCTTTGTGATTTTATTTGTGCCTTTTTTCTCCTTTAGTCGAGCGAAAGGTTTGTCACTTGAGTTTACCTTTTAAAAAAATCAGCTCTTAGTTTCACTGATTTTTTTCTTTTGTCTTCCTAGCCTCTTTTTTGTTTATTTCTGCTCTGATGTTTGTTCTTTGCTTCCATATACTAACTTTGGGCTTAGTTTGTTACTTTTTTTCTAGTTCCTTGAGGTGGAAAGTTAGATGGTTTATTTGAGATCTTCTTTTTTTTTTTTTTTTTTTCAACGTTTTTTTATTTATTTTTGGGACAGAGAGAGACAGAGCATGAACGGGGGAGGGGCAGAGAGAGAGGGAGACACAGAATCGGAAACAGGCTCCAGGCTCCGAGCCGTCAGCACAGAGCCTGACGCGGGGCTCGAACTCACAGACCGCGAGATCGTGACCTGGCTGAAGTCGGACGCTTAACCGACTGCGCCACCCAGGCGCCCCGAGATCTTCTTTTTTAAGGTAGGCTCTAAATTTCCCATCCAGTAGTGCCTGTTGTATCCCATAAGGTTTCATATGTTTTGTTCGTGTTTGTGTATGTGTTGTGCTGTTTTCTAATTTCTCTTATGATTTCTTCTTGGCCTCAATAGTTGTCAAGTGTGTGTTGTTTAATTTCCATCTATTTGTGAGTTTTCTCATTTTTCCTTTTGTTAGTGATTTCTAATTTTATTCCACTGTGGTCATAAAAATACTTGGAAATACTTCAATCTTCTCAAATTTGTTAAGACCGATTTTGTGACCCAGCACGTGATCCATCCTGTAGAAGTTCCATGCGTGCTTAAGAAGGATGTGCATTATGCTGCTGTTGGGGTGAATGTTCTATGTATGTCTGTCAGGTCCGTTTGATCTGTAGTGTAGTCTGCTTCGTTACTGATTTTGTGTAGATGATCTACCCATTTTTGAATATGGATTACTGTAGTCTCCTATTAAGTACGTGCTAAATTCCCCAACGGAAATAATGAAATCACAGTACCCATCAGTCTAGGCTGGAGCTTTGCAGATCTGTAGTTTCAGGAACTTCTAATTTCGATATGCTTTTTCTATTCCTTCTAAATTACCACTGCTTGGAGGCAGATAATCTCCGGCTCTGGTGGTCGCTGCTGAGAAAGCTCGGGTCATGAAGAGTGAGGGGCTCTGGCTGATCTTGTAGAGAATTTAAAATCAAATACATCCTGCTTTCACAAAAATTAATACTCTTCCCAAACTCTGTCTATAAGAGACAACCAAAATGCATATGAGAGAAATCCATTTTTCCCCTCTAATACGTACGTGACTATTGGAAAGTAACATCCTTGTTTTATTACCTTAAAAAAAAATTGCCTTCTCTCAGCCCCAATTTACACTACAAAGCATGCGACAGTATCTGATAATAACTGGTCACAATGATTGCAATCTCCTTCCTCATTGAAACGGGTGCGTGTTTTTCTTTTAAATTTTAAGTTTTTAAAAAAAACCTTCACTTTGAGGAATAAGACAGGTTACGCACAACATATATTTAGAAATAGTTTATGAAATGAAAAACAATTAGCATTTATTTCTAAAATTGCTTCCCCTTTCTGTACTAACCTCTCAGTTGGCTGAAGTTATTTTTACATTCTTTTTACCCACAAAGCAGCTGCCCTTTGACCATGTTTCTCGCTCTGTTCAGTACTTCTCAATCTTTTGTACTGACGCCAAAGCACCAAATGCCACAGTAGACGTCCAACTTTTAGAACACAGCAAGCCAGCGTACTGCAGAAGGAAAAATAATTATTAAACGGTATGACCGAGCTGTAATTAACATACGGTGAACTTCGCATATTTGAAGTGCATACATTTGATGACTTTTGACAGATGTACACACATCACCCCAATCAAGATAAAGAACGTTTCACTCCCAAAAGCTTCTTCACGCCCCTTGGCAATCCTCTCCTGCACTCTTCATCCGCTTTCCCCAGGCAACCACAGGTGTAGTTTTTTGTTGCTCTTGATTAGTTTGCATATTTCAGAGTTTTATATAAGTGGAATCACACAGTATGTACTCATTTCCATTTGGGTTTTTTTTTTTAATACAGAAAAAGTATTTTGCGATTCATCTTTGTTGCTGTAGGTACCACTAGTCTGTTTCTTTTTATTGCTTTTTAAGCAGATTTTACTTTTAAGTAATCTCCACACCCAACGTGGGGCTCAAACTCACAACCCCAAGATCAAGGGTCTCGTGCTCCACTGACGGAGCCGGCCGACCCCCCCCACCTCCTTTTTATTGTTAACTAATAATCCACTGGATGACACGTCACAATATTTTTAAAATTCATTCATTGATGGACATCTGGGATATTTCCAGTGTTTGATTATTACAAAGCTGCTATGAACATGTGTATTTAAGTCTTTGTAGGGATATATGCTTTTATTTTTCTTTCACTGGGCAAAAAGCCAGAAGAGGAATAAAGGAATCATATGGCTGGGCTATGTGTAACTATTTGATAAACGGTAACACTTTTCTTAGGTGATTGCACTGTTTTACATTTTTACCAGCAATGTGTGAGAATCCCACTTGGTCCACATTCTCACCAAAACTTGGTATGGCAAGCCACGTGAATTTTAGACATTCTAATAGGTGTGTAGTAGGAGTAAATTTTTTTGCCCACTTTTAAATGGGGTTGTTTTCATATTATTGAGATCTGAGAGATCTTCTTTTTTTTTTTAATTTTTTTTAACGTTTATTTATTTTTGAGACAGAGAGAGATAGAGCATGAATGGGGGAGGGTCAGAGAGAGGGAGACACAGAATCTGAAACAGGCTCCAGGCTCTGAGCTGTCAGCACAGAGCCCGACGCGGGGCTCGAACTCACGGACTGCGAGATTATGACCTGAGCCGAAGTCGGCCGCTTAACCGACTGAGCCACCCAGGCGCCCCGAGATTTGAGAGATCTTTATACATTTGGATGCTATTTATCGGATATGTAATTTGCAGATATTTTCTCCCAGTCTGTGGCTGTTTAAATTCCCTTCACAGTGTTTTTTATTCATTTATATTTTATTAAAAACATTTTTTTAAGGTTATTTATTTATTTTGAGAGAGAGTGCACCCAAGCAGGGGAGAGGCAGAGAGAGAGAGGAGAGAGAATCTCAGGCAGGCTCCGCACCATGGGCACAGACCCCGATGCAGGGCTTGAACTCACAAACCGTGAGATCATGACCCGAGCCGAGGTCAAGAGTCAGACGCTTAACTGACTGCACCACCCTGATGCCCCATATTTCCTTAACAGTGTTTCTTAAAGAGCAGAAGTTCTTAATTCAGTTGAAGTCCAATTTATCATTTCTTTTATGTATCGCGGTTTCAGCGTCCTGTCTATGAAATTGCCTAACCCAATCTTGCAGATACTTTCTTTCATGTTATTCTAGAAGTTTTAGAGTATAGGTTTTGCATTTGTGCCTCTGATACATTTTTAGCTAATTTTTCGTATATGATGTGAAGTATAGAATGAAGTTTGCTTTTTTTTTTTTTTTTTTTTTGCATAAGGATATCCAACTATTCCAGCACAATTTGTTGAATAAACTCATCTTTCTGTGCTGTATTGCCCTTGCATACAGCAAGGGCACATCTTTCTGTGCCTTGTATTGCCCTTCGTCAAAAATCTATTGACCATCTAGGTATGTGTCTACTTCTGGATTCCCTATTCTGATCAGTTGATATATTTAAGAATCTCTATGCCAATACCAACTGCAACTTTACAAGTCCTGAAATCAAGTAATAAAGGTCCTCCAACTTTCCTCCTGTTTTTGAAAGTTGTTTTGCGTATTGTAAGTTCTTTGCATTTGAATATAAATTTTAGAATCATCTTGTTAAGTTTTACAAATAATAATGCTGGGATTTTAATTGGGTTGCTTTGAATTGACATCTTTACAATACTGAGTCGTTCAAGCCATGACCATGGTATATTTCTCCTTTTAGGTCATTTTTAATTTTTTTAAGCAGTGTTTTTGTAGTTTTCAGTCTACAAGTATCACACATCTTTGTCAGATTCATTCAGAGTTATTTTATATTTGTGTGCCCCTGTAAATGTTATTTTTATAATTTTAATTTCCAATGTTTCTTTGCTACAATACAGAAATGCAATTATTTTTTTGTATATTGATCTTCTACCCTGAAACTTGCTAAACTCACTTATGATAGCACTTTTTTTTGTGATTCCAGAGGATTTTTTACAGAGAAAAATATGTTATTTGCGAATAAAGACAGTTTTATTCTTCCCTTCCAGTTGTTGTCTTGACTCCTTGTACTGGCTATAACCTCGAGCACGATTTTGAATAGAATTGGCAAGTGGGAACAGCCTTGCGTTGCTCCTGATGTTAGAGAGAAAGCATTCAGTCTTTCACCATTAAGTATAAGGTTAGTTGTAGTTTTTTCATAGATGCCTTTTATAAGGTTGTGGATGTTCTCTTCTATTCCTAGTTTGTTGAGAGTTTTTACTGTTTACTTCTTTTTTTTTTTAAATTTTTTTTCAACGTTTTTTATTTATTTTTGGGACAGAGAGAGACAGAGCATGAACGGGGGAGGGGCAGAGAGAGAGGGAGGCACAGAAGCGGAAACAGGCTCCAGGTTCCGAGCCATCAGCCCAGAGCCTGACGCGGGGCTCGAACTCACGGACCGCGAGATCGTGACCTGGCCGAAGTCGGACGCTTAACCGACTGCGCCACCCAGGCGCCCCTTACTGTTTACTTCTTAATGTGAAACCAGCCTTGTATTCCTGGGTGAACCCAACTTGATCATGATGTATAATTAAAAAAAAATATTTATCTTTTTATTTTTGAGAGAAAGGGAGAGACAGAGGGCGAGTCAGGGAGGGGCAGTGAAAGAGGGAGACACAGAATCCGGAGCAGGCTTCAGCCTCTGAGCTGTCAGCACAGAGCCTGACCCGGGGCTCGAACCCACAAACCAAGGGATCATGACCTGAGCCGAAGTCAGAGGCTTAACCGACTGAGCCACCCAGGTGCCCTGATGTATAATTTTTAAAATATATTACTGGATTCATTTTTCTGGGGCAATCATAGGGCTTTCCTAGTACATTTCCTATTTTGGGGCGATTATTGTCCTTCATCGCCTAATGTGCAATGTTTTAAAAACTGTTGTTTCATAACTCTGTTCTTGTAAATCCTGTTACTCCATCTTTGCTCGAAGCAGAAATCCAAATGACATATCATTACTATAAACTCTAAAGGAATTGTGACAAAAACTGTCTCTTTTAGATTACAAGCCAAACAAGGTGTATGTTTCCATACTAAGTCACAGCAGAGACTCAGGAACAAATAAAATGGAAAGAAAGAAAAAATCAAGGCTCAGGAGACATCTTCAGGTTTGAGGAGGTCAGACTCTGAAAGCATTGCTAACACTTCTATTCGGACAATAAATTAAACATACAATGAAAGTAGAAACAGTCCTTCTTTCACTGGGATTATTTCTATTCCCTTCTTTTTGAAAAATCTTTATTCAAGGTTTATTTAGTTTTGACAGAGACAGAGCACAAGCAGGGAAGGGGCAGAGAGAGAGAGGGAGCCACAGAATCCCAAGCAGGCTCCAAGCAGTCAGCACAGAGCCCGGTGTGGGGCTCGAACCCACAAAGCGCAAGATCGTGACCTGAGCCAAAACCAGGAGTTGGATGCTTAACACACTGAGCCACCCAGGTGCCCTTATATTTCTATTTTAAGAGAATATATTTTTGGTGCGTCTACACACACACAGACGCGCATGTGCGTGCACACACACACGCGCGTGTGCACACACACACACACAGGGTTGGAGAAACCACTGAAAGTAAAATAAGATTAAAAACTGTATATCAGTTGGTGTACCTCATGGTGAAATCCTTTAAATTGAACCTAGGCCCTCCAAGAAAATCAATCAAGAGTGGTATCATATTGGTAAAAAACGCATTGAGTATTCATAGAACTGCTCACCACAAAACTTCAATTTTTAAGGTAAGTATACTTGTTGGTGTGCCTGGGGCTCAGTTGGCTAGGCGTTCAACTGTTAATTTCAGCTCAGGTCATGATCTCCCTGTTTGCTAGTTCGAGCCCCACCTCCAGCTCTGTGCCGACAGTGCAGATTCTCTCCCTGCCTCTCTCTCTACCCCTCCCTCGCTCGTACGTGTGTTTTCCCGCGCGCGCTCTCTCTCTCTCAAAACAAATAAACTTAAAAAAAAAGATAAATATGCTTGTTACGAGTTGATCCCTAAGTTCAGGGGTACTTCAGCTTCGAGAATACATTCAAACTCTTCCGATATTATGAAACTGCGAGGCAAAATTAAACCTCCCCGGCAAAAGGAGTGGTTCCAGAAATATCTGGTGTCTATAAAGAGAAGCTTGTGGGCGAAGACCATGTCTCCCTAATTTGTGATCAAGTCAGTGCCGCGTCGATAGGCAAATTGGAGCTAAAGCCATCGTCCTACAACATTCGTTTCCTTTTCCTAGGAATTTTGGGTTAATTTCACCTTTCAGTGATCTATTTATGAAGTCACAAAATGATGCTTTCACAAAGGCCTTGAAATACTGTCTCAGGATCTGTGTGAGGGCTCAGGCCCAGCAGGAAGAAGAAACTACCACAATAGCTTCCTCTAGACACATTCTTTTCGTCTCTGCAGTAACTCACTTGTCACAGCGTGAATTGAGCTCCCTTTGACGGGGGCGTATAAACCCTTTTTGCTTCTTGACTGTCTTATGAGGCAAAGGTCCAAGTGTGGACTACCATCATAATTCTTTAAATCCTACATTTAATCTCCTTTGAATAGAACGGAATCTCAGCCACTGGAGCACATTAATACAGCACTTTATCCACATGACAGTCTGGGATCTTCGGGTTCACATTTTCCGTCAACGAGCTTTCCATTTTTCCAAAATTTAGTATTTATGAAGCAGCTAAACGTCTCTGCTCAAAAGACCATTAGGAGAATGACAACACAGTTGAAAGAATATTAACAAGAAAGCATACTTTGAGCTCGGGTTTCAGATTGACCTGAATTTAAATCTTGGCTTTATGGCTTAACGGCTGTCTGACTGCCTCAGTTTCCTCCTTTTTCAAGTTTAAATGCGGTTTCTTTTTACACAACCTTCGGGACGTGTTTCCTTTTTTTTTTTTTTTTAATTATTTTTATTTTTAATTTTTTTTTCTTTCCATGCTTATTTATTTCTCCTTTTTGAGACAGAGAAAGCATGAGCAGGCGAGGGGCAGAGAGCGAGGGGCGCAAAGGATCTGAAGTGGACCTGAAGTCGGACGCTCAACTGACCGAGCCCCCCCAGGGGTCCCTCTCTTCTCCGTGTTCGCCTTTGATTTCATTTCATGTCATCGGGAAGCTGGTTCACGACAACACCAACACCCAGTGACAGCTGTGCTTTCTGTACCTTTACCCTCAGGGCCTTCAGCCGAGGCATTTCCACCAATGACTGAGCCATCGGTGTTACCCTCTGTCCTCCTGACCGTCCTCCCCTCCAGCTCCAGGCACAGACCCTCTCTAACCTCCCAGACCTTGTAAACGACGGACAACATCTCGTCCTAGCCGATGAGATCCCAAGAGATGATCATGATGGTGGCTGGAGAGCAAGAATGGTGGCACTAGCTTAGCAGGTGCCCAGAGCTGAGATGAAGACAGGTTACAGCCATAGCCATCCCGGGAGGACGGTGGAGAGGGTAAAAAAAGGCTCAGTTTCCTCATTTTTATTTGTTAATTATTTTCTAACGTTTATTGATGTTGGAGAGACAGGAAGAGTCGGGGAGGGGAAGAGAGAGAGGAGAGAGAGAGAATCCCAAGCAGGGTCCAGGCTGTGAGTACAGAGCCCGACGTGGGGCTCGACGCCACAAAGTATGAGAGCATATCCTGAGCTGAAATCAAGAGTCGAATGCTTAACTGGCTGAGCCACTCGGGCGCCCGGGTGTCCTCATTTTTAAAAATGGGAAATGACTGGGGCGCCCGGGTGGCTCAGTCGGTTGAGCGTCCGACTTCAGCTCAGGTCACGATCTCACGGTCCGTGAGTTCGAGCCCCGCGTTGGGCTCTGGGCTGACGGCTCGGAGCCTGGAGCCTGCTTCCGATTCTGTGTCTCCCTCTCTCTCTGCCCCTCCCCCGTTCATGCTCTGTCTCTCTCTGTCTCAAAAATAAATAAACGTTAAAAAAAATTTAAAAAAAATGGGAAATGACTAGTGTCTAACTCATCAGCCTATAGAAATGGATAAATGCAATCAACCACGTAAAGGGCTGAGCAGTGTGCCCAAAACATGGCAAGTGGGAATGTTTTTAAGGGAGTGTAGCGCCTTTAAAAAGATAAAAAATTCTGATTTTCCTGAGAAAATAACAAAGGGAAGGAGGCTATCGGAGTTTGGTGACTTTCGCCCTCTGAAAACAACTGTCTTGTCTTAAACCATACTCTGCTCATTCCATCAACACACCATGCTTCCTCTCAACTCTGAGACCACAAGCATGTAGTTATTCCCGCTCAGTTTCACTTCCAAGATGTAGCCTGGCAAAGTGCTTCTCATTCATACGCAAGCATACAGGGAGTACGTTGACTTCCACGTGACATCACTTTCTTCCTCACTTGGGCATATGAAGATCCAGAAAGATCCGTGTCACGGAGCACACAGTACACACGGAATCAGTCTACATTCATGTACCATTACTTCAGGAATCCAAAAAAAAAAATCCACGGCAAAGATTAGGACGTGAGCATCTTGAGTACACGGTGCATGTAACCATACTCCGTCTACTTTTAAGGGACCAAAACTTACTTCTACATTCGAATGGACAGAAAGGTCCATGGCGCAGACTGTGATGTGAACGCCATTAAAGGAGTATGGAGTGCAATAAACAGCATACGGAATAAGTCTAGCTTATTGTGGCCATCACATACCTTCACGGTAAGAAGTGAGGAGTCCACAAATATCTGTGAAATACGTAAGATAGCGAATGGCACTACTTCCGTTGTTTGGTGCGCTGAACTGTGCGTGGAACAAGTCTACTTTCACGCGGGCATTACTAACTATAACTTTAAGAATAGAGGAGTCGAGAAAACATCTAGACTGACTATTTGGACTAGACCAAATAGTCAGTGAAATAAATCTATTCATTTGCGCAGCACCTGCATGTATGTATTGAATAGATCTTTCATTTGGTAATCTCTTACCTCTGTATGAACCAGAGGAGATCAGAAATATACATTGTATATAATAGTATATGAATGGCACCCTGTGAGTTGTGCACTGTAGCCAAAGTCCAAGGAATATTTCATTTTTATGATGCCCTGAGTTAGTTCCACACTGACCATATTTAGGAGCCTAGAAATATCCACGGCACCAGACTGTCGTATGAACGGCAGTGCTTGAACATGCAGGACAAAGAACCATTCAGGGAAAAAATCTAGTTCAATGAGGCTATCATTTTCCCCTACATTGGGCACATAAACAGTCAGGAAAGATCCATCATAAAGGGCTATGTGAATGGCAACCTTTGAAGGTATAGCGCACACAATTTTTATGGCGCAATCCTTTTTAAAAAACGGATGCGGGGCGCCTGGGTGGCTCAGTCGGTTAAGCATCCGACTTCAGCTCAGGTCACGATCTCGCAGTCCGTGAGTTCGAGACCCGCGTCGGGCTCTGGGCTGATGGCTCGGAGCCTGGAGCCTGCTTCCGATTCTGTGTCTCCCTCTCTCTCTGCCCCTCCCCCGTTCATGCTCTGTCTCTCTCTGTCTCAAAAATATATAAACGTTAAAAAAAATTAAAAAAAAACGGATGCAACATTATATTAGTTTCAGGCATAGAATGTAATGATTTGATATTTGTGTATATAGTGCAAAATGGTCACCACAATAAATCCAGTTACCATCCACCACCATACACAGTTACGATTTTTTTTCTCATGATGAGAACTTTCAAGAACTTTCAGTCACCACACTGCACAGTACATCCCCATGACTTATTTTACAACCGGAAATGTGTCCCTTCTTTTGTTTTATTTTGAGAGAGAGATAGAGAGCAAGCTGGGGAAGGGCAGAGAGAAAGAGAGACAGAATCCCAAGCAGGCTCTGTGCGGCCAGCACAGAGCCCCACGCGAGGCTCAAACCCACGAACCATGAGATCGTGACCTGAGCTGAAATCAAGAGTTGAACGCTTAACCGAATGAGCCACCAAGGCACCCGTGGCCATTTGTACCTTTCGACCTCCTTCACCCACTTCACCCACCACTACTCCCCATCTCAGGCAACCATCAGACTGTTTTCTACACCAGTGAGCTCATTTTTTTTTTTTTAAGATTCAACATACAAACGAGATCATATGGTATTTTTCTTCTTCTACCTGACTTATTCCACTTAGCAAAATGCCCTCAATGTCCATCTACATTGTCATAAATGGCAAGATTTCATTCTTTTTTATGGTTGAATAATATTGAGCCATATACATATTATATATATATACGATAGAAACAAAATGTATTATGTATATACTATATGTATGGATTATATGTATGTACATTATATATTATGTATATTATATGGATATATGTATTGTATATCTATATTATGTGTAATGTATATATATAACACATGTAATATGTATCTGATACATATGTTATAAATACACACAGAGAGACATATAGATACCACATTTTCTTTTAAGATTTTTCTTTAAGATCTTTCTTTTAAGATTTTATTTTAATTCCAGTTAACACACAGGTTAACACACAGTTTCAGGTGCACATTATAGTAATTCAACAATTCCATACATTACCCGGTCCTCATCACAACAAGCGCACTCCTTAATCCCCATGACCTATTTAACCCATCCCCGCATTCACCTCCCCTCTGGTAACCATGAGTTTGTTCTCTATAGTTAAGAGTTTGTTTCTTGCTTTCTCTCTCTCTCTCTCTCTCTCTTTTTTCCCCTCTGCTGCTTTGTGTGTTTCTTAAATTTCACATATGAGTGAAATCATATGATATTGGTCTTTCTCTGAGTGACTTATTTCGCTTAGCATAATACTCTCTAGCTCCATCTGTGTTCTTGCAAATGGCAACATTTGTTCTTTTCTATGGCTGAGTAATATTCCATTGTGTGTGTGTGTGTGTGTGTACACATATATATATGTATACATATGTATACACACACATACCACTATCTGTCTATACATACCGTATATATATATATATATATGTATATATGTATGTATATATGTGTATATATATATGTATATATGTATGTATGTATATATATAAACATACATACATACATATATATGTGTACATATACATATATATGTATATATATACATATCACATCCTCGTTGAACACCTGAGCTGTTCCATATTGTGGCTATTGTAAATAATACTGCTAGAAGCATAGGGGCGCATATGTCTCTTTGAATTAGCGTTTTTGTACTCGTTGGGTAAATACCCAGTAGTATGACTGCTGGATCATAAGGTACTCCTATTTTTAACTTTTTAACAATTAAAACAATGTCTTAAAATTTATTATTTGAGAAAAAGAGAGAGAGAGAGAGAGAGAGAGAGAGAGAGAGAGGCAGAGGGAGAGGGAGAGAGAGAATCTTAACCAGGCCTCATGCCCAGGGCAGGGCCTGACGTGAGGTTTGATCTCATGACCGTGAGATCATGACCTGAGCTGAAATCACGAGTTGGACGCTTAACTGACTGAGCCACACAGATGCCCCTATTTTTGACATTTTGAGGAACATCAATACTGTTTTCCAGAGTGGGTGCACCAGTTTGTGTTCCCACCAACGGTCCAAGAGAATTCCCATTTCTTCTTCACATCCTCACCAACACCTGTTGCTTCTTGGGTTGTTCATTTTAGCCATTCTGACAGGTGTGAGGTGATATCACATTGTAATTTTGACTTGCATTTTCATAATGATCAACGATGATGACCATCTTTTCATTTCTCTGTTGGCCATCTAGTTGTCTTCTTTGGAGAACTGCCTATTGATATCTTCTGCCCATTTTTAATTGGATTATTTGTTTCTTGGGGTGTTGAGTTTTATAAGTTCATTATATACTTTGGGTATGAAATCTTTATTGGATATGTCATTTACAAATACGTTCTGCTGGGGTGCCTGGGTGGCTCGGTCAGTGGCTAAGCATCTGATGCTTCATTTCTGCTCAGGTTATGATCTCATGGTTCATGGGTTCAAGCCCCATGTTGGTCTCTGTGCTGACAGTGCTGAGCCTGATTGGGAATCTCTCCCTCTCTCTATGCCCCTCCTCTCTTTCTCGCTCTCAAAATAAATAAATCGACTTAAAAAAATACGTTCTCCCACTCAGTAGGTTGCCTTTTAGTTTTGTTGATTATTTCCTTCGTTGTGCACAACCTTTTTATTTTGATGGAGTCCCAACAGTTTGTTTTTGCTTTTGCTTTCCTTGCCTCAGGGGACCTATCTAGAAAAAAGTTGGTACAGCCAGTGTCCGAGAAATTACTGCCTGTGCTCTCTTCTAAGATTTGTATGGTCCCAGGTCTTACATTTAGGTCTCTGATCCATTTTGAATTTAGTTTTGTGTATGGTGTAAGAAAGTGGTCCAGTTTCATTCTTTTGCTCGTTGCTGTCCAGTTTTCCCAACACCATTTGTGGAAGAGATGGTCTTCTCCCTGGTACCATATTTTCTTCATCCGCTGATGACATTTAGGCTGTTTCCATATCTTGGCTTGGTTTCCATGTAAATAATGCTGTAATGAATATGAGGGTGCATATATCTTTTCAAATTGGTGCTTTTTGTATCTTTTCAGTTGAGTATGCAGAAATGTACTGATTGGATCACTTGATAGGTCTATTTTTAATTGTCTGAAAAACCTCCATACTGTTTTCCACAGTGGCTGCACCAGTTTACATTCCCACCCGCAGGGCACAAGGGTTCCCTTTTTTCCACATCCTTGCCGGTACTTGTCATTTCTTGTCTTTTTGATGATAGCCACTCTAACAGATATGGGATGTCATCTCACTGTGGTTTAGATTTGCGTTTTGCATAATTCTTCTTTACTGTAGAAATCATTTACTTCCTCACTGAGCGTACGAGGAGTCCAGAAAGATCTGTCTCAAACTAGGATGCGACTGACAAGCTTAAATTTTTTGGTGCGCCAACATGTACACAGAATCCCTTTACATGAATGTGGCATTTACCCCCCACAACATATAGGTCCAGAACTCATCATGTGATTGGCAGCTAAGACACATGGCATAGATTAGAATGAGGCTCTCAGTACTCTTTGAGTAGCACAACTGTCAATGAAATAAGTCTACATTTGTATGACCGTCATTTACCTCCACATTAACATATGAAGAGTCTAGAAGTAACTCTGGGATTTACCAGGACGTGAGTGCTACCTCTTTGCTTGTACAGCGTATCCAAATATACAAGGATAAATGTGCTTCCATGCAAGCATTATTTACGTCCACAGTGAACACATGAAAAGATTAGAAACCTCCACGGCATAGACGAGGATATGACTATCACCACTTCCGTTTTGCAATGTACCCAAAATATGGCACAATCTAATCTCATGTGGCCAACACATACTGCCACATTGAATATATGAGGAATCCATATATTCCTCATGACGTAAGATTCATGACGTAGACCGTAATATGAAGAGAATCCCTTAAATTGTGGAGTATACCCACAATTTTTTTACACAAGACTGTCACTAACTACACAGTAACCATATGAGAAATCCCAGAAATTTACACAGTATATACGACAACATAAGTGACAGCTTGTGTAGTGCCAATATCCATCCATCCTTCCTTCTTCTGAATTCCAAAGTTCAGATTCCCTGAAGTTTAGCTGGGTAAATTCTAGACCATGTGTGTAAGACACATGAAACTTCTAGGAAGGGTCCTTAAAGTGAGGTAGACGCTCTTCTCCTCCTTCTTCCCCTTTTCCTGCAAACCTGAATGGGAATGTGATGGTTGAGGCTATAGCAGCCATCATGGGACATGAGGCAGAAGCTATGAGTTGAGGATAGTGGAGCAACAAACTGGACTGGGCCAGGACCCTTAATGACTGTTGACTCGCTATACCAGCTCTGGGCTGCTGATTTTGACCGGTGACTTGAAAGCTAACTTGCTTAAGCCATTGTTAATTTAGGATATGAGTTATGTACATATGTGCCAGGCTATGGGATCCACAACCGTGTGACCAAGTATCAGTGTAGATGTGGCTGAAGGTATTTTTTAGATGTGATTGACATTTAAGTAGGTACACTTTGAGTAAAGTAGATTTCTCTCCATAACGTAGGTGGGCCTCATCCAATCAGTTGAAGGTCTTACGAGAACAGACTGAGGTCCACAGCAAAGGAAGGAATTTTGCCTCCGGATGGCCTTTGAACTGAAGACATTAATTCCTGTGGGTATTTGCAGCTTCTCAGCCTGCTCTGCAGATCTAGGACTTTCTAGCTCCTGCTACCACATGAGGAAATTCCTTAAAATCACTCATCTCCAGAGAGAGAGAAAGAAAAAGAGGCATAGATATGTATTCTGTTTCTCTGAAGAACCCTGACTTATACACCAACGAATTTAGTTTCCAACTTTTTTCACTTCATGGTAGTCTGTTTTTGCAGGCTGACGACAAATTTAAAGACCACTAAATGCTGGAGAAACCAGCTATGAGCCAACAGTGTGACTTGTAGCAAGGGGCTTTCTATCTCTAAAATTGGGTCCATATAGGTGCTAATTAGGTAATGATACTCTACATTTATCACAGAAGTGTTCTGAGAACAAAACAGTTGTGTTCTTCGGAAAACAAAGGCATTCAGGAAAAACCTCTTCAAAATGGTTAGGTACTTAGTAAATGTGAGACTACTATTTTTGACATTGAAACCAAGTAATCTGTCAAGTGTCAGGTACACTTGTGTTTTTGCAAAACATTTGTGTGTTTGCAAAATTCCATTCATAACTGGGGGATGTTGACCTGTTATTGGGTCAAATAGAAGGGCGAAGTGTACACTACCTGCTCGTGCCCAGATGCCCACCGTCGTGATTTTGAAGGGTTTTGGAGGTCTTGCCAAAATTGCTTAGCAAGGTGTACCTGGGTGGCTTAGTCTGTTTGAGCATCTGACTCTCGATTTCAGCTCAGGTCATGGATCGAGTCGTGCGTCAGGCTCTCTGTTGACTGTGCAGCCTGCTTGAGATATTCTCTCTCTCTCTCACTCTCACTCTCTCTCTCTCTCTCTCTCTCTCTCCACCTCCCTCCCCCCACCACCCCGTCTCTCTCCCCAACTCGCACGCACACTCTCTCTCTCTAAAATAATTTTTAAAAAGTGTATACTAAGATACATGCCTTCTTCACCTCTACCTATATGGCTGGATCTTAGCATCAGAAGTTCACTGGCTACAGAAGTATCACTTGTCCTTGACCTAAATGGTAGCCTATGTTTCAGGACTCTTCCTACGACTTCCCTTTCTTATCAACAACCACTTTAAAAAAACAAAACCGGGGCGCCTGGGTGGCGCAGTCGGTTAAGCGTCCGACTTCAGCCAGGTCACGATCTCGCGGTCCGTGAGTTCGAGCCCCGCGTCAGGCTCTGGGCTGATGGCTCGGAGCCTGGAGCCTGTTTCCGATTCTGTGTCTCCCTCTCTCTCTGTCCCTCCCCTGGTCATGCTCTGTCTCTCTCTGTCCCAAAAATAAATAAAAAACGTTGAAAAAAAAATTAAAAAAAAAAAAACAAAACCAAAATTCTCTTACATGATGTATTCTATATACGTAATTATCCATATTTGGAGTTTTGCCTCACTGCCTTTGTTGCGTCCCCAAACTCCTTCTCTCATAGGGTTTTGATTGCCTCTGTCTATTAAGACTCCGACCCTCCCTGACACAAACCGTTTTCCAGCATTCTTCTGTTAGCCCTGTTGGTTTCTGCCACATCAATGTCTTTGTTCTTCCTATTAAGTCCTCCTCACTATGCACACCCCCATCACACTCACCCTTATTTTCTGGAGCATATCGCTCTTTATCATCTTCTTGGGTCTATGTGTTTTTTCTTGCCTGTACACGTTCTGGATTACTGTAATTCCTTTTCTTCCACGATTTTATTTAAATTTAAGCTACTTAACGTATAGTGTGGTCCTGGTTTCAAGAGTAGAATTTAGTGATTTATCACTTACACGTAACACTACTGTCACATATTTTATGAGGGATCTCTTCTGCAGGGGAAGTCTGGGTTTCACCTTCTTAACCTTAGGTATAATTGCGACCCTCACTATTCAGGCCATTCTTGCAATTGGAAAAAAGGTCAAGGGCTACCTCCTGAAAAGCAGTATTTGGCACAAATCAGCAACAATTTTTAAAATTAAGGGTTTTTTTGGGGGGGGGATAGATAACAGGGACTCATGGTACGAAAAGGGAAATAGTTCCTCAGGCACCCAATTCCTTTGCTAATGGTAATGAAAATGACCATTTTCATGTGAATTCTTCCAGAGATATTCTTCCATTTAAAACACACACACACACACACACACACACACACAGTCCATGCTGCTGGATAGGAAGAACAAATATTGTTAAAATATCTACACTACCCAAAGCAATCTATACATTTAATGCAATGCCTATCAAAATACCAATAGCATTTTTCACAGAACTAGAATAAGGAATCCTAAAATTCATGTGAAACCACAAAAGACCCTGAATAGCCAAAGCAGCTTTGAAAAAGAAAAGCAAAGCTGGAGGCATCACAATTTCAGACTTCAGGTTATACTCTAAAACTGTAGTAATCAAAACAGTATGGTGCTGGCACAAAAATAGAAACATGGATCAACGGAACAGAGGAGAAAACCCAGAAATAAACCCACAGTTATTTGGCCAATTAATCTTTGACAACGTGGGAAAGAATATCCCACCCCCCCCCCCCAAAAAAAAGAAGACAGTTTCCAAAAAAAATGGTGTTGGGAAAACTGGCCAGATACATGCAAAAGAATGAGACTTTCTTTCGCCATACCCAAAAATAAACTCAAAGTGGATTAAAGGCCCAAATGTGAGACTTGAAACCATAAAAATCCTAGAAGAGAACACAGGCAGTAATGTCTCTGACACTGGCTGTAACCACGTTTGTCTACGAATGTGTCCTGAGGCAAGGAAAAACAAAAGCAAAAATAAACTATTGGGACTACATCAAAATACAAAGCTTTTGTACAGCGAGGGAAACAACCAACAAAACTAAAAGGCGACCTAAGGAATGGGAGAAGATATTTGCAAATGACTTATCTAATTAAGGGTTACTCTCCAAAATATATAGAGAACTTACATAAGTCACCACCCAAACAAGAAATAACCCAATTTAAAAATGGACAGAAGACACGAATAGACATTTTCCCAAACAAGACATCCAGATGGCCAACAGACACATGAAAAGATACTTAGCATCACTCATCATCAGGGAAATACAAATCAAAACCATAACGAGGTATCACCTCACACCTGTCAGAATGGCTAAAATCAACAACACAAAAACAACAGGTATTGGCAAGGATGTAGAGAAACGGGAACCCTCTTGCACTGTTGGTGGGAATGTAAACTGGTACAGCCACTCCAGAAAACAGTATGGAGGTTACCCAAAACGTTAAAAATAGCACTACCCTACGATCCAGCAATTGTACTACTGGGTATTTACCCAAAGAAGACAAACATACTAATTCAAAGGGATACGTGCACATCGATGTTTACAGTAGCGTTTTTTACAACAGTCAAATTATGGAAGCAGCCCAAGTATCAATCCAGAGATGGATGGATAAAGGAGAGGCAGCAAAATATACTGAAACATTATAATGCTACAAAAAAAAAATGAAACCTTGCCATTTGCAACAACATGGATGGAATGGTCAGGGCTATAGTATATAATGCTAAGTGAAATAAGTCGGTCAGAGAAAGACAAATATATGATTTCACTCCCATGTGGAATTTAAGAAGCAAATGAGCAAAGGAAAAAGAGACAGCCAGACAAATCAAGAATCGGACTCTTAATGTAGAGAACTGATAGTTACCAGAGGGGAGGGGGATTGGGGATGGGTGAAAACAGTGATGGGAATCAAGAGCGCACTTATCATGATGAGCACTGAGTAATGTATAGAATTTATGAATGACTATATTGTACTCTTGAAAGTAATGTAACAGTATATGTTAACTATATTGGAATTAAAATTAAAAAAACAGAAAGAGGGGGAGAGAGAGGACGTATATTGCGTCCACATAATTCAAGTCCTTTTTTTTTCATTTAACAATATATCTTGAAAATTGTTTTATATCAATAGCCATACAATGGCTTCATCCTTTTAAATGAATGTGTTATGTTCCATTCTACAGATGGACCGTAATTTATCCAATTCCTTATTGGAAGACACTTGGGTAATTTCTAATCTCTTGCGGTTATAAAAAAGCTACAACTTTTTTGGATACACCTACACACTGAAAATTGGATAAATTATAGATGAACCATAATTTATCCAATTCCATACTGGGAAGCACTTGAGTAATTTCCAATATCTTGCTGTTGTTATAAAAAATGCTACAATGGATATCGCTATACACCCATCATTTCACACACACGTGAAGATATCCATGATAAATAACTAAGACTGAAACTGCCTAGTCAGAGGGTTTGTGTAATTACATTTTTGTGTGTGGGTATCTTCGGTCATTTGTAGAAGGGAAAATGGAATCACTTTCTAGTTCCAATTTATATTTCTTCGATTACAGTAAAGTCGAATATCTTCTCTCAGCAAATTTTATAAAGACTTCATGTCGATTGTTCCATGGGTTATCCAGCTGCAGTCTTCTCCACTCCGAGCAAGTTCTCCAGTGTTCTAGAAAATCATCCTCTTTTCAAGGTTCCCTTAAGGAACTGGGAAGAGGCTCAGGGCTCCTAGGCTGAAGGGTCCCTACTAGCGAGACCCAGACGGTATAGCGTCACCATTGCATCTGTTTTCTGCATTTCCTGTCTTCTGATTCACTGATGGTTACCTCGGTTTTTTCCACCCAAGGGCTATAGCATTCTCAGCCTGTTGCGGAAGGAGGCCACCAGACATTCCTTCTATTCGTCTTGGCTGGCCAGGGTTTTTAGACTCTCTGTGTTAGTCAGAGAAGCAGAACTACTAGAATGTTCTGCACACACACAATCTGAGTACGGTATGTAATTTGAATATTATACCTATAACCTGTATGCCGTACACGGTATGTATGAATTATATATTTATTATAGGGATCTGACCTCATCCAACTGTGGGACCTAGTTAAAAAATCGACATATGTCTGTTGTTTCTAAGGCTGTTGATGATGAAGCCCGAAGGCTCAGGAAGGCAGTCGGGAAGGAAACAAACGTGAAATGTGAGAACCAAGAACAAGCTGGAACCTTTGAGGCTCAACAGGGACCCAGGAAGGGAGACTGGAATCTTCATTAGTCTCTCTAGCCTTGAAGCCCCCAGTCTCGATGATGGGGGTGTCCCAAAGGAGAAGCTGGTACCTCTTGCAAAGCGTTAAGCACACAGTTGGCCTGGGAGTGAGAGCAGCAAGAGGAGGAGGTGACAGAGGTTGGAAGGGCTAAGGACCCTGCTGCTGCCGTATGCCAGGCGGGCAATCCGGCAGACAGGTGACCCATCTTGTGAACAAGTCGCAGAAGGTCTCGTGATCCCCGTCGAACTGGAACTCTGCAGGAAAGACAGGTCTGGGCAATGGACCTTGCAACAACAGACATTTAGTATTGATGATTTCTCGGGACCACGCGGGCCCATGGGGCAGGTGTCCTTCCCTGGCCGGGATGTGCTGGAGGCAGAGTGGTCTGGGATGTCTTCACCCATGACCTCAGATTGTACTGAAACGTACGTGCAGCCACTCCTTTTTGCAGGCTTGACTGGTGTCTCACATAAGCTTATCACTTGTCATCTCGCGTTCTTCCTTTTCAGTACACCTGTGGATATGTCTCCCACGAAGACACTGCACGTGTCACCTGCACCCGACCACATATGGGGAGGCCCTCACTCCATGATATTGCTGTTTGCATCAAGGGAACGCGCCTCCTAGGTTCTTCATGCTGTGAACCCTCAAGGTATCAACACATCGTCTCATTCTCTGGAGGCCTTGATGTACCAAAGCCAGGCGACTGTTACGTGCAGAAGCGGGGAAAATGTCCACTCTCCCACTCAACGCTTATCTCCTGGACAGAGACCAAGACCTGCTGGTGCCTCTGTGCCAACAGTTCCTTTTGTTTTATTTATTTATTTACTTACTTAAATTTTTTTTTTTTTTATTTTTTAACATTTATTTATTATTGAGAGACAGAGCGTGAGCAGGGGAGGGGCAGAGAGAGGGGGAGACTCAGGATCCGGAGCAGGCTCCAGGCTCCGAGCTGTCAGCACGGAGCCCGACGCGGCGCTCGAACGCATGAACTGTGAGATCATGACCGGAGCCGAAGTCGATCGCTTCACCGGCTGAGCCACCCAGGCGCCCCCTTACAATGTTTTTTTGACATTTATTTATTTTTGAGAGTACGAGACAGAGGAGGAGTGGGCGAGGGGCGGAGAGAGAGGGAGCCGCAGAATTCCAAGCAGGCTCCAGGCTCCGAGCTGTTCAGCACAGAGCCCGACGCGGGGCTCGAACTCATGAGTGGTGAGATCATGACCTCAGCTGCAGCTGGACGTTGAACCGACTGAGCTACGCAGACGCCCCCGACATTTCCTCTGAGAACCAGTGCCTCAGCTTCTGTCCACAGGCCACATCCCCCAACGGTACGTCATGAGTCCAGGGGTAAGGAACACATCTCTGGGACAAACATCAGGCTGTTCTTTGCATTTCCTGAAGGTATCCTCGTACAAATAGTCCTCCTGACCTTACCAGTTCATCAGGCAAGCCCAACCCCCAACTCCAGCGAAGGCTTTCCCGGCCCTTCTCCTTCTGTTCCCTTTCCATTCGCCCCCACCTTGTCCCCCGCTACCTCTGGGTCTTTGAGCTCTAGACACAGCAAACTATTGGCTCTTCCCTCAATACGCATCAGTGTTCACATCTCCTTAATTTCACCCATGCTGCTCTTTGCCCTTGGAATATCATTTTACCAATTTCTACTTGGAGATCGCTTCTTTTTTCTTCATGACTCAGCTCCAATGTTTATTCCCCTGTCAAATTTTCCTCAAGGCTTTGGCCGTAACTAATTACTCCGGGAGCACCTTTGAAATAGTGTCTCTACTCAAGCATTTATGATATTCTGACTTGAGACTCTTTATGACTCAACCTTGGCAGCCTCTAACTGCGAAGTCCAACCCAAACAGTTGCTTGATGACAGGCGCCTATCGTCCAGCCTCTGACACAAAGGTTAAGAGGAGAAAAATACCTAAGATGGCAATCATGAAATGACTGAATAAAGAAGGAATGATTAGGGGCGCCTGGTGGTTCAGCCGGTTGAGTGTCCAACCGCGGCTCAGGTCATGTTCTCACGGTTTGCGGGTCGAGCCCCACGTCAGGCTCTGGGCTGACGGCTTGGAGCCTGGAACCTGCTTCATTCTATGTCTCCCTCTCTCTCTCTCTGTCCCTCCCCCACTCGAGCTGTTTCTCTCTCTCCGAGGAATAAATAAGTGTTAAAAAAATAATTTAAAAAAGGAGGAATGATTGGAAGGTAAGACAGCCCGTGGGAGCTACATGGCAATGCCACGGTTGAGGGCACGGTTGAGGGCAAGTGTTGCCCTGGTTCTGGGTGTGACATGCTATTTGAGGACACTAAGAAGGGAATGTGCTGGAATCCTTGACTACCTGGAGAAGGCGCTTTGATCAGGTACATTCAAAGCAAAGAGGCACAGTTCTTCAAACCGGAACTTGTCCCCATCTGGGCACTTGGCTGAAGGTATTTGTGCGCCAGGTATTCTGGATGTCCTAGGTGACCCTGAAATAAGAGTGTCCTGAGGGGGCTCACAGGTCTTGGTTCTCAGAGGGTTGACGGGGTCTAGACCGACACAAAGCTGTTCCTGGTGGGCGTGTGTTTGTAATAGCAAATGAGGCACTCAATTGGTACATTAAGGGGATAAATAATAGAAAATAGTTCCAGTTTTAAACTGGGCAGCTAGGTACATAGGGGACTGTGTACGATACATTTCTGTAAACGGCCTCGTTTTCCCTGCCTTTTATCCTGTTCCCTGAATTTCTATAATTGTGTCTTTTACGTATGGCAATATTCCAAGCCTTTTTTAAGACTTGGTTTTTTAGAGCAATTGTAGTTTCACAGCAACATTAAGCAAAGGTTTCCCATTTACTCCCTGCCCATGCATGCTCGTTTTATTTTCCACTCTATTCCTTTTACTAAATAGAACACAGAAACCCCGAATAAGCAAAAGGGGAGAGGGAGAACATTTTTTCCCCAAGTAGCATCTTTGAAAGAGAATCACTCTTAATTTTTTGATGGCTACCCTTACGCGGATAAAACTTTCCCGCAGTAATCTTGCTTATGACCTGAGCGGAAAATAACTTTCCTCACACACCGTAACTTTGTAAAAGATTTACTCCCTTGTGTAGAAAAGGTAACACATATGCATAATACAAGTTTCCAAAGTCACCGAAGGGTATATAGCTCTTCCGTACCCTCTCAGAGATAATATAGATAATATAGACAATAATGTAATAATAATCTCTCTCTCTCTCTCTCTCTCTCTCTCTCTCTCTCTCTCTCCTACAAATGGCAGCAGAGCCGAAACCTTACACAACATCTTGTTTGTATAACTTACAGTGGATCTTGGAGATCCGTTACATTGCAGCTCACCGAAATGTTCAACGTTTTGGCTACGTCGCAAGGACTAACACAGCTGAAGATACCCCTTTTTTTACTAAGACTAAGACGGTTGGACAAATTAAGAGAAGCTAATGCCTGCTGACGGATACTGAGAACTGCTAACACCAAGGGGCACAGGGAAGAGAGACGAAGCATTGAAGCAGAGAACGCGAGCTACGGAGTGGGCGGTGAGAAATGACCAGAGGCTGGGAAATGGCGGGGCAGGAGTGGCTTCTTTCTAGCTGGGAAGAAGTGGAGGGGCCACGGTCAGTGACTGGAGACCGGGAGGGAAAGAGAAATTTGGGGAAACGAACGGGCAAGAACTACCGAGATGCCGAGGCCTCTGGTTTTTGTTCTACTCGGCATACGGACAAGCACATTCCTACCTAGTGGCAGGCCCCCCGGTTTCTGCTTCCCCGCACGTTCTCACGGCCTGTCTATTCCATGTGCTGTCTGAAGTTGGTTCTCCTGCCTGTGGCAACCCTCCTTTCCCTGCTTGAGGGCTGGGACAGGTGCCAGGAGGAAATCAACCTCCCCTCCCCTGAGACTCTTTTCTGTTCTCCCAGGGATCCAAGACCCTCAGTACACTTCCTAGCACAGGGCTAGAGCGTTCACTTTTCACAGATTCTCTGTTTTTCGTTTTGTTTTGTTTTGTTTTGCCTCGAGGTGAGAAATCCTGCAGAATTAATGGCTGCTCCATTAATTTTCCTAAGAGAACAGGTTCTACGAGAACAGGTCTTCTGCCAACCCTCCAAGGGGCCCAGGCTACACTTTGTGTTAAAATTCTTGGATCGGGGCAGGGATTTCTGCTTACCCCCAGCGACAGACCTCCAGGTGGATCAAAGGGCAGGTCTCCTTTATGAAAGTTGGGGCTGTGTTTCGTACAATGCGTAAAACAGTTCTCAGGACAGGCTCTGTGTTCAACCACAAAAACTATACTGAGTAGCATTAAGGGGAAATAATAAATGAGTAGACAGAAATGTGGTTAGGTTCCCAGGCTAGCAAAGAGCGGCTGATTCCGGCAGAATGGAGGTGGGGCCTCTGGGAGGAGAACTACAGATCGGAGCCACTAGGCAAATAGCTTCAAAGGTTTCTGACCCGTGAGGCAGCTCTAAATGGGAGAGTAGATCCTTCCAGTTCCAAGCTCCAGGCGGAGTCATCTGGGCAGGGACTGCAATTCTGGGGCTGGGGAGTGAAGACTTTAATGGCAACTGGGAAAGCTTCAGGAGGGAGAAGCCCATACTGGGTTCGGAGCTGAGGGGCTGCAGGGGCAGGATCCGGGAGGCAATGAGCCCTGGGGAGTGGGGGGGGGGGGGAAGAAAAGCTCCTGTGGACGGAGAGGTTGCTCGCCTCTTCCTTTCTCATCCATATCACTGGGCAGTTTCTTCCGGTGAAAACCTGAAACCTCACAGGGAAGAGGGTGCGGCGGAAGGAGAGGGAGGAGGAAGAGCAGCTGAGAAGTTGTTTTTCCTGAATTCCAGAACAGGATTTTCTCTTCCCTCGTTTCGTCCTGGTAGATTCTGCCCACGCAAGTAGGGTTTCCTGCCCCTGAACGCCCTTCCTTTCTTGCGGAGACGTTCCCCCTTGCTTTGACCTGGGAAGGCAGGAAGGTTGGCAGAAGCCCTGTTCCAGAGAGAGGCATTTTCTGGAGCACACGTGGGCAGAAGGACCAAGTGGGGGGCAGCCAGTTGGCATTTTCACGCTTTTTCACAGATGAAAGTGACTAACTTTTGTTACTAGATGAAGAGTCTCTCACTGGCTGGAGAATTGCAGTTCCCCTTAGGAAAACCACCTCTTGCCTTGGAAGTTAACACACGAACCCATTTTCGGGGAATGAGTAACAATTTAGTGGAATGCTGCCATTATTTTTAGAAAGAGGAAATATACCCCAAGACGGCTAATTCTTGAGGTCGTAAACGGTAAAGGAAATGGTTCTATTGTTACACCCATGAGTGTTCCAGTGCCCTGGCCTTCTCCAGGAACAGGTGTGCTCTTCAACGGGTGTCTGTCATATGCTCAGTGTGACAGAGACCACATCATTTTCCCATCTGCAGCCTTGGTCACCACATCCTGATCTTGATAATCTGAAATGTAAACTGAACTCGGCTCCTTTTAGGACTCTATTCTTAGTGACTTATGTGAATTAACTTCTTGCCTAAATTTCCACAAACTTCAGGTTTTTCCCTATGTGCTTTTTGCCTCGCCTTGAGGAAACGAAACATATGAACCAAGACCTTTTGATCACGTGATCACGTGATACGCAAAGAGGCAAGAGTATTTGTTTCACGTGTTTAAGTTGTTTCGTATATATCATTTTAGGTCTCCCCCCTCCCCCCAGGGTTTTAAGTTAGGGGATGTTTTCACAAAATGGCTGTGAAATCAGTCTTCTTGGGTTAAAATCCCAGCCCCGGGAGGGATTTTATGAGCTCTGTGTCCCTGCAAACCTCTCTGTGCCTCTGTTGCCTCGTGTTTAAAATAGGGCTAAGCTGGGCCCTGTTGGGAGGATGAAAGGAGCCAATACAGGTAAAGTTCCGAGAATAGTTTTTAGGCCACAGTAAGTGTTCATTAAATAAGTCTCGAACCGGTCATTCGAACCCCACTCAGGTCAATATAGGGAAAATGAGTCGGGGCAGTGGCAAAGGAATGAGCTTAGAATCCCAAAGACCTCGATGTTCATCTTTCAACCCTGATCCTTGCCTCATCTAGAAAATTATTTAACCTTGTTGAGCTCTAATGTCCTTACGTGCAAAATGGGAAGAACGGTATCCACTTTGTGACTGTTGCTGTGAGGCTTAAATAAAATAATAAATAACCACGTGTGGTAGAAATTCTAGGCTCAGCAACATGTACATAAATGAACGCTAAACTCGCTCTACCCAACTGCCCCGCGAACACTGCTCTCTGCTCTTTCTAGGTCGGTAGTTGTCCAAGTATGGTCCCCAAGGGTCCAGGAGGTCAAAACCATGTTCACAATAGTTCTAAGACGCTATGTGCCCTTTGCACTGTATTGACATTTGCACTGAATGTGCAAAAGCAGGAAAAACAAAATTCTGGCCCCTTGGCCCACGTCAAGGCAGGGGCACCCCATGCCATGAGTCATCATGTGAGTCTTTATCAGCACACACAGTGAAAAAAAGGTGTCTAACAAAAGCGTGTCCTTGATGAAGCCGCACGAAACATTCACTTTATTACACCCCAACCCTTGAGTCCATTTTAAAAAAATGATCTGTCAGGAAACGTGAAGTACAGATGGAGCACTCGGGCCACGTGCTGAATGAAGTAGGATCGTTGCTTTCAGGAAAGGATGCGAATGAGTCACAAAGCCAAAGCAGCCGCTCTTCTCATGGAACACCATTTTCACTTGAAAGAACAACGGACAAACTATGGCTATTCAGACTTGGGATTTGGGCAGAAATTTTCTTGACAAGGAACAGAGTCTGTTGCTTCAAGGAAAACAGCTGGCAGTATATGTTGCCGCTGAGAGAGTTTTCAAATGAAAACGAAAATTTGAGAAAACGCGATCCACCGTTATGATCTTGACGACCTCCCGATACTTAGAGACGTCCTAATGAGATGGATCGTGATGTCGATGTGATTTTTTGATGTTACACAACAGGAAATGCGCCAGCATTGGCAGGAGCCACGTAACTCCGTGAACCAGGAATTTTTCAAATGGCCAACGCATGACATTACAAAATAACGCGTGAGTCAAAGATACATTCGAAGCGTAAGATAGGCCAGTGGGTCTTAATGGAACAGCGCATGAAAAATTCACTGATGTGGTTTCAGACTTCACATTCAATAAACCTTCAAGAAGTTATCATTTAATGAAGTTTGGTGTTATGTCAAAGAAGGGCATCCACAATGGTCTGAAAAGCCTATTAAAATACCCCCCCCCCTTTTGCAACTGCTTGTTTCTGAAAGGCTGGATTTTCTTCATACACTTCAAGCTGAAGTTTCTTTTTTTAATTGAAATGTTTAAAAGATTTCATTTTTGGGGCGCCTGGGTGGCTCAGTCAGTTGGGCGTCCGACTTTGGCTCAGGTCATGATCTCGCGGTCCGTGGGTTCGAGCCCCGCGTCGGGCTCTGTGCTGACAGCTCAGAGCCTGGAGCCTGTTTCGGATTCTGTGTCTCCTCTTTCTCTGACCCTCCCCTGTTCATGCTCTCTCTCTCTCTGTCTCAAAAATAAATAAATGTTAAAAACAATTTTTTTTTAAAAAACAAAATTTCATTTTTAAGTAACCTCTGCACCCAACGTGGAGTCTGAACTTACAACTCTGAGATCAAGAGTTGCGTGCTCCACCAACTGAGCCCGCCAGGTGCCCCCGAGTTGAAGTCTGTAACCAAAACGACGGTCTGATGGATTAAATACAGAAGCTAGCTGTCTTCTATAAACCAATGTCGATGAAATTTATAAAAAAGGAAGATAATTCTACTCTCGGTGCTTTTAGAAAAGTGTTTTTCTTAAAAATCATGTTATTCCCCTCCTCCCAGCTCTTTCTCTGTCTCTCGAAATAAATAAATAGACTTGAAATAAAGAGACTTTCTCTTAGTTTTAATCTCTATTATGAGAAACATCAACACAACCCACCTGAACAGAATCTCTTAGGCATCCTCACTCATTTCTAGGTGTATAAAGGGATCCCGACTCCAAAACATTTGACAGCTGCTGCTTTGGACCAAAAGTTCTGAACGTTTAAAAAATGGTCGGAATCACCTGAAGAACTTTTCAGAAACACTGGTGCCTGCCCCCACCGCCTAGATAAATTAAATCAGAATCTCCGGGGTTGGAGCCTGGGCATTAGTAAACAGGTTTATTTTGAAACCCTCCAAATGGCATAATGTACACCCAGGGTTAAACACTATTGCCAAACGCGTCCGATCATAAAAATCATCTGAGACTCTTGTCACATGTAGCAGCCTCAGGTCCCTTCCTAGATTTAATGTAGCCCGTCTCTGGGGGAAGTGGCCAGGAAATCTGTTTTTTTCAGCATCTCAGGTGATTCTTAAAATGAGACAACTTGGGGAAACACCACACCATTCTCTTCCTGACCTCCTCATTCTTTTTTAAAAAATGTTTTACGTATGTATGTATGTATTTACTTACTTATTTAACATTGATTTACCTTTTTGAGGGGTGGCAGAGAGAGAGGGAGAGAGAAAATCCCAAGCAGGTTCCTCGTTGTTGGCAAAGAACCCACCACGGCTCACGAACTGTGAGATCATGACCTGAGCCGAGATCAAGAGTTGGACATTTAACCAACTGAGCCACTCAGGCGCCTCTGTCTGTCTGTCTGTCTATCTATCTATCTATCTATCTTCCTTCAAGTTAGTTAACAGACAGTGTAGTATTGGTTTCAGGAGTACAACCCAGTGATTCATCACTTCCATATAACACCCTCATTTGTGATGGCAGGCTAGCTAAGGCGTTAGCTGTTAACAAAGGCATTACTTGACTAAGTTCAACCCACAAAGTTTGGAGCGCACACCTTAAAACTTCCCCTGGGAAATTACCTTCTAATGTGAGATGTGGCATGCGGAAATGCCTTTAGAATGGCAAGGAATAAAGAGAGAGTTACTGATTATTTGCATGGAGGGACTTTCTCCCGGGTCACTCAAGTTGCACACAGTTTTGTGGGAAGTGCTTTCTAAATTTGGGCTGGGTTGGGTGAGTGGATTCTGCACACAGAGCCGACTTTTCAGGCCAAGGGTCTGGAGGGGCCTGTGTCAGGGGACTGGCAAGAACCAGTTTTTCTCGATTTGATCGTCTTGTACCCAGGATCAAAGCTTTGTCAATACAATAGTTGCATTTCCTCATGAGCTGTAAGGAGGCCAACAGATCCTCGGAGGGGTACAAATGGATGGATTACCTTGAAGAAGAGACAGGAGAGCGGTTTATGGGAATCACTGGGGAGAAGTGAAACTTGCCGCAAGAGAATACGCCCTCAAATTCCTACTTTTTATCTTTGGGTGAAACAGGAAGAAGGCACTGCCAGTGTTAAATGGTAATTTCCTGTCTACAATGCCACAGTCGTTCTTCTTGCTGGTCCCAGAGACTAGAAATCACTCAAGTACGAGTGAGCAGAGGCAGAAATTGGGCCTTAGCAGTTTTCATGTACTAGACGACCAATGTCTGGCTCTCATCATAAACGTTCAATGACAGTCGTGATCACTTGTCTGGAGCTCACTGTTAAAAAGTTCCAAAAATATTAAGAAGTCTATACGGAGCATCTCTCTAACGTAACTGGCGTGTAATGAAGCAAACTTGCAAAAACCTTTAAGAAAAACAGGACAGTCGGAAAAGATAACCATAAAGCTGAAGACAAGATTTTCCTCTGGGGAGTGGAAAGGATGGGACTAGGAGAGGAGACTTTTCCCTTTATAGCTCTCTGCCATTACATATTTTTAACTATGAGTAGCTAGTCTCTAGACTGTTTCTAAATGACACGTTTACAGTTTGAATTACGTAATCCTATAACAGGAGCCCTTCTAGGGACCTCGGAGACTCCTCCGTCATCCCCGAACCCAACCCTCTGAATTGCTCCAACTTCCTGTTCACTGGTATCTACAAGTGGCAGCGGTTGGGATGCTGACAATTCTCTTCCACCAAGAGAGAGAATTTTTTTCAAACAAATCTTAATGTTTATTTTTTGAGAGACGGAGAAAGACAGGGCGTGGGCCAGGGAGGGGCGGAGAGAGAGGCAGACACGGAATCCAAAGCAGGCTCCGGGCTCCGCGCTGTCGGCACAGAGCCCGACGCGGGGCTCGAACGCACGAACCGTGAGATCATGACCTGAGCCGAAGTCGGACGCTGAACCGACTGAGCCACCCAGGCGCCCCTTTTGAACATGGTAGAACCTTTTGAACATGGGTTGGCCACGTGGTTTGCTTTGGTCAATGGGAATGTTAGCGAATGTGCCACAAGCAAAAGCTTAAAGAAGACTGGTTCACCGGGGCCTGTACCGTGGTGCTCTTCTCACCTGTCTACCTGGTTGACGACGACAGACGAAGGCCCGTGTGTACTCACTGCCCTAGCCAACCACTACACGTGTTGGCAAGGAAATGGATTCTCTGATTTTCTGACTGACCACAAGCACATGAGCAACCCCAGATGAGATCAGGCTGGCCCAGCCCAGGAGAAGCCTCCTACAGAAGTAGGAACTGAATCAATGGTGGTTGTTTTAAATCTCAAAGTTTTGGTATGGTTTGTTATGCCGCAGCTGATAACTGAGGCAGCCTTCAAATGATCAATTCCCTGCTCTAGTCAAATAGGTCCATTCAATCGCCACCACAAACCACTGTGCATACGCTTTTGTTCGTACCCCGTCCCTGTGTATGTTCCCTATCTTCGCTTTTTATCCGAGACCTACCTGTCTTCTTCCTTTTTTGTAAATGTTTCTTTTAGTTTTGAGAGAGAGAGACAGAGACAGAGAGAGAGACAGAGAGTGCGTAAGCCGGGGAGGGGCAGAGAGACAGGGAGACAAAGGATATGAATCGGGGTCTGTGCTGACAGCACAGAGCCCGATGCAGGCCTCCAACTCACGAACTGTGAACTCATGACCTGAGCGGAAGCTGAACGCTTAACTGACTCAGCCACCCAGGCGCCCCCATCTGTCTTCTTTGAAGATACTCTTGATCCCTCTACCTTTCCATGACCAAGAGCTTTCTTTTCTAAACTTTTGAAGTTGAACACAACAGAGGTCGATGAGAGGTAATCCAAAGTGATTTTATAGAAGTGTTCTGATTAAATTTTTCCTTTGCAACTTTATTACTATTAAACTCAATAGTCTATACTTCTTCGATACTCACGCGACACTCAAAAACTGTTATCTTTATATGCGTACGTCCAATGTCTGCCATTATATTGTTGACTCGAAAGGGTAGAAATGCTTCTTTATCTCTGTCTCAAAGTGCTCTGTACAAGACCTTATTTATACGACATAGACACTAGTCCTCTGGCTTTGGAGTCAAAAAGCCTGAGTTCAAATCCCTGGCACCTACCAGCTGGATGACCTTGGGCACAAGAATTAACTTCTCTGAAAGCCAACCTTTCCTAAATTAAAAAAAAAATCATATTTACCTGACCGAGTTATGTTGAGGATTAAAAGACAGATTTCAAACCTTCTTATTGGCATCGCACACACAGTAGTCACGCTACAAATGAAAACTTTTGCTAGAAATGAAGCCTCATGTTAAGGTGCAGACCGCAGTTTCCTTACAACCTGGCTACTCTAAGCGTGCTCCTATGCAGACGAACAGCACTGTCTGTCAGGCCCCTTGAGAGTACTAGAAATAGACAATGTCAGACCCCATTCCAGATGTACTGAATATATATAAATATATATATATATATAAAAAATATAAAAAAATATATAAAAATCTATATAAAAATATAGATTTTAAGAAGATTCCCAGGTAATTCCTGTGCATGGTAAAATTCGAGAAGTACTTCTTTAAAAGACCTTAAAATAAAGCCAAGAGACCTGTAAATTGATTTAACATGATATCTGGGCAATTAAGCACTCATATCCACTGGATTAGGTGCTCATCTAATCGCATTATTTGATGGGAACTTCTGATAATGAGCCCCCAAAAGAAAGCCTGGATCATCATCCATATCACAGTTCACCCAAGAGAGCTGGCAGAAAGGATTTCTTTTTTATCTAAACTTCTAAACTTGGTTTTTATCAAAACCAATGAATTAATTTCTGCTAAATGTGAATGCAGAGGGACTTAGAGGTTTAACACTTACCTTGAAAGGTTTGTTGTTGTTGTTGTTGTTGTTGTTGTTAGCCTCCAGCATCTTTCTTTTCATCCCTAGGAGTTAAAGAGCAAGGGAAAGACTTAGAAAGAATAGAAATTACTTTGTTGTTGTAAATGGTTATCTGTAAAAACAGGTTGCTTACACAGAGCTAGCTCTTAAACCCACAATCCGACATGTACATTACTTGAATTTTACCCAGTAGGGACAAGAACCAAAGGAGGGATGTGACTAGCAGGAGACAGAGATGGAAAATTTCTACCCCAGAAGACTCTCCACAAAGGGAGGAAATCTGGAGACTTAAGGGCTCAGAGGCACTATTTTCACTTCCCTGTTGCTTTGTGAAATGTTTTTGGACCGAAGTTCCAGTTTCTTCTCCATAGGCCTCATCTGTTCCTGGCTGCCTTTATAAACATGAGTCAGTACAATGGCATGATAAAAATAGAATTGAGGGGGGAAAAAAAACCCTAAGAACACGCATTCCAAAGAGAGTGCCCATTTTTAAAAATCTGAAACTTTCCCCCTTGTTTCAGATATCTGCCCGGATTACACAATCTGGTGGGATCAGAGCACACAAAGGTTAGGTAGGTTTAATTGTGCTAGGCCCTTTTACCGTTGGGCCAACATCTAAGAGCTGTTCTGTTGGCTTTCGTGAAGGAATCTATGACCTTCTAACTGCTTTGCAGCAGAAACTACAATTTTCATTAGAAGCCTGGGTATAGGGATTTATTTATTTATTTATTTATTTATTTACCCTTTTTTACTTTTTAATAGGAAATTTATTGTCAAATTGGTTTCCATACAACACCCAGTGCTCATCCCCAACAGGCGCCCTCCTCAATGCCCATCACCCACTTTTCCCTCTCCCTCCCCCACCCCCCATCAACCCTCAGTTTGTTCTCAGTTTTTAAGAGTCTCTTATGCTTTGGCTCTATAGGGAATTATTTAAATTGTTTGGGAGCTTTGCCCTCCAGAGCCACTGCCCTCAGTCAGGCTGGGAGACTATGATGTACTTGGATTTGAACTTTTACTACGCTCATTCTTTGTATTATAGTTCAGATTATCCTAAGAGAATGGAATCCATATCTTATCTCCAAACCCAATTTTTACCTATTGGTTTAAGATATCTTTTTCCTCTAATTCACTCCTTTAGGGAGGCATGAGTAGCAAGGGAAACTGACAGATTCAACTTTCTCCTTTCTTCCCTTCTTTTATACAAGTCTGAAAGGCAGGGGTGCCCGGGTGGCTCAGTCTGTCAAGCCTCCGACTTTGGCTGAGGTCATGATCTCGCAGTTTGCGAGTTCCAGCCCTGTGTCCGGCTCTGTGCCGACAGCTCGGTTCATGGAGCCTGCTTCGGATTCTGTGTCTCCCTCTCTTTCCCCCGCTCACCCTCTGTCTCTGCCTCTCTCTCTCTCTCAAAAATAACTAAATGTTTCAACAAAAAGTCTGAAAGGTAGACGAAAGAAAGAATGAGATGCACATGGGTTGAGGATTAAAACTGATGCATAAAAATTGAAATTCTCCACAGGTGTGGTTGAGTCTTTGGCCTCTTGGTCCTAACAGAAATAAATTAAGAGGCGAAAGCAGAGTTCATGCAAATACTCATTTGTGTGAGCTGCAAAGAACAGGTAAACAGACAACATCAGTAAAATGGAAATTCTCAGTTGCTCAACTAAGGAACAGAACAAGTTTTTCTCTTCAAGACCAATTCATGGTAGAGGAAGTGAAGCATTATCTTGACTCGAGGGGGAAGTGTCTCTGTGTCCCAAGACCTGAACCTTCGATGGGGTGGGGGGGAGAGGTAAGAGGTTAATAGAGAAAAATATGAAAACTAGGGAAGAGGGGCACGAGTGTGTACAAATGGTCAAAAAGAAGCAAGAACTTGTAGCTAAACTCTGTCCGACGTTTCTGGGGTAATTTGTTTCAGGGTAAATGACTGGGATTTCAAGTTTTGATGTTAGGAACTTTTTGCTAGACCGTTAAGGGAGAAAATGTCAAGTAAGAGCAAAGACGAAGAATTAGAAAGCAGAAACCGAAAGAGTTCACAGGGTTGCGAACCCCTTAAGCCTTCAGGTACTTGACTTGCTACCTCTGATTAATGCCAACCACTGGGCAACAGCCAACAAAAATGAGCCGTTCGATATACTACACAGGATTTTCAAATGACACGTACGGGGTGGAATGCAATGTGCCCTTTTAATTTATATCTCATTTCCAGGTTGAACCATTTTGCAACTGAAAGAAATTCAAATGCTTCAGAAACTTTACAGATGCAGTACTCATATGATTTGACGCCGAGATGAAAGTCTCTCTGAAGTGGAAAATGGGAGTTATTCAAGAGCAAACAGTATACATCACCATCAGTTGTATCCTAAATAACAAAGTCTCTGGTGCACAACAAGCCATTACAGCTTCGTAGGCATTCCGAATGTTGTACTTAATAAAGCAATTATAATCTGTCATCCCGTCCTCGGGAAGCAGTACTACTCCATAGCTTATGTTATGGATTTCTTCGGTAGAAATGAGACTTACTGAAGTATAACCAAGAATTTTAAAATGTCGTATTCATTTTACGCCATGCAATATGTGACGTGCTCCTAAACGCGAACATGTTCATGTTACTTTTTACAGAATACCACTTAAGATTGATCTTCTACGGAGGAAATGGATTACAACTGTATGCATAAAACTCTAACGGTGTCTTCAGGAAACAGTGATTATAAAAATGGCTAAGGTAAACTGTGAAAATGAATATGGGAAGACAGGGCTGTTTCTAAAGATGCCGTGAGTTACACGCTGTTTACCATTAGGCACTGTCAGATGGATACTAGGGCTTTTGTTTTGTTTACTTTCCCTAGAGGCACAGATCAAATTGAGTTATAAACCACCGTGGTCTATTGAGTCGAGTTGGCAGGCACTGGTGATTAATTTTGGGGGGAGATTAGGGATAAAGTGGAATTAGAGAGAATTTCAAAGTGCTGAGCCTGAGTAATGCTATAAAGATAAGTATACATGTAAATCCTGGGGTCAAAAGATTTAAGATTTGGCCTCGTTTACGTGAAGCAGTCAAATATCCACAAATGAAAACCTGGAGATCACAGGAGACACATGAGGGACTGGAGATACAGATTCACAGATCATCCAAAGAATATAATGGCAGATATGGCAAGCGATGAGTTCACGAAGATAAGACACTGGCGGGGGGGGGGGGGAGGGGTGGTGGGGGGAAGCAAGAATTTCAGTTCTAGGAAATGGAAGGTTGATAGGAAACCAATGAAAGTTCTTAGAAAGGATGAAGTGGGGAGGTAGGAGAATGAGTAGCAGCGTGCAGTGACACGAGATCCACCGGGTGACGGTAGGGGGATCTTCCTAAAGGAGGGGTTCTATCAATAAAGAACTGGCTAAATACATTATCACTGGAACGTGCTTGCACTGAAAGTCTACGTAGGTGTCAAGACGGTATGAGGTCAATCTACATGTACCGACACTGAAAAATTAATACAAAAAAAGCTAAGGGACAAAATAGTCTATGTAGTATCCGATCGTTGGTATACAAAAGGATGTACGTCATCTTCAGAAGGGTACACAAGAAAGTGACAATCCTAAGTGCCTCTGGGGTGGGTCCTGAGAACCATGAAATCACGACCTGAGCCAAAGTCGGATGTAGTATCCGAAATTAAAGTAGATACACATAAATGGAAAGACATCCGATGTTCTTGGATTGGACTGAGCCACCCAGGTGCCCCAGGAATAATATCCTTCTAGAGGCACAGAAATCAAGGCAGTAACTCTTTACCTACCATCCAAAAGACTGATAGAAAATCTCATTATAGGATTTTAGTTACACAGGATATAATTCTCCTTTATTTCAGTCAGCAAAGAGAAAGCAGTGTAAAGCCAATTTCATAAGCTCAGGTCTTGTCAAAAGAGAAATGGTAAGCCAACTTGACATAGTGCCAACTTCTTGTGTTTTTTAAATTATTATTTTTTTTTTTTAATTTTTTTTTTTTCAACATTTTTTATTTATTTTTGGGACAGAGAGAGACAGAGCATGAACGGGGGAGGGGCAGAGAGAGAGGGAGACACAGAATCGGAAACAGGCTCCAGGCTCCGAGCCATCAGCCCAGAGCCTGACGCGGGGCTCGAACTCACGGACCGCGAGATCGTGACCTGGCTGAAGTCGGACGCTTAACCGACTGCGCCACCCAGGCGCCCCTAAATTATTTTTTTAAAGTAGGCTCTACGCCCAAGGTGAGGCTGGAAACTCACTACCCCGAGATCAAGAGTCACATGCTCTACCGACTGAGCCAGCCAGGCGCCCAAACGTAGGGCTAACTTAAAAAAAATTTTTTTTTAAAGTTTATTTCTTTATTTAAAGAGAGACAAAGACAGTATGAGCGGGGGAGGGGAAGAGACAGGGATAGAGGGAGAATCCCAAGCAGGCTCTGCGCTGTCAGCACAGAGCCCCAGGAGGGGCTGGAACTTGCGAAGCTGTGAGATCATGACCTGAGCTGAAACCGAGAGTCGGACGCTTAACTGACTGAGCCAGCCAGGCGCCCTTGGGCTATCTTGTCGATGACGGAAAATATATCCTGCAAAGGATGATTGCCATAAAATGAATAACTTAAGAGACAAAAATCGAGAGTGAGGATGATGCAAACTTTGCATATTCCGTTTGAAACAATCAATGTGAGTTAACACAACCCAGAGCAGACAGAATCGTCCCATAATGGCTACTGAATGGCATTGCCAGGTGAGCTCTTTGGGAACCCGTGAGAAAGTGTTTCCGGAGGTAGGCATGGCCCACCCTAGAATATCCTCAGTCTAGCTGGTTGTGGTTGAATCCACAATCAAAAGAAATAAAACAATATTTGGCTCTCTAGTTATGACAACCTCTTGCTCACAACTAAGGGCTTGATGGTCCAATTCGACAGTAATTCATATTAGGGCTCACATGTGGCAACCTGCCTTTTCACCTGGATCTAAGTAATGCCCCATGAAATAATGCAGAAAACATGTGGACCCATGAAGTGGACAGATTCACATAGTGAGCGTTTGGAACTGAGCTTTGATCAGTTAGGTAGAAAAAGACAATAGAAGTAGGTACTATTTGGGCAGCATTATTCTTTGTGGGTTGGCGAAAAGCAGTCAGGGTAAACCAGATCAATTATTTTCAGAACTCTCAACATTTGTCTGCTTTTGGGCAAGAACAACAGACTCGTTTGTAGATAGACTTGTCTGTCCTCCAGGAAAACATAGATTACAGTACGTTTGGGCCGTAAAATCAAATAAAACCATAGAGAACTTAAAAATGCTGATTTTTATTTATTTTTTAAAAACATTTCTTTATTTTTGATGAGAGAGAGAGAGAGAGAGAGAGCGAGCTGGGGAGGGGCAGCAGAGAGGGAGACAGAAGATCTGAAGCAGGGTCTGTGCTGACAGTGGACAGCCTGACATGGGGCTAGAACTCACAAACCATGAGATCGTGACCTGAGCCGATGTTGGATGTTTAACTGACTGAGCCACCCAGGCGCCCTCAAATATACTGGTTTTTAAAATGAAAAAGTAATACATACACATAGTAGAAATTTTAAAAGGGGATGGAGTGAAAAGTAAGTAAGACTCATTCTCAAAAGGCAACTGTTTCTTTCCAGTTTCTTGCATATCCCTATAGAAGTATACTTATTTGTATTTATATAAATTGGAGCATATTATACGTTCCTGCTAAACAATGTAACTTGGAGACCTTTTGCTATGATTAGATATAAAGCCGCATGATTCTAACAACTGTGTAGTATTGTATACAGTTCTGCATTTATTTAGCATAATGTCCTATTTATGACTATTTTTTCCAGGTGTTGACTTTCTTCATGCTGCCACAAATACCTTTTCACTTTTTTTGTGTGCCCAGGTGTAAGCCTGTGCCATGAGTGAATTTATACAAATGAGATTATTGGGTCAGAGGGTACGAATATTTCAAATTGGGGAAAAAAACTTCAACAGATACTGGGAAACTGCCCTCTAAAAATGTCTATAATCTCATCACTAACGCAGGAGAGTGCCTGTCTCCCTACAACCTTGCCCACTGGGTGTATTTTATCATTTTTTACTTTGGTTAATTTGTGAGGGAAAACGGTTTTCGTTAGCATTTTTTAAAATTCTGAGTACAAACCTGAGAATACTTCTTAAAAAGTAGTCACTCAGCGAGCTCAGTGACAAGACAGACTTTTTTTTTAAATCCCATTGGACTCTGGCTCTCTTTTGGTGAAGGGATCCCAGAGAATTTACTGTTAGAGTATATTTATGTGGATAGGGTTCTTCTATAAAGTGTAGCAATCAACTATTTTAACAAGAGACAGTTTCATAGATAGGTTTCATTTTTTGAAAAAGGGGAAGAAACACCATTCTGTGGCTCGATGTGGGTTTGTCAGTTACTGCCTCCCCGCTTCCTGGGACTTCCCACTGTTCTTGAGCACAAATCAGACTCAAGCAAAAACAACTCTTTCCATGGGATCAGCTATAAGAAGAATGGCCGTACAAAGAGCAGCTTAGTTTCTTGGAAGGCTGGTGGACATTTCTGGAAAAGGCACAGCTGACTTACTTGTCCCTATATGGTCATTTGCTGTTTCCTCCGGACCAAAGGAGCAGATTGGTTCGCGAAGGTAAGAGAAATGAGGCAACAGGCCCTCTAATTGCCAATCCTTCTGTCACCTCTCCTCTCACTTGTTGAGTCGTTTACCACCAGAGACCAGATGCCATCGCCTCTCAGATGCTTTTCTAGTTGAGCAAGTCACAGGTGAGCGGGAGGTTCAGCAAGCGTTCGAGGGAGTGGACGACAGTCGGGAGAAATGAAGCCAAATGCTCCCTTCTCGTCCCCCCTTGCGTTCACATTTTGGGCGGTTCTGAAATGTTGTGTGTTTTTTTTTTTTACCCCCCAAATTGGACGGGTCGGATCACGTGTTTGTTGTGTAATTGATACGGTGCTTGTTCACAAATTGCTGCACAGAATCAGCTTCCACGTTTTGAAAAGCAGGCCTCAAAACCTGACCAGAACTTTGCAGGGACAGCACATCTCTAGAATACAGTGATAGAGTTCTAGAGACGAGGACAATGACAGTAAGCTCCAGTTGGCTTTGACTCTCGATGATTCATTCCGAGAGCTCGAGCTAAGAGTTTTCCTGTGCGGCAGGGCACATTCAAAGCCAACGTGATAGCCAGGGCTGTTACTTTCTGAGTTGCCACCAGGCTCATTTGGGGGAAGTCTCCCTGTTGGTATCGAAGGCGGCACGTACAGGGGGGCTCTCGTGTGAACTATCGTTACATCTGTTCCAACGTACTCCTTCTTGCGCACATCCATCTGTGTTGCGGTATGGACCTGACTTGGCCAGAATAGTCGTGCTGATATTTTTGGAACATTTCCTGCAAAGGTCAGTGTAAGAACAGTGTGTTTCTGGGCTTGAAAAGCTTCTCGTCGGAGTGGAGAGTATTCGAAATTTGGGTAGAAAACGTTCACGTTATAACGGTAATTCAGGGGATGTACAAAGGCAAGGGCGCTAAGTCTCATATCAAAGTGGTGTTTCAATAGCTACGTCCGCTCCAGCTACTGAACCGTTTCTAATCACACATCACATACTTCATGATTAGCTCAGATACATAAGATAACATGGATGGAACTGGAGGGTATTACGCTAAGCGGAAATTAGTCAGCGAGAGCAAGACACATATCTGTGATTTCACTCACATGTGGAATTTAAGGTGGGTGGGGGGGATGGGTCCTCCCAGTTTTTCTTTTGCAAAGTTTCAAAACCTGTATTAAAATGCAAAGAATAGGACAACGAACACCCATGCTTCCATCATGTAGATTAATCGGTTGTAGCTATGTTGCTATATTTACCTTCTCACTCTCTTGCTCTCTCTTCATCTATATATACACATGCACACATATATATGTACACAGTTCCCTTGGTGACTTTAGGACATGTGTCACCCCCAAATCCTTGAGCATGGATGCTAAGAGAAAGGGCAGTCTTCCCCATAATTACACTGCTAAGGAAATGTAACACCAAGACTACTCTTTCAGATATGATTCATACTTAAATTTTTCTTCCCAATTTTATTTTCTAAATTTAGAATGCAGTCAAGTACACGGTATGGCATTTTGTTGCTGGGACTACAACGAAGTAAATGATAGTGCTAATAGACGCAAAATAATTTCATTAATAATGATTAGCAATCATAACACCAGAGAAATGTAACATCAGTCAACATTATCAGCATCACTTATCTTTTGATTGCTCTCATTCTGTGTCAATTCAAAAAAGTGATCATGGGCTTTAATCTTTTTCGTTTGTGAGATGTCAAGACCCAGCATGAAGAAAATCCAAACTAAGACAAAAACATATTTACAAATTTTCTGCCTCCAAATCTACAGTTTCTGTAAATAAGAAAATTCACACACCCAGAGAAAGCCCTCGGAAGTAGAACTGAACAAAAAATTATTTACTTGGTGAGGTTCATATGGAAAACAGAGGCCTTTGGGCTTGATGATCTTAGCCATCAAATCAGACCCGCACAAGTTAAGAATCACTTCATATTTGAAAGAAGAGATGACTCCCAATGATTTCTTTTGTTAACACGAATTGACATATGGATGAGAGATACTTTAGAGCATTTGTCCAAAGAGGACATAAGAGGAATATAAACCAAGGTATATGATGAAGTAAATGCTTATTTCTAGCTCTAAACTATGTGTACTTTCAAAGGTAACGGTAAGCAAACTACGGGAGCTTTTTAATGTGGGGAGATCTCTCCTGAAGAAACTTTGATTTGGGTAAAAAGTTCTCGTATCATTCGCTGGAAAACCAAATGCCTAAGATAGATTTACCGATGATGACGAAACAAAAGAACATTCAAGTTTTTCAGGGATAACCTTTTGGCGGTTTATTCACAAGATTCAAAGATCAAGATCTTTAAAAAATAAGGGCTGGAATTAGGGGATCTAGGATTTAGATTACAGGAAAAACAGGCAAAGAGATGAAACGGAGTATTTTGAGGATTTGGGGGTATTAAAAAAATAACATCTCTGATAGGTCACCTACACATAATCCTAATAAGACAGTGCTTCATCCTCAAATTTGAGGCAAAAATAAATTTGCTCATCCGATCGGCAAATTAACAGTAATACTCTGCTGAAGGATGTCGGTGCAACAATTAATCTCAAACCCTGCTGGTCAGAGAATAAGCTGGCCCAAGCTACTCGAAAGGAAATTTGCAAGAGCTGTGAGGCAGTAATTCGGCTCCTTCACATCTGGCCTAAGGAAAAACACTCACGGAGGTACATGGAGTGATTACGCATAGTAAAAAAGCAATAAAAACCTCAATGTCCAGTTTCAGAATTGATTTGCTGACCTAAGATGTGCCTGTTCCTGTACCATCTTGTAACTGCTGCCTCCACGTGGCTCTGGAGATCTTTTTTTTTTTTTTTTTAAAGTTTATTTATTTTGAGAGAGAGACAGAGAGAGAGAGAGAGAGAGGGAGAGACAGAATCCCAAGCAGGCTCTACGCTGTCAGTGTGGAGCCCAACATGGGGCTCGATCTCATCAACTGTGAGATGGTGACCTGAGCCGAAATCAAGTCGGACGCTTAAGTGACCGAGCCACTCAGGCGCCTCTGGAGGTCTCCTCTGCACCCGTCTCAGCCCAGTCCCTCAGATGTCTTAGTTCACATGGGTGCGAACTGCCCGTCCAGAGACGATTCTGTTCTGCCACCCTATCAGCCCCAACCCCCCAACCTCCCACCAACCCCCAAACTTCTTGCTTTCCTTTTGCTGTTTCCACTTACTCCTTCTTTCAAAGGACTATCCCAATGACTCATTTCCCTGATTTATTTAAGGTAACAGATGATTTTGCTCAAATTCCATGCAATCCTGATAAACATCTTGGGGGCAGGGACAGAAATAACCTAGAATCTCTAGTTCCGGGACAAGGATGCTGAATGGATGGCCAGGGGCTCTGAAATGTTGATAAATGAGATTTGAAGGGTCTGGGTGGTGAAACAGGGCCTGGATAGGGAAGCAGGGCTCTCAGGACAGAAACACACACACACACACACACACACACACACGAAATAAAAATGCACAAATGCTTGGGGTGGGCGCGAAGGTGTGGAGAACTGGGAACACAGATAAGGACCACGTAGCACGAGGGCCTAACATACGGGGACTTTCTCCTGGAGGTCATGGGGTGATGTTGATATTTAAGTGGCGCGTCTCTTTGTCGTGATGAATCACTAAATTATACACCCCCGAAATGAATATTATGCTGTGTGCTAACTAAAACTTCAATAACTTGAAACATGAAAAAAAAATAGCGTATCTGTAATATTAAATTATTCTGTGGTTGTAAAATTAAGGGCGGGATGATGCCACCTTGCAGCAGGGCGAGTGGTTAGGGAAAATGTTTACACAGATGAAAAGACCAGAGAGGATGAATTATTTGTGTGCCTCGGGCCCACTCTGGGGCACGCGTTGGTGGCTTTCTTGGAGCTTTTCTTTCTGTATTTTACTGTTCCCAGAACACTTTGGGAACACTTTGTCCCTAACTGCTGTTGTTATTCTGTACTCTTTTTTTTCTTTTTAAAAAAGTTTATTTATTTTGAGAGCATGCATGCAGAGAGAGAGAGAGAGAGAGAGACAGAGAGACAGAGAGACAGAGAGTCGCGAGCAGGCTCTGTGCTGTCAGTGCAGAGATCGGCGTGGGGCTCGAACTCACAAACTTTGAGATCATGACCTGAGCAGAGGTCAAGAGTCAGATGCCCAACCCACAGAGCCACCCAGGTGCCCCCAAGTGCTGTTGGTTAGAGTCAGAGTCAGGGTTGTTGGAGTCAGGGTGGATACCCCTCTCTGGGAAGGACTAACTACTTGTCACGACTGCTTGACGTTAACTGCTCTCAACAAGGCAGTAGTGTGATATATTTGACGAACAGACCATGTCCTTTGAGTTCGTAAATTTGGACTTGAATCTTGCCTCCAGCACTTAGTTCTTTGTGACCTTGGGAAGGTCATTTGTCAAACCTCAACCTCAGTTTCCTCATTAGGAAAATCCAAATGATGATAAAAGCGAACATGCAGTGTTATTGAAAAATTGGGCTTAGGGGCCCCTGGGTGGCTCAGATGGTTAAGCGTCTGATTCTTGATTTCGGCCCAGGTCATGAGGTCATAGTCTGTGGAATTGAGCCCAGAGCCTGCCTGGGATTCGCTTTCCCTCTCTCTCTGCCCCTCCAGTGACTTAGGTCAAAACCACGGCAACCATGGCTCATGAATCAAATTGGCCTTTTGCCTGTTTTTCTTTTTCTTTTTAACGTTTATTTATTTCGGAGACAGAGAGAGACAGAGCATGAGTGGGGGAGAGGCAGAGAGAGAGGGAGACACAGAATCCGAAGCAGGCTCCAGGCTCTGAGCTGTCAGCAAAGAGCCCAACGCGGGGCTCGAACTCACAGACCGTGAGATCGTGACCTGAGCCGAAGCCAGACGCTCCACCGACTGAGCCACCTAGGCGCCCCTTGCCTGTTTTTCTAAATAAAGTTTTATTGGAGCACAGCCACATCCATTTGTTTACATATGGTCTATGGCTGCTTTCCTGCCATGATGCAGAGTTGAGCAGCTATGGCCAAGACTTAAAATGTTATAAATATGTGGCCCTTTATAAAAAAAAATTTCCTGATCCCTAACTTCTGTTTTTCCAAATGTTTCCTGTTGTAAAGTTCTCCCCTCTTTATGTTTTCTCTTTGAACTCACGCTTGTCTTCTTTGCGTGCAAATTAAAAGTATTTCCATGTGCAGAGTATAACAAGAGTGTTCTGAGAAACGATGTAAATGCTAGCACAGAAAGAAGAATTTATATTGCAGTTTCTTCTGAAATGCAAGTAAATTATTTAACAAGGTTCTGCACTTTAGCACATATTTCTAAGATGTGAATTTGCAACTAAGGTTAATTTTGGTATTCCCCTATTCTGGTAATGATTAATGTAGGCTAAATTTGCCTGGAACATCTCATCTGCAAAAGTCCTTGGATGTCTTTTCCTTCACACCTAGTTATGGGCACTTCTAAATATATCTATCTTCTCTGTGATGAGAAACAAAAATTCAATGATAAAATATCTTGGAACAGTGAAAATAATCCATTGGCTTAAGTTTCAGGGTCTCAAATGAAATTTACTATAAAACATGGCTTAGCATTTGTTTGGAGTATACCTTTCATAATACCTTTGAAGAGATTAATGTCATAAGAATTTCACAAATAGTCAGTGACATTTTTTTAAATGCTAACCACCAAAATCAACTCAAATGACATTCTTTATTTCTCTATTTTTAAATTTTAGGATGTCACGATACGCAGTATTGTTTTCACTCTAATGGTACATTAAAGGGTTTTATGAATATTAAATGAGTTAACGTAAGTTTAATTTTTGTTGATAAATTTCACACATTGCCTAGCTTGAGAGCAGGCTTTCAAAAGCTATTTTAGCATGCTCTCTGCTGCCCTCTGCTGCTAATTTTCAGAAACTGATTTTTGATTCCGAGCAACGCTCGCTTACACTCTCTTAATATATACTTATAAACTCATGCAATATTCAACCTTGAGGGGACTCTACCGATAATTGAATCGTACATGATTCATCTGCAGATCAGAAGTTGAGTCTCTGTGATGTGAAGCAACATGTGAGTGTGGGCTCATTTTCTGACTGCCAACGTTTGAACGTCTGGTGGTTTTGGACATGTTACTTAATTTTGACCTCTATATAATGAGCATAATAATACTATCTATATCTTGGAGTCTCTGTGGGGATCCAGTGATGTAGTACATAAAAAGCACTTAGGATACTTTGTGGGTTGTAGCCACTAGTAATGTGAGCTATTTTATTGACTTGTCATTAATAAGACTAAAACCGTAGCTAATGACAAGGTCAGAACCAGAATTCTGGTCTCCTGACCACTAATTCAAGAATTTTCTTTTGCACTAGTCTGAAGATATGATGAAACTTGACCCTTTTAAAGTAGGCTCCACGCTGGGCATGGAACTCCATGTGGGGCTCGAACCCACGAACCCTGAGATCATGACCTGAGCCAAATCCAAGAGTCAGACGCTTAACCGACTGAGCCGCCCAGGCTCCCCTCCCAATATAAATTTCTAACGCGCACACTTGGAAGACGATTTCACTGTTGGTTGTAAGGAGTCTCTCCAACGGGCTCCCCGCCTGAATCTCCAATGCACCGTTAGACACTTGCACCCAGAAAGTTCATCTCGTGGGAGACTCAAGAGGAACCGAACCGAACCCATTAGCTCACTTTCCAGCCTTTCTCCTGATCTCCTCATTTTGGTCAGCGCTGCTGCCATTTCCCAGCAGGCCCAGACTCAGTCACTTTTTGTTCCTCTCTCTCCTTCATTTCCATGTCCAGGGATCTCGGTCTCTCAAGTTCATTCCTCCTCTTCCTCTTTTGCTACCTCCCTCCCGGGTTCCTGTCTCAGGCTCCTCAAGGGGGGATGAATCCAGCACCCGACTGACAGATCGCATCAGCTGCCAGGGCTTGCCGTGGCCCGCCGGGTACACTGCGTGTCTTCAGCCTTGCGTGTCCCCACTTACCTCCTCCACCGGACGAGTCTTTTCCTTTAGCCAGGAGTGCATCCCTCTCTAGAAATTAGGGCATATTTTCTGCTTTTTCATCACTGGACTTACCACTTTCTGCCCTACTGGTCTGCCTTGGGCCCCACACATCAGAACACTAGCATTCCCGTTCCATCAGAATCAAGCTATCGACAAAGCTCTCGGATGATGACAAACAGTGCAAAGGGCCCATTATTCCAAACGAAATCCTAGACCCTCCTCCTTCATTGCTATGAAGGAGATTATCTGGACTACTCATAAACATCAGCCACATAAAATGCAAGAGGACTCCAGTCGCGCTGATCATTTGGCCTGAGAAGAAATAGGATAAATAGTGGGAGACTTGGGGTAGGGCTGAATGGGAACAAGGCTAATAAAGAGTGGCTGTGAAATTTTAGCAAAAGCCTTAAGTGACCGTGACTTGGAGAAATAATGCTTGCATCCCACCTAGATTGGCGTCTGTTACTGACGACACGAGAATCACACAGGTCTCTGCGCTTTTGTGGACTTCTCTCTCTGCAGTGACTTTTCCCTTTTCTCATGCCTCTTCAGATCTTTCTTGTTCTTTTTTGTTGTTGTTGTTGTTGTTTTAGAGAGAGAGTGAGCGGGGCAGAGGGGCAGAAGCAGAGAGAGAAAGGAACCTAAGCAGACTCCACGCTCCACGTGGAGCCCAAGGCCAGGCTCGATCCCACGACCCTGGGATCATGACCTGAGCCGAAATCAGGAACCAGACGCTCAAGTGACTGAACCACCCAGCCCCCCCCCCCCCAAATCCTTATTGTTCTTTAGGACCAAATAAAAGTTGACATTTTACACAGTGATTTTTTTTTCTCTCTCTTCTTCACCCTCAGGATGTGTTGTATCTTTTTATTTATTTATTTATTTATTTATTTTTTAATATATGAAATTTACTGTCAAATTTGTTTCCATACAACACCCAGTGCTCATCCCAAAAGGTGCCCTCCTCAATACCCATCACCCACTCTCCCCTCCCTCCCACCCCCCATCAACCCTCAGTTTGTTCTCAGTTTTTAACAGTCTCTTATGCTTTGGCTCTCTCCCACTCTAACCTCTTTTTTTTTTTTTTTCCCTTCCCCTCCCCCATGGGTTTCTGTTACGTTTCTCAGGATCCACATAAGAGTGAAACCATATGGTATCCGTCTTTCTCTGTATGGCTTATTTCACTTAGCATCACACTCTCCAGTTCCATCCACGTTGCTACAAAAGGCCATATTTCATTTTTTCTCATTGCCACGTAGTATTCCATTGTGTATATAAACCACAATTTCTTTATCCATTCATCAGTTGATGGACATTAAACTCAGCTGTGCAGGAAGGGCCAGTGTCTTTCCCCACCCTCTTTGTGACTTTAAAAATATCTGTATTTAGTTTTTATTTTAATTAAGAAACTAACCCAAGTTACACAGGAACATAACCGGGGTCAAATGATCCTAAGAACAGAAATCCCTGGACCTCTTTTCCAAAAGCAACTCCTTTTATCTCCTTTTTACGAATTATTTAGTATTTACCTCCATTTCTTTTTAAGTAGTATGCTTGTATTCCAACTTCTGGATTTTTCAGTTCGGGACTTTATTTGTTGACTTGTCACTAACCAGATAATGATTTAGTTTTTTTTTTTTTTAACCCCCCTCACTTCTACCAAGAACATGCAACCTTAGCCTACCAAGTACAGGCTAAGTCAGTGCCCCTCTGACTACACGTACGGGCCGCCCAGTCTGGACACATAGGCCGATGCCTAAGACAATTTTTATTGATATCTCATTATTGTACGTGATAGAGTATTTTAATTTTTTTTGAAATGTTTATTTATTTTTGACAGAGAGAGAGAGAGAGAGAGAGAGAGAGAGAGAGACAGAGACAGAGCATGAGCGGGGGAGGAGCAGAGAGAGAGAGGGAGACACAGAATGGGAAGCAGGCTCCAGGCTCCGAGCTATCCGCACACAGCCCGACACGGGGCTCGAACCCACAGACCGCGAGATCGTGACCTGAGCCCAAGTCGGACGCTCAACCGATCGAGCCGCCCAGGCGCCCCAATACGTGATAGAGTACTATCTTTGTCGCCCGATTTGTTGTCATCCTGTGACTCTATCTCAAATTTGGTTAGGTCAATTTTCACTGCTTTCTATATTATGTCCACCTCAGCCATGTAGTAAAACCACACTCTGTTTCTTTCACCACTTTTTCTTAAATTTTGAGTTGGAGTTTATAATTGCCTGGATTTGCGTGGGCGGATATGGTGGCCCCATGTGGCAATTTAAATTAAATGAAAATGTCACTCAGACTAGCTCCATTTGGCTCACTTACTAGTCATAAGGGGCTCTCGGTTTTCATATTGGACATATTGCCAGAGAAACCTAGGTTAGATGCTGCCTTCACCACCTCAGAGATGACCCAAGAAACCACACTATTCAAACAAAAATAGCTTTAAAAAATTTCCTTGAACCATTCACACAGGGGTTCTAGACTTCCCCCCAACAGCGATGGAAATATTAAAAGGAAGTTGCACATAATCTTAGTTTCAAAATAACTAAACAAAAAGTGTCTCAGGTGAGGGTCCCATGTCATTACCAAATAGTTAAAAGTTTACGCCCCTGATTTTTTTTTTTTTTTTGCTACTTCCTCTCCAACAGTCCTTGAAAGGAGTACAGGGATGAATGAATCAGATGCTGCTCTAGAATTATTGCCGTGACACCGAATGACAGTGGTCTTCTTTAAATTTCAATTCGACTTGCCTGTCTTCAGTATTTTAAAGTCTTGTTATCAACTTCACTATCTTCTAAGCCTGTACTGTCCAAGAGAGCGCCACGCGGCATTTTAAATTAATTTATTTTTTTTAAGTTTATTCATTTTGAGGGAGAGAGAGAATGAGAGAGGACATGTCAGGAGGGGCAGAGAGAGGAGAAAGAGAGAATCCCAAGCAGGCACCGAACTGCCACTACAGAGCCCGACGTGGCCCCCGAACCCACACGAACCATGAGATCGTGACCTAAGCCGAAACTAAGAGTTGGACGCTTAACTTCCAGGGCCGCTCAGGCACCCCCTGAATTAACTGAAATAAAACTGAAATTCAGTTTCAGTAGCTATATTTCAAACACCCAGCTACCACTCAGTAACTGGCTACCGGTTAACATTCTGGACAGCATAGACAGAGATCATTCCGTCGTTTCCGAAAGTTCTACTGGACAGCACGGGTCCAGATTTTTCAGGTGCTGACACCTTCCTAATTCACCCCCAAGTCCACAGCCAATTATATAAGTCTTACTTCATGGTGCTCAGACTTACCAAGTTGTCTTCGATTTCACCTTCCCATCCAGAAGCCTTCGGGTCTGTTCCAACCTGGCTGCTGGCCTTTTGACCCGTTATGCAGCTTTCATGCCACACTGTCCTTCCACTTTCCTCCCGGGCAGGACGCTGGCACATCCTGAACCTAGGACAAAACACAGGGGGGCCTCAGTCCGGAGCACTTCTCTTCCTTCCATCTTCTCTTCCTAGTCCTGGATACCCCTCGCCCTCAGCCCCGACTTCTGACCTCAGCGCATGGCCCCAACAAAAAGCTACCCCTTCATCACCTGCTGGGTCTGGGCGTGTGTGTGCGCCCAGTCCCTAAGTTGGCATGAGTCTTAACAGATTAGGAGAAAAGCCTGTGCCAACTTTCAGGCTGTCCCTGGGCAATGTGAGCGGACAATTCTGAGGTCCGGAGTTCCATGACAGCTGGTTGGGCTTCCTCACGTTGGCCTCTAGAGCACCATACCACGTTGGGATGGGCATACTCAAGGGGGGACAGAGTGGGGCCCTTTACACTGCAGGGTTTGGTAGAAGGGCTCAGGCTATCCCACTCTGAGGGCTCCCTGTTCACTGATTCACTTACTCCTTTCAGCGGAGCACACCTTCCACTGACTTCCTGAGAAAGGTGTCTGGGAGATGAGCTATTTGAGACTTGTACTTAAAAAAAAAGTCTCTATTATTTTGGGACGCCTGGGTGTCTCAGTCAGTTGAGTATCTGACTCTTGATCTCAGCTCAGGTCATGATCTCACGGTTCGCGAGACCAAGCCCGGCGTCAGGCTCTGCTCACAATGTGGAGCTTGCTTGGGATTCTCTCTCTCTCTCACTCTCTCTCTCTGCCCCTTTCCTGCTTGTGCTCCTCCTCAAAAATAAATAAACTTAAAAAAAAATCTCTATTTTATCCATCTACTCGATTGATAATTTGGTCATGAGATTCTAGATTGAATACAAATTTCATTCAAAACTTTTAAATGATTCTTAAAAATTTATTTATTTTTGAGAGAGACAGAGACAGCATGAGCTGGGGAGAGGCAGAGAGAGAGAGAGAGAGAGAGAGTGAGAGAGAGAATCCCAAGCGGGTTCCACGATGCCAGCACAGAGCCCAATGTGGGGCTCGAACTCACGAAACCGTGAGATCATGACCTGAGGTGAAACCAAGAGTCAGACGCTTAACCAACTGAGCCACCCAGGCAACCCTCTTTCAAAACTTTTTAGATGTTGTTACTTAATCTTCTTGCTTCTCATGTTGCTGTGGAGAAGTCTAAACATTCTGGGTCTTGGGTTTTTTTCTTCTTTTTTCTCTCTGGAAACATAGAGTGTTTTCTCTTTTTCCCAAGTGTTCGTTTTACAATAACAAGAAGGGAAGTATAGGGAAAATGGGTATTTATCCAGTATTTTGTAGACTCACATCCTTTCGTTGTGGAAAATACTCTTTAATTGTGTAAATTTCACTCTTCTTTTCCTTGTGAGCCTTCTAGTGCTCAGATAATGAATCTCCTGGACTGGTTTTCTAATTTTGTCTCTACTATTTTTCATCTTGTATTTTTGTTCTTCTTTGAAAATGGGAGTTTGCCTCAACTTTGTCTTTCAATCTTTCTACTGAGTTTTAAAATTCCCTAACATTTTTAACTTGTAAGAGGTTCAGAATGTTTTTTTATAGCATCCTAATTTTATTTATTTATTTATTTATTTATTTTTAAATTTTTTTTTTTAACGTTTATTTATTTTTGAGACAGAGAGAGACAGAGCATGAGCGGGGGAGGGTCAGAGAGAGGGAGACACAGAATCTGAAACAGGCTCCAGGCTCTGAGCTGTCAGCACAGAGCCCGACGCGGGGCTCGAACTCACGGACCGCGAGATCATGACCTGAGCCGAAGTCGGCCGCTTAACCGACGGAGCCACCCAGGCGCCCCTGGCATCCTAATTTTAAAGATTGTAATGTTACTAACCTTTCCCCTTGAGATTATTGACAGTAGTTCATGCTCCCCCCACCCAGAATTCACTCCTCTAAGTGGCTGTTTCTGTCTCTCTCATTCAGAGCTTTCTTTGGATATTTCAACATTCTACCCACAGTTAAGAATGGAGATCCAAAAGGCTCAGTGGGCTCTTGTGATTGTGAACTTGAATGAGGGTGGTCTGGATGCCACATTTAGTTGTGGATCCTCTGGGGTCAACTGCTCTTCTCCTCAGACTAGTCCAGTTGCCCCGGAACAGCCTTCTCCAAATCCCGCCTAGAACGTGGATGCCCCTGTGCCAGCATTCTGGAAGCTAAGAGGGGAGGTCATGGATCTCACAATCCAACATGCATACGTTCACGGACTCTATTATTGGGTAATTCTACCCTCAGTTGGTATCCCATACTCCCAAGACTCTGTATTTTATTCTTCAGAGAATATATTTCAACTTTTCCTTTGGGGTTGAGAAGGGGAGACGGTCACCTGGTTATAGGGAATGAGTTAGAGAACCCTATTCCCAAAAGGTACATGGGACCACCAACTCCTGAACATGTAGGGGAATTTCAACAAGACTGGTTCTTGGAATTTTCCATGGTTCTTGTAAGAATCAGTTTTCTCAGGTCTCCAAAGACATTAACCTTTGGCTTCCTTCTTTCCAGCTTCTGAAACGTTATTGAGCTTGTCTCTTCTGTTCTCACTTTTCTTCTGAATATTAACGTTTCAAATAAATAATTTACTGTTGTTTTATTAAAGTTTGGGGAAAAAGAAAAAAAATACATAGATAGGCCTTACTTCCTGTATTTTCCTGGAGATCTTTGCTTTCCTCTACCTCAATTTGATCTTGCTTTTGAGCTCACAGTCTCCTGAGTGATCACTGCCAATCAGGATTTCTTTAGTCACTTCAGGGCTCCCTCCTCCTTGGGTTCCCCTGTAAATTCTAGCTTGTTCGCATAGAGCTATAGGGTCAGTGATGGATATGGAAGTGCGGCCATGTTTGGTTGTCAACAGGCAGTCATACTGGCATCCATGGAAACTTATCATTCAGTAGTCTCTGGTGAATAGTCTATAGATGTGTCTGCAATCTTCCCACCCCGAATCTTGGTCTTCTCCAGGTTTGGAGGCTCTGGGTGGCATGCCGGTTCGTGAGCAGACGTGAGGAGGCCACCGCAGGCCTGTCCACTCCAGCAATCGACGTGGCTGGCTCTCCTCCTTCTCCCACGCCATACTGAACAGGACAGAATTTCCTCAGATTCTCTGCTTCCCCAGATCCTATGTGGGAGGTAGGGCACAGAGCTCGTCTCTTCCCAAACCTACCTGGAGCCATACCACTTTAATCCATGGGGGATTATATCCACTAGCCTGCTGTTGATGCATAAATACCGTGCCCTGAATCCTTTGGGGGCTCTGGGTTCTCAAGTTGAAAAGCTCAAGCCATGTTGTCCCAAAAGCGATTTTTCTAAAACTGAATTCTTCCCAGAGCTCCAGGAGCTTGTTCATGAACTCGAAAGTAGAGAGTTATGTTGCTTTTTTTTTTGGAAATTTTTTTTAATTAAAAAAATTTTTTTTTATTTTATTTTTTAAAATTTACATCCAAATTAGTTAGCATATAGTACAACAATGATTTCAGGAGTACTCTGGTTTTCCACAATGATGTTCTGAGACCTTGAAGGTTGAAGTCCCCAGCTGCCGTCGAGTCGCTAACTATCACTGTTAAGCCTTTAGGATACACTCTTTTGCCCTGAAAATTATCTGCTTCTCATGTATGTAAGATTTGCCTTTTCATCTTGATGTTCAGTTTGAAGGCAGAACTACACTTAGAAAGCTTCTTCAGGAAACATTTTCTTTTTTCTTATAATTATGTCTAGCATATAAGAATTACCTCACAGATTTGTGGGAAACCTTTAACTTTGTATCTTTGTGGTATCTAACACTGGGTAGAATATAGTAACCATTTAATTGATATATTTACTGAATAGATCTCCAGGTAGTTCCAAAAGGGAAAATAAACACTGAAGGTACGACCTTTATAAAATTAAAACAATTATACTAATTTTCTTAATCATATACTTTTTATAATATTACCCTGACACAATTAAAAATTCCCTTGGGAAATGACTCTGACTACATAAGACAGTAAAATGTAAAAATAGGTCCCTCTGTTAAGATACAATTATTTCCTAATTTCACTTTTCAATTTCAGGCTCAAAATGCCACAGCGTTCCTTTTTTAGCAAATGCAGCTGCCAGTTTCCAGCCTGTTCTAGCCACTCCAGACTCCAGGGACAACCGTGGAGCGTGGGGAGGGGAGGCGGGTGTAGCCAAAGCCCGAGGTCAGGAAAGCTCCCTGGTAACTAGGGGAGAGGTAGACAGATCGGCTGGGGACAGACGTTTCTAGGATATGGTATGGTGAGAAGCAGGTGGGAGAGAGCAAGAAACTTATCCCGGCCTGCAAAGGTGGGGGAGGCTCCCCGGTCCTTCGTGACGGGTTGGTAGGGAATTATTTTCCTATCTGCCAGTGCTGTCCATTATTTAATTGAAGTTCACCAATATCTTTTAAGTCGCTACAAAAATGCAAACAATTGTGCTAGCTCCCAGGGATAAATACAAAGAGGAGCAAGACACAGCCCTTTTCAACAGAAGGTGCCACAAGTTTCTCAACGTTTTCCCTACAACGCACTAGCCGCTTCCCCGCTTTGCAGCTTCTCATTCTCCATTTTCTCTGGGGCAGAAGGCAAACTCCGCCACCTCTGACTCCCAAGGCGCTCCAAGCCCCAAATCCAATCTCTTTCCCAGCCCTTTCTGCTTATATTCAGCATCTTGGTATATGGTGAACAGGCTATGCCACCATATTCTTTGAACTCTGTGTGGGGCTGAAACTCCCACTTAGTTTTCACCATTTAGCTAAAAGGCCACCTTCTCTAGGACACATCCTTTGACTTCTCTGCCTTTGCCCCAGGCTGTGTTAGGGGCCCCTTTCTGGACTTCCATGGTGCCCATCCCTGTTACAGTTCTCAGTGACATTGTTTGTCCCCCAGTTGTTGTCGCCTGGTAGAACCTTCTTGAAAGGCGGGACTATGTCCTACTCATCTTTTGATCTCTAGCATATGCCATAGTTCTGGCACACAGCAGGCACCTAATTATTAATGGTGTGGTGGATGAATGAATCACTTCCTTTATTGTCATTTTTCATCTGTCAACTACCTTTTTTTTTTTTTTTTTTTTTTTTTTTTTTTTTACAATTCCAATCTTCATTTTCCCCGTCGTTACTTATCAACTCTCTTTCCAGGATGCTGTCAGAAGGGTATCTCAGCGGACTTGCCTACCAGAAGGACATCCACTGGAGCTGTTCATCTTATAATGAGCAGATGGCTGAGGAGGAAGAAGAGACAAAATCTGCTACTCATTCCTATCACTCTGTGGATGAGACTCAAGTCCGAAGTCTGTACGTGAGCTGCAAATCCTCAGACAAGTTTATGTCCTCAGTGCACGCGCGAGAGAGCCAACACAGTGGAAAGCAGAGAACCATAATGCTGCAGACAAACCCCAACCCTGTGTTTGAAAGCCCCAGCTTGGCTGCAGTGGAAATATGTAGAGACTCGAGCAGAGAGACCTACTTGGTTCCACCTTCCTGTAAGAGTATTTGCAAGAATTACAATGACTTACATATTGCAGGTGACCAGGTGATGGCTATTAATTCAGTGACGACGGATTTCCCCCCTGAGAGCAGTTTTGACTATGGCCCTTTGCTGAAATCATCGGAGATTCCTCTGCCCATGGAGGATTCCATTCCCACTCAGCCCAGCGACTTTCCCCAGAAACCTATCCAGAGGTATTCGTCGTACTGGAGAATAACCAGCGTCAAGGAGAAAAGCAGCCTGCAAATGCAGAAGCCAGTTTCTAACGCAGTGCTGAACGAATACTTGGAGCAGAAGCTTGTAGAATTATACAAGCAGTACATTATGGACATTGAGTTTCATGACAGTTCTCCCACCCAGATTCTGGCGTCTGAACTCATCATGACAAGTGTGGATCAAATTAGTCTCCAAGTGTCCAGAGAGAAGAATCTGGAGACCTCCAAAGCCAAGGACATAGTCATTAACTGCCTATTACAGCTGGTATCGGGTGAAATTAGCACCCCTAGTCTCCGTATTTCTCAGTACAGCAACGTCAATCCATAGAGAGAAGGTTGCGGCCCTCCTTCTCGACTCCTCCGAATGAGAGCAACACTTCCTTCATTCATTCTGAGAATGTGCAGGAGGTGGGGGTGAAGGGGAGTCCAGAGCTAAAAAAAGCAAGGTTGGACAGAGGTCAAGTGTGAATTCAAAGGAAATCCCTTACTATTGCACGTAATGAAGGCATGTGGGAAGAGCATCCAGAAAGACTCATTGCAAAGCAAAGGTCGTATAGCAACAAAGCACAAATAAAAATGATCCACGGGCGCCTGGGTGGCTCAGTCAGTTAAGCCTCGAACTTCGGCTCAGGTCATGACCTTGCGGTTTGTGAGTTTCAGCCCCGCGTCGGGCTCTGTGCGACGGCTCGGAGCCTGGAGCCTGCTTGGATTCTGTGTCTCCCCCTCTTTCTGCCCCTCCCCCGCTCATGCTGTGTCTCTCTCTCTCTCTCCTTCGAAAATAAATAAAAACATACGGGGCGCCTGGGTGGCGCAGTCGGTTAAAGCAGCCGACTTCAGCCAGGTCACGATCTCGCGGTCCGTGAGTTCGAGCCCCGCGTCAGGCTCTGGGCTGATGGCTCGGAGCCTGGAGCCTGCTTCCGATTCTGTGTCTCCCTCTCTCTCTGCCCCTCCCCCATTCATGCTCTGTCTCTCTCTGTCCCAAAAATAAATAAAAAAATGTTGAAAAAAAAAGAATCTTCTCTTTAAAAAAAAAAAAAAAAAAAAAAAAAAAAAAAAAAAGAAAATAAATAAAAACATAAAAAAAAAGATCCAAAAAGTAAATGTATGATTCACTTAAAGAGTAGATGAGATGAAAAAGGAGCCCAGCCAAAGAACATCCACCACGTTAAAACAAAAATGCAAAGGTTTCAGGGTAAAGAGTTATTGTTTGTTAACCCAATTAATTCCTCCAAGTTTTTTTTTCTTGAGAGAAATGGACCTCAGAAGGGTGCTGTATATGGGTAGAAAGACCAGTTGAAACAGTTTTGAAAATATGTTTCTACTTCTTTTCTCTGTTTTTTTACAGCCTATCATTTAAAATTTATAACTCTTTGTAAACATTCAAACAGTAGCAAATGGCAAATTGTGTTTTTTTTTAAGGATTACTTAGCAACAGTCATGAAACAGCCACTCTCACCTCCTAGTTTTATTAGTGAAGACGAAGTGTTCCAAATGGAAAAGAGCACATCGTTATTTTTTAAAAAAGAGATCTTATTTTTAAGTAACCTTTCTACCCAATGTGGGGCTTGAACTAACAACCGTGAAATCAAGAGTCACGTGATCCACTGACTGAGCCAGCCAGGCCCGCGACGTTCACGCTGTGAATACTAAGACAATTCCTTTCACTTTGCTCTGTATGATTTTCTTGGTGGTACTAAGCTTCAAAAGAAGTTAGGAATGGGAATTCCACACGCCCCCCATCTTTTTCTCCATTCTTCCCTTGACCCTTCTGGAGCCAGGCAGGGGTCTTCTGTGTCCTCCCAGCAAGGTTGTATGTCCTAGGGCCTCAGGATAGCCCATTCTGTCAATGCAAACATTAGAACGGTAGCAACACCTCATTGCTCTACCCAATTCTTCTAGCCACACAGGCAAAACACGACTCACTGGCCCTATCTAGCCTGATGCCTGCTTTTTAAAAATTAAGATATAAGTGACCTAGCACATTACATTCGTTTCAGGTGTATAACATGTATCTCTTGCGCTGTATGCAAACTGCAATGCGTCCCTGTATCTATTGCAAAATGACTACAATAAAGCTAGGCACACCCTTTTTGAACCCCCATGAGCTAAGAATCTTTCTCGCCTTTAAAAAAGGTAAAACCAAGCAAAGAATATACCTATTTTTAAATGTTTATTTTTCAGAGAGCGCGTGTGCGTGGGGGAGGGGGACACAGTATCCAAAGCAGAGAAGCAGGGTCTGTTCTGACAGCAGAGAGCCCAATATGGGGCTCGAACTCACCAACCTTGAGATCATGACCTGAGCCAAAATCGGATGTTTAAGTGACTGAGCCACCCAGGCACCCCAAAGAATTTTTTTTTTTTTTTTGTAAATTAGCCGTACCCATTCATTTATGTATTGTTGACGGCTGCTTTCACGCTAGAATGGCGGAGGTGAGTAAATGAGACAGAGGGCGACTGGCCCACCGGAGCCTCAAACGTTATCTGTCCTTTTACCTTAACAGTTTGTCAACCGTGCTCCTCAGGAGTGCCTGGCCCCTTGCTGGATGCTCGCTGGACTTAAGGGACCGGGAGGAAACAGAAAAGGTTTCCAAAGAGGCCTCAGGCCGTCTCAGGGAGCACGGAAGCTGGGATGGCCCTTCAAAATAGATCCAAACCGAAATTAGAGGGTTGGCTTTGGTTCTCCAGCTTGACCAGAAGGGGGCGTCACTTGAGCTGAGGCAGTTCAGTTCAGGGCCAAACTCCGCAAGTGCTGGGGAAGCAGGTGCTGGGGAAATGAGCTCTTCATACAGAAGAAGGGATCTGGCGGAAGCAAAACACCACCTTCTGCATTTCTCAGTATTTATTTTTATACATTAATGTTTCACAACATACAATATGGAATAAGGAAACCCGGTTGTGAACTCGTTATTCAGCTGTGCTAGCGACAGTTTTAAATTCATCAAGGCAACAGCTGCTCTTTATTCACTGCTTCCTATGTGTCTGGCAACCACGGTACGTATTTGCACGAATTAGAGAATTCTCATCACCTACGAAAGAAAATGCCTATCATCCCCTTTTTAGAGGTGAGCCAGCGGGGCTCAGGGAGAGTTAAGGAACTTGGCGGGAGGTCAGACCATGAGTGGTGAACCTGGATTTGAATTCAGTCCTGTTAAAGTGCAAAGTCCTGCTCCTCAAGCACTACCACCTGCTTTCCTATTGATCACCATGTTTTTCTCATGGAAGACTGGTTTGGCTGTTCGAGGGGAAGAGAAGTCATGAGTCCCTTTACCCTGATGCTGCATCGTTTTTTCTTCGGTGTTTTGCTTGTTAATATTTGCGTATTTTCACACCCAGCCAAGAACTTAAGCTTTGATTTACTCATTTGTTTCTCTGGTCTCAAAGGGTATTTACACACAGTAGGTGTCCAATTAATGTACGTCAAACGGTTACCTTTTGCTGGGTTGGATACCGCATCTGGTGGGTGAAGTGAAAGACCATCAGTATGAAAAAGCAACTACTTCTGACTAGAGCCAAGGGCTATTCAGAGTTTCTCTTCAGGAGACAAATAACTGAATAAGCTCATTTTCGGAGAGCATGTAAGTATCCTAAAGTGCATTATAATAAAATATCGCAGGCATTTCCCCTTTTGCTTATTGACTGAGAATTGGCTACAAAAGAGACTGCTTCATCTTCAATGAGCATGAATTTGATGCTATTTGGGGGGTGGGGTGGGAGCACTGTGCATGAAACGTGGGTAGGCATACAGGGGAGCAGGCCTCTTCTTTGCCAGCTTGCTGTATTGGTGGAAAGACCTAGCAAACAACTGCGTACCAAGTAATGAAGCCACTTATGAGGCAAGAACTTGGCAAAGTGGCCCCAACAGGAATACAGCTGTCCACGACGGCAAGTCGAGTGTGATACGGGCCCAAAGTAGGCAGGTGAGGGGGTAGTGGACGGTCGAGGAGCTCAGTGCTGGCAAAGATGCCAAAGGGAAGTGAGTCCTGAAGAGCAAGACGGGATCCGGGTAGATGCATCGAAGAGGTGTTTCATGCAAAGGCGTGTGTTTGGTGCAACAGAACTGCGGGTCGACGGCTCCAACGGGAGCTGCACGAATGCACGATCCGCAGTATGTTAGTTTGCTACCGCTATTGTAACAAATTACCACAAAAGCCGTGGCTTGAAAGAAAACAGACGTGTTACCTTAGGGTTGCGCAGGTCAGGAATCCAAAATGATTCCCACTGGGCTAAAATCGAGGTGTTGGGAAGGCTGCGTTCCTTCTGGAGGTTATAGGAGGGAGAACCGATTTGCTTACCCTTTAGAGCTTCTAGAAGACGCCCACATTCCGTGGCTCCCAGCTGCGCCACAATCGACAGAGCTGCCCCTCCTGCTGCCTCTTTAAAAGCACCCTTAGGATCCCATTGGACCCAGCTGGATAATTGAGGCTAATGTCTTCGTCTGGAGATTCTTCAAGTAACCACATCTACAAAGTTCCTTTTTTGCCTTGTAACCTAACCTATTCACAGGTTCCAGAAATCAAGATACGAATATCTTCCCCGGGCGGGGGCAGGGGAGGCCAACAGTATTCTGTCTACCACAGAAAGGACCATTTTTTCCTCCTGATTGTCAGAAATTTGCCTCTCCACATTGTATCAATTCTCTTTATTCACGATGAATACGCCCATGTTTGCTTATATTTAAAAATGGTTGGGGGGCGCCTGGGTGGCTCAGTCGGTTAAGCGGCTGACTTCGGCTCAGGTCATGATCTCGCGGTCCGTGAGTTCGAGCCCCGCGTCGGGCTCTGTGCTGACAGCTCAGAGCCTGGAGCCTGTTTCCGATTGTGTCTCCCTCTCTCTCTGCCCCTCCCCCGTTCATGCTCTGTCTCTCTCTGTCTCAAAAATAAATAAACGTTAAAAAAAAATTAGAAAAAAAATGGTTGGTTACTTTTCTGCCTGCTGTCATCCCATGCTGTATATTTTGACTTGTCCGTATATATTAATCCACTTTTTCTCATGCTCATTTTAGACATCCTTTTCTGGATTCTAATTCCATTTTTATCTTTCTTCTGAAATATGTTTCTCGGGGCACCTGGGTGGCTCAGTCGGTTAAGCGTCCGACTTTGGCTCATGTCATGATCTCGCGGTTCGTGAGTTTGAATCCCACATCAGGCTGTCTGTTGTCAGCACAGAGCCCGCTCTGGATCCTCTGCCCTCCTCTCTCTCTGCCCCTCCCCCCAGAAACTCTCTCTCTCCCTCTCTCTCTCAAAAAGACAATTAAAAAAAATATGTTTTTTTTTTTGTCACTATAAATGTGGTATCTGCGCTCACTCTAGAAGATTCGAATAACACCAAAGTAGAAAGTTGAAGTCCTCAGTCCCCAAATATTCAGGTAACATTTTGAATGAATTTATTTCCAGTCTTTTCTCCATGTACTTTTAAAAAATGGGAGTAGAGGGGCGCCTGGGTGGCGCAGTCGGTTAAGCGTCCGACTTCAGCCAGGTCACGATCTCACGGTCCCTGAGTTCGAGCCCCGCGTCAGGCTCTGGGCCGATGGCTCGGAGCCTGGAGCCTGTTTCCGATTCTGTGTCTCCCTCTCTCTCTGCCCCTCCCCCGTTCATGCTCTGTCTCTCTCTGTCCCAAAAAATAAAATAAAAAATGTTGAAAAAAAAAATTTTTTTTTAAAAAATAATAAAAAAAAATAAAAATAAAAAATGGGAGTAGAGTTAATTTACAGTGTTATATTAGTTTCAGGTATACAATATAATGACTCAACAAATCTATACATGACTCAGTGCTCATCAAAATTCCATGTACTTTTTTTTTCATTTCTCTGAGCAGTGATCATGTTATCTTTGAATAAAATATTTTATCTTTATGTGTTTCACTGACACTATAACAGATCAGAAGTTCTAAAACTAGGAGATTTGTATTGTTTGCCTGGGACAATCTGTTAGTTTTTCTTCCTTCCTCATACACTATTTGATAATGTCCAATATTCTGTGGACATTTTTGCTATTGTAGACCATTGAGCCAACAGGCTCAGGAAATTGTCTCCATTAACAATAAAGTCTCTTTCTGAGTTGTCACTGTGCACCTAAAGTTTGACATTCAATCAATATAATTTACATCATTTTCCTTCTTCTATTGTACTTGTCCACACTGAAGATCGCCTGCTAGACTTTCATTTACTCACTTTATTTTTTTATATGTTTATTTTTGAGAGAGAGAGAGAGTGTGTGAATGAGCATGGGGGGAGGGGCAGACAGAGGAGGACAGAGGCTCCAAAGCGGGCTCCGTGCTGACAGCAGAGAGACTGATGCGGGGCTCAAACTCATGAACTGTGAGATCATGACCTGAGCCCAAGTCAGATGCCCAATCGACTGGGCCTCCCAGGCGCCCCTTTCACTCACTTTAAATTCAAAGAAATCCCACAAATACTCAGTGAGCATGAACTATTATACAACGATGAGACTGACTCTGCCCCCGTGTACAGAGCTGTGGTTGGTGCGGTACAATATCTAACAAGCGATGGAGTAAGACACGTGCGATGACGAAGAATGTTGATGAATTTCCTTTCGATTTAGCCCAATTCAGCATCTGCAGTCCTTGCTCATATCTTCTTAAATTTGCTTTCTTGGTTTTTGACCCCCAGCCCCTATGACGGGGCTATAACCAGAATCTCCTCTAAGCACACCGAGAAGCAGGAAAGGGGTAGGAACGGGCTACCTTCAGTACGGACTTGAGTAATCAACCCTGGCTTTGACCTTGACTAGGCCTTAATCTCAGAGTTGGCATGATGTGTGGCTAAGGCACATTTGGTAGTGAAACCTCTCCCCTCCTTCCCACAGCACTGATTTCTGTCTCTCTGTGCCCAATGTCCTGCCAGGAACAAGGACAATGTTCGCTAGGGACCTGCAGAGAATACCTGGTAAAGTTGTTTTTTGTGATTCGCTAACTTTGGGGACCTAGGAAGATGAAAAAAACCAAATCAAGCGTGAGACAAGTTTTTACAAATTGTCTTCCGCAGGATAGAATTCACTTTGTTTCCTCTTGGAAAACAGAGACGAAGGTCAAAGTTCAGGAAGTGAATACTTCCGCTTAAACTGCAAGAGGAATTAAAAGATATTTTGTGCCGTCAGGATGTCCTAGCCAAAAGGTTGTGTGACTTTATCAGACTGTTTTCTTTTTCTTTTTTTTTTAATGTTTATTTATTTTTGAGAGAGAGAGAGAGAGAGAGGATGGGGGAGGGTCAGAGAGAGAGGGAGACACAGAATCCGAAGCAGGCTCCAGGCTCCGAGCCGTCAGCACAGAGCCTGACGCGGGGCTCGAACGCACTGAGCATGAGATCATGTCAGACGCTTAACCGACTGAGCCACCCAGGTACCCCCAGACTGTTTTCTTAACTAAAATAAAGCTCAGGGTTGGAGGAAGAAGAGAAAGTGGAGTTTGGGCTCTAGAAAGTCAGGAACCTGGACCCACTTTGGGACAACCTCTTGTGACCCCCCCACCCCAAACACACACACATCTGGGGAGGTGGCATGGCTTGAAGGAGGGCCATTTTGTGGCAGATGGGACCATAGGAGGCCCGGAAAATGATTTCTGGGTCCCATCTGTAATCTAGAAGCAGCAGACACCTTCTAGACCCAAAGGGCTCATGCACATGGGACAGTGGGCCTCTTGGCATTGACCTGTGGTAACCTGTGTCCACTGACGACCCGTAGTCTATGACTTGAAGGTCGGCCACAGACTCTTGCTTTGCCCTCCATCATTCCTTGGCATTGGGCAACATGCCGGGACTGGGGCACAACCCTGAGAAGGACTGAAGACGCTAAGAATGGCTGAGGTAACATTTTCGGCTGCCATGGGAAAATGGACGTTTGCGTTCAGAGTTAGTGTTATTTATTACGCACGTGAGTTTGTGAAGTTGTCGACATGAGACCCCTATTCCTCTGGCCTGTCCTAGGAAGGAATAAGCTAAAGACAGAGACCTCCATCTCTGAAGTGACAGCGTCATGAGAGGGACCAGGAAGAAGCTAGCTTGAGGGCCTGTCCGGGGGAGGAAGCAGACAGGAGGAGGCAAGGGAAATAGGGAAGTTTCCTCTCTCTTCCAACCCCCCTCCCTTTTTCCTCCCGTTCTCTGCTTCCCTCCCCTGCTCTGTTCACCTTTCCTTTTTTTCCTCTTTGCTTCTTTTCTCCCTTCTCCTTCCTTTCCTTTCCCTCCTTCCTTTTCTTCTCCCCCCAACACTCTTCCACTATTTATTTGGTAAAATGCAAATTTCTGAGATTTCTTTTTAAAAAAAATTATTTTAATGTTTATTTATTTTTGAGACAGAGAGAGACAGAGCATGAACGGGGAGGGTCAGAGAGAGCGAGACACAGAATCTGAAGCAGGCTCCAGGCTCCGAGCTGTCCGCACAGAGCCCGACGCGGGGCTCGAACTCACGGACCGTGTGATCATGACCTGAGCCGAAGTTGGATGCTTAACCGACTGAGCCACCCAGGCGCCCCGCAAATTTCTGAAATTTCAAATATATTTCTCTATTTTATTTGATGAGATGCTAACGAATAAGAAGCCAATTCGTGCACACTGCCTACAAGAAGTTCAGGGGCACCTGGGTGGCTCAGTTGGTTACGTGTCTGACTCCTTATTTTGGTTCAGGTCATGATCTCACGGCTCAGGGGATTGAGCCCCACACTGGGCTCCACAATGTCAGTGCGGAGCCTGCTTGGGATTTTCTCTCTCTCTCCCTCCCCGGCTCATGCTCTCTCTCTCTCTCAATAAATAAATAAATAAACTTAAAAAAAACTTTAAAAAAAAAGGAAGCTCAAAGAGTGAACACTCCTTACTTCTGCACCTCCTTGCCTTTTGCTTTCCCTAATCGCGAGTCTCATACTACTCTACGTTTATACCAATGTATAGGTTGGTATTTGTAGACAAAGGGTATTCTACGATCTTGTCCTGGCCTTTGTCACTTAACGATACAAGCTCCCATAGGAAGGAGCACTGGAAAAGGTTTAAGTCACAAACGCCCTGTGAGGAGGATGCTCCGAGACCCCCTGGTGCTACCGCTTTCTCTGGGATGGGAAACGTGGAGACCTACACAGCAAATGTCGATACAGCATAGAAGCATTTAACACTGCCTCCTTGTAAGCCGTATCTTTTCCAGGGGGAAGACTATCCTCACCAAATAAATGAGACTCACTGTTTTTTAGGCACCCAGTGTTATGTGGAGCATAATTCAGTTGAGGCATGGTATTACCCTGAAAAGGACTCCGTGTAAGTCATTCTTTTGCGACAGGCCTCCTACCATATTGACGCTGGTCCATCAACCACGTCCTCATTTGTGGATCAACGCTTCCAGACTGCCTTCTCATCTAGCTCTTATTTCTGTGTCTTGTCCACAAGGATACCGTGATGATTAATTTTATGTGTCAACTAGACTGGGCCACGGAGTGTCCAGAGTTCGGTCAAACGTAATTCTGGATGTGTCGGTAAGGGGGTCTGGGCGTGGTACAAACGTTCAATCAGTAGACTGAGTAAAGCCAATTGCCCTCTCTTCTGTGTGTGTGGCCCTCAGCGAGTCAGTTGGAGGCCCGAATAGAACAAAAAAGTCGACCTTTCCCCCAGATAAGAGAGGGCTTCTCTTCCTTGACTGCCCTTGAAGGGGGACGTTGGCCTTCAGACTCAAACGGACACACGGCTCTCCCTGGGTTTCCAGTGGGCCAGCCTTCAGAGTGGAACTAGCCCAGGGGCTCTCTTGCTTCACACGCTCTCAGACTCAGGCTGGAGCTCTCCCGTTGGCTCTCCCGGGTCTCCCGCTAGCTGCCTGCAGATCTTGGGACTCGTGAGCTTCCCTAATTGCATGAGTCTATTTCACACTATTTTTGCAAAAAAAAAAAAAAAATTATTTCGTTTTTGAGAGACAGAGAGACAGAAAGGGAGAGCCTGAGTGGGGCAGGGGCAGAGAAAGAGGCGGGCAGGGGCAGAGAAAGAGGCGGACAGAGGATCCGAAGGAGGCTCTGCACTGACAGCAGAGAACCCCAGGCGGGGCTCGAACGTAAGAACTGTGAGATCACGACCCGAGCTGAAGTCAGACGCTTAACTGACTGAGCCACCCAGGCGCCCCTGTAATATGTTTCTTTATGTGTGCACCCACACACCCTGTTGGTTCTGGTGCTGTGGAGAACCTTAACATAGACAGTATGACACATTTTTCAGATGCCTTCCTGAAAAGACATACTACGTCTATGGCATTTCTTGAGCTATCGGCCTAGTGACTCTCCGAGAGCACAGTTTGGTCAGACATAACGACTTCTCGCTGCATGGATGGCGCCACCTAGTGTTCACAGTCTTCATTTGTAGGCACGCCGCTGCTATCGTTTTAATAGCCTGCTTAATGCCAACTTCAGGATGTACATTTTTTAGACCTTATCTGTATCTTCTACTCTTAACAAATTTGGACATTTATACCTCCCAACTTCTGAAACTTCTCCCGTTTTATTTCTGGAGGATGACAAAAGCAGCTACGCCATCATAGTGGATAAGAACTGTTAATGCCCTGGGTGATAGCATCTCTGAGTTGGGAGGTTTTAATTCATTGAAAGTGGCTTTTTATACACACATATACATACGCATATACGTATTTGTGTATTTTTCGATACAAATGCAACACTTTGTGTTGCAAATCCTTTTAAACTATATTTTTATTTAAAAAAAATTTTTTTTAACATTTATTTATTTTTGAGACAGAGAGAGACAGAGAGCATGAGCAGGGGAGGGTCAGAGAGAGAGGGAGACACAGAATCTGAAACAGGCTCCAGGCTCTGAGCTGTCAGCCCAGAGCCCGATGCGGGGCTCGAACTCACGGACCACGAGATCATGACCTGAGCCGAAGTCGGACGCCCAACCAACTGAGCCACCCAGGCGCCCCTGAACTATATTTTTAAAAGTTCTTAAAAATTAATTTTTTATTCTTCCAAATATAGTCAAACTACATGTTCAAGGTGTTTTAAGTTACCTCTGTTTGTTTTAAAATTTACATTATTATAGGATTTAATTATGTCAGAGGAAGAGGCAGTATTCATTTTCTGGGCACAGAATCTGAGATTGAAATCGCATCATGAAACACAAAAGGGAAGGCTTCACCAAGGTCATGTGGTGTGGATTCTACTCCTTAAAAAAACAGGGTAGAATTTACTTTTTTAGGGTAGGAGGAAACATTGCTTTTGTCATAAGGCATAGATTAAATATAAAAAAATAAGCCATTAATTTCTGAAAACATATAGGGCTGCCGCCAAAAAAAAAAAAAAAAAAAGCAAACTTCTCTAAAGTAGCAAATAATACAAAGTCTGGACTCTGCCATCAGTTTTCCTGGAACACAATTTCCCAATAGTTTATAAAGAGAAGTAAATCACAGGTGTCTCACAACTTTGGGAAGAAAGATTCGCACATTCAGCAACTTCTAAAGTTTGTCCACAAAGGACACAGGTAAGTCTGACACTCTCCTGATCCTATGTGGAAGACTAATTACTTAAAATTAATAACTTAATATGGGTCAGGATAAAGTCTGTTAGATTCTAGGCCATAGCAATCCTGCATCCAATGCAACAACAAGACCCATTATCATACCATGAGCCCCATTCACAGTTTAATACCAAAGAAACTGCCATGGATGTTTCAAATGTAATCTAGGCTTTCCACTCATTTAATATCAGATTAACTGCTTCAAAAATTTTTTCTATTACATAAATTATATACTTATATAAATGTTACTGTATGTAATTATTTCATTTGTTCATGAAAAATGGTAGAATTAAAATATCACTACTGGGAATCCTTCAGCGAATTAAAAGGAGCTACGAACTTCTACGTGTTCGCTAATATCAAAAGAGAGAGAAACCTGGGGCGCCTGACTGGCTCAGTCGGTGGAGCACGTGACTCTTGATCTTGGGGTTGTGAGTTTGAGCCCCACAGTGGCCACAGAGCTCACTTAAAAATAAAATGTTAAAAAAAGAGAGAGGAGCCTGAACCTTATATACCTCCCGATGGAAAAATACAGTGCCACACCACGTCAAGATGCCGATTTTCAGAAAACACAAGGAAGAGAGGAATATGTTCAAGTGCACCATGAATATGCAGTTGGCAAAATCTAGACTAGAGAAAATATTGAAGATCGAATGTGCCAGGCTCTTCAGTAGATAAATTGTAAGGAAAAGAAAGGGGGAAAGGGGAAAGCTGTAGATGCAAAGACTCAAAAGACATCAAATTATTTCTGAATGGGCAGGACTACACTAGAGTGTCTACGGGTGATACAATTATTAAGAAGGACAAGGATACGATTAGTTTCGAGGTCAAGATTGTGGTTACTTTCGGAAGGGAGGGGCAGCTGGGATTAGGGATGGACCCATGGAGCGGCTTCTGCAATGTCTGGCAAATTTCTTTGAAACAAGAGTCAATGAAGCCAATGTATTTTAATTGGCTGATGTGTCTGAAGTGTCTTTGTTTCATCCTTAATTGTTTTCCTTATGGTTTGGAAACTAACTTAGTCACTTTACTTGTCCTGTAGCGTCCTAGAATTTGCTGATTGCATTAACAGAGTATTTTTGTCTTTTAAATTAGTAGTTAGCTCTAGAGGCTTAATCAGATCGAGGAGTGTTTTTTTTTTTTTTTTCAAGAATTCACGGGTAGTGTTGTGTCCTTCCATGAGAAGGCACATAATGGCTGGTTGCCTAATATTTTTATTTAAGATAATATCCTCCCAAATGCGAAAACGCAAATATTATAATTTTTAAAAATACTGGGGCACTTGGGTGGCTCAGTCAGTTAAGCGTACGACTTCGGCTCAGGTCATGATCTTGCGGTTCCTGAGTTCAAGCCCCATGCTGGGCTCTGTGCTGACAGCTCAGAGTCTGGAGCCTGTTTCGGATTCTGTGTGTCCCTCTCTCTGCTCCTCCCTGGCTCCTACTTTGTCTCTCTCTCTCAAGAAGAAATAAATATTCAAAAAAATAAAAACAAATATTGAAAAGTATATTTTCCAGATGCTGCCTTTAACTTAATTTTTCAATGAATAAACAAGACAAAATGGGTCCAGTACACTGTCTATGATACTTGGGAATGTTTTGCCAAATTTCAATACTATAAAATTAAAGTCTTCTAGGTTTAAAAAAATTTGTTTAATGTTTTTATTTTATTTTTGAGAGAGAGAGAACGAGTGCGAGTGGGGAAGGGGCAGAGAGAGAGGGGGAGACATGGAATCCAAAGCAGGCTTCAGGCTCTGAGCTGTCAGCACAGAGCCCAACGCACGGCTCGAACCCACAAACTGTGAGATCATGACCTGAGCCAAAATCGGACGCTCAACTGGCTGAGCCACCCAGGTGCCCCTAAAGCCTTCTAGGTTTAACATTTTTTTTTTTTTTTAATTTCTGAGAGACAGCGAGCGGGCGCAAGGGAGGGGCAGAGTGGGGGGGTGGACAGAAGATCTGAGGCAGGCTCTGTGCTAACAGCAGAGGGCCTGACGCAGGGCTCAAGCTCATGAACTTAAAGATCATGACCTGAGTTGAAGTCGGACACTGTTTAACTGTGAGCCACCTAGGAGCCCCTAAAGCCTTCTCGGTTTTACGCTGATAAAGGTAATACATGTATCCATTTAAAAACTAGACCTCCACCAAAGGATTCTTTCCACAAGTTGAACTATTCCAAAGCCCCAAAACAGAATATGAAAATTAAATCTTTTTTTTTTTTTTTTTGCAAAAATAAATTTCCAGTCTTCCTTTTTCTAATTTTCATTTTTAAAATCAAAGTTTTCTAGGAGCTCCAATGGTTTCCAAGGGGATACCACTGCATTTTGGACAAAATGCAACCAAATTTGAGAGGGCCAATTTACATAAAAGTTCCATATTAACGAAGGTACTTAGGTTGATGTACAAAGAACTGCTTCAAAATTGCCAGCATTTCTACAATCTGGTTAATGACAGGAAGCAGAGAAAAGTCATATTGCCATGTTAAAGTATTTTTAGTTTTAGAAGTCAGCTTTATTACAAATATTTTAGAGTTCACTTATTCTGTGTCTTTATTAAAATACTTAAAGATATTTACAACTTTCATTTCAATCGGTAGAATATTACTCCTTGTTTGAATGCAGTTATGAATTCTGTGTTCACTATGACCTACGCTCAATGTTTTTGTTTTATAGGTTTCTTAATTTAGTGAGAACATTGTTCTTACCATGATGCTGTACCCTACCAAGATTAGTAAATATTTTATCCTATAAAAAGTAAAAACTTGGTCTTCAAAGTTTAGCTTTTTATTATTTTATTATTTTTTTAATGTTTATTTATTTTTGAGACACAGAGAGAGAGAGACAGAGAAAGAGAGAACACGAGCAGGGGAGAGGCAGAGCGAGGCGGGGGGGACAGAGGATCTACAGTGGGCTCTACACTGACATAAGCGAGCCCTATATGGGGCTCGAACTCACGAACTGTGTGATCGTGGCCTGAGCCGTAGTCGAACGCTCAACCCGCTGAGCCACTCAGGCACCCTGCCTTCAAAGTTTACCTTTTTAATTGAATTTGTAATACCATTGATCTTAATGTCAGATGTTTATCTTTAACAGAATGAGCACTCAAAGCTTTACTTTAATTACATAAATTGGATGGAAAAAATTGAACAATTATTGGAATTAATGGCTTTTCGACTTGAAGCATCTGGGGTCATTAAGAAATTCCTCTTCCGTTCACGGCACAAGCATATTTATAACAATTACATTAGCTTTTTTTACACATGCACAAGAAAATGTGGAACTGAAAATTAGCAGAATTAATTTAGAATAGGTCTTTGATCTCAATGAAAAGTGATATGTCCCGTTCCTTCAATCTTCTGCAGGTATGGTCTTAAATAACTAGAATTTCGTCGTAGTTGCTCCTGCTTCTTGAGCAGATTTCTATTTTCAGGTAGTCAGGGATACCGTTGTGACCCCCGCAGCCGATGATGCATGTTGACAAAGGTTTCTTCTAAAGTGGCACGGTTACCATTTTTGCTTGAGTAATGAAAATCCAGGTCCTAATTACACTTGATATTCTTCCTTTTTTTTTTTTTTTTAAGTTTTTATTTATTTTTGAGACAGAGACAGAGCATGAACAGGGAAGGGGCAGAGAGAGAAGGAGACACAGAACCTGAAGCAAGCTCCAGGCTCCGAGCTGTCAGCACAGAGCCCGAAGCGGGGCTCGAACCCACGGACTGCGAGACCATGACCCGAGCCGAAGTCGGACACTCAACCGACTGAGCCACCCAGGCGCCCCCCTTTTTTATAGACAAAATGGTTTAGCGCGCAAAAAAAAAAAAAATCATCACGATACGGTAAAACACACAGTAGCGGATTCACAATATGCAATAAATGACACAACTGTGAAGCCAGAGTGTCCCGTGCGTGTTTCACATAAACCTCACTGATGACCGTCTAGGTTTCACACTGACCTCACTGTTGGCCTGGTGGCACTGTCGGTGGGTATCGATGAGTTTCTCATGGAGGTACACCTAACAGCTGAATTGCTGGGTCACGGGCTATATGAATTTTGCAAATAAGGTGAGAAGTCCATTCTCAGCAGCAACATACAAGACATCTGGTCAATCCACAGCCTTGACAAATCTGATCGTTTCAGTTTGCATGAGATTGTGACGATCTCTTCTGGGCTTGGGGGCTGCTTGAAAGGAAGGTTTTAAATTATTGCTTCAATAACTATAATATTAGCAAGACAATTCAAGCTTATAATACGGTCCTCAAGTCAACTCTGGTAAGTTCTATTTTTCTAGGAGTTTGTACATTTTTGCCTAATTCATTACAACGGATGTGCACTCACACTTATCTTTCTCGTCTCTGCTTTAGCTGACTTAGGTTCCTCTTTTTCATTTATCACTTTAATTTTGCTGCCTCCTCTCTCTCTCTTGAATCTTGCTGGGAGTATGTCTATTTTGTAATTTTTTTTTTCTTTCCCAACGACCAATTTTGGTCTTTGTTTCTCTTCTGTGTCATTGTTTCCTCTTTCGTTAATTTCCACTCTACTTTTATTCTGCATGCTCTAAGTTTAATCTTACTTTCAACAGTCTAATTAACTTGCAGCTTTCCTTTTTCTTTTTTTTAATGCTTATTTATTTATTTTCAGAGGAGGGGAGAGGGGCAGAGGGAGAGGGGGGGAAAAAGAATCCCAAGCAGGCTCCGTGCTGTCAGCACTGAGCCTGATGCAGGGCTGCATCTCATGAACTGTGAGATCACGACCTGAGCTGAGGTCAAGATTTGGACGCTTGAACGACTGAGCCACCCAGGCGCTCCTCCCTGAAGTTTTGATATGCAGTATTTTTACTAGAATTTACTTTAAAACATATGACGCTTTTCATGAGGAGTTCTTTAGCAGTGTGTTTTTAAAATTTCTGAAAATATGGATGCCGATCAGCACGAAGGATCTGACATTGCACCCTATGTACAAGGGAGGAAGTTAACCTACCTTAGTTTCATGGATGATGACAGACGATTTGACACATGGGTCAGAGACAAAGGGATTCTCTCTCCGTCTCTCCCCCATTCTCTCTCTCTCAAAATAAATAAACTTCAAAAAAGAAGATATTTTGTAAAAGTTTATTATTCTGGTTTTTAAAACGATTGTTCTGTGTGTTGTAATATTTCTTTCTGCTTCAGATGGAATCTTTTGAAATGGTCTTTCTTGTGAAATTGTCCTGCGCTGCAGATACCTCGATGTACTCGCTTGTGGACCCACATTTCTTGCGATGCGGGATACTTTTTCCAGTACTGGCTATGGGGAAATGGTCAGAGGCCAGGTCTTACTATGTGTTTGTTCCAATGAGTTCAGAGAAGTCACTATGGGGGGAATAAGCCCCCTAGAATGGGGAGCCCCACATTTGATCACTCCTCACTCCACCACACTATTTCTTCACGATGAAGCTTGACCCTCTGTGAGTCCCCCCACCATACAACATCTGGAGAAGGCACCCGCCCTGGAGGTTGGGAGTCAAGTGGGAAAGTCAATGCTGGAGATGACTCAGTCTGCACCTATTTTCCTCTGATCCTCAGCACTGTCCATGCACTGCCCTGATTTAACTGCTGAAAAGCCCCATGCCAGGGGTCCGAAACTCCGATGGGGTGGTCCACAGTCTTCTCTATACCTGGAGAGTCTCCCTCAGAGAGCAATCTTGGCTGAGGGACCCAGGTGTCCTAGTTCAGCAGCTTGGCTGATACTGAAACTTGAACTTGGGATTATTTTGGAGGAATGAGTTTCATAATCACTGTACCTATTCATGGCCCCTCTGCAGTTGAGAGCATGTGAAATACTCAAAGTGCTGTAAGGTCAAGTGTTCAAAAGAATCAGTTACGCGAAATTTCTTATTGCAACTTTAACCATTTGAGGACATTTAACTAGGACAGCATTTAATGTCCCTGCGTTTAAGAAAAAAATGACTTTCCCTGTGTCTTTCACTCGACATATATGTTTGATATGGTGAACATCAAAGTCCAGGGAGGGGTGATTCTTGAACACAGAAGTCACTCAGGCTTTAAAGGTTTCATTAACAAATGGAAACACATTTAGTTTAAATAAACATTGTAAAAGGTTAAAGTAGCTCACTGATTAAAAACGCAAAGTGAGGCGAGGAGAAGAGACCATCATTTATCAATCAAATTAGAAAAAACTCTGTCAGGATTCTTATTTTGGGCAAGTGTGCAGTGGATGAAAGCTTGGAGGGAATCTTACAACGGCATGGAAGCGAAATATATAGGTGCAAAACTTTAGGAAATGGTATGAAGTAAGTGTTCCGAGTGAAAAATGCAGGTGACACGGTTTCATTTCTGGGACTGTATCCCAAAGAAATAGTAAACAGTTCTACTGTGGTTTAAGCAAGCCTTATTATCTGGATTTAAACAGTGAATCTTTATATAATGACCAAAAAGATACATTTATACATCTGAGAAATTTCTTAACTTCCAACTAAGGACCTATGTGACTTTTCTCTCACCTGTCTAGCCCTCTCCTTTCATGATCACTTTTGATTTGTGGCTTTCCAAGGAATACTTACTTCGTTTATTTAGGTGTATGGGACTTCCCCAGCTGGTCTGATGCACGTCAATCTTTATTTTATTTTCTTAATTCTTTTTTTTCCCCTTTTTTAACAATTTAAATTCAGGTTAGTTAACAGACAGTGTAGTCTTGGTTTCAGGAGCAGAACCCAGTGACTCATCCCTTACATATGACACCCCGTGCTCATCCCCACAAAGGCCCTCCTCAATGCCCATCCCCCGTTTAGCCCATCCCCCCCTACCCAGCTCCCCTCCAGAAACCCCCCGTTTGTTCTCTGTAGTTAGGAGTCTCTTATGGTTTGCCCCCCGTCTCTGCTTTTATCTTATTTTTCCTCCCTTTAGCCTGTGTTCATCTGCTACGTTTCTTAAATTCCACATATGAGTGAAATCATGACATTCTTCTTTCTCTGACTTATTTCGCTTAGCATAATACGCTCTAGTCCCATCCACGTTGTTGCAAATGGCAAGATTTCATTCTTTTGGACTGCCAAGTAGTATTCTGGTGTGTGTGTGTGTGTGTGTGTGTGTGTGTATGTGTGTGTATGTATATATATATATATATATATATACACTATATATATATATATATATATATATATATATACACACACACACCACATCTTCTTTATCCATTCATCAGTCGATGGACATTGGGGCTCGTTCCATAATTTGGCTATTGTCTATAGCGCTCCTGTAAACATTGGGGTGCATGTGTCCCTTCGAAACAGCATCCCTGTATCCCTTGGATAAATGCCTAGTTGCTGGGTCATAGGGTAGTTCTATTTTTAATTTTTTGAGGGACCTCCACACTGTTTTCCAGAGTGGCTGCACCTGTTTGCATCCCCACCAGCAGTGCAAGAGGGTTCCCCTTTCTCCATATCCTCGCCAACAGCTGTTGTTTCCTGAATTGTTCATCTTAGCCATTTCTGACTGGTGTAAGGTGGTATCTCAGTGTGGTTTTGATTCGTATTTCCCTGATGAGGAGTGATGTTGAGCATCTTTTCATGTGGTCGGTTGGCCATGTGGATGTCTTCTTGAGAGAAGCGTCTATTCATGTCTTCTGCCCATTTCTTCACTGGATTATTTGATTTCTGGGTGTTACATATGGTCAACTGTTGATGGATTTTGGACTAACCCTTTATCTGATAAGTCATTTGCAAATATCTTCTCCCATTCCATCAATTGCCTTTTAGTTTTGTTGATTGTTTCCTTCACCGTGCAGAAGCTTTTTATCTTGATGAGGTCCCAATAGTTCATTTTTGCTTCTGTTTGCCTTGCCCCCAGAGACATGCCTAATAAGAAGTTGCTGCTGCTGAGGTCAAAGAGGTTGCTGCCTGTTTTCTCCCCCAGGATAAAAAACCCAGCCTTCAAGTTCTGACTACTAAAATAGCATTTTTGAGTGAAGAAAAATTTCCAGTTGGTTTGATCGTCACGCCAACTGAGGCAAAAATCTCATCATTCACATATAAGAAAGAAAAGCACATCGATGTTTTTTCTTCTGGGAGAAAAAGATTTCAACATTCTTACGGTTTCCATTAGTGCGTCCCAGAATTCTAATCGTAAGGGCGCCTGGGAAATAGTTTTTGCTTTCCAGCCACCACAGGACAGAAAGAGGGTCAAATGGATATTGAATGCCAAGCCACTGTACCATCACACATAATAAAATCCAGCCCCAGGGGACTGTATGATATTGATAATGAGAAGATACTGTTGCTTCCCCTCGATCTCCTGTGACCCTTTTAATTGTTTCCATATACCCTTCCATCAGCTTTCGTGTGCTTAGCTTTCAATCTCCTTTCTACCTGTCAGTTGGAAGCCCGCCATTGGACTCAAGTCCGTTTTGCCCACAGGTGCGGAGACCTGGAACTGTGTAGGAGTTTCTGTACCTCTGGGGTGGCCTGTTAGGGACTGAACGTGTGTGCTGTTCCCCATCACCCAATTCATTTGTGGAAATCCTAACCCCCAAGGTGATGCTATTAGGAGGCGGGATGTCTGAGAGGTGGGATGAGGGGGGGGCCCTCATGATGGCATCACTGCCCTTATAAAAAAAGACCCCGGAGAGTTTTCTCATCCTTTCTCCCAGGTGAGGACCCGGAGAGATGGTCTCCTGTGAACCAGAAGCAGGCTCTCACCGGACACCAAATCTTCTGGCGCCTTCATCTGGGACTTCCCGAGCTTCCAGAAGTGGGAGAAATAAATGTTCATTGTGTAAGTCTCCCAGTCGGTGGTGTTTTTGTTATAGCAGCATGGAGTGAGACACAACCCTCTGCCAACAACAGCTGAAGAGCGCACTCGTGGCAAAGCCTCACCCCCTCGTCTCTAACCGGGACAAACTCCAAGGCCCTATGCTCGCAGAGTTGCCCTGCGGGACCAGGCTGCAGCTGTCTTCCTAAGCATCTGGCCTGCAATCGCAACCTTGCTCGCCTTCTCCCGCTTTTCTATCCTGCTGCCTTGTTCCCACCCTTTTACCCGTTTATCCCAAGAGCACTTCCTTCTTCAATCCAATGCACAGGGATCCTTGCCACGGAATACGTTTCTAGGGAACCCAACCCCCAAATGCCCCATCCATCAATAAGGATCATAAGAAGGGTAGCAGAGGTGGATACGGAGGGAGCAGGTGGTCGGGTATGCATCCTGATCTCCCTTGTCTGACGCTGGAGCGTAAAACAGGAAGTTCCGACAGACCCGGCAGATTATGTCACTTAGCATCCATTGCAAACGCCTTTGAGCTTACTTCCCCGTACAGTCAAAGCTGGACATCTCAACATCTCGACATTTCTCAGATTTCCCCGTCTCTGGACTTCTGTATGTGACCCAGTTCCTTGAACCCATTAGTGTTGAAACTGGAGGCAGCAACATCACTTAATGGTTGCACAGGAAGAGTTGTTGATCTGGAAAGTACAGGGGCTGACGCATTTGATGTTCAGCTGTGACAGAGTTTCTGGCACCCAGTGCCAAAGAGCTCAGTGGTGGGTCCGTGATAGAATTGAGTATTTTATTTTCCCAGAATGTATTAACTCTTTTTTTAAGTTTGTTTATTTTGAGAGAGGGAGAGATAGAGGAGACACAGAGAGAGAGAGCACGAGCCTGAATGGAGGAGGGGCAGAGAGAGAGGGAGAGAGAGAGAATCCCACAAACGGTGGCTTGAGGCTTGACCTCACAAACGGTGAGATCATGACCTGAGCTGAAATCAAGAGTTGGATGCTTGACAGACTGAGCCCCCCAGATGTCCCTGTATTAACTCTAAATACAGTAAAACCTTGGTTTGTGAGCATAATTCGCTCTGGAGACATGCTTGTAATCCAAAGCACTTACACATCCAAGTGAATTTCCCCCTCAGAAATAATGGAAACGCAGATGATTTGCTCCACAACCCAAAAATATTCATACAAAAATGGTCACAATACTGTAATATAATAAAAACAATAAAGAAAATCAAAACATAAAGAAAAAGGAACAAATTAAACTGCCCTCGCCTTTGAAACCCTTCGTGGCTGGTGTGAGGGTGACAAGAGAGAGGAGGGTTACTGTGCAGGGCCACTTTCACTACCACGAAGGGAATCGCTGCTATCTGGTGGCTCAATGGAATCTTTTTTCTGTGCAACTCTAACAAGGAAACTACCGAATGACACTGACTTTTGCCTCCTTTTGAGGATTTCACGGAAATGTGACAGTGCATTGACGATTACCCACAATCCCAGAGAGAGAGAGAGAGAGAGAGAGAGAGAGAGGGAGAGAGGGAGAGAGAGGAGAGATAGAGAGGGAGAGAATTCAAGTAGGGAAAAGGGGCAGAGGGTGAGAGAAAGAGAGAGAGGGAGAGAGAGAATCCCAACTAGGCTCTGCACTGTCAGCGCAGAGCCCGATGTCGAGCCCTATCGCACAGCAGTGAGATCATGTCCTGAGCAGAAATCAAGAGTCCGACGCTTAACCGACTGAGCCACCCAGGTGGCCCGTCACGTACTACTTGTATTGTAAGACGTCACTCGTTTACCGAGTTAACATTTATTAGAAATGTTTGCTCGTCTTGTGGAACTCTCGCGGAGCAAGTTACCCACAATCCAAGGTTTTAGCGTGCTTCGATCCTGAGAGTATAAGCGTCTAGGTGCACCCTTTGGTCCTTTTAACGTGACTCCCTAACGTATTTTAATACACACTTTGCGCTAAATTACTTCATGAATCCTACTGGCTGCAAGCACGAATCCTAGCAGACCCAAGAGGTATTTAAAGAGGGTGAAGATAAAGCTGAAATGGGGTCATTTTCCCACTTGCCCCAGAAACAAGGCACAATGGAGTGATCAAAAAGAGGACTAGAGCTAGTATTCCAAAGCTGCACGTCCCCAGTGGGTTTCCTATAGTCTAACTGGGTGATATACCAGAGTGGGTTGCTATGGCTCTGGTGTAACTGAATGATCATCACAGGATGCCGTAGATTATGAAAAGAGCCACGAAATATTCCTTTCCCTCTGTCATGCTCCTTTCCAGCGTGTTCTTACGCTTGCTTTAGCCAATGGGATATGTGCAAACATTATGTAAACGTTAGCTTGCAAAGCAATTGTGCAGCGGAGTCTGCACTCTTTCTGCTTTTGGAACTCAGCTGCCATTTGAAAGAGTCCGGGCTAGCCTGCTAGATCACAAGGGATCTGCGGACTAGCGACACCCCACCCCACCCCAGTGCCCTTGCCTACCGCCAGATATGAAAATGGGGCCCTGTGAGGCCACCTGGCTGGCCCCTGGTTGGCCTGGCAGCTGAGCACAAATGCATGAGTAAGCTCAGCTGAAATCCCTCAAGCCCGACCCAGACAAAGATGTGCCGGCAGAGGCATGAGCTAAACACTGTATTTTAGGGAGGCGTATGATGCAGTGAAGGCAGACACACATCAAGACTCCAGAAGTTTCTCAGGCACCAATGGGAGCTCAGATTGCGCAAAGTTGTCAGTAAAACAGGTCACTGCATCAGCCCCAATTCCAGCGGCAGATGCTAGCAGAACATCTAGCTGTTCTGGGGGGTGGGGATGGGCTCAGATCAATACCATCTCATAGACTCCCTCTCCCCCCCCCCTCCCCGGGGCCATGAGGTACAGTAAACCCTAGAGGTTTCTTAAGAACAGTAGGGGCGCCTGGGTGGCTCAGTCTGTTAAGCGTCCAACTTTGGCCCCCATCATGATCTCGCGGTTCGTGAGTTCGAGCCCCACGTCGGGCTCTGTGCTGTCACCGTGGAGCCTGAAGCCTGCTTTGGATTCTGTGCCTCCCTCGCTCTCTGCCCCTCCCCTACTCCTGATCTGTCTCTCTCTCTCTCTCAAAAATAAATAAACATTAAAAAATATTAAAAAAAAAAAAAAAAAGAACAGGAGTAGATGTAAAGGATATCCGAGATCTGGGCTCGTCCAAACTAAACTCAGTTTAAATCCTTGGACTTCATGGAATTTACCAGGTTGGACTAAAACTTAATTTTTACTCTATCTTGTGAGGTAAAGAGGAATATGCCAGTTATACAAAATGAAGGAGTCAGTGCAAGGTGACCCTGCGTGGGCGCGACAAGTTTTTAATAAATTATTAATTTTAGTGTAATTTATGGTCATGAAAATTAATGTGTCAATTAAACATCAATTAAAGTATGCAGAATGTTTCAGTGGTCACCACAGCCTTTGAGGAATTATCTTGCAAAAGTATCCAAAATGTCATTTGTGAAGATTATGCAATAGTGTAGAAAAAAGCCATCGCTCTGTAATATTAAATGCCAAATCATGACATCATATTGTAGATCCAGTATGACTTACAGTTAGGTTTCTATAAAATGAGTCACCTTTGCATAGAGGGTAGGCTGGCAGAAAGGACACGTGATATTCAAGGTGACTGTATGTAATGGGTCATGGGACTCGATGTGACTTTTGTCCTTCCGTATTTTCCGAATTATCTTTAATAATAAGGAGCTGTGTTTGTAAGGTTGATTTTGAAAAATTTATCCTGTACTGTATGATTTTAAAAGACTCTTCTAGATCTAAGATTCATTGATTCTAAGAACTCAAAGCCCTTCACTAAAAAATGGTGTCATGACAGGATGCTTGTGCAATACTTTTAATTATTTTTGTTTATTATAGCCAGTGTCTAATAGATATGAGCGGTTTCTTTGCAGTCAAATAACAATTTATTGTTGGCTAGAAGGATCTGCATTCTTACTTACTGTTCCTCTTCCATTTCTTAGTCACAATTAATTAATTAATAATTAATAATTAATTGCTCCTCAGGCACTGCGGGATACAAACGAAGACTAAAACACGTCAAGAGAAAATAAAAATACAGCAATCTTAGTGTCTCACGTTCGTGGAACATACAGAGACCCACAACAAGGATACGCATGTCTGGAGGTGAGACAAAAGTGTCTTCTAGAAACCCAAGGCTGAGAAAAGAAGCTTCAGGTTTCCAAGACCCAAAGATCCGCAGTCAGCTAGTTGTTTTGTCGGCTTTGTGGAAGGTTTCTACTGCCTGAGGATTCTGAACAACAGTGCGATGCTGTGGGCCTGGAGTTGTTTGTTATTTTGCTTTTTAAGAACCGTAGCGTTTTTCTTGTTGTTTATGAAAGTTTACCAAACGGAGTAATAGGAGCCACCAGATCTTTTTTCTTGTCTCACTAAGGATGCAAGATCTCTTAAGACATAAAGAGCTAGAAACTCTAGGGGCGCCTGGGTGGCGCCGTCGGTTAAGCGTCCGACTTCAGCCAGGTCACGATCTCGCGGTCCGTGGGTTCGAGCCCCGCCTCGGGCTCTGGGCTGACGGCTCGGAGCCCGGAGCCTGTTTCCGATTCTGTGTCTCCCTCTCTCTCTGCCCCTCCCCCGGTCATGCTCTGTCTCTCTCTGTCCCAAAAATAAATTAAAAAAAAAAAAAAGAAACTCTGGTGAAGCAATATGGAAAAGGGCATAGGAGAGGAGTGTGTGAAAGAACGGGATGGTTCACTCGCAAATTCATGGCTGCTCAAATTGTGGCCCACAGACCTCTGCTGGTCTGCAAATCACTTTCAGTCCTCACATGGATATAACTAGCTCATGCCTAGGCACTTGGTATAGGTTCGCCTTAATGGGTTTTACTTGTTCTCAAGAGTTCTAGAAAGTGAACATGATCTCCTAAGCTGAAGAATACACTTGTTAATTCAGGGGCTCTCTTTTATCAATCTTTGTACGCTGCCTCAGCGATTCCCCCAATACTCCCGGAGCCCGGAACGTACCAAGAGTTGGCGTCGTGTGACCTCTACTCTGTGCGTTACCTTTTGTTGGAGGGATCCATAAAACATGTTGCTGGTGGCCCAATGTTTTCTAGGCTTTTTTTTTTTTTTAATAATCTAGATTTTCACGATGGCCACTTTTTCTCCTAATGACTCAAGGGTCCTTCTGGTGGAGGGGTAAGTTCAAAAGACTGTCATCACTCTGTACTCAGAAGCACCACGCCTCTCCTTGACCAAGGCTTGTGGCATCAGTTTCAGGTCCTTATGACTGATATTAGGTTTCTAGGGCCTCCAGCTGCCACAACATTAATCATCTTTCAGGAGCTTTCCCGTGTCACAGTCACTGTTCTTCTTTCTATTTGCAAAAACGTATTTCCCAGGAGCATCGCAGGCTCTTATGCAAATAAACTGAGCGCCTGTTGCAACAATTAGGCAGACAGGGCCAGACAGGTTCATATCCCTGATTGGTTTCTATCTGGTGCTAGGGAGGTTACTCTTGCTGGGGCCACTCCTGTCATACTACTCACAGATGACACTGCTATGTGTGTGGCACTTTATAGCTTACAAAGGGATTTCTAACTGGGGCTCCTGGTTGACTCAGTTGGTTAAGCGTCCGACTTGGGCTCGGGTCATGATCTCGCGTCTCGTGGGTTCAAGCCCCGCATTGGGCTCTGTGCGGACAGCTCAGAGCCTGGAGCCTGCTTCGGATTCTGTGTCTCCTTCTCTCTCTGTTCCTCCCCTACTCGTGCGTGTCTCTCTCTCTCTCTCTCTCTCTCTCTCAAAAGTAAATAAACATAAAAAAATTAAAACAAAGGGATTTCCAAACCATGAGCTCACCTGACCTCTAAAGGTTGTGAGTTAAGTAGCAGCATCACTTTCTGAAGTGTATTTTGTAATTTTTTAAAAAGTTTAGGGGCGCCTGGGTGGCTCAGCCAGTTGAGCAGCCGACTTCAGCTCAGGGCATGATCTCGCGGTCCATGAGTTTGAGCCCCGCGTCGGGCTCTGTGCTGACAGCTCAGAGCCTGGAGCCTGCTTCAGATTCTGTGTCTCCCTCTCCCTGACCCTCCCCCATTCATGCTTTGTCTCTCTCTGTCTGGAAAATAAATAAACGTTAAAAAAAAATAATAAAAAGTTTATAATTTTTAAAATTTATTTTGAAAGAAAGATAGAGAGCAAGCAGGGGAGGGGCAGAGAGAGAGAATCCCAAGCAGACTCCGCACTGACAGACACGGGGCTCCAACTCACAAACTGTGAGATCATGAATTGAGCCAAAGTCAACAGTTGGACACTTAACTGACTAAGCCACCCAGGTGCCCCAAAGATAGTCTTGCTTACCCATTGTCCAGCCTTTTTTTTCTTTCTTTCTTTTTTTTAAGTTTATTTATTTTGAGATAGAGAGAAACTGTCAGTTGGGGAAGAGCAGAGCAGAGAGAGAGAGAGAGATGGGGAGAGAGATAGAAACAGAGACAGAGACAGAGACAGAGAGAGAGAGAGAGAGAATCCCAAGCAGGCTCTACACTGTCAGTGCAGAGCCTGATGCAGGGATCAAACTCACAAACTGTGAGATCGTGACCCGAGCTGCATTCAGACGCTTAATCATCTGAGCCACCCAGGCGCCCTGGCATCACTTTCAGGAGAATTTTTGCCTTCCTCTTTCAAGGCTGTAGTGCCAGTCGTAGATATAGAGAGGATGAGTTAGATGAAATCTGGGGAGGTGGCCGAGGAGACACACAGATGTTCTAAGGGACAGAATCTGACAGAGGTTGGAGACGGAAGAGTGAGACTAGAGAAAGGGTGTGGTGCTAGAAGTTCTGCGCTCTGGCATTTGCTATGCATCAGAGACACTTGCGAAAGCGAGGGAGCAATGGTCTGAGTCATACGGGTGTGGGTTTTCTTCCCTTCCTACATCTCTCCCGTCATTCAGTTCCCCCCAGGTTGCCGCACCCGGATGTACAGGTGATGGAAGCACAAGAATGATACGTTCGCTTTTCAAACTGGTGAGAGGAAGGAGTGCTACTTAAATATGGCGCCTCACTCCATTGTAGGGAAGTGACATCTTTGTGGTGCCCGAGAAAAAGACGTGAGAGGTTCTGAAAGAAGCATGGACATCACCAAAGAGTAAATAAAACATGTGGCCTTTATCAAGTGACTCACAGAGGTTAACTGGCTGCATATCATACAGCTACTAAGAGCTGAAGCTGAGATGGGAACCAAGGTGTGTTGGGCAACAAACCTGAACTTCATCCCACAGTGTATTGCCTCGTCCGACAGGTAAAGCAGGATAAGAGAGACGGGACCGAGAGAGCTCAGGCATTTTACCTTTACTTCCTCAGAGAAGGTCTGGCATTCCAGAACACACAGACAACAGAATCAGACTCTTGGCTTTTGAGGCGAAAAACAGCCACGTTTGGGGCTTCAGACAAAAGGTCTGGAAGATTATATCGTCAGTAGTCAACAGTTTTGGTAGACTCATGAAAAGGGAGACAAGACCAGAAGACAGGAAGGGATTGAACATCAGTACGGTTTCTGGAAAGAAGCCCTTTCCCTGCCCATTCCTGCCCAAACGAGGCCAAGTCCTTGTGGCAGAGGGAGACTTGAACCCTACAAAACCGCTAAAGGATGTCTTAGGCTCTGACCGACAATCACATTCAAAAGAGACCCCTTGCTTCACAAGCACCAAGTTTGCTCAGCCTTAACAAAGGAGGCAGGACAGGAAAACTGACACACACAATGACGGCACAACAAAGGCCTCACAACACCCAGGCACAGCTCCCAAAGTCTTTAACGACTCCACGCAGGGACTTGCGAGGTCACAAGACAGTGAGGCTGAGTATACATGGATCAAGGAACGCTCTAGGGTCTCGTTAGCATTTATATTTTTATAGTGTTATAAACCTTTCAGGAGAACATGACTAGATTCTATTCTCCAGGGCTCCTTAATCTCATCAATCACGGATGACACAAGTAAACAATGAACAATCTCAATAACCAAATAACCATGTTTAGCTTGCCCACGAAACACTGCTCAGTACACAGCAACCTCAAGAGGACCCTTGTTTTCCTCGGTCTGGTGTACTCCTAGGCCATGGGTCAAATCTTTAGGTGTCCCTGAGAGGGGGAGATTTTATAATTCCCCTATTAATGGTGTATAGGCCTTGCCATTGGCCAAACGAGACGTGGCAGTGACCTCCGTAGACCGACGACTAGAGCACAATGGAACGAAGAGGGGGTTGGAAGACGACAAGAGTGGACACATGATGATCTCCCACAGAGGACGCCCCCACCCTTCAGGCTTAGAGTTACGAAGGCCCACTGCCTAACCTGTAGCTGTAACCTCAAGGGAAAACTTGAGGTACCTAAGAATTCGTTTTAGCCATCTGGCCGGTCGTTGGGTCGTGACAGATTGTAATTGTTGGCCTCAGTTACGTACTCTCCATCTGTCCATGACCTTTGCCATGTAATTTGTAAATTCCCACACACTCCGACTTTGGGCTTGGAAATATGACTTGCTTGGCCAACGGTGTACGGGGAGAAACGATAGTTTGTGGGTTTCAGGCCCAGCTCTTGAGAGGCCTGAAAGTTGCCAGGTGCCCTCTGAAGCCTCGAACATCACCATGAAAAGAGCTTCCTCAAGGAAGCTGCTGCTCCTTCGATCTGGACTTGAAAACGCACACACGGGGGCATGGGTAGAGCCACCCCAGCCATGCCCAGTCAGACCTACAGTTACTTTCTGGGAAAGCCATCTGGCCAAACCCTGTAGAGATCAGCCTCTAAAAAACGTTAATCATTGTATTCCCCAGAAATTCTGAGCTTAATTCTTACGCGGAATTATTCCGGCAATAGCTGACTGATATAGGTGTATGGAAAACCGCATTCAGTTTAGGAAAAATAAGGTTAAAGTTTTGGCACGTATGATTTTTTGTGGACTGAAGTTTACACCTGACATTTCACAGTTTTAGGGAGGTAAAAGGAAGTCCGGCACTGGAAAAAATGTTTAGCGTTATTAGTCATTAAGGAAATGCAAATTAAAACCACAAAGGGATAGGACTCCCTATCTATCAGAACGGCTAAAATAAAAAAAATCATGGCAATACCAAATGCTGGCGAAGAGGCAAGGAAACCGGATCATTCATAATTAACGGCCGAAATGTAAAATGATACAGCCACGCTGGGAAGCAGTTTGACAGTTTCTTTTATAACGAAAACCGCACTTAGCATACATATCCGTTGGTGTGGACTGCCCTAACAAAATACCCCAGCCTGGGTGACTTAAACAACAGAAACTTATTTTCTCACAGTTCTGGAGGCCAGAAGTCCAAGATCAAGGTTCTGGCCAGTTTGGTACCTGGTGATAGCTCTTTTCCTGGCGTATTGATGGCCACCTTCTCAGTATTTCCTCATGGGTTGTTTTTTTTTTTTTCCTCAGTACATGCACATGAAAAGAGGAGACAGACAGCTGGCTAGCTTTCTGGTGTCTTCTTCTTATAAGGATATTAGTCTTACAGTGATTGGGGGCCCACCCTTCTGACCTCATTTAACCTTAATTACTTCCTTACTCCAAATACAGCCACCCTGGAAGTTAAGGCTTCAGCATAGGATTATTTGGGGGGGGGACACAAATATTCAGTCCATAACGCTATACGATCCAGCAGCTTATTCCAGAGATATGAAAACATATTCACACAAAAACCTGTACACAGGGGTGCCTGGGTGGCTCAGTTGGTTGAGCATCTGACTCTTGATTTTGGCTCAGGTCATAATCCCAGGGTTGTGGGGTCAAGCCCCTCGTCAGACTCCAGGCTGAGCATGGAGTCTGCTTAGGTCTCTCTCTCTCTCTCTCTCTCTCTCTCTCTCTCTATCTCTATCTCTTTCTCTCCTTCTGCCCCTCTACCCCACTCATGCTCTCTCTTTCTCTAAAATAAAAAAATTTTATTTTTTTAAAATTTTTTTTTCAACGTTTTTTATTTATTTTTGGGACAGAGAGAGACAGAGCATGAACGGGGGAGGGGCAGAGAGAGAGGGAGTCACAGAATCGGAAACAGGCTCCAGGCTCTGAGCCATCGGCCCAGAGCCTGACGTGGGGCTCGAACTCACGGACCTGAGTTGAAGTCGGGATCGTGACCTGGCTGAAGTCGGACGCTTAACCGACTGCGCCACCCAGGCGCCTCTAAAAAAATTTTAAATACCCTGCACACAAATGTTTATAATAGCCTTACTTGTAATAGACAAAAACTAGACACAACCCAGATGTCCTTCAATGGGTGAATGGATGCCAACTCTTGCACAGACAACGGAATACCACTGAACAATAAACAGGAATGAACTACGACACACACATAACTTGCATGAACCTCAAGGAGTATACGGTGTGAGTGAGAAAACCAGTTGCAAAATGGTAAACATTCTATGATCGTATCATATTACACTGTCGAAGTAACAAAATTATGGAAACTGAGAAAAGATTGGTGGTTTCCAGGGGCTGGGAATGGGGAAGGCAAGGGAGTAGGAGTGACTATAAGGCAGTAGCAAGGAGGAGCCTTTCGGTGGTGGAAAAGGTCTGCATTTTGATTATGGCGATGGATACACAACTCTAAACATATGCTAAAGTTGCAAACAACCATGCACACGGATGCACACCTACATACAGACTACACAAATGAGTGCATGTGAAACAGATGACCTCTGAACAAACTCTGTGGTTTGTATCAGCGTCAACTTTCTGGTTTTGGAATCTTACTGTAGTCAAACCACATGTTCTTATTGGGGGACACTGGATGAAGGGTACACAGAAGTTCCCTGTACACGTTTTTTGCAACCTCCTAGGAATCTATAATCATTTTACAATGACAACTTACAAGAGCTGAACAAATTATGACTATGGAGAAAAGAGTATCAAGTGGAACGAGTCGTAGAAAATGGTAAGGACGGTGAAAGTACAATTAACTACAAAAATAAAAGACGCATTTGGAAAAAAGACTAGAAGGAAACGTGCAAAAAGGTAACAAGGGTTGTGCTGCGGCAGTAGAATTATGTGGGTTTGTTTTTCTTTTCTCTGTTTTCAAAAGTTTCAGTGTAGGGGCACCTGGGTGGCTCAGTTGCTTAAGCATCTGACTTTGGCTCAGGTCATGATCTCACAATTCATGAGCTCAAGCCCTGCGTTGGGCACACAGATGTGTGCTGACAGTGCCGATTGTGTTTGGGATTCTCTCTCCCTCTCTCTCTCTCTCTCTCTCTCTCTCTCTCTCTCTGCTCCTCCCTCACTTGCACCCTCTCTCTCAGAGTGAATAGGTAAACTTAAAGGTTTCAGTGTAAAATTTATAAGATAATTCCAAACACTAAGACACAAGGTATATTCCTTGAAAGATAGAGGTAAGGGAAACACTCATTTTCAGATAATCAGAACATCTTAGAATTGATGTCTTGTTCAACCTCCATCTCACTGAATATGTCAAATGACAATAAACCCATTTCTTTGGCTGCCCAGGTTTTTTTTTTCAAATTAAATATTATTATCATAAAGCTATTACTTCAATTGAATCAAAATATACCCTTCTGTTACATGTAGCTTTTGTAAAAATAAATCACTTTTGAGGGTATTAAATATGTTCTTTTCCTTGATTATGGTCATGATTTCTTGGCAGTGTGGTAAAACTTATCAAATTGTGTATTCTAAAAATGTACAATTTATAAAATCTCTGTGCCCCACGTGGGGCTCGAACTCACAACCCCAAGATCAAGATTCCCATGGTCCACTGACTAAGCCAGGAAGGTGCCCCTAAAGTTTTTATTTTAATTCCAGTTAGTTAACATACAGTGTTATATTAGTTTCAGGTGTACAATATAGTGATTCAACGCTTCCCTACATCACCCGGTGATTATCACAGGAGCAATCCTGAATCCCCATCACCTGTTTAGCTCATCCCCCCCCCCCACTCTGGTAACCATAAGATGGTTCTCGATATTAAGAGTCTGTTTCTGGCTTTCCTCCTCTCTCTTATTTTTTCCCTTGGCTTGTTTCTTTCTTAAATTCCATATATGAGCGAAATCATATGGTATTTATCTTTCTCTGGCTTATTATGCTTAGCATTGCCCTCTCTAGCTCCATCCATGTCATTGCAAATGGCAAGATTTCATTATTTTTTATGGCTGAATAATATTCCATTGTGTGTGGCTATATATGTATATATATATATATAAATTATATATATAAATAAGATGTATATGAATTATATAAATAAGATATATATAAATTATATATAAATAAAAGATATATATATATATATATATATATGAGATATCTATCTATCTATCTCTATATATATCTTCTTTATCCATTCATCATTGGATGGACACTTGGGCTGCTTCCATATCTTGGCTATTGTAAATAATGCTGCTATAAACACAGGGTGCATATATCCCTTTGAATTAGTGTTTTTGTATTCTTTGGGTAAACACCCAGTAGCGCGATCACTGGGTTGCAGAGTAGTTCTATTTTTTTCTTTCTTTGAGGAACCTCCGTACTGTGGCCGCACCAGTTTGCATTCCCACTAACAGCAACAGTACCAGAGGGTTCTTTTTTCTCCACATCCTTGCCAATACTTGTCGTTTCTTGAGTTTTTTATTTTAGCCATTTCAGCAGGTGTGAGGTGATACCTCATTGTAGTTTTGATTAGCATTTCCCTGATGGCAAGTGATGACGAGTTGTGTGACTTCTTTATATGTTTTGGATATTAACCCCTCTTTGGAACTTTCATGTGCAAAAAAGAGTATACAGAGATAAGTATCAAGAAAAGATAATATTATTTAAGGAGCGTCTGGGTGGCTCGGTCAGTTAAAGCATCTGACTTGGGCTGAGGTGAGGATCTCACAGTTCGTGGGTTCCAGCCCTGCGACGGGCTCTGCACTGACAGGTAGGAGCCTGGAGCCTGCTTCGGATTCTGTGCCTCCCTCTCTCTTTGCCCCTCCCCTGCTCACGCTGTCTCTTTCTCAAAAAGAAATAAACATTTTTTTAAAAGAGAAAAGATACTATTATTTCAGAAATAATTGGTGAAAGGCAAAGAGGAAAGTGCGGAGAAATGGGGAAATGCTATAATGACCAACCTCATAAAATTCCTTTGAGCTAAGCTATCTCATGGAAAGAAGTACGAAAAGGTTAAAGGCCTTTATATAAAGACTGCATAACTAATTTTGAATTACCACTAAGAAAATTCTTAAACTCATTCTGTAAGCAGTAACCTGGATATTTCAGAAGATTCAAGAATAAACCCCTCACCTGAAAGAAAACTGCTGAGAAAGGCGCTTTATAAAATTTTCTTTTGTAGTGTTTCCTGCTCCCTGGAGAAGGCAATGCTTTCAGAAGTTACTTAATGGGCCAAGAAAACTCACGGGGCTAGTGACTTCTAAGTATGAGAAATTCCAAAGCAGCTGTCGATGGTATCATACTCACCACGGTAATTATCTAAATTGATAGAAACTTCACTTACTCATCCATGTATCTGATCTCTATCAGTCCCCATACTTCTCTGGAAAGAAGCATCAATTAGAGATTTTCAGGCTTTTCAAAGGGAAGGACCCCTTGTGTAAGCATCAAAACATTTTACGATGCGCACAAGTTGAGAAAATCCATCACTGCAAACTACCGCTATAGATTCTATAATGCTGAAAAGGCCATCTGCTACTTTGCTGGTCAGTGTTTCCTCCCTTTAATGACCTCCCAGTACCCCAAATTTCCTACGGTGAACCGTCTCACCTTTTTGACTTTCAGTCCGCTCCTGCTGGATGATTTTTACGTAATTCTTGGCTCCCAGACTGGGCACGTGACTCAGGCCTGGCCAATCACAGCATCGCTTCCCCCTGGCCTCGGTAATTCTTTCCAGGAAGAGCCTGGCCTACCCGATCGCAGACGGTCTTTGGACCTTTGCTGGGACTGTTGAGAGTAAGGTTGTCCCTTGTGCCCTGGCCTGTTGGGATTTGCTTATACAGGCCTGGAGCTGCTGGTAACTGGCTTCACCAGGATAAAGCACGCCTGAGAATAAAACTCAAGGCCAGGAGACGAAGCTGAGATATTTAAAGAGATGGGAGGTACCATTTTCATGCTTTGGGCCCCTAAAACTATTCGTGCCTGGGTTGACGCAGACACTTTTCAGATACGGGAGTCTGTAAATACCATTTTTAGTTCAAGTTGGATTTCCCTTACCTTGCAAGCAAGAGTCTTTTCGATGATAAATGCTTTCAGATGATATTTTATTAATCCCAAGAGCAAGTACTATTTAAAATATTGGCACAAATATTCCCGAGGAAGTATTCAGCTAATGAGAAATTAGCACTCTGTGTGTCCATGAACACATGCAGACCTTTTGCAATTAACTACCACGGGTAGAGAGCTACGGGTTTGGAACCACTTTCGTCTAAATTTGGGTGGTCACAGGGGCGCCTGGGTGGCGCAGTCGGTTGAGCGTCCGACTTCAGCCAGGTCACGATCTCGCGGTCCGTGAGTTCGAGCCCCGCTCAGGCTCTGGGCCGACGGCTCGGAGCCTGGAGCCTGTTTCCGATTCTGTGTCTCCCTCTCTCTCTGCCCCTCCCCTGTTCGTGCTCTGTCTCTCTCTGTCCCAAAAATAAATAAAAAACGTTGAAAAAAAAATTAAAAAAAATAAATAAATAAATTTGGGTGGTCACATGGACACAGATTACCGCCATGTTTCCACAAGTAAAATGAAGAGAAGATGTTCATCTTGAAAATCTAGTGAGGCTTAGAAAGCTAATCAACACTGCATTTTCTCTTTCAGTCAGCAGAGTTTGAAAGGCAAATATGGCTTGCGTCTAAACAAGAGGCAATGCAGTTAGATGGCATTTTAGAGTGACTGAAAATACTTCAGGGAATGCACTATAATTTTATTTTAGCATGTAGAATATTTAGAACTTCAATAAGGCTACAAGGTATTATTCAGCAAAATAAATTCCTTCTCAACGTCAACTTAAAAAGAATCATGAGGATATGTACACAGCTATAGCTGTTTTTTTCCAAGCATCATTTTATTACTTTGTAAGCTTGTCATGCTAATCAACTGCTTTCCAGGTGCCTCCAAACACATTATTTCACTTAATTCTAATAGTAATGCTGTAAGGAAGTGAACGAGAAGCTACTGACACTGTGTTGAATTCTATGCTGATGCGTAATAAGCATACATACACATACACCTTTTAGCTTAAAGTGACATCATGAAGTGAGTGTTACTAAAAGTACTTTGTTTATTTAAAAAGTTTATTTATTTAGAGACAGTGTACGAGCAGGGGGAGGGGCAGAGAGAGGGAGAGAGAGAATCCCAAGCAGGCTCTGCAGTGTCAGCACAGAGCCCAACTTGGGGCCTGATCCCACGAGACCGTGAGATCATGACCTGAGCCAAAATCAAGGGTTGGACGCTTAACCGACTGAGCCACCCAGGCTCCTATTTTCTACCTTGTTTTCTACTTCTAACAGACCTGAGTAGGGTCCATCTGTCTGAAGCAGAATTAATAAATATAGCTTTGTTTGATTAGTGAGTGTTGAGGACTGACATATCTAGATTTCTTACCTCCATGCTGACTTGAATGTGGAGAAAGGGAAACCCTCTTACACTGTTGGTGGGAATGCAAAATGGCACAGCCACTGTGGAAAACAGTGTGGAGTGTCCTCAAAAAGGTAAAAACAGAACAACCCCATGACCCAACAATTGTACTGCTAGGTATCTACCCAAAGGATACAAAAATGCTGATTTGAAGGGATACATGCACCCCGATGTTTATAGCAGCACTATCAACAATAGCCAAGGTATGGAAAGAGCCCAAATGTCCACTGATGGATGAATGGATAAAGAAGATGTGGGGTGTGTGTGTGTGTGTGTGTGTATACACACACACACACACACACACACACACACATATGATGGAGGATTACTCGGCACTCAAAAAGAATGAAATCTTGCCATTTGTAACAACGTAGATGGCGCTAGAATGTTTTATACTAAGCAAAATAAGTAGAAAGACAAATACCATATTATTTCAGCCATATATGGAACTTAAGAAACAAAACAGATGAACATATGTGAAGGGGGAAAAAAGAGAGGGAAGCAAACCACAGGAAACTCTTAACTATAGAGAACAAACTGAAGTTTGATGGAAGGGAGGTGGGCAGGGGATGGGCTAAATGGGTGACGGGGATTAAGGAGGGAACTTGTTACGATGAGCACTGGGTGTTGTGTGTAAGTGATGAATCACTAAATTCTACTCCTGAAATCAATACTACACTATATGTTAACCAACCCGAATTTAAATAAAAGCCTGAAAAAGAAACAAAACAATCATCTTTATGTGATTCTCCAGCACCTCAAAGGATCCAATCAAAACATTTTTTCCTTCCTTTCTCCTTCTCTCCTACTTTCCTTTCTTCCTTTCTTGTTCTTCTTCATTTTTCATCCCTCCTCTTTTTCCTTCTCCCTCTCTTGCTTCCCCCTTCCATCTTTTGTTTATGTGCTGGCAATCTGGTGAGGGGAAAATCTTGCTTTGCTAACCTGCCAAAATGTACTCTATTCCTTTGTCTGACAAAATTGATTTTTTAAAAAAGCTCATGCTGTGGGGTGCCTGGGTGGCTCAGTTGGTTAAGTGTCTGACTCCTGATCTCGGCTCAGGCCTTGATCGTGGTTGTGAGTTCCGGCTCCATCTTGGGTTCCACACTGGGCTCCCCACATTGGGCTCTGCACTTTTTTGTTAAGTAACTTAAGTTTCTGTTTAAACACCGCATTTGGAAACGATTCAATTATAACCACTGGGTATACTGTCCTACAAGTCTAGTAGCAAGGTAAAAGATGCGAAGAGATCTAACAGGCTTGAAGAAAAAGAGGTGGCGATTCTAGGTAACAATGCAAAAGACATGCAAATCAGGGGAAAAGAGGAAGTTTGACACAGGGAAATAACACAAGGTTTGTTCCTTCTGTTCTATCCATTCTGAGACCAGCCATGTTAACACTGTTTTTGCTAGTAATTTGAAATAGTCATTCTTCTGGGCCTCATTCCAGATGCGTCTTGTTCCGCAGTGAGACCTTGACTTCCTTCCAGGTGGGTCTTACTCACAGGCGGCTGACGATATCTAGCCTAGGATAAACTCTACTAACTAGTGTTTCTGCTCACACACAAGAAGTCACACAACTGAATAGGTCTATTTAAGTTCAGGCCTCATGGCACTGAACGCTAGGTAGACCTTCCTAGCCGATTGTTCCTTGGGGACCTCAAATTCAACATATTTTATTTATTTATTTCCAATTCAACATGTTCTTTTTTTTTTTTTTTTTTTTTTAACATTTTTTATTTATTTTTGGGACAGAGAGAGACAGAGCATGAACGGGGGAGGGGCAGAGAGAGAGGGAGACACAGAATCGGAAACAGGCTCCAGGCTCCGAGCCATCAGCCCAGAGCCTGACGCGGGGCTCGAACTCACGGACCGCGAGATCGTGACCTGGCTGAAGTCGGACGCTTAACCGACTGCGCCACCCAGGCGCCCCTCAATTCAACATGTTCTAAACATGACCTAATTATCTCTCGTCTTCCACGTCTTCTACTTTCTTGGCTTCTGATTTGCGTAAATGCCACACCATGTTCCCAGTCACACAGACTTCGCAGACAATTCATATGTATCTGCACCCATTTTGTCCTCACATCTCGGCACTTAGAGAATCCGGGAGATTAGGTCTCTCTTGTTAAAAGACTTGATTGTTTTATAGGTCAGTTTTAGATTTACAGCAAAACTGAGAGGAAGGTACTGAGAGGTCTCATACATCCTGGGCCCCAACACGTGTGTAATCTTTGCCATTATCAACAGCACTCACCCAGATGGTACTTTTTATTTTTATTTCTTTCTTTTTTTTTTTTTTACAGAGGATGAATCTACATTGACAGATCATAATCACCTAAAGGCCGTAGTTTACCTCCACCCTCCCCACCCACTCCGCATCCACTGATCTTTTTATTGTCCCCATGGTTTTGCCTTTTCCAAAAGGTTATATGGTTGGAATCTTACAGCATGTAGCCTTTTCAGTCTGCCTTCTTTCACTTAGGAATACGCATTTTATTTATTTATTTTTTTAATTTTTTTTAACGTTTATTTATTTTTGAGACAGAGAGAGACAGAGCATGAACGGGGGAGGGTCAGAGAGAGAGGGAGACACAGAATCGGAAACAGGCTCCAGGCTCTGAGCTGTCAGCACAGAGCCCGACACGGGGCTCGACTCACGGACTTCAAGATCATGACCTGAGCCGAAGTCAGACGCTCAACCGACTGAGCCACCCAGGCGCCCCAGGAATACGCATTTAAACTCCATGTCTTTTCCTGACTTGGTAACTCATTTCTCTTTAGCTCTAAATATTCCGCTGTCTGGATGTACCACTCTTTATTTATCCGTTCACTTACTGAAGGGCATCCCAGATGCTTCCAAGATTTGGCAATTATGAACGAAGCTTCTATGAACATCTGTGTTCAGGTTTTTCTGTGGAATTAAGTTTTCAACTCCTGTGGGTAAATGCCACAGAGCATGATTAATGGGTTATACGATAAGAGTATGTTTTGTTTGGTTTGGTTTGGGGGGGGTGCAAGTGAGTGAGGGGCAGAGAGAGAGAATCCCATGAAGGGCAGAGGGAGAGAGAGACACAGAGTCCCACTAGGGGCTGAGAGGGAGAGAGAGAGAAAGAGAGAGAGAAGCAGGCTCACCCAAAGCAGGGCTCGTGGCCACCTGATGTGGGGCTCAAGCTTACAAACCGTGAGATCACGACCTGAGCCGAAGTCAGGTGCTTAACGAATGAGTCACCCAGGCGCCCCTGTTTTGTTTTGTTTTTAAACGTTTATTTGTTTTTGAGAGAGAGGGAGAGAGAGAGAGAGAGAGAACATGAGTGGGGGAGGGGCAGAGTGAGAGGAGGACAGAGGATCCAAAGCAGGCTCTGTGCTAACAGCAGTGAGCCCCATGTGGGGCTCGAACTCAAGAACCATGAGATCATGACCTGAGCGGAAGTGGACACTCAACTGACTGAACCCCCCAGGTGCCCCAAAGTATGCTTTGTTATATACGAAACTGCCAAACTGTGTTTCACAGCAGCTGCACCATTTTGCATTCCTGCCAGCAATGAGCGAGAGTTCCTGTTGTTCCACATCTTCACCAGCATTTGGTGTTGTCAGTATTTTGGATTTTGGCCATTTTAGCAGGTCTAATAGTGGTATCTCTTTGTTTTAATTTGCATTTTCCTGATGGCACATGATGTAAGACATCTTTTCACGTGCTTATTTTGTCATCTGTCAATCTTTGGTGAGGGGTCTGTTAAGGTCTTTGGTCCAGCTTTTAATTGGGTTCTTCATTTTCTTACTGTGGGTTTAAAGAGTTCTTTGTGTATTTCACATAATAGTTCTTTATCCAATGTTTCTTCTGCAAATATTTTATCTCATCCTGTAGCTTGTCTTTTCCATTCTCTTGATATTGTCTTTCATAGAGCAGAACTTTTTAATTTTAATAAACTTCAGTTTATCAGTTACTTATTTCACGGATTGTGTCTTTGGTGGTGTATCTAAAAAGGCATCACCATACCCAAAGTGATCTAGGTTTTCTCCTACGTTATCTTCTAGGAGTTTCATAGTTTGAGGTTTTACGTTTAGGTCTAGGATCCATTTTGAGTTAATTTTTGTGAAGGGTGTGAGGTCTGTGTCTAGATTCTTTTTTTTTTTTTTTTTTTGTATGTGGATGTCCATTTGTTCCAGCACTGAGCCTCCATCAGTTCATCAATTATAGGTCAGCTTTTTCTATCCTGGCACTGGTTCTTATCACAGTTTCCACTCATGAGTCTCTGCTCCAATAAACTGTGATTCCCTGCATTTGTTTGTCTGTCTCTCCAATCTTGGGGGCAGTGATCTACCCTGAATCCTCCCCTCTCTTATGAAACTAAGAAGAGTTGCTGGTTTTCCAGCCTGTTCGGCTTTTTACCTATCGTTAGGACAATGTGGTCACTCCCAAGCTCCTTACATGCAGAACTGGAAGCTGCAAGCCATTGTGTCATTTTATACCTGTTGAATTTGGATCTTCCTTTCCATCCCTCCTGCTGAGGCTCTGGTTTAAGGTTCCGTTACTTAACATTCAGTGTAGTCTTGGCTTCAGGAGTAGAACCCAGTCTCTCTCTCTTCTACTTCCTAATTAATCTAAAATGCAACTGACTTCCATCATTTCCCTGCATCAGAGCACTCTTATGATCTTATAAAATCCAAATTCTAGGTCCTGACACTCAAGATCACTGATTACTTGTTCTACACTTAGTTTTCCAAGCTTTCTCCCAATGCTCTTTACTCGTAGGGGACCCAGACTCTTTACCTCTTCTTGAAGACCACTGGTCCTATGTGAATGCCATTTTCTTTGACTAGAATGCTCTCGGGTTCCCAGTCCTGGTTAGTTCTGAAGCTCTCCTTTCTTTCTCTGAGTATCGTCACTTTTGACGCCTTCCCAAGACAGTGACCTTATCACTGTGTAGATTTTAAGGATTTGTGTACATCTCTTATTGTCCCTGCAATCCTCACAAGGGTCTCTTACTTTCAGTTTCTGATTTTTCGGATGAAAAGTAACCAAGTCTTAGGTCTGAGTTGTTTCTCTTATGATGGCTGGAAAACTGGAGAAGGGGTGTGTGTGTGTGTGTATGTGTGTGTTCCTTTTGACTTCTGTTTTGAACGGTTTTCTAAAGACTAACTTAATTTCGGGTTGTAGGTAGTTCAGGAATATGAAAACATTCTTCCTTTGTTCTTTGTGCTGTTGGGAGCTGTTTTAAAAGCATGGATATAGATAGAAGGCAGAGTTCTCTAATATTTTAAAATTTAGATAGCCACGGTATAAATCATTTCTGGAGGTGACACGGTACCCCACTGTAGTATTGTATCCGAGAGGGCTGTTAGATGAAAGTAATCTTTTCTAAACTCAAACTGACATGGGAACAGTTAAGTCTGATTTGTGAGCTACGAAAGTGTCATCTTTTATTCTTCTCAAAGACCTTAACAACTTGAAGGTGAGAACAAAGAGAAGGAAAGAAATGGCGGCTCATTTATTTCTCTTGATGCAAAAATGGATGTTCATCAAAATCTCCTCTCTAACGACTCGCAATGATACAGTTGACGGGTCATAAAAACGTTCACTGACTTTTGACATATTGGGTCACATTTTTCTTTTGTTTCTGGTGGGTTTGGGATTCAGCTCTCTTTCTGTGGGTAGGATTGCGCCCCACTAGTTAACGTGGGGGTATTGATGGCCGCTCACCTCTACCACGATTTGCCCTAATATCCCAAGGTTTTTTCCCACTTTATTTTTATTCTGAATGTATGGATCTAATTCCACATTTTGTTTATTCATAAAAATATTCCCTCCCCCAAGATACAAGAAGGGGGAAAAGTCAATCCATATGCTATTCTAAAAACGGAAACATGTTCCCACTTCTGGTGGAAGTGAGCAGTGGTTTGAATGTCAGAAAATGGAAATGGGGAAAAAACCCCCACAGGATATGACAAAATATTTATTATGCTTTTTTATTGCAACCACACAAGGCGGGGCATTAGTATTTTCTTACCATTTCAGAGACAAATATCACGAGAAACTAATTTATGTATTCTTGATATCTACTTTTCCTGTTTCTTCATTTATTCATCCATCAGATATTCTCTGAGTACTACTCGATGTCAGGTAGATCTCGGGGCACTGGCATTCAATACTGGGTACTTTTTAACAATGCTTATTTATTTATTTTTAGAGAGAGCGCGAGCACGAGAGCAGGGGAGGGGCCGAGAGGGAGAGAGAGAATCCCAAGCAGGCTCTGTGCCGACAGCGATGTGGGGCTCAAACCCATGAACCATGAGATCATGACATGAGCTTAAATCAAGAGTTGGATGCTCAACTGACTGAGCCAGCTGGGTGCCCCCAATAATGGGCTCTTAATTGATGGGGTGACATCTCACTACCACTGTTAATCTTTACCCACTACGTGATATCCAGCACTAATCCTGGAAGGCCAACATTTTATTTTCTCCCCGCTTTTACAATGTTTTGCATAGTACTTGTGTGACAAAGTGAGTCTCAGAAATTGACCATGGGACGAAGACATGTAAGCCCGAACTGAACCTTCTCTTATCCACGCCACGAGGGCAGCTATTTCAAATAAGGATTTCCTTGCAAAATACCCCAGTCGTTCCGTTTCAAATGGGAATGTGAGTCCTCCGGTGACCGGGGACTAACGCCTCATCCTTCGCAGCTGCTTGACTATTCCCGAGGAAGGGCTTCTCGGTTTCTTTACAAGTTAGAGGGAGCACGACAACTTCCACAATGCACGACAGGAAGGGGAAAATTTTAGGTTGCTCATCTATGTGAAAAAAGTAGTTGCCTTTTATAAACCTCTCGTTCAGGTACTAAGCTTTCATTATTTCCACCTCCTGAGGTCACCTAGAGGAAGTCCCTCCTCTGTCCCGAGGCGCCACATTTTATTTGGTCTCTTTTAATAGTTCTTGAGTGATGGATTGCAAGAATCTCTTAAGTAGTTCGACTGCTTTTTCCCTGCCTGAGTGCTTTTTTGAGACAGCTGATCTAATCACACCTTTCTCCAGCTCCAAGTCTCCAGGGGCTTTTCAAGGCTAACCTTAGCCAAAAATCCACCCCTGACCTACCTTTCTCCCTCTCGCTGAAAGCCTGACTAGACCACTCCTTCACTTGCTTATTCCCACACGGCTCTCTCTGTCCCTCGGATGTGGCGCTTTGCACACGGTAATACAGTCATTCGTATCTCTGTCTTCCTCCCTTAGACTTGGAGCATGTTGAGTACAGACAGAATGTCCCATTTATCTCTGCTTTTGTCAGCACAGTGCCCGGCATGAAAAAAGGCAATACTTATTTGCTGAACTGAGTTAAACAAATACACTGGAAGCTCTCAGTAAAGGCCTACAGAATTTTACAGGAAACGTTAAAATTCTTTTTATGTCTTATGAATTTGTACTTTTTCAGCAACTACCTGCTACTTGCTAGAATGTTCTAAGTCCAAGAGGAATTCAACGAATTCTGTATCTTTTTGCTCTTGAGGAGGGGACAGTTGATCACTGACCACACGACAGCCGTTAGAAAAAGTAACACAGCTAGCAGATAAGCCCAAACTATGCCCATTTTGTCCCATTTCTCCTTCCCAGAATCTATGAAAAATACGAAATAAGTAATTTTGCAGCAATTCACTCCAAAACCATATGGTTTGAAATGGATGATGTGAGCTCTGGATCAATCAGAATTACAGCAAATCCCACAATGAGCGGGGACTCCAAAGGAAGCTCACCTACCAGGCTTTCCCCACAGGAGCAGAGGGAAACGAACTTCCTGAAGCGTCTGGGTTCAGAGAACATGACCTCTACACACAAGGTGCCAGGGCTCATGAGTGAAAAAGTATTTCTCAGACGAGACTCGCCTCTGTTTGGAGTTCTCCTCACCTTTCCACTTATATCTCCCCTTTTTCTGTTTACTTCACCACCCCCCCCCCCCAGCTTCTTCTGACCCCTCTTCACTGGGCCCCTCGCATATCCAGGCCTTACAGTTCTGACCCCACCTACATGTGCTGTCCCAAGGCTGTCCCCAAATCCCTATTCAAGCTAAGATATTCACAGACTGATGGGTTGTTTCTCTAAAGAGATTTTACACTTTTCAAAGTGACTTCTGGACAAGAAGGTGCCCTGGACCAAAGGGGTAGTACATTGGCAGATAAGCAGACGCCGTGGCAGACTGAAAGGGAAAAATACTTCCCATGCGTCTCAGATCACATCACAGAGGCCCTGGCACCAAGGTAGCTTCATGCTTTCACAGAGGTGTGATGTGAAAGACGACAGGACCCACCAGACATTCCTGGCAAGAGAGTTCACGGACAGGTTTTCAAACTGTGTTCCTCGGTACCTAGAGCAGCCGAGGAAGAACTTCAGAGGCCGCCGGGGCGTCACGAGGAGACCCAGAGAACAGGTCGGTTTGTCTCTTTCCTGCCCCTTCTCCCATGTGAACTAATAATAGTTGACAGGGAATAACACTATTAGTCTTCTTTGACCAATAATAAGGGGATAATAGCACAGTACCTCTGTCGTATTTTCCTACACTCGCGAGTTCATTAGAAGATACAGGAGTTTTACTGCGGAAAATTTTGTTGACAGCGGCTATGTAAGCACACGTGGCCTGCACCCAGGGATGCCTGTTCAACTTTTTTGGCTGTCACTACCTCAGGGGTGCGAGCTGTCTGATAGTTCAGCCTTGAAATGCAGAGCGGTGGCGCCTGGGTGGCTCAGTCGGTGGAGGCTCTGACTCCAGGTTTTGGCTCGGGTCACGATCTCACGGTTCACCCCAGGAGATCGAGCCCCGCATCAGGCTTGGGATTCTCTCTCTGCCCCTCCCCTGCTCATGCTCTCGCTCTGCTCCTCTCACAATAAATAAATAACAATTTCCAAAAAGAAGGGCGGAGGGTGGGGTTTAGGGAGGGCGGGCTACAGGGACGGGATATTTTGTCATGGGGACAGGAGAAATAGACTGGACGGGCATGACTGGAGGCGAGAGTAAGGAGTGTCCAAGAGACAGTTGCCTGTTTCGGGGCTCTGATGGGCCCTGCCCAGCGAACCCGATGTGGGTGAAGGATCTCTGGGTTCTGACTTCCATCATTTCCCTGCATCGAAGCACTCTTATGATCTTATAAAATCCAAATTCTAGGTCCTGACACTCAAGATCACTGATTACTTGTTCTACACTTCGTTTTTCAAGCTTTCTCCCACTGCTCTTTACTCGTAGGGGACCCAGATTCTTTACCTCTTCTTGAAGACCACTGGTCCTATGTGAATGCCATTTTCTTTGACTAGAATGCCCTCGGCTTCCCAGTCCTGGTTAGTTCTGAAGCTCTCCTTTCTTTCTCTGAGAGATCCTTCACCCACGTTGGGTTCGCTGATCACAGTAGATATGCTTTCCCTACCCCGAAGCGTGTCAGAACGATAGCTCATTCGTGACCTCACTACAAACACACACACGTCACAGTATTTATGAAAAGACTGTACCCCTATGGGAGCCCAGTGACAGAGTGACTGGGACATGCTGAATGCCTGTTTTCAGTATCTCACCCTTCCCTGTGTCCACGCTCGTCTGCCGTGTAACTGCACGTCCTTTCGGTGAAAGAGGGATATACTTTCACGCCCCTTAACTCTGAGCTTGGCCACACAACGGGCTTTGGTCGGCAGGATGTGGATGGAAAGAACACTCTACCGGTTGCCAGTTTGGGCCTCATGAGGCCCGGCGTGTTCGGCTTACCCTCTGCGCCTCTGTCATCACTGTGGGAAGACCATGGTCCCGCCAGTCTGTCCAGTGGCCCGAGGAGGTGGACGGATGTGTGAGGCAGAGCGGGATCCCACCCGCAGCTTGGAGCCGTCTGGTTAAGCCTGACCAAGATCGATTGGGCAACTTCACCTAGGATGTGGAAGGGTGAAAAATAAATGGTTAGTATCGAATACCATTGAGATCTTGTGATTGCTTATTAGGCAGCAATGGCTGGCTGATGCCCCAAGGAAGAGCTTGATTTTTCAGTCAGACAGATCAGACTGTGGACAAGCTTCCTAAAGATTCAGCGTTGTCATCTGTAAAATGTCTATCGTTATCATGATGTCACAGTCTTACAGGTATTGGACAAAATAGTGTATGTAACACACTAGGCAGAAGGCCTCACTATTGATATCATTATACCTCCGGGTGTAAAGAAACTTTGGGGCTCAGAAGTGCGATGAAGTGGGAGACATGCGTAGATTTCAAGACGGGGATTAGATATTAGAACACACGGTGATTTCAAGAAAAGCATTTATTCTGAAACTTGGGGCAGATAAATCTTTTTCTTTAGTTTAATGATTATTAAACCTCATGAATTTACCACCTGAGGAGATGAGTAATTGACCTGGAAATGGTTTTCTAGTAAAGGGAAATAAAAACATGACTTTACCCACATCACTTGGTGTATCAAGTGCTATTAGTCACTTGCCGTAGTTAGCACACTTGACTTGTTTGTGACCAAGAGTTCAGGTGAACACATTTGAGATTTATTTTGCAATTTTCATCATGCCAATATAAAACAGCTTTTTTTCTTTGCCCCTACATTGCCATCAGGTGGGAATAAATTGACTCGATGCAAAGTTGCGGCTGGGGGTTGAAATTTACATGTGATTGATGGTCAAAGTGCGACTAGCCTTACTGCGCCCCCCCCAATTCCTGTATATCACCTCCTGCATTGGGACCTGTTTTGTATAAAATACTGAGATACTCACTGGTGTCTCTGCCTCTCACATGCACTCGAAAGAATTGAAAAAGAGTTGATTAAATTGATCACTAGAAAAGAAAAAACTCTTAATGGATCAACATGTTTTATAAAACATATTTCTAATTATTGGGTCTTCATGTATGGAATCTTAATCTATTATCTCCCAACTGATTAGAAAATCAATTGGTACAACCAGCTTTTAGCACCCAGTTCAAGTTTTCTTGCAGGGATTTAAGTATGGACACAAAAGCCCCAGAGGGGAAGTGCCCTCTTTCCTTACTGAGGCAATTTCCCTACATTGAACTTCCATTTCCACAAAGAGAAAGCCCACAAGGGGAATTTCAGGCTTTATGGTTGCAGTTAAGAACCAAAACGCCCTAGACTCATCTTGGCCTTTTCATTTTGGTATTTTGTGAATAACACACTTGTCCGTGCGTATGCAGCACGGGGAGATCACTAGACTTGCTCCGATTCCTCCAAAGGATAACCCTGCAACCATGATTTGGGGGCATGGAGTTTATGACTTGGTGACCCCAGGAGGCATGGTGAAGGAGTTCGGAAAAAAAAGAAAAGAAAGGTGTGTTGACGAGCAAGCCACTGCTGTGGCAAACTGTCCAGTCCTGCCGGGGATCCCCCCCGAGAGACCATGGAGAACGCGACCCGGAACTGTCTCACTGATGGTTTACAAAACTGAGCCATTTATTCCTTTGTGACCTCACTCGGGACTGAAAGCAGCTCATTGGGGGTGTTAGCTTTCAGGCGTTTGCAGCCTTATACTGTACAGGCAGGACTCATTCTGCAGTCAGAGACAGATATCAGGGACACAGAAGGCACGCACTGTCTACCCGCGTGTGGCTGACTGCTGGGGTCAGGAGAAGGGACACGGGCACACTTCCTTTTCATTTAAAGTTAAAAAAAAAAACGCAGTCTTTCGCACTACAGGACTTTCAGATGTAAATATTTTTGGTTTAGTTTTTAATTTTTCTTTGTTATTTTTTAAAGTGTATGTATTTATTTTTTTTATTTTTAATTTTTTTTTTCAACGTTTTTTATTTATTTTTGGGACAGAGAGAGACAGAGCATGAACGGGGGAGGTGCAGAGAGAGGGAGACACAGAATCAGAAACAGGCTCCAGGCTCCGAGCCATCAGCCCAGAGCCTGATGCGGGGCTCAAACTCGCGGACCGCGAGATCGTGACCTGGCTGAAGTCGGACGCTTAACCGACTGCGCCACCCAGGCGCCCCTGTATGTATTTATTTTGAGAGAGACAGAGACAGTGCGAGTGGGGGTGGGCAGAGAGAGAGGGAGAGAGAAAATCCCAAGCAGGCTCCACGCTGCCAGCGCAGAGCCTGACACGGGGCTCGGACTCAGGAACTGTGAGATCATGACCCGAGCAGAAACCAGGAGTTGGACGCTTAACCGAGTGAGCCACCCAGGGGCCCCTAAATACTTTTAAGTGCCGAGTTTACAGAAGGAAATGTTTGCAATGCCCTACTTATTTCTATAAGCAGGGTTTTATTTTCTCAATTTAGACTCCTTTGTCTCTATTGGTATGGGAAATACAGTTAGAAGGCAAAACCGAGAATTTTTTCTCAAAGCCCACAGCCAAAATGAAACAAATTCACTTTATCTTCAAAAACAAAGATTTAAGATTGAAAGTGAGGGGATGGAGAACTATTTATCATGCTACTGGAAGTCAAAAGAGAGCTGGAGTAGCCATACTTATATCAGACAAACTAGACTTTCAATTAAAGGCTGGAACAAGAGATAAAGAAGGGCATTATATAATAATTACAGGGTCTATCCATCAAGAAGACCTAACAAGTGTAAATGTCTATGCACCGAATACGGGAGCCCCCAAATATATAAAACAATTAATCACAAACATAAGCAACCTTATTGACAAGATTGTGGTCATTGCAGGGGACTTTAATACCCCACTTACAACAATGGATAGATCATCTAGACACATGGTCAATAAAGAAACAAGGGACCTGAATGATACATTGGATCAGATGGACTTGACAGATATATTTAGAACTCTGCATCCCAAGCAACAGAATATACTTTCTTCTCGAGTGCACATGGAACATTCTCCAAGATAGATCGCATAATGGGTCACAAAATAGCCCTTCATAAGTATACAAGAATTGAGATCATACCATGCATACTTTTGGACCACAATGCTATGAAGCTTGAAATCAACCACAGGAAAAAGTCTGGAAAACCTCCAAAAGCATGGAGGTTAAAGAACACCCTACTAAAGAATAAATGGGTCAACCAGGCAATTAGAGAAGAAATTTAAAAATATATGGAAACAAATGAAAATGAAAATACAACGACCCAAACGTTTTGGGATGCAGCAAAGGCAGTCCTGAGAGGAAAATACATTGCAATCCAGGCCTATCTCCAGAAACAAGAAAAATCCCAAATACAAAATCTAACAGCACACCTAAAGGAAATAGAAGCAGAACAGCAAAGACACCCCAAACCCAGCAGAAGAAGAGAAATCATAAAGATCAGGGCAGATATAAACAATATAGAATCTAAAAAAACTGTAGAGCAGATCAACGAAACCAAGAGTTGGTTTTTTGAAAAATAAACAAAATTGACAAACCTCTAGCCAGGCTTCTCAAAAAGAAAAGGGAGATGACCCAAATAGATAAAATCATGAATGAAAATGGAATTATTACAACCATTCCCTCAGAAATACAAGCAACTATCAGGGAATACTATGATAATTATATGCCAATAAACTGGACAACCTGGAAGAAATGGACAAATTCCTAAGCACCCACACACTTCCAAAACTCAAACAGGAGGAAATAGAAAGCTTGAACAGGGGCGCCTGGGTGGCGCAGTCGGTTGAGCGTCCGACTTCAGCCAGGTCACGATCTCGCGGTCCGTGAGTTCGAGCCCCGCGTCAGGCTCTGGGCTGATGGCTCGGAGCCTGGAGCCTGTTTCCGATTCTGTGTCTCCCTCTCTCTCTGCCCCTTCCCCGTTCATGCTCTGTCTCTCTCTGTCCCAAAAATAAATAAAAAACGTTGAAAAAAAAATTTAAAAAAAAAAAAAAAAAAAAAAGAAAGCTTGAACAGACCCATAACCAGCGAAGAAATTGAATCAGTTATCAAAAATCTCCCAACAACTAAGAGTCCAGGACCAGGTGGCTTCCCTGGGGAATTCTACCAGACATTTAAAGCAGAGATAATACCTAACCTTCTCAAGCTATTCCAAAACATAGAAAGGGAAGGAAAACTTCCAGACTCATTCTATGAAGCCAGTATTACTTTGATTCCTAAACCAGACAGAGACCCAGTAAAAAAAGAGAACTACAGGCCAATATCCCTGATGAATATGGATGCAAAAATTCTCAATAAGATACTAGCAAATCGAATTCAACAGCATATAAAAAGAATTATTCACCATGATCAAGTGGGATTCATTCCTGGGATGCAGGGCTGGTTCAACATTCGCAAATCGATCAACGTGATACATCACATTAACAAAAAAAAAGAGAAGAACCATATGATCCTGTCAATCGATGCAGAAAAGGCCTTTGACAAAATCCAGCACCCTTTCTTAATAAAAACCCTTGAGAAAGTCGGGATAGAAGGAACATACTTAAACACCATCAAAGCCATGTATGAAAAGCCCACAGCTAACATCATCCTCAATGGGGAAAAACTGAGAGCTTTTTCCCTAAGATCAGGAACACGACAGGGATGTCCACTCTCACCGCTGTTGTTTAACATAGTGTTGGAAGTGCTAGCATCAGCAATCAGACAACAAAAGGAAATCAAAGGCATCAAAATTGGCAAAGATGAAGTTAAGCTTTCACTTTTTGCAGATGACATGATACTATACATGGAAAATCCAATAGACTCCACCAAAAGTCTGCTAGAACTGATACATGAATTCAGCAAAGTTGCAGGATACAAAATCAATGTACAGAAATCAGTTGCATTCTTATACACTAACAATGAAGCAACAGAAAGACAAATAAAGAAACTGATCCCATTCACAATTGCACCAAGAAGCATAAAATACCTAGGAATAAATCTAACCAAAGATGTACAAGATCTGTATGATGAAAACTATAGAAAGCTCATAAAGGAAATGGAAGAAGATATAAAGAAATGGAAAGACGTTCTGTGCTCATGGGTTGGAAGAATAAATATTGTCAAAATGTCAATACTACCCAAAGCTATGTACACATTCAATGCAATCCCAATCAAAATTGCACCAGCATTCTTCTCAAAGCTAGAACAAGCAATCCTAAAATTCATATGGAACCACAAAAGGCCCCGAATAGCCAAAGTAATTTTGAAGAAGAAGACCAAAGCAGGAGGCATCCCAATCCCAGACTTTAGCCTCTACTACAAAGCTCTAATCATCAAGACAGCATGGGATTGGCACAAAAACAGACACATAGACCAATGGAATAGAATAGAAACCCCAGAACTAGACCCACAAAAGTATGGCCAACTCATCTTTGACAAAGCAGGAAAGAATATCCAATGTCTCTCTGACAAATGGTGCTGGGAGAACTGGACAGCAACATGCAGAAGGTTGAAACTAGACCACTTTCTCACACCATTCACAAAAATAAACTCAAAATGGATAAAGGACCTGAATGTGAGACAGGAAAGCATCAAAACACTAGAGGAGAAAGCAGGAAAAGACCTCTCTGACCTCAGCCGCAGCAATTTCTTACTGGACACATCTCCAAAGGCAAGGGAATGAAAAGCAAAAATGAACTATTGGGACCTCATGAAGATAAAAAGCTTCTGCACAGCAAAGGAAACAATCAACAAAAGTAAAAGGCAACCAACGGAATGGGAAAAGATATTTGCAAATGACATATCAGACAAAGGGCTAGTATCCAAAATCTAATAAAGAGCTCACCAAACTCCACACCCAAAAAACAATCCAGTGAATTAATGGGCAGAAAACATGAATAGACACTTCTCTAACGAAGACATCCGGATGGCCAACAGGCACATGAAAAGATGCTCAACGTCGCTCCTCATCAGGGAAATACAAATCAAAACCACACTCAGATATCACCTCACGCCAGTCAGAGTGGCCAAAATGAACACATCAGGAGACGACAGATGCCGGAGAGGATGTGGAGAAACGGGAAGCCTCTTGCACTGTTGGTGGGAATGCAAACTGGTGCAGCCGCTCTGGAAAACAGTGTGGAGGTTCCTCAAAAAATTAAAAATAGACCTACCCTATGACCCAGAAGTAGCACTGCTAGGAATTTACCCAAGGGATACAGGAGTACTGATGCATAGGGGCACTTGTATCCCAATGTTTAGAGCAGCACTCTCAACAATAGCCAAATTGTGGAAAGAGCCTAAGTGTCCATCAACTGATGAATGGATAAAGAAATTGTGGTTTATGTACACAATGGAGTACTACGTGGCCATGAGAAAGAATGAAATCTGGCCCTTTGTAGCAACGTGGATGGAACTGGAAAGTGTGATGCTAAGTGAAATAAGCCATACAGAGAAAGACAGATACCATATGTTTTCACTCTTAGGTGGATCCTGAGAAACTTAACAGAAACCCATGGGGGAGGGGAAGGAAAAAAAAATGAGGTTAGAGTGGGAGAGAGCCAAAGCATAAGAGACTCTTAACAACTGAGAACAAACAGGGTTGGTGGGGGGGTGGGAGGGAGGGGAGGGTAGGTGATGGGCATTGAAGAGGGCATCTTTTGGGATGAGCACTGGGTGTTGTATGGAAACCAATCTGACAATAAATTTCATGTATTAAAAAAAATAAAAAATAAAAAAACCAAAGATTTAGTAAGGTTTTTGTTTGTTTGTTTGTTTGTTTGTTTGTTTGTTTGGAGTGTTTGTGGTGGTTGTTTTTCTCCCCCATTTTACTTGGCTTCCCGGTCTTCCCTTTTCTGAACTTTTGAAATTTTGTTGCTAATTCTTACCACAAGATGTCACTATTTTACCAGCCATCTCTAAATGCTTTTCTGCAAGCCTTTAAAATGATCTCTGCTGATGTGTCATTGACTTCTTGAAACACAGCCACTAAACTGTCCACATTTTTCGGACAGGGGAGGTTATAAATTTCACTTGGAGAAGGGGTAGTTCAACCTGGTGGCACAGGAAGACCCTGAAACTTGCTTCTTCCCATGAACACACCCCAACTACAGCTACATCTAGAACAATTCTCTCCGCAAAAGACCTGAGGAGGACCTAAACAGCTCTTCCACAGCTAAAGACCTCGCCCCCAGGGCAGCTACCCACAAGGGGGAGGCATCTTACAAATACGGAATGTATCCCTGAGGACCAAGGGGTTTGAGCCCCCTATCAGGCACCGCCAAGGGGTTTGAGCCCCATATTGGGCACCGCAACCCCTGGACCTGCACTGGAAAGACAAGCCCCCCCCCCCCCAAATATATGGCTTTGAAAACCAATGGGCCTTACATCTAGAAGATCCAAAGGGCTGTAGGGAACTGAGACTCTGCTCTTAAAGGGCTTGCACACAAACTCACTTGCCCAGGGACCCCCTGCATAAAACAGCAGGTTGAAAAGTGCCTAGTGCATATGCAAAGGCTATTCATTGGCTAAACCTAACGAGGCTGCTGAGGGGCAGGGCTCTATTGGAGCTCACTCCGGGATGGAGGTGACAGTGGATGCCATTTTTGCACTCTCCCTATATCTTGCTAACACTGCTTACCCTGCCCCTGTGTTTCTCTGAAACTCGGCCCTGCTAAGCCTGGTGAGCAGGTGCACCCCAGGTTGGAACACTCCTGTGGGCCTGCTGCAGAAAGGGTGACTTCCTACAAACATACAATCTTCCCAGACTGAATGATGAAGAAAGAGAAAATCTGAATAGACCAATCATCACCACGCGATTGAGTCAGTAATCAAACACCTACCAACAAACAAAAGTCCAGGACCAGACAGCTTCAGTGGTGATTTCTACTAGACATTGCATGATTTAATATCTGTTCGTCTCAAGCTTCTTTTTTTTTCAATACATTTCCCATTTTTACTGGGCATACTCATACACACAATATGTTTTAAAAATGGGTCTTACACCTACCCTATGACCCAGCAATAGCACTGCTAGGAATTTACCCAAGGGATACAGGAGTACTGATGCATAGGGGCACTTGTACCCTAATGTTTACAGCAGCACTCTCAACAATAGCCAAATTATGGAAAGAGTCGAAATGTCCATCAACTGACGAATGGATAAAGAAATTGTGGTTTATACACACAATGGAATACTACGTGGCAATGCGAAAGAACGAAATATGGCCCTTTGTAGCAACGTGGATGGAACTGGAGAGTGTGATGCTAAGTGAAATAAGCCATACAGAGAAAGACAGATACCATATGGTTTCACTCTTATGTGGATCCTGAGAAACTTAACAGAAACCCATGGGGGAGGGGAAGGAAAAAAAAAATGAGGTTAGAGTGGGAGAGAGCCAAAGCATAAGAGACTCTTAAAAACTGAGAACAAACTGAGGGTTGATGGGGGGTGGGAGGGAGGGGAGGGTGGGTGATGGGTATTGAGGAGGGCATCTTTTGGGATGAGCATTGGGTGTTGTATGGAAACCATTTTGACAATAAATTTCATATATTGAAAAAATAAATAAATAAATAAATAAATAAAGCCTCCTAAAAAAAAAAATAAAAATAAAAATGGGTCTTACATAGTTTTATTACCTGGTTTACAACTAAATATATTGTGGACATTTTCTCTTTTACAACAGTTAAAATACTTTCAAAGTATGGAGAAAACATAATTTATTAAGCTCTCTTCTTGGGGAAACTTAGAATTTTTTTTTCCAAAGAGACTTTATCCTTTTTACAATGCATTGAGAAAAAAAAAGGATGTCCTTGTCCTCTATGGCTTTCTATACGTGATAGAAACTTGCCTTTCAACTTACCTTTTTAACTTGTTCCTCAGGCCTCTCTAATGATCAACCAACTAATGCGTTTTATTTTTTCCATCATCTCTCCCATTTACTTCCTCTTTTCTATCTATTCTCCTTGGCGCGTGCGCGCACGCACACACACACACACACACACACACACACTTCCAATACTTCAGCATCCTGTTCCTTGCCTCTAATATCTGCCCCCTGTCCTCTCGTTTGCTCCCTTAAGGGACTTCCTTTACTTTCCTTTAAAGGATGAGGACTTAGTTGATTTTGATGAGCTCTACTCAAAGCTTTATCCTCACTTCCACCTTAGGGGTAGTCTTGAATAATCTGAAGACAGATTCAATGGGTTAAAGGAAAATAAGAAGAAGAAACCCTTGGCAGAAATACATGTATCAGGAACATAGAACTTGGTCACAACATAGATATGGCTGACTTTTTCTTAAAGAAGTTTCTTTGGAGAGGGCAGGGAGAGGAAAGTAGTTGGTATTTTAAGGAAATGTGAGGGACCATTATGAAAATCCGATCACTATTTCGAAGCAACTAACAAATGGTCATCTCTCAGTTAGGACATTGGAGGGACAGCCTTTGCAGGTCATGAAATCTGCATGACCAATGTTGCACGCAGGCGTTCATTACCAGTAACTTTGTATAGCAAGGCAGATGCCAGTTAGCAAAAAAAGTAGGGCCCGAAGACAGTGTTGATTCTGGAGTCCGGGAAACCAGGAAGTGCTCACCCATCATGTGGCCACCGAAAAGGGCAAAAGAGGGGACAATGTGCTTTACCACCCTGTGGGAGAAACGTCTGAGGAAAGCAGTGAAGCTGCCCATGCCAGCATTTACACCCGGAACATTTCTTAGGCAGCCAGGTGTCAGGGGGCACAGACTCACAGTTCTCTTTATGCAAATCGTGCTCACAGTTCTGGCCACAGATGGACGGAGGGCAGGCACAGGAGGACCAAAGCATGCAGGTTCCTCCATTCAGAGAGCAGCAACTCAGTGTCCTGAATTCCTATGGATGGCGCAAACTGGAAAAACCAATGATGAATTACAGGCTCCTCCTGTGACAGAATATTGTCATCTCTTAAGGCCACGTCTCCCTGAGAGGGACGTGCAAATTTATGGTAGCCCAACCCAGCAACGAATTCCAGTTCAAAGGCGTTGGAAATGGCCATGATCGAAATCACACCGGAAGAGAAGGGCTCCACCTTTCTGTGATCTACAGATCCTTAGCCAGGGACTCAGCCTTCCCGGGAACTCTCCTTCCTCAACTGTTCTTCTCAAACTTTTCCAAAAATTCTTGAAGAGGAGTAAATGCGGCCAGACTCATTTTACGAGGTCGGCATGATACCAAAATCAGATAAGGGTATCTCCAAAAAGGAAAAACCACAGACTAATATCCCTGATCAACATTGGGTAAAAATCCTCAGAAAGTCCACTGAATTCAACACTATGTTAAAAAGATCATGTACCATCATCAAGTGGGATTCATTCCAGGGATGCAAGGGTGGTTCAACATGTGAAATCAATCAACATGATATACCACATTAACAAAATGAAGGCTAAAAATCCCATGATCGTCTGCATAGATGCAGAAAAAGCATTTAATAAAATTCAACATCCATTTATGATAAGATTCTCAAGAAAGAAGGTATATAAAAAAGATAAAAACAGAGAGGGAGGCAAACCATAAGAGACTCTTAAATACAGAGAACAAACTGAGGATTGCTGGAGGGAAGGTGGCTGGAGGGAAGGTGGCTGGAGGGATGGGTTAAATGGATGATAGACATTAAGGAGGGCACTTTTTGGGTCTGGCACTGGGTGTCATGTGTAAGAGATGAATCATTGGGTTCTACTCCTGAAGGCAAGAGTACACTGTATGTTAACTAACTTGAATTTAAATAAGAAAGACTATATCTCAACATAATAAAGGCCATAAACGGCAAGCCCACGGCTAAGATCATACTTAACAGCGAAAAGCTAAAAGGTTTTTCTCTGAGATCAGAAAGAACACAAGGATGCCTCCTCTTTCCACTTTTATTCAACACAGCCTTGGAAGTCCTAGTCAGAGTAATAAAGCAAGAAAAAGAAACAAAAGCATCTAAAATGGAAAGGAAGAAGTAAAACTCTTAGTATTCATAATCAACATGATTTTATATGTAGAAAACCCCAATGACTCTACCAAAAACTGTGAGCATAAACAAATTCAACAGAGTTGCAAGATGGAAAATCAGTATATAAAAATCGATTGCATTTTATACAGTAACAACAAACTATGAGAGAAATTAAGAAAACAATCTCATTTACGATTACATCAAAAACAATAACATAACTAGAAATAAATTTAACCAAGGAAGTAAAATACCTATATACTAAAAACTATAGGACGCTGATAAAAGAAATTGAAGAAGACAGAAATAAATGAAAATATATTCATGCTCATGGACAGGAAGAATCTTGTTAAAATGTCCCCACTACCCAAAGCTCTCTACAGATTCAACGCAATCCCTACAGAAATTCCAAAGACCTTTTTCACAGAAATAGTACAAACAATCCTAAAATGTACATGCAATCCCCAAAAATCTCAAAGAGTTAAAGTCATCTTGAGAAAGAAGGACAAACCTGGAGGTACCATGCTCCTTGATTTCAAACCATTTTACCTAGCTCTAGTTACCAAAACAGTATGGGACTGGCATAAAAACAGACAAATAGACCAATGGAATAGAATAGAGACTCCAGAAATAAATCCACGCATATACGGTTAATTAACTGACAAGAAAGGAGGCAAGAATACACAATAGGTAGAAACGTAGACGGTGTTGGGAAAACTGGACGGCCCCATGTAAAAGAATGAAACTGGGCCACTATCTTTTTTTGAATGTTTATTTTTGAGAGAGAGACAGAGACAGAGCATGAGAGGGGGAGGGGCAGAGACAAAGGGAAACAAAGAGCTTGAAGCAGGCTCCAGGCTCTGAGCTGTCAGCACAGAGCCTGATCGTGGGGCTCAAACTCACAAACCGCGAGATCATGACCTGAGCCAAAGTCAGAAGCTTAACCGACTGAGCCACCCAGGCACCCTTGGACCACTGTCTTACAAGGTACACAAAAATTAACTCAAAATGGATTAAAGACTTGAATGTAAGTCCTGAAACCATAAAACTCCTAGTAGAAAATACAGGCAATAGGCTCCTTGGCATCAGTCTTGGTGACAAGTCTTTGGATTTGACACCAAAGCAAAGGCAACAAAAGCAAAAATAAACAACTGGAACTACATTAAAAAGCTTCTGCATAGAAAATGAAACCACCAACAAAAGAAAAAGGCAACCTACATAACGGAAGAAGATACTTGCAAGTCATATATTCAAAAAGGGTTATTATTCACAACACATTAAAAAACCTCATAGAAGTCTATAGTAAAAATCCATTGTTGCACTATGTGCTAACTAATTTGGATGTAAATTATTATTATTATTTTTGTTTAACGTTTATTTATGTTTGAGACAGAGAGAGACAGAGCATGAACAGGGGAGGGTCAGAGAGAGAGGGAGACACAGAATCGGAAGCAGGCTCCAGGCTCTGAGCGGTCAGCCCAGAGCCCGACGCGGGGCTCGAACTCACGGACCGCGAGATCATGACCTGAGCCGAAGTCGGACGCTTAACCGACCAAGCCACCCAGGCGTCCCTGGATGTAAATTATTAAAAAAATGAAAAAAAAAAAAAAGGATGATGTAGATTTCAAAAATAAATAAATAAAAAATAAATAAAATTTAAAAAAATCCCATTAACAAATGGGCAGAGGACCTAAACAGACATTTTTCCAAAGATGACATCCAGATGGCCAATAGACACATGAAAAGATGCTCAACGTCACTCATCATCAGGGAAATGCAAACCAAAACCACAGTGAGAAATCACCTCACTCCCATCAGAACGGCTGTTATCAAAAACACAAACAAGTGTGGGTGAGGATATGGAGAAAAAGGAACCTTTGTGCACTGTTAGTGGGAATTTAAATTGGCTCAGCCGCTGTGGACAACTGTATGGAAGTTTCTCAAAAAAACTAATCATGTGGGTTAAATGGGTGATGGGCATTAAGGGGGCACTTGTTGGGATGAATGCTGGGTGTCACGTAAGAGATGAATCACTGGGTTCTACCCCTGAAGCCAAGGCTACACTGTATGTTGACTAACTTGAATATAAATAAAAATAAATAAAATACTAATAATAAACTACCATAGCATCCAGCAATTCCATTTCTAGGTATTCACCCAAAGACAACAAAAACACTGAATCAAAAGGCTATATGTGCCCTATGTCTACTGCAGCATTATTTACAACAGCCAAAACACGGAAGCAACCTAAGTGTCCGTCAATAAATGAATGCATTAAAAATGTAGTACACAGACTCACACACACACACACACACACACACACACACGCACGCACAGGAATACTACTCAGCCAAAAAAAGAATGAAATCTTGCTATTTGTAACAACATGGAGAGACCTTCAGGGCATTATGTTCAATGAAATAAGTCACACAGGGAAAGATAAATGCCATATGATTTCACTTATATGTGATATGTAAAAAACACACAAATGAACAAGCAAAACAAAACTCAAAGATGCAGAGAAGAGACTGGTGATTGCCATCGTGGAGGGGTTTGGAGGTGGGTGAAATGGGAGAAGGGAGTCAGGAGGTACACACTTCCAGTCTAAAATAAATAAGTCAGGCAGAGGTAATGTATAGCATGATGACTATAGCCAACAATATTGTATTGCATATTACGTAACTTTTTACATAACTAGACTCACTGTGGTAATTATTCCATAGTGTGCACAAATATCAAATCATTATATTGTTCATCTGAAACTGGTATAACGTTTTGTGTCTATTACACTTCATATATATATATATATATATATATATATAAAATATATAAAAGAATATAGAACATATAAAAATATATAATAAATAAATAAAATAAATAAAAATAAAAAAATATATATTTATATATATATGTAAAATATATATATAATATATAAAAAAAGAAATTTTGGTTTAAAGGAAAAAATTTCACCTGAACAAAGATTAAATTAAACGATCTGGTCATCTTTCACCAAATCCAGAACTTTCCAGAGACTTTGAAATAATCACCTCTGCCTCCATACACATTGGGCAGATAACAATTATCATGGTTAGTTGAAATATTTTACTTTTTAATTATTTGCTTTATTCTATGCTTTTGAAATTTACAAAACCATCTTTTAATTCATCACTTCTCATATATTATAAACATATTTGATCCTTGAACAACACATGAGTTAGGGGTGCTGACTCCCCGTGCGGTTGAAAATCCATATATGATTTTGGAGTCCCCCAAAACTTTATTACTCACAGCTTACTGTTGACCAGAAGCCTTAACGATAACATAAAGAGTCAATTAACACATATCTTGTACGTTATATGTAGAATTTACTGTATTCTTAGGTTAAAGTAAGCTAGAAAAAAGAAAACATTATTAAGAAAATCATAAAGAAGAGAAAACGCAGTGCCGTATTTATTTATCAATATTAGAAGTTTATGTTGTGCTTATAAGATGAATGAATCGTCATAGAATTTTTATGGCCTGCAGTATTCCAGTCATATTGGTAATACAATTGTGGAAACATCGTTACTTGTTTTAAAAAGCCACTTGCCTGTGATGATAGGCTGAGAGGTTTCTCCAATCACGAGGGGCACACTGTACGTTGATGTAACTCTTCGAAAACAAAGGGAGAAAACGGTAAGAAAACGAATGCATTATCGTGTATGAAATATCACTCGTCTTCTTTCTGTGTAAGGGCAGGCTAACCGCTTCCCCACGAGCCTTACACACGATGTTCTACACGTAGGCAATGATCACGGCCATGACACAAGACGCCCCTTACATTTCTTGCTGTACACTTGTTAGATTTTCATACAAAGAGCCTCACACAGCTACGCAACAGGTAAGTTTCTTAACTATGCAGTATGATGATGACTTCCTGCTCATTAAGTGGCAGTGGATCACATAAAGGTCTTCATCCTTGGTGTCCTCAGGAGTGGGCTGGGGAGGAGGAGGAAGAGGAGGGTGGTCTTGCTGTGTCAGAGGTGACAGAGGCGGAAGGGAGGGGGAGTGAAATGAGAGGCATGGGAGTCAGGCACACTCAGTAGAGCTTTCTAGAAATACGTGCCAATTTCCGTCTGACTTTTAGGCTTTTTCGTGTCTCTGGGAACATCTGAAAACGTTTTCAAATGGTCCCAATCCTTCTTTCACCGTGTGCGTTCGCTGCAGTGCCCGTATCACGGAAGGGTCCATGGTGTACAAGAAGTCAAAAGCACTTCCGAACGACTGAAACCCTTCTGGCAGCCTGGCACCACTCCCTCTGTGTCTTCTTCCTCATCGGCTGGCACTGGTTTGGACGCACTCAGCTCCAGCAAGCGGTCTCTTGTTAATTCCTCTGGTGTGATGTCTCCTTGCTCTTGAACTTCCCCAAGACCCAGAGCTTGACACGCTTTACCCTCCCCCCACCCCCCACCTTTTTGCCACAGCCACAGTCTCTTTCATGATTTCCCGGACTGGCTCTGTGTAAATCCTGGGAAGTCACGCAAAACGTCTGGGCACAGTTTTCTCTAGTAGGAATTTACCATCTCGGGCTGATGGCTTTCGTGGCTTTTTCGGTAACCGCGATGGCATCTTCGATGTTGTAATCCTTCCAGACTTTCCTGGTGTTCTCTCTGTTGGGGTTCCCTTCCGTAGCTTTGATAGTCCTTCCCACGGAGTACGTGCGTAATGAGCTTTAAAGGTCCTCATGACCCCCTGATCTAGAGTCTGAATTAGAGAAATTGTGTTTGGGGGCAACCATTTTGATGCCTTTGGTGTTGAACTCACGGGGTTCTCGGTGGCCAGGGGCGCACTGGCCAATATGAAAAGAACTTCAAAAGGCAGTGCCTTACTGGCAGGGCACTTTTTGACTTTAGGGACAAGCATCGATGGAAGCAATCCAGAAAAAGTGTTCTCATTGTCCAGGCCTTCTCGTACAACTCAAAGACTGGCATCTGGTGTTTAGGTTTGCCGTTCAAGGCTTGGGGGTTAGCACCTTTATAGATGAGGACAGTCCTGACCAGAAACCCGACTGCATGTGCACAAAAGAGTAGTCTACCCCTTCCTGCCTTCAATCCTGGTCCTCGCGTCTCTTCCTTACTAATAAATATTCTTTGTGGCTTTTTTTTTTTTCTCAGAATGGAGTACTTTGTCTGCATTAAAAACCTGTTCAGGCAGATATCCTTTCTCCTCAATGATTTTCTTAATGCCGTCTGGGAACCTGTCTGCTGCCTCTTGGTCGACAGAACCTACTTCTCCTGTTATCTTGACATTTTTTAAGCCAGACCACTTTCTAAAAGTATCAACCCACCCTTTGCTGGTAATAAATTCTCCACTTTTAGATCCTTCTCCTTCCTTTTGCTTTAAGTTGTCATATAATGACTTCACTTTTTCTCAAATCAAATTATTATAATTTTTAATTTTTTAACATTTATTTATTTTTGAGAGAAAGAGAGACAGAATGCGAGCCAGGGAGGGGCAGAGAGAGAGGGAGACACAGAATCCAAAGCGGGCTTCAGGCTCTGAGCTGTCAGCATAGAGCCCGATGAGGGGCTCGAACCCACAAACTGTGAGATCACGACCTGAGCTGAAGTTGTTTGGTGAATCAATTGAACCACCCAGGCGCCCCTCAAATCATATTAGTATCTATAAGTAGGCTTTTCTTTTTTTATATATAAAATTTATTGTCAAATTGGTTTCCATACAACACCCAGTCCTCATCTCAATAGGTGCCCTCCTGCATGCCTATCACCCACTTTCCCCTCCCTCCCACCCCCCATCAACCCTCAGTGTATTCTGTTTTTAAGAATCTCTTACAGTTTGCCTCCTTCCTTCTCTGTAACTTTTTTTCCCCTTCCCCTCCCCCATGGTCTTCTGTTAAGTTTCCCAGGATCCACACAAGAGTGAAAGCATATGGAATCTGTCCTTCTCTGTATGACTTATTTCACTTAGCACAACACGTTCCAGTTCCATCCACGTTGCTACACAAGGCCAGATTTCATTCTTTCTCACTGCCAAGTAGTACTGCATTGTGTATATAAACCACAATTTCTTTATCCATTCATCAGTTGATGGACATTTAGGCTCTTTCCACAATTTGGCTATTGTTGAGAGTGCTGCTGTAAACATTGGGGTACAAGGGCCCCTATGCCTCAGCACTCCTGTATCCCTTGGGAAAATTCCTAGCAGTGCTATTGCTGGGTCATAGGGGTAGGTCTATTTTTAATTTTCTGAGGAACCTCCACACTGCTTTCCAGAGCGGCTGCGCCAGTTTGCATTCCCACCAACAGTGCAAGAGGGTTCCCGTTCCTCCACATCCTCTCCGGCATCTATCGTCTCCTGATTTGTTCATTTTGGCCACTCTGACTGGCGTGAGGTGGTATCTGAGTGTGGTTTTGATTTGTATTTCCCTGATGAGGAGCGACGTTGAGCATCTTTTCATGTGCCTGTTGGCCATCCGGATGCCTTCTTTAGAGAAGTGCCTATTCATGTCTTCTGTCCATTTATACACTGGATTATTTCTTTTTCGGGTGTGGAGTTTGGTGAGCTCTTTATAGATTTTGGATACTAGCCCTCTGTCTGACATGCCATTTGCAAATATCTTTCCCCATCCCGTAGGTTGCCTTTTAGTTTTGTTGACTGTTTCCTTTGCAGCGCAGAAGCTTTTTATCTTCATGAGGTCCCAATAGTTCATTTTTGCTTTTCATTCCCTTGCCTTTGGGGATGTGTCCAGTAAGAAATTGCTGCGGCTGAGGTCAGAGAGGTCTTTTCCTGCTTTCTCCTCTGGGGTTTTGATCATTTCCTGTCTCACATTCAGGTTCTTCGTCCATTTTGAGTTTATCTTTGTGAATGGTGTAAGTGGTCTAATTTCAACCTTCTGCATGTTGCTGTCCAGTTCTCCCAGCACCATTTGTTAAAGAGACTGTCTTTTTTCCATTGGATGTTCTTTCCTGCTTTGTCTTATAGCAATTCTGTACCCTCAAAGCAGCTGCATTTTCAATACGAGACAAAAAGGTATGGTGCCAAAAATGCAAGGTTTTCGTGCCTGCTGGTGCAGCCGCGGTGATGGCTTCATGTATTTCCTCCCCCCACCTTTTTTCTTACAATGGTCCTTAATGCTGGATTCCTTCATCTTGAGCTGGTGGGGCAACCACAGTTGCAGACCCCAATCTGTGGTACATACCAAGCAATTCAACCTTTTCTCGTAATGTCATGACTTCCCTCTGCTTCCTCGGAGCACTTGCAGCATCACTGGTGGCACTTTGTAAGGGTCCCCTGGTGTTATCCAAGGCTCATGGCATTGCACTAAACGCGATGAAAAATATGTGAGAACCGCGAGAGATCGCTTTTCACTGCAATATGCAATTTACTGCGGAGACAAACTGCTCACACAGAGATGATTAGCATCACACTGTTTGCAACAGATACTTGCAACACTCGAGCTCACAGCGACAGAAACGGGAGGTGGCTACGGAATGACTACAGCAGCACACCGTGTACTACGGTTAATTTTATGCAGTTAGGGTTTGATAGTGCATCTTTACGTTTGTTTACATTTCTCGACTGTAAATGGCACCTTGTATGGTCTGTAAGTGTGTGCAGCCATTTTGACAAGTTTTAACTTTGTATACTAGCTTTGCATATATTTTACAGCAGTAAATGATAAAATAGACTAGCCTCTGCAAACGCTTCATGCATTCATGACATACCCCCTTTCTTTTTATGTATCTATTTCTAGGCTATGTGGTTCATCTGCTAGCGTTTTCTTTCTTTTTTTTTTTTTTCCGACCTTTTTTATTTATTTTTGGGACAGAGAGAGACAGAGCATGAACGGGGGAGGGGCAGAGAGACAGGGAGACACAGAATCGGAAACAGGCTCCAGGCTCCGAGCCGTCGGCCCAGAGCCCGACGCGGGGCCCGAACTCACGGACCGCGAGATCGTGACCTGGCTGAAGTCGGACGCTTAACCGACTGCGCCACCCAGGCGCCCCAGCTAGCGTTTTCAAATTGTCACAAAATCTCCACAAATTTTTCCGATACACTTAATTTCAAAAAAACTATGATAAGTGGACTCGTGCCGTTCAAAGCCATGTTGTTCAAGGGGTCAACTGGACAATCCCAAATGAGGTGTTTCTGGAAAATTCCTTTTGAATTTCAATTTAGCTAGCAAGAGAGGAGCTTCTACGAAGCCCGGGTGACCATATCACATGTCTGCTACAAAGGAGGTTTGCAGAATTATCACACCTTCAGGCAGAGACTGGACTCCTTCATGAATGTGCCATGATTTCATTAATGGTGGCCACTCTTGGAATCCATTCTTCGCAGCTGCTTTGTAACAATATTTCCCATACCTACAGGTGCAAAGGAGTTTAATTCGGAATACAAAAGCCCCCTTGTAGAAACAGACTAGGGCCTACAAACATTTGATTCAGTCAGCTCATTGTTTAGAACAAATACTTGCCCTTTGTTTTTTTTTGTAATTTTTTTTGTTTTTAAAGTTTATTTATTTTTGAGACACAGAGAGACAGAGCACGAACAGGGGAGGGGCAGAGAGAGAGGGCGACACAGAATCGGAAGCAGGCTCCAGGCTCCGAGCTGTCAGCCCAGAGCCCGACACGGGGCTCAAACTCACGGACCGCGAGATCGTGACCTGAGCTGAAGTCGGACGCTTCACCGACCGAGCCAGCCAGGTGCCCCAAAATACCTGCCCTTTGAAATACATGTAACATGAAACACTATGACCTGCTTCTTTTCAAACAGAGGGAGAAACTTTGTGGATAAGGCTTCGTGAAATGTGCCTAATGGTTCATATGGGCCGGTATAAGAGAGAACGATGGTCTGGGGGCTTCAAGTCACTTTCTCTGTCGTTACCTCGTGTGGGACATCTGCTTATTTCCTTCCCCCTCTTTATATCTCATTTTCTTCACTGTGTGTGTGTCGTAGCAGTCATACCATTCGTCCAGAGTAGTTTTGACATTAGAAAGCGTTATAGTCAACTACCTCTGCTGTAACAAATCATCACAAATTTATTCTCTTTCAGCTTCTGGAGCCTGCCAGAATTCACTGCCTTCTCAGGTTCCTGGATTGTTCCGTCTTCAAAGCCAGCAGAATAGCGTCTTCACATCTCTCTCTGGTTGATCCTTCACATCACCTTTGCTCTTAAAGGACTCTTTTGACCTCAGTGGACGCACCCACATAATCCAGGATCACCTCCCCCTCTCCATCCTTGATAAAATGTGCAAGATCCTCTTTGCCCTGTAAGTAGCATTCGTAGATTCCAGGTGTTGGGCCCTGAGGGAGCCATCATCCAGGTGGCCACAGAGATGCGGCCTGTAAAGTCCCCACCAGGGACTAGGTGCACAAAAAACCGAACTACGTTCATTATGATAGGACATGAAATGTTAATTCAGCCGTGTGGTGCGGTGTCAGGGAACGATTCCATGATAAAATGACATTTTTCACGTTCCATCTCGTGGAGGAAACACCCAACTTATTTATTTTATGTTTCCCTTTCCAATTTTTCCTATTACAATAAAAGGAAGTCAGCGTGCTTTTGCAGATCAACCTCTGACTCACCGGTCAGCAAAAATATTGTGCATTTGTGTGGGCTTTTTGAAGGTGCTTTCTTTCGTTCTTCCAATCAGGCTGAAGAACTACGTAGGACACCGAGCGTCTGCAACCTAGTTGCATATGGAACAAGAGTCTGTGTATCTGTGGAGGCAAATTGAGACACAGATAGCAACTTTTCATCTGATTATTTTCATTTCATACTTTGCATATCTTGTTGCCACTTCTCTGTTATCTCATCCCGAACATACTTGAAGCCATTATTGGAAAAAAAAATAAAGGGCAACATTTTGTCAGCACGCCAACTCATGTGGAATAGTTATATTGAAGAGACTATCGCGTGAAGGCCTCAGTTTGGGACGGAGTTTAAATTACGGATTTTTTTTTTTTTTAATTTTTTTTTCCAACATTTTTTATTTATTTTTGGGACAGAGAGAGACAGAGCATGAACGGGGGAGGGGCAGAGAGAGAGGGAGACACAGAATCGGAAACAGGCTCCAGGCTCCGAGCCGTCGGCCCAGAGCCTGACGCGGGGCTCGAACTCACGGACTGCGAGATCGTGACCTGGCTGAAGTCGGACGCTTAACCGACTGCGCCACCCAGGCGCCCCTAAATTACGGATTTTACCAACGCACAATTAATTGAAGTAGAGACACCTGCAAACTGATGTCATCAAATCAAGTGTGTAAGTAGAATGCACACTTAAGAGGCCCATCTTCCTACATCCGCATGCTATGTAGTTTAAAAAAAATTTTTTTTTAACATTTATTTATTTTTGAGATAGAGAGAGATAGAGCATGAACGGGGGAGGGTCAGAGAGAGAGAGGGAGACACAGAATCGGAAACGGGCTCCAGGCTCTGAGCAGTCAGCACAGAGCCCGACACGGGGCTCGAACTCACATACTGCGAGATCGTGACCTGAGCCGAAGTCGGACGCTTAACCAACTGAGCCACCCAGGCGCCCCGCTATGTAGTTTAGAAGGTGAAAGAATGAAAGAACGCTCAACTCGGAACAGGCTATTTAGTAAACTGTAGTCTTTGGGCGACCTAGGCGACAAAATTGACTCCAGGTATAAGCGTGGCATATGTGAAGCAATCCTGTGTCTACTGAATGCCCATTCTGTGTGAACCTGCCATTCACGAGCTTGTCATTAACTTAATAATAATAATAATAATAGTGCTTAATAATAACTGGTTGCTCCAGCTCCCTAGATCAGTGGTTTTTTTTACGACAGCATTCAGATAAAATGGGATGCAGTGAGGGTCCATGAATCCCCTGAAATTGTGTAAGATATTGTGTGTGTGTGTGTGTGTGTGTGTGTGTGTATACACTTTTTTTGTGGCATGGATAAACCTCCCAATGGATAGCCAACATCCATTCTCCCCTTCTTCTTGTTACTACAAACACAGATTTTAATCTGAGAGGTGCTTGTCCAAATACTACATGTGTCCGTTTTCCCACTTCTCTGGTAGCTAGGGATGTCCCATGAGCATGAAGTGCAAGTTGTTGATGAGACTTTTAGTCTCTGTGAGAATGAATGGATAGTCTACATGTGTCCTGTGTCCTTTGTCCTTTTATCTTTCCATTCATTCTCCTTTTCACTACCTGGAACGAATATGTGATGGCTGGAACTCCAGCAGTCACCTTGGGGCTTTAACAATGGCAGGTAGATAAAATATTTGTATTGTTTTTGTATTGAAGTAAAATTTATGTACAAGGCAACATTCAGATCTTAAGCATACCGTTCCATAAGTTTAACACATGTATGTGAAGATCCACGATATTTCCATCACCCCAGAAAGATCCCTCACGCTGTCTTTCAGCCAATCCTCATATCTCACCTAAGAGGCAACCACTAATCGCATTTGTACGTCCACAGATTAATTTTGTCTGTTTCGAATTTCACAGGAAGGAGTCATACAGTACGTCCTCTTTTCTTTGCATCCACCTTCTTACACTCAGCCTAACGTTTTTGACAATCATTTATGCCGTTACGTGTACCCGTCGTTGTCTTAGTCAAGGGGGTTGCTCTAGCAAAAAAAAAACCCCATAGGTTGGGTGGCTTGAACAATAAATATTTACCTTTCCTAGATCTAGAGGCTGGAAAGTGCAAGATCAAGGGGCCAGCAGATCGCCTGTGTGGCGAGAGCCCTCCTCCTAGTCTGCAGGTCGGCTGACTTCTTGCTATGTCTTCACTTGGCCGAGAAACACCATCTCAGGTTTCTTCTTGTAAGGACACTAATTCCATTTATGAATGCTCCCCTGTCATGACTCCACCTCCCGTGTGTAGGGCCAAGAGACCAAACTTTGAACAAGTACCATCGCGATGAGGATTACAGCTTCAGCAGGTAACTTTTGGGGGGAAAGGTCCAGTGCACAGCAGCGGTTCATTCCTTCTTTATTGCTGCCTCGTATCTCACGATGTGAACGCAGCAAAGTTGTCCTCTCGTTTTGCTGTTGAGAAGCATCTGGCCTGCTTCCCGACGTGGGCTGCTGTGAGTAAAGCCCCTACGCACATGCCACATCCAGGTCTTTCTGTGGATATATGGTTTCATTTCTCTTGGGTAAATAGAAAGGGTACAATGGCTGAGCCATACGGTAGATATATGTTTATTAAAGAACCGTCAAACGGTTCTCCAAAGTGGCTGTAAAATTTTACATTCCCATAAGCAATGTCCTCACTAACATTTGGTGTTGTCAAGCTTTTTTCTTTTAGTCGTCCGAGAGAGTGTGCAGTCGTACCTGACTGAGCTTTAAATCTGTGATCCCTGATGATTGATGACATACAACTCTTTTTCGTGTGATTACCGGCCATCGTATTTTTCAGGCAATCTTGGGGTAGAGAGTGAGACCTTCGAGGGCCACAATCCACCAATAATAGCCCTCACACGGCTTTTAAAGAACACTGGATATCGTTAATGGTTTAATGGGGCTTGTGAGTTTTAAGGAAGAATTGAAATGCTTCGAGGAGTACTGGGGTCTCTGGTGGAAAGGGAGCGAGGAAAGAGACCAGGGGCTCCGGGAGGTGAAAGGAGACTTGGGGGTAAAACAATGAGAATTTCACTGGGGACTTTTAAGTGAGTTCTTTGGTGAAGTGTGAGGTATGAATGAACGCTCTTCTCCATTCATCATACAGATTTCAAGAAAGACTACGTTATTTATTCTTGCAGGGCTGAGCAAACCACTGCGACCAAACCAAATCTGGGCTGCCGCCTTCTTAAAATGACTGCAATTTTACTGGAACCCAGTCACACTCCCCTGTTTATGTACTGTCTGTGGCTGCTTTTGTGTTACAACAACAGAGTCGAGTAGTTGCAACAGCGATCACATCGCTGCCTGCCAAGTCGAAAGTGTTTACTATCTGGCCCTTTACAGAAAAGAGATCGTCAACCCCTGTGCCACTGAATGGGGGCCGTGTTGGGGTCGGAGAAGGGTTTCAGTGAAGGGCTGGGTACCGACCGGGTCGACGTGGGAGCGGCGGGAGAATCTTGGAGGCTGCATCCACTGGGTTCCAAACCCAAGGAAGAACGTTCGCAGATTCTCCTGGCTTAGCAGCCAAGTCTTTGAAGGCGTACCACGTAGTTTCCGCAGGTAAAGAGGAATTATTGAGCTTCTTTTCACAAATTCTTCTTTCTTTTTGCTACGATACTCGGCTGTACACAGTGATTTACAGTGACATCGTCCTTCCCTCCTAAACTACGAGATACCCATGTGAAGGGACGTGAAACGTCACATGGTCACGAAGAACGCAAAACAGCCAGGATTGAAATACCACTGTAGGCCATCCAGATCCCTGTGTCTGACCTCAGGTCAACTAAGCAATTAAAAAAATCAATTTCTTCAACTCATTCATGGATTCAAGAGCAAACACGAATATATGCTCTTTGACCAACTATATAGCTCTATGAAATAAAATCATCGACTCCCTGATTCACATTGGTTTCATGTGACCTTGGAGGTTTGAGCCTGTTTTCTGGGGGCCTGATCATGCTTACATAAGCTAACAGCAAGTACTGAAGTTTAAGACAGGCCCCGTGGGCCAGCAGGAACATTCCAGCACTGAGGTCAAACGGGACAGGGTTTGGATCTGCAAAGTGTACTAGTTTTGTGACTTGGAGAAAATGATTTCCTCTCTCTGAGTCTCCCGATTTGCTTTGCTCTATCAAATGAAACAGTGTATTGAAAACCTCGACTTCGTGTTAGAATATATTAAGTGTTCCTTTCTTTACCTCCTACGTGTAGGGCCAAGAGACCAAACTTTGAACAACGGTGCTGGAGGCTGAATTGTGTACCACCGCGCGCCCCCCCCCCCCCCCGCCGCCAAAAATTCACATGTTGAAATTCTTACCTCCAGTATGATGGTACTTGGAACTTGGGACATTGGAGAGGTAAATGGGTTTAGATAAAGTCTGAGAGTAGGGGGTCATGAGGGAATTCGTGCCCTTATAGGAAGAGGCACTGGAGAGGCAGTACTCTTCACACGTGCACAAAGAAGGGATCGTGTGAACACACAGTGAGATGGCCGTTGCCCAAAAGCCAAGAGAAGAAATCAGAGAATGAAACTCGTGTATTGGCTAAGGATTTAACGGATTGAGAGGGTTATGTGGGCCTGGGTTTTTCTTTTTAATAGATTTGAGTTTTCAGGGCAGTTTGAGGTCCACGGATAGTGACCGCGCGTCTCCAGATACACCCTCTGCCCCCACATCCGCACGGCCCCCATCATCACCATCGCCCGCCAGAGTGGCGCATTCGTTACAACTGATGAACCTGCGGTGACACATCACTGTCACCCAAGGTCCACTGTTTACATTAGGGTTCATTCTTGCTGTTGTACACGGGGTGAATTTGAACAAATGTATAATGACACGCATCCACCATTATACCACACAGAGTAGATCCAGTGCCCTCAAAAATCCTCTTGTGTTCTGCCTCGTCATCACTCTGGGCCATGATTTTGCGGGGGAGTTTAGGGATTGTAATTTGGAAACAAAATGACAGAATGTCTGATTCAAAGCTAAAGTTCCAAATAACTATGTGCTGCTGTTTTGTCAATAAACACTATTCTGTTCAATAGCCAGCTCAGGGGATTTCAGGTGTATTTGTTCGAATCTGAAAAAGCTTTGTTTAGATTTTTTGGACTTTGCTCCTTTGCCCCCTTTTTATCAGGGACTAGACATAATACTGATGCCTGGTCATGACAGAGGGTGACTGAGATATGCCTAAAACTTGCCACAAAATACCGATAATTTATCAGTTAATGAGTGGAAACCTATTTTTCATTCATATCTAATGGTTCATGTAAATTATACAGAAATTTGCTCTTGTATTTTTTATACGTTAATTTTTTTTAAGTTTATTTATTTAGAGAGAGACAGGCAGCACAAGCAGGGGAGGGGCAGAGAGAGAGAGACAGAGAGAGACAGAGAGACAGAGAGAGGGAGAGAGGGAGAGAGGGAGAGAGGGAGAGAGGGAGAGAGAGAGAGGGAGAATCCCAAACAGGCTCTCCATTGCCAGTGCAGAGCCAGATGCGGGGCTCAAACTCATGAAACTATGAGATCATGACCTGAGCCGAAACCAAGAGGTGGACGCTCAACTGAATAAGCCACCCAGGTATCCTGCAATTTGCGCTGGCATTAAAAGAAGTTGTGTGAAATGCAGGAGGGTTGTATGTTAGAATGTGGTTTCTCCATTTTGCTCCTACTGTGCACTGAAATGAAATTTTGCATATTTGCTTCTTCCATATAGCACGCAAAGTGGAAGAAAAGGCCATAAACATTGGTGGAAGAATGTGGCCATAAGTGGAAGAAAAGGTGGAAGAAAAGGCCATCAACACTGGTGGAAGAAAAGGCCATAAACATTGTCAGCCTTCAGGAGAGCTGAAAGTTTCCCTGAAAAGGTTAGAAAACTGATCACAGCTCCACCCACTGATTGTAAACTCCAAGAAGACAGGATCTATTCCCAGTCTGGAAAAGCGCTTGAAGAGAAAGGCTGATCAATCAGTATTTGTAAATGAAGGAATGGGTAATGAAAGAAAGCACATGCCATTTGTTTGGAAAGAGACATTTTTTTAATGTTTATTTTTGAGAGATAGAGACAGAGACTAAGTAGAGGAGGGGCAGACAGACAGGCAGACACAGAATCTGAAGCAGGCTCCAGACTCTGAGCTGTCAGCACAGAGCCTCACACAGGGCTCAAGCTCACGGACCACGAGATCATGACCCAGCCAAAGTCGGGGGCTTAACCGAGTGAGCCACCCAAGCGCCCCATTCTTTCTGTTTTTTGTGTTTTGGTTTTTTTTTAATAGAAGGGATCAAATGCACTAATTCATGCCTCTCACATTGCAGGAAGCTTCCTTTTAGTAACTTGTCATACAGACTGTTGCATAAAAATAATACAAGAAAGAATGCAACATTAAAACATTTTTATCCACTGAAAACATATCTAGGAAACTGAGCGGGGTTGGCCTCACAGGCAAGGGGTCCGTGCAGCAGCCAAGGGCAGGGCCTGTGTTTAGAAGGGCTTGGTTCAATGCTCTGCTGTTGCCATCTTGCAACTGACAAAAGTTTTGAACAGGAAGTCCCATGCTTGTATTTTGTGTTGGGCCCAACAAATTACGTAGCTAGTCACAGGACTGAGTTCATATATTACACGCTAACTTAATGGAACAGAGTTTAGAGGAGGTAAAAGAATGTAAATAAAAATAAAAGTTTTCAGTTGTGTAATGGGTTAAGATTGCAGTACCTACATAAGATTGCTCTAGATACTCTAGAAGTCTCTAGAAATGGGCAAACTGTTCCACAGAATAGGAGAAAGGAAACCAAACCTGACAAAACTTAGGTATCATAGTACGACACGACGTCTTGCTTGGCACCAATTTTCTCCTTATTTCCTAACCTTCTTCACTTAGACTTGTAATTTAAAAGACAGAAAAGTAAAAGGAATTTAAAGAGGTGGCTTTGGCTGTAGATCCGCCTAATGTCTCACGAAAATATGCTCATGAATATGCACATATACTAATAACTAAAAAACAGCTTAAAATAAAGACAAAACAACAGGTTACTGACAAAACCTAGGAGGAATTTCTCACAATGCTATAGTTTATAGGCCGGATAAAGAAAAAAAAAATCCCTTACTCACGCTTTGGGTCGTTAGACGGCAACCTAGACAGAAGATAGGAAGACGTTTGACCCCTCGTCCACTCTAGTCTGATGCCGGAGAGATCCAGGAGCTGTACCGATGAGAAAACTGGGTGGGCATTCATCCACTAAGAGGAAAAAAGAAAAAAAAAGAAATGTAACACATCAGTGACGCTCCTCAGTCTGAGTTTTCCAGTTACCATTTGCGTACAAAATGGGACTTGGTAAGGAGGGTCTGTAAAATTACTCCGACGACACCAGCTGTGTTATTAGCAAAGTTAACGCTTTCTTATGAAAATGAAGGCATCCAACCCCATTGCTAGGTCGGATCAAAGAGCCACTTTAGAGTACCTGATAGCACCGTCAGAGTCTACAGAACCAACCGGAAATGTGGCAACAGGTAGCTTGTATTTTTTGTCACGGTTGTCTCTGTCACCGTCGTCACGATCTCACATGGGGCTGTGTTTCATGACGGCTTCAGAATGTGGGGCTTTACACAGGTCTTGTGATATGTCCCTAACCTCCCAGCTGTCCTGACTCAATCTGAGCTTTAGTTTCCTCCTCTATAAAATAAGGACACAGCACCGGGCACACGGGTTTCCTACAAGGATTATAATTTATAAAATGTAAGTAGGTAGGTTCATGTGTAAACTTTCAGGAAGAAGAGTGGGTGCTCCAAAGTCACCCATTTCCTTCCCCATCTACCTTTTCTAAAGCACCATGTCTCGTAGGGCTTTCCCTGGCCTAACATTTTATCTCCTAGAAATGTGCTACAATTAAAGCCAATATTGCTAATTTTAATACTTAGCAGCTGTATACATGCTCTAAGTTTTGATCAATGTAATTTCCCATTTGAACTAATTTTCCTCACAAATTAGACTTGAAGTATTCATGTATAAGAAGGCAGTTTGCAGGGCGCCTGGGCGGCTCAGTCCGGGTAAGCGTCCGACTTATGCTCAGGTCACGATCTCGCGGTCCCTGAGTTCGAGCCCCGCGTCGGGCTCTGGGCTGACGGCTCAGAGCCTGGAGCCTGTTTCGGATTCTGTGTGTCCCTCTCTCTCTGCCCCTCCCCCGCTCATGCTCTGTCTCTCTCTCTCTCTCTCTCTGTCAAAAATAAATAAACATTAAAAAAAATTTAAAAAGGCAGTTTGCCCTGGGTTGTTACCGGCATGGGCTCAGCAGTCAGACTCCTTTGCTACGGCATCCCCACTCTGCCACTTTTTCACACTGTGATACTGAATACAATTCCAGTGCAAATTCCAACACGTTTTCCCCCCACACCGAAGCACTTCTCCAACACCGATTGGGTGTCCTACAATTCACCTCAACTCTGACACGATCTCCCTTGAGGCAGCCTCAGATCTCACAGGTTAAGGGCTCAGTCCTACAAGACTCCCCCCACCCAGCCCCAACTTCACCTGCCTAGCCCAAATTCAGGTTTTCACCCGTGCTTCTGAGTGATCGGCTGTATACTGGGGGTTCCAACAACTCCCCCGTTGGTCTTGATGAATTTGCTACAGTGGCTCACAGAACTCAGGAAACATTTTACCTACGGGATGCCCAATGTGTTAGGAAAGAATGTAACTCAGGGACAGCCGGATGGAACAGAGGCGCAGGGCAAGGCATGGGGAAAGGATGTGGAGCTGCCATGCGGTCTCCGGGGGTCCCAATCTGCCCCCCATCTCCCATGTTCACCAACCTAAAAGGGCCTAAGCCCCATCCTCTTGGGTGTTTATGGAGGTTTCATCACACAGGTGTGGTTGATTGAATCATTGGTCATTGGTCATTGGCCATGGATTCAAACCTGCGACCCCTCTCCTTTCCCCCCGAGCCTGGGGGTGGGTGGGGGTGTTGGGGCTGAGAGTTCCAATCTTCCAACTACACGGTTGGTTACCTTGGTCCCCAGCCCCCATCCTTAGGTGCCTTGGTCCCCAGCCCCCATCCTTAGGTGCCTTCCAAAGGTCACCCATTAACATAAACTCAGGTGTGAGTGAAAGGGGTTTGTTAGGAATAACCAAAGACACTTCTTATTGCCCTTATCCCCTAGGAAATCCCAAGGGTTTGGGGAACGCTGGGCTAGAAATGGGGACAAAGACCACATATATCTTCGTTATAAATCGCATCATCACACGGGCAAGTCACTTAACCTTCCTGCACCTGTAAGGATAGTGGTCTTACCGTCTTCACAGGTTCAACTATAAGGTTATATGAGCTAATACATGAACACTCTTCAGAGCAATTTCTGGTGGAGAATAAGCACCCAGTAGACCTTAGCTATTATTTTCTATTGTAGTTACTTATGGAGAAAACCCAAGCACAAAAGTTTCATCTTCCTATGGAATATCTCTGTTCCTCGTATATCGGCAAATTTGCTAGTCATTGAAAACACACAGTGTCAAGGCAGAACTGTCAATCTGTGTCACTCAAAGATAGTTTAATAAATACATTTACAAGCAGTCAAAGTATAGGAAAACCACACAGGACACAGGGGATCCCCAGGGCTAGTAACCGCTGAATGCTGTTATTACCTGTAAGCCTTGAGGTGTGAGGGGAGGGAACCGCTCCTGAAACACTGAATCAGAGGTGGTCTTGTGGGGAGGGAAGGATGATAACAGCTCTAGCCTTTGATGGAGGAAAGGGGCCAAGATCAGGTGGCCAGGCAGAGAGGGAGCCGGGGGACTAAATTCTCTGCCCTCCCTTCCTGTCGCTCTTTTTTTTTTTTTAATGTTTATTTATTTTTGAGAGAGAGAGAAAGCTGAGCGTGAGCAGGGGTGGGGACGGGCAGAGAGAGAGGGAGACACAGAACTGGAAGCAGGCTCCAGGCTCCAAGCTGTCAGCCCAGAGTCCCATGCGGGGCTCAAACCCAGAAACCATGAAATCATGACCTGAGCCGAAGTCGGACACTCAACTGACTGAGCCACCCAGGTGCCCCCCAAAATACTATTTTAAACCAAAGCGAATCTCGTCCTTCTCTGCTCTTGGCCACGAGAGGGTTAAGGTTTTGATAAGCTTCGTTGGGCTCAATCCAGTCCATCTCCAAAAGCGTACACTCTGTGGGTATGTCTTATTGACCAGTGAGTCAGTTTTATCCTCTATATAAATGAAAACCCGTGAAGCAGGCAAAAAAGACAGATGTAAAACGTGACCCTTGAAGACGCTGGTGTGCTTCTAACGTCATCTATACCAAAGGGCCCCTGTTCTTTATCGTGTCTTGTTCACATGTTCACAAAGACATCCCACATCGCTTCTCAAGTGCATTCTTTTGAACTGTACAGCCTCGATGATCATTTCAAAACGCCGCCTCCTCTCCTTTAGCAGGTTTTGGCATGATCTCAGTTCCCATTAGGGATGCCTTGATAGACCCCTCTCTGTCCTCGGCTAACAAAGATGGTTAATGCGGGTTCTTGACCGAGTTCACTGCCAACCCTCTTTCCTGCCATGGTCTCCTTACTTCTTGCAATTGGACCAGCAGGGAGCAAGATGGTGTCTCAGTTTTCGTTTTTGTTTTTATTACGCAACTTTCTTTGGCTCTCTGGAGTTCAGCTTGCACGTTTACTAAGAAAATTTGCTCGCACTCACTCACTCACTCTCGTACCCATCTCCAGCACCGCTCCACTGTTTTTTAAACTCTTTGGAATTAATTAAAAAGATTATTCGGTTTCCATTTCTTCATATCTCTGACACAGTAATAGAACCCAGAACCTGGAAAACTCCAAAAAGTACATAAATCCCTCCTCTGCTTCCACTGAAAACTACTTCCCAGGTTTTCTTTATCTGGAGGATTATTGTGGTTGTTTTTATTCCAGGCTGTTGGGAGTTTAATGGTAAGTGCTTCATTAATAATGCTTTGTGCTTTAGAAATATTTCAAACAGATAAATCCTGACAGAGAGCAGAACTTACTTATTTTATTTTTTGTGCTTAACATCAAGGGAACAGCTTAAAAACAGTTTTGTTTGGACTTCAAGATACAGAAAAGCAGTATTTTACAAACCACAGCCACAGAGACAGAATTAATTAGTGGAAGGAATAACAGTGGCTTTACAATTTAAAAATAAACGTTTGCATCCATCAGTAATAAAAGGAAAAAGATCGCTATATTGAAAGAAGAGGAAAAAAGAAAAAATCCATACATTTTCCTGGAGCGATAGGGCAAACTCATGGGTGCACTAACAATAGAATTTGTACAGGAAATAATGAAAATAGGAAATTTCTAGTTTTCCTTTCTTCATCTGAAAGGAATCTGTGACTTTCATTTTGGCAATATTCGCAGTAATTCAACTGCCATTACAAAATAAACTTGAGGAGTTTTCTCTTCGGTCTGGTACTCAGCAAGGGTATTACTCTAACTAAGTCACGTACAAGGGGGAAATAGCGAGTCTTTTCCAACACTGGCAACAGTCCCCGCCCTAAACCTGTCTCCTCCCCCATACATGCAAAGCACCGGATGCCCACTTGAATCTGGGAGGGAGCTTAAATGGCATGCGATCAACCTTGTTCCAAATTAAAAAAAAAAAAAAAAGATCTCTGCCCGATCCCTGAGAGATGGCCACACGGTATCTGCTTGAACACTTGCGACGAGGGGGGCTCATTCTTTACCATGGGTCCCATTTCGCCTGTGTCTCATTTCTAGGCTGTCAGTGAGCACGCACCTGCCTCCCTGTAACTTTCCAGCAACTGGCTCGAGCAAGCTGCTGAAATATTACGGTTGATTGTTTCCTTCTATATGACATACTTCTTCCGATTTTGAAGCCCCCTATCAGGTTTGTCTACACTGCTTTGCTTGAGGATAAATATCTGTACTTCTGCCAACCTTTCTTCATGTAAAGCGATTCCCCAGTCGCTCACCGCCCTGGCTGCTCTCCTTGAGCTGTTTTCTAACTTGTGAAGGTGCTTTAGACGGAGCACCTAGACAGGCATGAAAGGTATGGGTCACGCTCTTACCAGGACTATTAGGCTCCATGATAACGATACTACATACCTATCCGTGTAGACTAAAAATTGCATTTTTATGTTTTTTACTGGACGTATTATGGTGTGGGCTCTAACTGAACTTGAAATTGTCTAAACCTAACGTCTTTTTCAAATGACTGGAGGCCAAAGGAAGCCTTTCATCCCAAACTTCAAAATAAATTTTTGGCGTCTCCGTGCAGAACTTACTAGTCGTCCTTTAAAAATATGATGGTGATTCCAGCTCAATAGTTTGGATTTTAATTATACTATTCATTGGATTCACTTCAAACGTCATGGCATTTGGAAATTTGGAAAACGTGCCTTTCGTAGCCCCTTGATATGGAAAGCACATCACTAGAGACTTTACCCTGCTACAGACGAATCTGTTCGTCACACGTCAATAGCAGTTTGGAAGATTCTGGAAGTCCGTACTGACAACCAACAAGAAAGAAAATCATCAGTATTCAGCTATTCAAGTGTTACTTCTGGACGCCCGTGATGTGGCAAAAACAGAGCCGGGTCTGGCCGAGTACTGTGGGAACAGACCTCAATGCGTTCACGCTCTACCTGTGCCCTCGCGTATTCTGAACGCGAGCTTAGCTAATCGATTTCCTTTGGCGGGTGGACGAGCAGAAAATGTGACGCAAGCAGAGGCTTCGAAAACATCTGTGCGTTAGGGCTTGTTCTCTCTCGTTGGTCCTAGAAAACCTGAATGTCCAGCACGCGGACGAGCCCGCACTACACCGCCAGACATATATGCCCTGTCAGGTGCCAGGCAAGTGAGTGTGGCCATCCCAGACCAACCGGTCCCTAGCAAACTTCCCCGGGAGACAGTAACTGTGGGAATGAGCTCAGAGACCAGCAGACGAATGCCCGGCCGAGCCCAGCCCCACCTTTCCAACCATGGAGTCATCAGCTAACAATTGACTGTTGCTATAACCCATCCAGTTCTGGAGAGGCTTTTTTTTTTTTTTTTTAATGTTCACTTCTTTATTTTGACAGGGAGCGTGAGTAGGGGAGGGGCAGAGAGAGAGGGAGAGGGAGAACCTCAAGCAGGCCCAGCACTGCAAGCACACAGCCCGATGTGGACCTTGAACTCATGAACTGTGAGATCAGGGGCTGAGCCGAAACCGAGAGTCTGATTCTTAACTGACTGAGCCGCCTGGGTGCCCTGAGACAAAATTACAAAAAAAAAAAAAAAAAAAAAAAAGATTTTATTTTATTAATGTTTATTATTTATTTTTGAGAGAGAGAGAGAGAGACAGAGAGAGACAGAGAGAGAAAGAACGCACCGGCAGGAAAGGGGCAGAGACAGAGGGAGACACAGAATCCGAAGCAGGCTCCAGGCTCTAAGCTGTCAGCACAGAGCCTGACATGGGCCTCAAACTCACCAGCCGTTGAGTTCGACCTGAGCCGAAGTCAGACACTTAACCAACTGAGCCACCCAGGCGCCCCAAAAAGATTTTAAGTAATCTCTGTACCCAGTGTGGGGCTCGAACCCACAACCCTGAGATCAAGAGTCACATGCTCTAACCACTGAGCCAGCCAGGTGCCCTTGAGCCAAACTGTTGAGAGGTATCTGTGTTTCTACCCACCCAGGATGGGTGCTTCTGTACCAGGAAAAGAAGAAGATGGTCACCGAACCCAGGATGCAGAGTGGCACCAAGCCCGTGTGAAGCCAACTCAGATGACCCAGCACAGAGCCGAACCTCACATGTGTAAGCGAGGGGAAATGACGGTCGTTTCAGCTCACTGGATTTCAGGGTGCTACGGTATGCTGCATTTTCATGGCACTATCTAACTGATAAAGTGGAGACATTTCAAGATATTGCTAAATCAACAGTATTCTTTGGAGAAACAAAGTCATATATTATAGGAAATTACTCCTTCATCCCCATCACCTATTTAACCCCCCCCCCCGTAACCATCAGTGCGCTCTCTGTAGTTCAGAATCTGTTTCTTGATTCGTTTCCCTTGTTTCCTTTGTTTTGTTTCTTAAATGTCACATGAGTGACATCATATGGGATGTGTCTTTCCCTGACTTATTTCGCTTAGCATTATACTCTCTAGCTCCATCCATGTCGCGGCAAATGGTAAGATTTGCTTCTTTTTATGGCTGAGTAATATTCCATCGTGTACATACGCCACATCTTTATCCATTCAATGATCGATGAACATTTGGGCTGCTTCCAAGTGAACTTTATCTACTAATAAGTTTTTACCTTAGGACACACTCAAATAATAGGTAGTCAAATAGTACTTAGACTAAAATCAGGGTCGTAGCAACATCTGGGAACTGTTTTAATTCTGCAGTTGCCATAGGACTAAAGCTCATTTGGTCCCACTTTTGGAAATCACGTTTGCTACTGTCACTGTCACTCAAGGCTGTTCCTGGGCACCTTCGGTACCAGCTGACTTGTCCTCTTGTGCCTTTATTATGCCAAGGTGGGAAGTGATGATTAACGTGTTAATAGTGGGTGTCAACACGATTTCCATTAGAGATACTTCCACTCACTAGGGATTTTCTTAAACATCAAAGGACTTCATCACTCAAAGGAGTTATGCTATAATAATAGGCGGGAATTTAAGAAACAAAACAAACAAGCAAAGGGGATAAAAAAGACAAATCACAAAACAGACTTTTTTTTTTGAGAGAGAGAGAGAGAGAGAGAGAGAGAGAGAGGGCGCAAGCGAACGAGGGGCAGCAAGAGAGAGAATCCCACGGAGGGCACAGAGAGAAGTGGAGCTCACCAAAAGCAGGACACGAGCTCACCCAATGTGGGACTCGAACTCATGAACCATGAGATCATGATCTGAACCAAAGTCAGACTCTTAGTGACCGAGCCACCCAGGGAACCTGAGAAACAGACTCTTAATTATAGAGAACTGAGGGTTCCCAGAGGGGAGATCTGGGCAGGGATGGGTGAAGTAGGTGATGGGGATTAAGGAGGGCACCTGTCGTGATGAGCGCCGGGTAATGTATGGAAGGAAGTGTTGCATCATTATAGCCCACATTGGGTATAGAGATTATTATACCCAAAACTGGTAGAATACATACAAGTTTTACATATTAATCAACTAATACAACATAACATTGTGTGTTAACTAACTGGAACGAAAATAAAAACTTAAAGAACATAATGGTCTGGCATGAAGAGTGGCTTAGATTTTGGGACGGACCATATTCTTGCTAGGCCAGTCACAAAAACCGAATATTCCAATAAAACCTATTTTTAACACGGGCCCTGCTGGTATCCAAGAGCCAGTAAGGGAGCGATTTTGTTCTAAATTTCGAATTCGCCAACGTCCGATATTTTAGTAAATCACAAGAAAAATGACTTCCTAGATGTTAGAGCAAAGTAAGCTTCCCGTAAAGGTTTTTTTTTTTTATTTGGTTACTCCTTAGTTTCTATACTTGATCTTGGGAACTGGCACATCAATGTATAAAAGAGATCAGCCTTGGCCCTTACAAAGCTTATGTTGTAATAGGAAGTCCTCAAAATACTGAATCACTTTCGAACGGACTTGGCATTTTCTCCCTACTGCGGTGAGCTCAAATGCTTGATATACCTCATTAACTTTATCACAATTAATTCTTGGCTTCTTTCTTTTGTAACAATTTTGAAACCAGTTTGGATGACGTGTATTTATTTCCTGCCCTGAGGGTATAATTCTGGCGGACTTCTCATTTGCCCTTTCCTGAGCAGTTAAAAACAATTTTTTTTAAGTTGCATTGTGAAGGTGTCTGATCAATTCTTTCATTTGCATTAATATGACCATGCCCTCCAGGGAAACATGAGGAATAGAAAGAGGAAAAGGGCTACTGATTTGCAGAAGTACATGCTTGAAAGTGAAAACTACAAAACAGGAAGTTCAGCTTGCCATGTATATAACACGCAAACACTGACCACAAATAATTATTTTTAAATACCGATCTGCATTATGGGTCCTGGAAAACGAAGTTACGAAAGGAGCTATCCTGAGAGCTGCTAGTGGATAATAAATGGCAAGTACCTGTAGAGGCCAGATCTGTCATTTACAAACAAGTTGACAAGCTGGACTTTAATGCTGTGTCACTTGGAGCAAGTTACTTCAGTGCTCTGGGTCTAAGTTTCCTTATCCGTAAAATGGTGATAGAATAGCACCTTTCACATCGGGCTGCTGTGACGATTAACATGATTGTCTATGTAAGGTGCTTAATAAGCGTTAGTGATTCTGGAAGGGATTGAGGCTATGGTGCGGACCCATGTTTTCATATTTGATTGCTGAACATCTTGAGAAACAGCCATCAGAAAGAGATTCCTCTGCCGGTTGTCCAGGTACAGAGCGAACCAGTGTAATAATTTTAAGATTCCTAAGGTAATGACCATTTGGGTTTCTTAATATAATTATTTCAAGAGACACAAAGGCATTTTTTTTTTAAAAAATCCTAATTTCAGCATTCCACCAAATATCAGTGGCAGTCTCCTCTGAAGCGCACAACAACAAAAAAAGAGTGGGTTCATAGCATACGAAGGAAATCAGCCAAGGACCAAGAAGTAGATTCTAAAGGTCATGAGTCATTGGTCGGAGAAAGCAGACTCCTTTGCCTGTTTCTAGAGCAGAATGTTCTCTGAAGACATTTCCTCTTAACCTGTTCAACTATTTCCTGCCTCTTTACTGCTACAATATGCTACTTCTAACAGGACTTAGCATGGTCACCCTGATACCCAAAGCTGTCTGTTAAAGAGCCCACATTCTAGAAGAGACTGTTCCTTCTTGGCCCGGACTGAAATAGCTTGATGAGATTCTCCCTCTCTTTCAAAACATCACTAGCCAATCCTTACTTCTTCGAGGTTGGAACTCTAAAAGCCTCATGATCTGGAACACTCCTCTGAATGCAGATTTATGCTTAGGTTAAAAAAAAAATGTGCTAGCTACTATTAGCTATACATTTAGAAATAAAACTGTGACATCATTCTCAGAAATAAATATATCCTGGAGAAGAGCATAGTATTTGGAGTACCATAGTTATGTGATTCCATTATCAATATAAAAATAAATGCACAAGCTCTTCTTTTTATTTATTTATTTTGAGAGAGGAAGAGAGACCGCGAGGGCATGGGGGGGGGGGGAGAGAGAGAGAGAGAGAGAGAGAGAGAGAGAATCCAAAGCAGGCTCTGCATTGTCAGCACAGAGCCCAAGGTGGGGCTCGAACTCATGAACTATGAGATCATGACCTGAGATGAAACCAAGAGACAGAAGCTTAATCGACTGAGCCACCAGGTGCCCCTACAAGCTCTGTGTTAACAAGGAGGAAGTTTTAGTGTTTGCTTTCTTGCTGGAAAATGAATTTTTTTTTTCAACTTTTTTTTTTTTTAATTTATTTTTGGGACAGAGAGAGACAGAGCATGAACGGGGGAGGGGCAGAGAGAGAGGGAGACACAGAATAGGAAACAGGCTCCAGGCTCCGAGCCATCAGCCCAGAGCCTGACGCGGGGCTCGAACTCACGGACCGCGAGATCGTGACCTGGCTGAAGTCGGACGCTTAACCGACTGCACCACCCAGGCGCCCCTTGCTGGAAAATGAATTTTTATTGCACTTCGATCACACATTTTATCTTGGATTTATCCATTAAGAAAATATTTATGAGACTCAAAAATTTTTTTAAATCCCCATGATCATTAATCTTTAGGTATAAAAAAAGTTTGCACTCTTAGATTACGTCAGTTATTACTAGGACACAACCCAAACCCCTATAAATGCAGTACATCATTCAATACGTAACTATTAAAGATTAAAAGTAAAAAATTATTAAAAGTGCCTCTCTTAATGAAATGACTAAGGATTTTTTTCTAATTCACTTATATTTCTGAATGGATGTTCATTAATTTCACAAAGAGACAGAGTTCCACATCAAGTCTGTCTCTACTTTTGCTCTTCTAGATGTAAGTACTGATCACCCTTCATGTAAATAAATAGATGGAATAGAAGGAGTTTTCTTAAAGGTAACTCCTGAATTATATGCCGATATAAGGCAGTCAGATACCAGCAAGAATACATTTTAATGATCTATTAGCCGACAACTCAATTAGGTACTCTATTTTGTGAATGCAAAAAACTGGAAACCACCCGTCCTGCTAAAAGATCTGATACCGGGTCATTAGACTCACTTACTTTTCCTCTTGCAACACTAATATTTCTAATTATTTTTTTGGCACCCACATATTTTAATGCTTTGACGGGAAATGTATTTTTAAAATTTTTAAATTTTATTTATTTGGGAGAGAGAGCAGGGGCGAAGGGCGGAGGGAGAGAAGGAGAGGGAGAGGGAGAGGGGGAGAGAGAGGGAGGGACTGAAGGTGTGAGAGAGAGAGAGAGAGAGAGAGAGAGAGAGAGAGAGAGACACGGAATCTTATTAAACAGGCTTCACACTCAGCATGGAGCCCAATGTGGGGTTCGATGCCCTGATCCTGGGATAGTGACCTGAGCCGAAATCAAGGGTCGGACGTCTAACCCAGGTGCCCCGAAAATGTATTATAACAACATTTAGGACAAGGGAGAAGTAAAGTAACAGAAGTATAATTCCACAAAGGCAGACTGAAAAGGGGTTGGTATCACCATTTTAGGTGAGAGTAGATATGAGAGTCCGAATCTGGAAACTGATGTTCTTAAAGTTCTTGGTGCCCATCTACCCGTTGGGAAGGCCGGGTACTCCCATTATAACCCAAACCCGGTCTGAAGACTGTTATGCAGACAGAAGGGCAGTGACAAAGCCCTTTTTAGAAAACTACACTTGGAATATGTGAATTCACACTCACTGTAATTGATGCGTTTTTTTCAACTACGTTTGTAAAGTTTGAACTCGTGCTCCCTGTACACATTTCACACGATACAGAAGTATGCAGAGGAAAAAGGAAAAACCCTTCACCTTCCCCCAACCTTCAACCCCCAGGGATATCCGCTTTCTAGTAATTTGCTATGTGACCTTTCAGGCATCTTGGGTCATTTTCCTAAATATGCAGAAGAGCATTTCATTTAACAGGGAGATCTCGTGTGAGTTTTGTTCAGTAGCCCCTAAGGGTAAGTGTGGAGCTTTGCCTTCTAGGCCACCACGCCCCTGCAGGAGTCTATCTTAGGCTGACTGGCCTAGAGACAGACCTTGAGGTGAAGATTCATGTGCGAGTGATTTATTAAGGGACTGTTCCAGGGGGAAACTGATAAGGTACTGAGGGAAGCAGGGCAGGGAAGGGTAAGAAACGGAGCATAAAATATAATCTTTTTTGTTTTTGTAAACTGTGTACCTTGGAGCTATTTCCATCCTATCGCATATGTTTCTGTCTCAGACTTTTAAATAATTACACAGTTTTCTAATATTCCATGATACACATGTGCCATAACACGTAATCCTCACTGATGTCCCTCAATAGGTACACTCCAAATTTTTGGTCTTGAATGCAATTCACAAAACATCCCTATTTCCTTGGGTACTTAAGATTATTCCGTGGGGGCAGCAACCTCTTTGACCTTGGCCACAGCAAATTCATACTAGCTACACTGCTGAAGGCAAGGGAAACAAAAGCGAAAATGAACTATTAGGGCTTCATCAAGATAAAATCTTCTGCACAGAGAAGGAAACAATCAACTAAACTACAAGGCAGTCCTACAGAATGGGAGAAGATATTTGCAAATGACACATTTGGCAAAGTGTTAGTATCCAAAACCTATAAAGAACTTATCAAATTCAACACACAAAAAACAACTAATCCAGTGAAGAAATGGGCAGAAGACATGAAGAGACACTTTCCCAAACAAGACATCCAGATGGTTAAGAGACACATGAAAAGATGCTCAGCATCACTCATCATCAGGGAAATACAAATCAAAGCCACAATGAGATACCACCTCACACCTGTCAGAATGGCTAACGTGAACAACACAAGAAACCATGAGGGTTGGCGAGGATGTGGAGAAAACGAAACACTTGTGCACCGTTGGTGGGAATGCAAACCGATGCAGCCACTCTGGAAAACGCTAGGGAGGTTCCTCAAAAAACTAAAACACGACTATCCTACGACCCAGCAATTCCACTACTGGGTATTTATCCGAAGGATACATAAATGCTGATTTGAAGGGGCACATGCACCCCTGCCTCTTTCGGGGAAACAGGCAAGGGAAACAGGCAGGGGAAACAGGCAAGAATGGCCATTTCTGGAATCAGGACTGCTGGTTCAGATTAGAAGATGTGAAATGCCAACTTCAACATATAAAAAAAATTCCCTTATGAGAAGGGACTGTGCTGTACTCTTTTCCAGGATCTACTGTTTATTCTTGTACCAGTATCACTTGATTTTTTTCTTATTCATTCATTCATTCATTCCATTCATTCATTCATCCCTTCATTTATCTTAGAGGGAGAGACACAGTGCACATGTTGGGGAGAGGGAAAGCAGTAGAGACAGAAACTTAAGCAGGCTCCACACTCACTGTGGAGCCAGACACAGGGCTTGATCCCATGACTGTGAGATCATGACCTGAGCCAAAATCAAGAGTGGGACACTCAACCAACTGAACCACCCAGGTGCCCCAATATCACATTATTTTGATCCTTTACGTTACATATAATACATATAGGGCAAGTTCCTATAATTTAAAAAATATCTCTTTTTATTTTTGTATATTTTCTATTCCTAATGACCTTGAGAAAAAATTTTTTGGTAAACTTCAAGATTCATTAAACATTTAATGGGTACAGTGACTGGGACTGCACTGACCGTTTAGGTTAATTATTTTTATTTTTATTTATTAATTTATTTACTTAGGTTAATTTTTAAAATGTTTGTTTGTTTATTAAATGTCCCTCTATTTTTGGGGGGGAAGAGAGAGAGAGAGAGAGAGAGACAGAATGAATGAATGAATGAATATGCAGGGGAGGGGCAGAGAGAGAGGGAGATAAAGAATCCCAAGCAGGCTCTGCACTGTCAGCGCAGAGCCCGACATAGGGCTCGATCCCACCAACCGTGAGATCATGACCTGAGCCAAAATCAAGAGTCTGACGCTTAAACAACCAATCCACCCAGGTGTCCCTAGGTTCATTTTGGAAGAAATGATCTTTTTACAGTACTGAGCCTTACCTTCAAGCACGTGTTATCTAGACTCCTTTATTCAGAAATTCTTTCCTCTTTGTCAGTGAAATTGTATCATTTTCCCTATTTAAATCTTACACGTGTTATGGCTATTGGCTGGTGTTAATACGGTCTTTTGTGTTATATTTCATAATTATTAGTAATACATTAGAAAATTAAGGGTTTTTTCTGATTATCTTCTTACTTTCCTGAACTCGTTTTAAAATTCATAGCAATTTCTTACTACTTGATTTTCTTGTATTTTTAGGAAGAAAAAATATCCAGTGTGAATTATGGCTATCTTGCTTTTTCCTTTCCAGCATTTATGCCTTATATTTCTCTTCCGAGTTTTTTTAACTTTGGCTGCAAGTGCTAAATGAATGTTGAAATGCAGAACTGACAGAAGGCATATTTTTGTCTTGTTCTTAACTAATCAGGGAGTTTTTAATATTTTTCTTATGTTTGAAATGTCTTCAAAGATTAAGGAAGTTTAATATTTTTTTTTATTTAAAAAAATTTTTTTAACGTTTATTTATTTTTGAGACAGAGAGAGACAGAGCATGAACGGGGGAGGGTCAGAGAGAGAGGGAGACACAGAATCCGAAATAGGCTCCAGGCTCTGAGCGGTCAGCACAGAGCCTGACGCGGGGCTCGAACTCACGGACCGTGAGATCATGACCTGAGCCGGTCGGACGCTCAACCGACTGAGCCACCCAGGCGCCCCTAGTTTAATATTTTCTAAAAACAAAAATTGTTGTTGAGTTTTATGACATTTTCAACCTCTAGTAAAGATGGGTCATATGCCTTTTCTCCTTTTTTCTTTTAATGTATTGTATTTCATTCTTACACTTCGTAATGTTGAATCATTTTATTATTAGAGTAACAGAGTCTACAGTTATTTTAAAAATATATTTGATGACGTCTTATTCATATTTTTGCATCTACATTGATAGATGAACGTATTCACTTTGTGTGTGTGTGTGTGTGTGTGTGTGTGTGAGAGAGAGAGAGAGAGAGAGAGAGAGAGAGAGAATATCTGAATTTGATATGTGCCTTATACTAAACTCTTAGAATGAGTTGGGAAGCTTTCCATGTATAAGTATTATTGCTTTACTTTGATGAAGATATTCTTTTTTTTTTTTATTTTTAACGTTTATTCGTTTTTGAAAGACAGAGTGTGGGGCTCTAACCCACGAATGGTGAGACTATGACCTGAGCTGAAGTCAGACGCTTAACTGACTGAGCCACCCAGGCGCCCCTCTGATGAAGATATTCTTAACCTCTTCCTGAAAGCCATGTTGGCTATTACTTAGGTCAGTTATAATAATCCGGTTTAGAAGGTTTTTCAGTCTACAACGGACTAAAATCCCAAATCGCCATATGAAGTGTAGGAGATAAAGGTTGCTGACTGAGGGCAAGGGAAGAGACAAATAGATATAGAAACATTGAAAACAACAAGAAACGACCCTTCGATGTCCGTAATTTCTTGGACTTGCCAGAGGTAGCCAAAAAGAAAGATAACACCAGCAACGAATCACACTCTTGGGCTAACTGGTATATGGGTTAGACACTCCAGCCACGGAATAACGACTAATAGCAGTTTTTAAAGATGGTACATTAATATGTGCAAGTGTTCATAATTATGGCTCTGAATCACAAGGGGACATTTTTGACATTATGCTCACTATGAAGAGGAGGACATTTAACAAGTTTACTTCAAAATGGTGAAAATTTAACCAAAAATGTGGTGTCTGCAGAGCAGGTGAATCTTAGCTTATTACGTTTAAATGTTATTCTCTATCAGCAGCTCTCTCAAGCTGAGCTGCACGTTAGAATTTATTTCAGAAAACAGCAATGTCCAGGTCTCACGCTGAGATTCTGATCTAATGGGTAGTAGATGAGGGCAGGGCATCCGTGTGTTTAAAAAGCTTCCCAGGTGGGGCGCCTGGGTGGCTCGGTCAGTTGAGCAACCAACTCTAGATTTTGGCTCAGGTCATGATCTCTCCCTCTCTCTGCCCCTTCCCTGCTTGTGCATATGCGCCCTCTCTGTCTCCCTCCCTCCCTCCCTCCCTCCCTCCCTCCCTCCCTCCCTCTCTCTCTCTCTCTAAATAAATAAACATAAAAAAAGAGTGGTTGTTGCTGCCTGATGAAATCTGTCTGCTTTCAGGCAGAGAAGAACCACAATAGACTTAAAAACAAAAAAAAAAGGCTTTCCGGGTGATTCTAATGTGGACCCGAGGCTGGAAAACAATGACATTCAAATAGACAATTGGTTATTGACAAGGGGCAGTTTTGTCCCCCCCCCCCCCCCTCCGGGATATTGGCCATGTTTAGGGACATTTCTGGTTGTCACAGCTAGGGGGAGAGGGCTTCTGTTATTCAGTGGGTAGAGACAAGGAATGTCATAAAACACTACAATGCACAGGCCAGAGCCCCAAACTAAGGAATGTTCTGGTCCAAGATATCAATAGGACTACGGTTGAAAACTCTGGCATAGGCCTATCTCACCCTTACCTTCCATGTACGATTTATCACCAATTTTGCTGATTCCAGACTAATCACTGATCACATCAGACCGCCTTTTCTCTATCTCTCTGCCACCATTTTAATTCAGGCCAGCATCCCCTTGCGCTTTGATAGCTGTAGCAGTCTGATCTCCCTCCGTCCAGTCTTCCTGTGCTCGGTTACATTCCCAATTCCACAGGCAGAGCCATCATTCTAAGACACAAACCTCGATATAATCCCTTACTGAAATCCCTTCAATGGCTTTGGGTTCAGAACCTCGTCTTCCACCAGTTTTTTTTTTTTTTTCTCGAATGCTAAACTCCAGACACAACCAAATGATTCTAATCCCTTCGAGATACTTTTCCCCTCTTGAACAGGTGCTCTTTCTGCTACCTGGAATGCCACTGTTTTCTCCAGACCAGCTAATCCTTTTCTCTACTTTGGGTTTTGGATTTAGAGGCTACCTCCAAATATACAGCTATATTTTAATTGAGACGGCTAAGTCTGAAACTTCAGACTTCTTGCCGGGGCAGCCTTGACTACAACTTATCTAGTTACAGAGCATATATTTTAAAGTGCTGCAAAGCATGCTGATAAATACATAATTACATGCACAAGATCACAAAGTAAATTTTCTATTCGCGGCCGACATGCAAACTTTTGTGTATACATTTTTTCCTATTTCTACGATTCTAGAAGTGATTAATTAGCGCCCGAGCTATAAAGCTTCTATTTTCCTTGTCAATGACAACCTCAAGGCCTCTGAGCTGCCTCTAGCTTGACCTTGGTTTAAAAGCACAAAGAATAGCAACCTTGAAACTGGCATCAACAAGATTCATTCTACAGAAACCAGATGCAGCACAATGGGGGAAAAAAACCCACATTTAATTTGAAGTTTTTACAGAAATTGCCCTCGATATTTCTTCTTAAAGACTTTTAAGTGCAAGCGTCCTTCATCTCACAAAGGGAAACACTGCCACTCTGGCACTCAACACTGGCCAAAACAGTCGTTTGGGGACCCCTCTGCATTGTTCCCTTTGACAGACACAGGGCAACAGGGGGCCCGCACAGCCCGGCGAGAACACAGCAGGAGGCCACCAGTTAGCGGTGAGGCTTTCGCCGAGGCTTTCGTCCCGGCTATGATGGGAGGCTGAAAAGCGTTTCATTAACATTTGAACAAGAAGGTTACAAAGCTGTAACAGAATCAAGCAGTTCAAATGGAGAGGCATACAGTAGTTTCTACTCGAGGGGAGTTGTCTTCCATGGTCTTACACCAGTGTTCATTTGGAGGCGCAGGGCCTTGGCTGTCCTTGGCGCACAGAATTAAATGGCTCATCGTCTCTCCCTCGTGAGGCGCGAATACCCACATTAATGACGGAAGCTGTCTAGTCAAGAGGGGTGTAAGGGCAGTGGATGAAGACTGAGCTAGGAATTCGCTCTTGGCTGTGATTCTGGGTTTTTTTTTTTTTTCCGGGTCTTTATTACCTAGCTATCTCCCGCAAATTAGATCACACTGATTAAATCGTCATTCAGGTGTCATTACAGGTTCTGCTCTGAGCAGCTTACAAACTAACCCAAAAGGAGGGTACTTGTTACGATGAGCACTGGGTGTTGTTCGGGAGTGATGAGTCATTGGGTTCTACTCCTGAGGCCAATACTGCGCTGTAGGTTATCTAACTGGAATGTAAATACAAATTTGGGGAGAAAAAAGCCAAACTAACCCAAAAGGTCTACTTACCAAATTATGAATATATAAACTCGCCTCTCCTCTCCTGCATTCCTACTGCTTCTTTGCAAGCACATAACATTATCCCTATCTAGGGGCGCCTGGGTGACTCAGTTAAGCGTCCGACTTCGGCTCAGGTCATGATCTCGTGGTTTGTCGCTTACCAGCCCCGCGTCGGGCTCTGTGCCGACAGCTCAGAGCCCGGAGCCCGCTTCGGATTCTGTGTCTCCCTCTCTCTCTGCCCCTCCCCCGCTCGTGCTCTGTCTCTCGCTCAAAAAGAAGCACTAAGAAATATTTCAAACATTATCCACATCGAAAGATCCACATCAGAGTCATATTCAAAATCCGGACAACCCACGTGGGGTAGGGTTTCAAGCGCTGAAGATGAGTTTCCAAGGCGAAAGACGTTAACAGGGAGCCTTTCTTTTTTCCTTAGTGAAGTGGCAGGCTGGTAAATTTTTAACAACTGGCTCCCTGAAAAGAAATAAAGCCCAGATCCTTAGCATTTGCAGAATCTGCGGTGTAAATGTTCCCACCGTGGCCCGTTCCAAGCTCCTGATGAGCCGGCACCGGAGGCTGGGCTTTGGAGCTGCGGGGAAGACGCTTTCTTACTGCCTGCCATCTGTCTCTTCCTTCCACCCCAACACCCGGCTCAGACCTTTCTTACTGCCAGCCTAAAACGTTATCTTATGAGAACATCACGATCCCAGGGCCCTTTCAGTGATGAATCCAAATCACGGGGGCTCTCCACGACCAGTTAGTTACCCGAGCGAGGCACTGTGGGCTCACAGAAATATAACGCGTGGTCACGGCCCCCACGCTGCTTACAAGCGGGCCAGGGAGACAAACACCCGTCCTGAACATCCAAAGCTGCACGAGACACACATCTAAGGAGTAGCTAGCTCTAATACAAAGTGCTCCGGGATCTCAGAGGAGGCAGGTGTGAGGCTGGTAACGGGTGTGTTAAGAGTTAAAAAAAAAAAAAAAAAAAGGTGTGGGAAAGTTTTCCAGGCTGGAGGTCAGTGCCTGTTTGTTTGGACCACCAGCTTCTAATCCACTTCCTGTTCCGGGAGAGTTTTCTGCCTTACTAATGGGAAGTGGGGCCTTATCTCTCAGTATAAATGCTGTCACGCCAGATATTTGATTTCCCAGCAGGCCCTACGGCCAGGATAGGGACAGGTGGCCTCAGCTCAACGAAGGAGGCGCATCCACCCCAAGGGTGAACTCTGGGACAGGTGGACAAGAGCGGGCACTTCTTAGACTGTACTTTGCAGATGAGCGGTAGCAGAAGCAGCCGCACCAGCCCTGCTGAGGGGCCACGGAGACGGGGGTGCCCATGGTACGGCAGGGATCCTATGTCCCGGCGTGTTCCAGGGGTGACAGTGGGAGTTCTGAATCCACTTTTTTTTTTTTTTCATTCTTTTTTTTTTTTTTCCAACGTTTTTTATTTATTTTTGGGACAGAGAGAGACAGAGCATGAACGGGGGAGGGGCAGAGAGAGAGGGAGACACAGAAGTGGAAACAGGCTCCAGGCTCCGAGCCGTCAGCCCAGAGCCCGACGCGGGGCTCGAACTCACGGACCGCGAGATCGTGACCTGGCTGAAGTCGGACGCTTAACCGACTGCGCCACCCAGGCGCCCCCTGAATCCACTTTTTAACAGCACGCAGGCTACTCTCATTAGACTTATGGGATGTGACGTGGCCATGCACGGCTCCCACAGAGCCTCCTTTTTCCCGTCCCGGCCTACTGACTTTCCCAGTTATTCTATTTTGCTAAGCCAGCCTGAACTAGTCCCGTCCCTATCTGGGGGCGGAGAGGCTGCTTTTATTTATTTTTTATTTTATTTTTTTAAAATTTTTTTTTAACGTTTATTTATTTTTGAGACAGAGAGAGACAGAGCATGAACGGGGGAGGGGCAGAGAGAGAGGGAGACACAGAATCCGAAACAGGCTCCAGGCTCTGAGCCATCAGCCCAGAGCCCGACGCGGGGCTCGAACTCAGGACCGCGAGATCTTGACCTGAGCCGAAGTCGGACGCTTAACCGACTGAACCACCCAGGCGCCCCGGAGAGGCTGCTTTTAAAGGCAAAGGAGTCACGTCGCCTAATTGCTCCAAATAGTTCAATAGCTGAACAAATGCTGAATGAACTTCTGTCGTCTCCCCTGCTGGTCCCCTTTTAACAGCGCTCAGCTCATCTTCAACACACTGAGCTGTGCTTCGGAAGGCCCACCTCTCCACTTCTGCTCTTTCAGTCCCTCCGCTCCAGAATGCTGCCCTTCTCCCACTCAGTCTAATGCAATCTTACCCATTTTTACAGGCCTAGCTGAAGCCTTTCTCTCCCTTGAACATCTGGAGCATTAGTGGCATTACCAAGCATTTAGGATGGATATTCTGATACCCTGCATGATCACTTATCATTCGGCAAATATTCATTCCCTACCTCTCCCGCCATGGGTTGAGAATACTATTTCCTCCTCTCTGGATGCTGTTCTTTGCCATGTGACTTGCATTGGCCAATGGAATGTGAGCAGAAGCCTAAGCATACGCTGACGATTTGGCTGCCTTCTTGTGTTCCAGGGATGCCCCATGAGAAGATCATGCCCGAGTTAGAGGCTGGGAGGTCAGATCTGAATCAGAGAGAGAATCCTGAATGTGACAGGCACAACAACAGACCTTTGAGTGAAAATTACGCTTGCTGCTTTATATCACTGAGATTTTTGAGGCTGCGTATCACTTCTGCATTTTCATGTGTCTGTGCCCTCTCGCTCTAATGGGGATTAAACATTCTTCATTGCTTCGATCGTGCATCCTCCTTCTCTGATATGCACAAATCCAGATACAGGAATGATGTGTTTGGTAGACATAGGCTGATTCATTCATTCGTGAATGACATTTGACTTTGTTCCACAAGACCATTTTTCCGTCTGTAGGCAATAAAGGCAAAAGTTCTTGCACCGAAAGAATGGATAGGCTGCTGATGGATGGAGACAAGAAAATGGTGTCAAAGTCGTCAATAAATGCAAGGACAGAGGAGTATACAGAGATCCGGCGGGGGGGGGGGGGTGAGGACACTGATGGCTAGCTCACGTAACTGGGTACTAGTCTCCCCCATGGCTTGACAGGTGCGGCTTCTCTGTCGGCAACGTCGTTCATGCTTTTTCATCTGGAGGCAATGTTTAACCTGGGTTTTCAAGGAGAAGTAGGAGTTACCCAGATGAAAAAGGATGAAGGACATTGCAGACAGAGAAGCCGCGCATGTCAAGCCACGGGGGAGCGAGAGAACCCACCGCGTCTGGGAAAGTGCGTGTAAGTCGATGAGCCTTCGGCCTCCATTTTGTGTGGGGGAAACAATCCAGCCTGCAGAGCACTTCCCAAGCACTTTCTGTCCAAGACGGCTGGTAAGTTATATCAGAAATCACGAAGTGTGATGCTTCCTGCTTTGTTCTCCCTTCTCAGAGTGGCTTTGGCAATGTGGGGCCTGTTGTCATTCCACACAGATTTTAGAATCGCTTTTTCTACTTCGGTAAAAAAAATGCCTTTGGAATCTTGACAGGGTTTACACTGAATCCACGATGGCTTTGGGTGGTATGGGCATTTTGACAATATTAATTCTTCCAATCCATAAACATAAAATGGATGCCTTTCCATTTATCTGTGTCTTCTTCAATTTCTTTCATTAAGGTCTTACAGTTTGCAGGGAACAGAATTTCACTTCATTGGTTACACTTATTCCTAAGCATTTTATTGTTTTTGGTGCTACCGTAAATGGGATCCTTTTATTTACTTTTCACATGAAATAATGTGTCCTGGCAATCAGTATGTGACTCGAGTCACCAAATCAATCTCACACCATGGTGCGCAGAGAGATTCTTACAGCCCCTGCCGGTGTAGGGAATAAGAGAGCTTCAAGGAGAGGGCACACCAGTTTTGATTAGGCCTGTGGGAGAAATAGGTCCCTGGACAATACTCATTGCTAATATTACGGAGCTCTTACTATGCCCTTGGCACTGTTCTCAGTGCCATACGGGTGTTATTTCATTTAATAATCACGGCGATCCTGTGAGATAGGTACTATTGTTCCCATTTAGCAGGTGAAGAAACAGAGGTAAAGGATTAAGGAACTTGCCCAAGGTCACATGGCTAGCAGGGGTTAAGACAAGGTCACAAGGCTAGCAGTGGTTAAGACAGATTCAAACCCAAACGGTCTGATACCATACCCTGCATTCCCTCCTGCACCCAGGATGAGGGTAACACGACATGCAAAGAACGGTTTAAATTAACATAAGGAAGGGCCATACTCAGATATGGATCCTACAAACATAATACTGTGTAAATTGCTGAATATCCCTTTGAAAGGAGAAAAACATGAAAGTGAGCTTTCCTCTGCTGCCTCTCCAAAGCCTGAAGGAGTGCAACCCAGACCTAAAAATGACTGATTACATTCCTATCACCTTATAATGAGTGAACAGCCCGTTCTATTATTACTGAAATGGCCAACACTAAGGGTAGCGCCTGAGACACATGAATGCTTACACATTACAGTAAAAAAATTGCTCTGAAGTATGCAGAAGGGATCGATTCCAGCGTCAGTTTGGTTCAGAAACGAAATTAAGACTAATCTGATGCCACATATTTTGACAGAATCGCAAATGATCTCATTTCCGAGACCCAAAATATTCTGCACAGAAGATAAACAAAGCTTGCACTCTTATGTTTAAAGTACGATCATTACCTTTTATTTGATTTGATTAGCATATATCGAAGACATGCTTTTCACGTTGCTATGGAGCTGGGGCAGGAACCTTAAAGATGTGCTCCCGGATCCTCCAGTATAATTGTTCTCAACATTTATTTTCTGTCTCAACAATGATCTCACGAGTAACCATTCTTTGCTGTGAGTTCCTGGCTCATTTGTTACAACATCACACTATTCTTCGCCCGCTTAATGAAGTTTGGTATGCAGATACAGGGGAGCGCTGTTATTGTAAGAACAAGCTTGGACCTCTTCTTCTGTGTATAAGAAAACTTATCAGTCACGGGGAATGCTTTTAGTTGGTATATACAAGGGGTGGAATCTTGGAAACTCCATTTTCCACTTTCTCTTGTCAACAGAGCTTGAATTCGATTTCCCCAAAGAGAAGTGCCCGCAAGATATATAGAAGCTGGAAGAGAAGAGGAAGCCGTCCGCTGCCATCTTGCTGTCCCAGACCATCCTAAGAGAAGACTAGAATGCTAAGAGTCCCAAAGCAACTTTCCGTGGTCTCAGGCCATAAATAGTCACTTTTGTTGACAGTCCGTTGCCCCGATCGAGTCAGTGTTGGCTCTGCCCAGTTGCAAGGTGGCCAGGAAAGTTAGGTGAAAACAGAAATATTTGGTAAGAATTACATCTGTGTCACAGGGATGGTACCTTATATATTTGGTGTATTTGTATTAATGTCATTTGGGTCACTGTGAGATCCAAGGGCAAGTAGAAGGGTATGGGCTCTCGCATGGAGCCAGTCAGGTAACGACAGTGAAAGGAAAGAAGGCTTAGTGGGTTAGAAACAATACAAAGTAGGAGATGGTAGGTGGGGGAGGGGGGTCGGGAGTGCAGTATGAGCCAGGATGGTGTCACAGTGCTCCGGGGGGGGGGGGAGGGTGTCCAAGGAGTCACTGACCGTTGACTGGGAAGAAGCCAAAATGGGTAGGATCAATCTTGTGAATAAATCTTAGCTGATGATCTGGACCGAGGAGAATACCTGTCAGTGTTCCTGATTTACGTGCGGCTGTAAAACAAGATATGTTTTTAAATGGCCATGACAAATTGGAACAATGATCCTTAAAGAATAATTTTTTTTCAAAAGGGAGAGGCCTCTTTTTAACATCATAGAACTCATGTGACTTTTTTATTAAATATTCAAGCAATATGTAAGCATACGAAGTAGAAAGTGACAATCTCCCACATAATCCTAACCGCCAACAAAACATCCACTGATAATGGATATGACCTATTGTACCTAGAAGTACATAAATGGATACACGGACACTTATCTAAATACAGGTCCCACAGGCTGTTCTATAATCTATTTAAAAATGTTCCATCATTACCTCTTTCCATTACATATGGCTTTATCTCATATGTTCCAAAGATGGCAGGATATTTACACTAATCGACTGAGCCAATGAGAATAGACACGTATCTTGTTTCATACCCTTGCTATTACAGAAATGCTGCAAAAACATCACCGAACATACATCTCTGCGCACGTATGAAAGTATACCTGTAAGATAAATTTCTAGAACTAGCATTTTGGGCGTCAAAGAATGTGTACATTTAAATTCTATATACATTGACTACTGCTCTTCAGAAATACGGCACCAATTCATATTTCCACCAACACTATACAACAGTGAATTGCATGTTTTAGGAATATCTTCTACAAGTTTTTCCACACAAGGACCCATGCCATCAACAAAATCAACCCTTGGGGAAGTTTTGAGCAATTACTAGTGAGTAAAAGTGGGAACATCACAGTGACATCTTCCACAGCTCACATCAACTATGTTCGGCGGGCTATGAGTGGCAGAGAAAATTCCAAGAGCCTGAGGGATTGGTAAGGGTAGTTTTGAATTTGTGCTCTACTACAGGCCTTTGGCTCTTTCTTCCTCAAATGAAGGAAAGTAGCTGGAGGTAGGGACTGAGGGGTCTGAGCGATCAGTGCAACAGTGGCTTTTATTCGCTAACTTTGTAGGACATTGTTACTACCTTGACTTTGTACGTAAGGACAAAAGTTGCCGAGACTACAAGATAAATGACAACCTCTTGGAGCACTATGCCTAGTTCGGACACAACACAATGCACATTTAAGCAGATCAAGTTCCTTACAGTGATTTTACAAGTCGGTGGTGTTAGAACAAATACTAGACCTAAAGACTTCTGGTGTTAATCCTATCCTCTTTCTGGGCTGTCCAAGACCTGATTCTGAATTCGTTCTGAATTGTTTTTAGATCCTAAACATATTCTGTTGAGATTCTTTTTCTCAAGGATGAAATCCATGTATTTATTGAATAATTTGGATTTAAAAAATTCTATTTTATCCAAATGTTACCTAACAGTGAATAGTTACTCAGACCTCTGTACTTTTCAGAGAGAACTCAAGAGGCTTTTTTCCTCTAAAAATTGCGACCTTGAAACCAGAAGTACAATTTCTAAGATTACACTGAAATTTCTAAGCTTATGCTACTCAAATAGGCTCTACACTGAGTACACATAATCTTCCATTTCTCTTTGACTTCTACCCATCATCATGAGTATTTTTCTCTTTTTCACTTTTCTTACATGTCATATGGTGAAAAAGTTCATTAATATTATCTCCTTGATATTTTTAAATATTTATCAAAATAGCATAGGCTTTCTCTTCTGTCTCCTTGTCCTTTCTTTTACTTCTTGTTCCTTTATTTCACCTTTTTCCCAAGCTCTATTAAATTTCCCTAAGAACTGACCTTGGCATTATGATTTTGTTTCTCTATGTATTATCACTGACCCCCTTTAAATCATTAGTAACTTTAACGATTTGTGACTCTCCCTAGAGACGGTATAATAGGCTAGAAAGTATCTGCGTGGAGTCATGTGGAGTGTAGATGGGCTAGTATTTCTCATTTGAGAAGCCACAGAGGCCCTTTAGAGAAAGAACCCTATGCTGGGCTGCAGGCAACTTGAAGTTGGATCCCCAGTCTAAAACCATACCAGGCTTAACAGGACATCTATACTTATTTATTGAATCAATGTAGTTATCAGGCAAATTACTTGACCACCATGGCCAGGGCCACGGGCACAGTTTTTCCACGGCCGTGTAGATACCTGATTGATTGCAGTCACTGCAATCTTATGTGTTTTCTTCTTTGTTCTGTTAACCTAGAATTCCCATTCGGAGGCTTTAGTGAACAGAAAGATGTATATATGCACAGCAAGGGACGTGTATGAGGATGCTCATCACAACATTATTCTTATTAATCCCCACGTGGAAACTACCAAAATGTCGACATGGTAGATTACAGTGGAATATCGCACAGCAGCAATACAAATAAATGAATACATCATACAAATACATGAACACATCATGGATACTTACTGACAATGAGAAAGAAACCAACACAAAAGATTAAGCACTTTAATCTTTAAAAACGATTAAGTACTCTAAGTTTGCACACACATAAAGTTTACAAAAAAGGCGAAAACAAGCTACAGTGTTGTAAAATAGGATGCTGGTCGCTTTGGGGAAAATGCTTAGGTTAAGAACTGTGAGGAGGTATGGAGGAGGCTTCTGATATGCTGGGAATTGACTTTTTCTTGATGTGAGTGGTGGTCACATGGATGTGTTTTCTTTGTGACAGTTCATCAACTTGTAGAATTATGATTTATGTATTTTTCTCCCTATGTCATCACTCCCTAAAAACTTACTTAAAAAACAAATACACTTGTAAACAAGGACAAAGACATAGCTAATACTAGAAGGAGAGATAACTTGGGAGCTTTTAGGCTGTAGCACAAAAGAGGAAATCAAAGTGCCATTCACAAATGATATCACTATGTATATACCTGGAAAATCCAAAATGATCAATAGACAAATCGGTCGAATGTAACAAGATTGTTGGATATGAAATCAGCATTGAGAACCCATTATACTGATTACATACTCAAATGATTCTTTGTACTGTCAACAAATGGAAAATAAAACAAAAGTATATTATTAATCATTAAAAATTATCTTGTACCTAGTAATAAGTGTAAACATCCATTCTCTAATTTGATTAAGAAAAGTTAAAGAAGATCGAAATAAGTGAAATGATATGTCACTCATGGATTGGGTGGCTTGGTATTGTGTGCATGTGTGTCTATATACATATACATATACATATACATATACATATACATATACATACACATATACATATACATATACATATATATAAGTATATGTGAATTATCCCAAACTGATCAAGAGATTCAATAATATACACATAAAAAACTCAACCAATTTTCTCATAGAATGTGACAAGCTTATTCTAAAATGTACATGGGAAGACAGAGGGCCAAAAATCCACAAAATTATCTGTAAGAGTATTAACAAGATGGGAAAGCTTGCACTCGAAGATATCAAGACTTACCACAAAGCTACAGTAATTATTGTGTCAGTACACAGAGAGATAACTAGGAAAATGAAACAGATTACAAAACTCAGATACAGATGCAAGCATGAATGGATACTTGATTCATGACAAACAGGGCACGGCAGGGAAGGGAAAACCTGTCTTTGCACGGCAGGGAAGGGAAAACCTGTCTTTCCCATAACCAAAGCTGGGACAACTGGGTAGTCATGTGGGGAAAGCAAACAGCAGTATCTCACCTCAAACCATGCATAAAAATAATTTCTAGTTGTATCATACATGTAAAGCAAAATAATAAAACTTGAGAAGTCAACATAGAAGAGTATCTTCATGACCTTACGGTAGGGCAAGACTTGTTAAACAGAACACTAAAAGCCTAAGTATGAAAAAAGAGATTGACAAGTTAACATTAAGAGTTTTATCAAAAGTCATTACCAACACGGAAAAGAAAGAACACGGCACAGGAGAAGAAAGGAATCATGGCACAAAAAAGGAATCAAATAATATAAGCATGTGAAAAACTGCTTAATTCCATTTAGAGTCACGGAAATGCAAATTTAGACCACAAATAAGACACCCAAATACAACCATGAGGTTGGGAAAAAAACGTAAACCTGACAATACCAAATCTCAGACACTGCTGGTGAGTGTATGACATCCTTATTCTTCTAAATAAAGCCACTGGTGGCCTGCTGTAATCCCATGATTTTGGTTGTTTAGCCAAATCCCCGAACCGCCAAGAGCGGGTATGGTCAAGGTCGATCATGAAGTTGTGCGCACAGGGTTCCTGAGTGGCCATGCCAGCACTAAGCTGGCTGAGTTGTGGCCACTATACCACACCATAATCATTTAGCTGAGAGTGATTTCACCTTCTTCTCTTCTCTTCTCTTCTCTTCTCTTCTCTTCTCTTCTCTTCTCTTCTCTTTTCCATTTAAGTTCACTGTTAGTTTGGGTTTTCCATCTCTTGGAGCTTTAACGGATTCTAATTAAAATGTCTTTCCTTGGGTCATAGCTCTGATTGCTTACTACGTGCCATGCGCTGTGTTAAAAGCTTCACGCAAGGGACTCACTGGGTGGAAGGTGGTGGGGTAGGAAGATCCTGAGCTCACCTCATTCCACGGACACACTGAGGCCACAACTGCATCTGTTTCAAGCCCCTCTGGAAACAGCCTGAAGCTTAGCAGAACAGATCTTCCCCAGCTAGTCACAGAGAGAAGGCCACATTGGAAAGGGGAGGAGAGGCAGAGACGCAGGTGGGAACAGAGCCCCGGTGTTACTAATCACAAATGGGATGGACATCACAGGCCTGGAGGACCGAGGGGATCATACATACACCAGACGCTTCCAGCCCTCAAGACCCACACTGGGAGAGTAAGTCCCCATAAAGTCTGGCTTTGAAAACCAGCAGGACTTAACTCCAGGAGCTTTAATAATCGGTGGGGCTTAACTCCAGAAGAGCTGGAGGGTGATAAGAAAATGAGTCTTTGCTCTTAAAGAGTCAGCACACTAAATAACTCAGTCTGAGACACAGCACAGAAGTAGTACTTCGGAAAGTGCCCGGGGTATACGTGAAGAAGATTTACCGGCTAATCTTAGTACGTGGTCAGAGGGGCAGGAATATCCTGGGAGATTACTCTAGGAACAACAGTGCTTGTGGGCACTCTCCACAAAGTGGGTTTAGAGAGAACATACTTCAATATAATAAAGGCACTATGAAAAACTCACAGCTAACATCACACGCAGAAAGTTTTTCCACCAAGGTCAGGAATTAAGACAAGGATGTCCACTCTCACCACGTATATTCAACACAGACTGGAAGTCCTGGTCACAGCAATCAGGGAAAAAGGGCAAAGGCATCAAAACTGGTAAGGAAAAAGTAAAACTGTCAGGATTTTCAGATGACATGATACCACATAAAAAAAAAAAAAAGCCCTAAAGATTCCACCAAAAAACTATCAGAACTAATAAAATTAATTTAGTAAAATTACAGACTACAAAATGAATACACAGAAATCTGTTGGATTTCTATACACTAATAGCAAGCTAGGAGAAAGAGAAATTAAGAAAGCAATCCTATTTGCAACTGCATTAAAAGGAAGAAAATACTTAGGAATAAATGTAACCAAAGAAGTGAAACACTTATATTCTGAAAACCCTAAGACACTGAGGAAAGAAACTGAAGACAAAACAAACAAATGGAAAGATACACCATGCTCATGGACTGGAAAAATTAATGATGTTAAAATGTCCTTCCTACTAAAGCAATCTACAGATTCAGTGCCATCCCTATCAAAATACTAATGACATTTTTCACAAAACTAGAACAAATCATACTAAAATTTGTGTGGAACCACAAGGGGCATTGCGTAGCCAGAGCAACCATGAGAAAGAACAAAGCCAGAGGTATTCCAATCCCACATTTCAAGCTGTACTACAAAGCTGAAGTAATCAAAAGAGGGCTGGCACAAAATCAGACACAGAGATCAACCGGACACGATACAGAGTCCAAAACAAACCCACATGTATACGGTCAATTAACCTATAACAAAGGAAGAAGAATATACAATAGAGCAAAGACAATCGCTTTAATAAACTGTGTTGGGAAAACTGGACAGCTACATGCAAAAGAATGAAATCGGATCGCATGCTTACATCATACATAAGAATAAACTCGAAATGGATTAAAGACCCAAATGTGAGGCCTGAAACCATAAAACGCTGAAATGAAAACATAGGCTAATCTCTTAGACATCAGCCTCAGTAACATATTTATGGATATGTCTACTCAGGAAAGGGAAACAAAAACAAAAATAAACTCCTGGAATTACCCCGAAATCAAGAGCTTTTACGCAGGGAAGGAAATCATCAACAAAACCAAAAGATAACCTACTGAAATGGGAGAAGGTGCTTGTAAATGACATATGTGATAAGGGGCCAATAACATCCAAAATATATAAAGAACTTATACAACTCAACACCAAAAAACCCATAATCTAATCAAATATGTAAGAGGACGGGGGCACCTGGGTGGCTCAGTTGGTTAAGCATCCGACTTCAGCTCAGGTCATGATCTCACAGTTCATGAGTTCAAGCACCACAACCGGCTCTCGGCTCTCAGTGCGGAGCCCGCTTTGGATCCTCTGTCCTCCTCTCTCTGTGGCCCTCCCCTGATGGTCCCCCCGACTCTCTCTCTCAAAAAATAAATAAACTTAAAAAAATATGGCAGAGGGCCTGAATAGACATTTTCCCAAAGAAGACCTCCAGATGGCCAACAGACACATGAAAAGATGCTCAACATCACTCATCATCAGGGAAATGCAAATCAAAACCACAAGGAGATATCATCACCGCACACCAGTATCTGAAAAGCCAGTATCAAAAAGGCAAGAAATAACAAACGTTGGGGAGGATGCGGAGAAAAGTGAATCCTCGTGCACTGTTGGTGGGTGGGAATGTAAAATGCTGCATCTAGTGTGGAAAACAGTATGGAGGTTCATTCAAAAAATTAAAAATAAAAATATGATCCAATAATTTGATTACTGGGTATTTACTCAAAGAAAACAAAAACACTAATTTGTAAAGATATATGCACCCCTATGTTTATTCAGGCATTATTTACAAGAGCCACAATATGGAACAACCGAAGTGTCCAGGGATAGATGAATGGATAAAGAAGATGCGGTATATACTCATATACAATGTAATATCACTCAGCCACAAAAAAGAATGAGATCTTGCCATTTGTGACAACACGGATGGACCTAGAGGATGCTGTGATAAGTGAAGTAAGTCAGACAGAGAAAGAAAAATACTATATGGTTTCACTTATATGGGGAATCTAAAAAAACAAAATAAAAAGGACAAAAAATAAAAACCCAAACCGACCTGGGGCGCCTGGGTGGCGCAGTCGGTTAAGCGTCCGACTTCAGCCAGGTCACGATCTCGCGGTCTGTGAGTTCGAGCCCCGCGTCAGGCTCTGGGCTGATGGCTCGGAGCCTGGAGCCTGTTTCCGATTCTGTGTCTCCCTCTCTCTCTGCCCCTCCCCCGTTCATGCTCTGTCTCTCTCTGTCCCAAAAATAAAAAAAAAAAAAAAAACAAAAAACACCCAAACCGACCTGAATACAGAAAACAAACTGGTAGTTGCCAGAGGGGAGGGGTGTAGGAAGATGGGTGAAAGAGGTGAAGGGGATTAGCAGGCCTGGAGCCCCCTGTGGATTCTGTGTCTGCCTCTTTTTGCCCCTCCCCTTCCTGCATAAACATTAAAAAAAAATTTTTTTTAATTGTAGTAACATTATATGCTAACAGTGACTACACGGGTCGTGCTGAGCACTGAGTACTGTATATAAAATTTATGAATCACTATGTCGAACACCTGAAACTAAGCTCACATTGTATGCCAATTATGCTTCAATTAAAAACACATCTTCATGTTAGTTATGTTTGTTCACTTAACTCAACAACTGTATTAAAGTTCTCCAGAGAAACAGAACCAATAGATCATCTATCTATCATCTATCTATATCGATCAAGAGATCTATTATAAGGGATTGGCTCATGTGATCATAGAGGCTGAGAAATCCAGACACAGGAAAACCCATGATATAGTCCAAGCCCAAGAGCGTGAAAAGCAGGAGAGCTGAGGGTGTAAATGTCAGTCCAGGTCTGAGTTCAAAGGCAGGAGTAATGTCCTAGTGTGAGGACAAGCAGCCAAAGAGAGCATTGCTCCCTTATTCAGCCTTTTTTGTTCCATTCAGGACTTCAAAGGATTGGTTGAACCCACGCATATCGGGGAAGGCAATCTCCTTCACTCAGCCTACTGATTCAACCGTTAATCTCATCCAGCAATCCTCTCCCCCACACCCTTAGAATGTTTAACCAAATAAATGGACACCCCGTGGCCCTGTCAAGTTCACACAAAATTAACCGTCACAACAACACTAGGAGGTAAGTACTGAAATATAGAGAGTGCTGCAACCACATACTTTCAACTACAGAACACACAGTCTTTATTTTTTATTTTTTGAAAGTTTATTTTATTTTACTGTTTTCAGTAATTTCTACACCCAATGACGGGCTCAAACTCAGGACCTTGAGATGAACACATGCTCTTCAGACAGAGCCAAGCGGGTGCCCCCCACATTCTCAATTATATATACTTTGTATTACTGGTCATCTACCTATATATGACCCCAACTTATCTCTGTGTTCCTCAGAATATCTCACAGTATTTTGCAAGTATGTCTTGATTCATATATCATTATATCCCCTAAGATATTGACTCAGATGAGTCAGACTAAATAAAGCATTCAGAGGCTTTTGACCTGAGAACATTTTTTTTTTTATGCCATTCAGATGGGTCCTCAAGAAGCTTTCAAATCTTTTTGCTTTAGAAAGTGAATTTTCAGTACAGGATGAGATAAGTTTGTGGAAACCACCAAAAACCTATCTTGACTATAAGTATTTGCATTTCAGTGGTTTCTCTTCATGATGAAAACAAGCAAATATACAACCAAGTTTCTACAGAAAATCAATGCAAAAGGAAATAGTGGGAAATCATTAATTTCCAGTATGCAGTATTTTCTAAAGTTCTTTTTCTTTTCTCAGTGAATGAAAACTTATTGGCAAAGACTAAAGTACATGCTATTAAGGAGTTCAAGCTGCTAAATATCAACTTCTTTTCCAAAACAAGTCCTTGAAAACATTCCCATTCCTAATAATGCATGTCGTCATTACCCTAGTTGGGAAAAAATGGCGGCATAATTTCTAATAACCAGAGGTGGATGTGTATCAGTTAGTAAACTGATACAAACACCAATCTGAAGGACACATTTTCCTTGTGTTCAATAAAAAAAATTCCTTCACCAGTCTGACAAATAGTTATTGATTCTTACTTTGTGCTGGTATTACTCTAGTCTCTGGAATTTAGGACCAAAAGTACGTGTTGGTTGGAGGAGACAGACAATAACCACAAATGGGAAATGTGTTGGAGAATGCCGGGTAGTGATAATCATTATGAAGAAACATGAGGCACAGTAAAGGAGAATGAAGAGTTGATGGAGACATGGAGACAAAGGAAGGCCTCTTGGAGGGTGTGATATTTGAGCAGAGAACCCGGTGAAATGAAGGGACAGTCAGGTCTATATTTGGAGCAAATATGTTCTTGAGAGATGGGATAAGGCCCTGGGGCGGGCTGTCAGTGAGGCTGGTAAGCCCTGAGTGAGCGAAGTCCTACGCAACGCAGTAAGTGACGTAGCCAAGGCTCAACACTGTAGAATGAGAATTCTGCATGGAATACAGCGTACGTGTCGATACATCGAATTAAGACAAGGTGGAAGTAGGCTTTACACTTTTTGCGATAACATTAATTCAAGATGGCGAAAGGAATCATCGCATAGTAGCTACCTCATTTCTGTAGAGTTTTCCGAGTGTTGCTTTGGGATTTGTGGTAGGCAGCTTAAAAACATGGCTCCCCATGACCTCTGCCTCCCGGTATTCACACTCTTATGTAATCTCCCCTCCCCCCCCGGGGTGCCGACTGGACCTACTGACACAATTCTACCAAGTAGAATATGGCCAAAGTGTTGGAACACCATTTCGGCAATTACGTTACAAGACTGACTTGTCTTGCTAGCACTCCTCCTCTTGTTGGCACTCTCTCCTGCCCTTTAACTTGCTCACTGTGATGAAACCAGCAGCCATACTGTAAAATGTTCTCAAGAGAGGCCCATGTGGTAAGGAAGCGAGGGAAGCCCCTGACTAACAGCTTATGAGGAACTGAGGCCTCAGTCAAGAGGACACGAGGAACTGAATCCTGCTACAATCATGTGAGCGAGATAGGAAGCAGCTCTCTCCCGGTAAGGGCCTGGAGATGACTTCAGCCTGTGGGAGAGCCAGAGCCAGAGGACCAACTAAAGCATGCCTGGATTCCTGGCTCATAACAACTAGGAGATAATAAGTGTTATTTTAAAGCCACTACATCTGGGTATGATGTCTTACACAGTAACAGATCATATAGGGCTGTAGTCCTATATGCAAGCTGAGCACTCGTCCGGCAGGTCTCCCTGCGGGTTCAGCATTCTTGTGTTCATCACAGAGGCAGGAGAGGGTTTTAAAGCTCCTTTAGTTGACAACAGTATTTACCATTTGGAGTTCAAGCTGATGCAGTTTTTCCAAGAGGCAGAGACAACGCTAATTGTTTTGACCTCTCTCCCCGGCCACCCCCTCACCCCCACCTACACATGTTCCTATTAAATCATTTCATGCCCGATGCCTTGGGCCTCACAAATTGTAAGGGTGGGCCTGAGAACATCCCTCCAAATATACGTGTATTGATTATAAATTGCATACATATACAGATATGCTAATATGTTGTATATAATATGATGCAGTCACAAATTTAGGTATCGTAAAGGTGCGAGGTAGAAAATAAATAATTACTTTGAAGAACACTGGCTTAGCGGACACCTACTCGATCTTTCAGTTCTCATCTCAAGAGTCACTTCTACGGCAGTCTTCCTTCTCCCAACCAGGTCACATCCTCTTTCATAACTTTTTACCCCGGGCACCGATCTCAACTCGCGATTGTGATTATGCCTTAATTGCCATAGTGGATTCATTCCTCTCTGTCTCTCACACAAAACGGAAAGTCCCGTAGCTGCAGGGTCCACCCGGACTTTTTCTCTCAAGCGCAGTCCCAGAGAAGGGCCCCATGCCCGGCATAGAACTGGAACTCAGTTTTGTGGAACAAATGGAGAAATGATTCCTATGACCTTGTTTTTTTTTTTTTTTTTTTCACTTCCCAGATTTGAGTCGCCAGGATCAAGCTGGAAAGCCAAACCTTCCCAGGGGGATTCTGGTGACCCACTTGGCACTTCAGACGGCCTGCACAGACTGTGAGCTTCCTTACGTTACTACCACCGCAATCCTTGGGCACTGCTGCTTGGCCAGAACTGGACCGTGAACCCCAATGTGAATAGGTCAGAGCGGGGGCCACTCCCACTGCGTCACTTACCTTCTCTTGCCCCAGTCTTATTCATCTACTGAGGCTCCACTTAGAAGTTTTTAGCATGCTATGTGTAAAGTCACATGGCTTTCATACTACTTCACAGGGTTCCCATGAGAATTAAATGATAAAACGCACACAAAAACAACTCTGCAACCATAAAACATTGTTCAGATATTTGTCGTTTTCCCTGTCGTATGAGGAGCGTTGTTCCTTGAGAAGCATACAACAAATGATTAGGAAATACTTTGGTGGAAGGTTCTGCAATTCATTCGGTGCTGGTAAAAATAAGTGATAAGGAAATAAGGCAAACTAGGCAGGCTTACTTGTACAAGCCATCCAGCGAAGAAGTGTTTTTTCCCTCTGAGGCAGATCAAAGTAAAGCAAGGTTTACGGATTCAGCTGTTGCTACTGGACAGCATCTGTTTGGCATGGGTTACGGGTCAGCTGCTACACCGAGCACATTTAGTTCCAAAGCCTTCACGAAAGACACTTAGGTCAAGCCAAGATCCTCTGGTGAAAAAGTGATCAGATAGGAAATCAAGAAACAAGCCTGGAATATGATACGCTAAAGTGGAAGACCATAAGCCATAGGGTCTGAAGCAGTAATTTTGAGAGTCAGGAATAGAGACAGTGGGAAGAAGATTCATTCAGATTTTGTCAGAAGTCAGACTGTTGGATCCCACTCCCAGAGATTCTGACACAACGGGATGGGGCCTGTGAGCCTGCATTTCTTTTTTATTTATTTATTTATTTATTTATTTTTAATTTTTTTTTTTAACGTTTATTTATTTTTGAGACAGAGAGAGACAGAGCATGAAGGGGGGAGGGGCAGAGAGAGAAGGAGACACAGAATCGGAAGCAGGCTCCAGGCTCTGAGCCATCAGTCCAGAGCCCGACGCGGGGCTCGAACTCACGGACCGCGAGATCGTGACCTGAGCTGAAGTCGGACGCTTAACCGACTGCGCCATCCAGGCGCTCCGTGGGCCTGCATTCCTAACGAGCTGTCACATGATGCCACGGCTGCTTGTCTGTGACCCTACACATTGAGTAACAAAAACGAATAACTGTTTTCCTGCCCAGTGTGACGTATTCAAACTGGGCATCCTTATACGTCAATTTCAGTTCTATGAAGACGTTCTACCTAACCAACAAAAGACCTGTCTCCAGAAAGATATATGAAATACTTGTAGGTTATGGTAATTTTCTATTCGGAACTAACAGTACATGGTCTACCCAAGGAAAAGATGAAATAAGCAACAAGAGGAAAGCTGTGGTTTTCTATAGTAATAAGAGGCAATCTACAGATAAAAATCATACCCTATTTCTTTGCCAAAAAAATCTTGAACATGAATAAGATGGTTTGTACGATTAAGTGAATAATGTCACACTACTTTAAATCTTCAGGGATGGAGCTCAGAGTTCGATCACATCTAATCCAATTCCCTTAATTTATATACAGTGACAGAGGTGCTGTGCCCACTGAAGATAAATAGCACAAGGTCATACAGATAATTAAGGGAAGGGCAAAGATCATGATCCACATATCCTGGTTGTGACTACAGTCTGCTTCCCCATCCAAGAATTGCCTTTCTTGCCAGAAAAGAGCAGGTTACATATATGGTTGGAACCTTCTCTTGGCCTCATCACTGGCAATGATTAGAGTGAAAAGCCTCCTAGCCACTTTAGAAAACATTCTGGGGGCGCCTGGGTGGCTCAATCGGGTAAGCGTCTGACTTCAGGTTGGGTCATAATCTCGCGGTTTGTGGGTTTGAACCTCGTGTTAGACTCTGTGTTGACAGCTCACAGCCTGGATCCTGCTCAGATTCTGTGTCTCCTTCTCTCTCTGCCCCTCCCCCACTGATACTCAGATTCGCTCTCTCTCAAAACTAAAAAAAATAATTAAAAAATTAAAAGAAAAGAAAAAGAAAACATTCTGGCAGTTCCTTAAATGATCCAACACAGAATTACTGTGTGACCCAACTATTCTACTCCTAAGCTTATATATACCCAAGAGAAATGAAAACACATTTCCATACAAAAACTTGTACATGAATGTTCATAGCAACATTATTCATCATGGCCAAAAGGCAGAAACTGAAATGTCTGTCAAAAGAGGAATGGATAAACAAAATGTGGTATATCCATTCAATGATATACTATTCATCAATAAAAAGGAATGATGGCACAAAAACAGACACTCAGATCAATGGAACGGAATAGAAAACCCAGAAACGGACCCACAAATGTATGGCCAACTAATCTTTCACAAAGCAGGGAAGAATATCCAACAGAATAAAGACGGTCTCTTCAGCAAGTGGTGCTGAGAAAACTGGACAGCGACATGCAGAAGAATGAACCTGGACCACTTTCTTACACCAGACACAACAATAAACTCAAAATCGATGAAAGACCTCAATGTAAGACAGGAAGCCATCAAAATCTTTGAGGAGAAAGCAGGCAAAAACCTCTTTGACCTCAGACGTAGCAACTTCTTACTCAACATGTTTCCGAAGGCAAGGGAAACAAAAGCAAAAATGAACTATTGGGACCTCATCAATATAAAAAGCTTCTGCACAGCAAAGGAAACAATCAGCAAAACTAAAAAGCAACGGACAGGATGGGAGAAGATATTTGCAAACGACATATCAGATAAAGGGTTAGTATCCAAACTCTAAGGAGAACTTGTCAAACTCAACACCCCAAAAACAAATAATCCAGTGAAGAAATGGGCAAAAGACACGAATAGACACGTCTCCAAAGAAGACATTCAGATGGCCAACTGACATATTGAAAAAATGCTCAACATCACTCATCATCAGGGAAATACAAATCAAAACCACCATGAGATATCACCTTACCCCTGTCAGAATGGCTAACGTGAACAACTCAGGCAACAACAGATGTTGGCGAGGATGCAGAGAAAGAGATCTCTTTTGCACTGCCGGAGGGAATGAAAACTGGTGCAGCCACTCTGGAAAACAGTACGGAGGTTCCTCAAAAAATTAAAAATAGAACTACCTTACGACCCAGCAAGTGCACTACTGGGCATTTATCCAAGGGATACAGGGATGCTGTTTCAAAGGGACACACGCGCCCCAATGTTTATAGCAGCAGTATCAACAAAAGCCAAAGTATGGAAAGAGCCCAAATGTCCATTGATGGATGAATGGATAAAGAAGATGTGGTACATATATACAATGGAGTATTCCTTGGCAATCACAAAGAATGAAACCTTTCCATTTGCAACTGTGTGGATGGAACTAGCGGGTATTATGCTAAGCGAAATGAGTCAGTCAGAGAAAGGCAAATGTCACATGACTTCACTCATGAGTACTTTAAGAGACAAAACAGATGAACATAAGGGAAGGGAAGCAAAAATAACATAAAAACAGGGAGGGTGACAAAACAGAAGAGACTCTTAAATATGGAAAACAAACAGAGGGTTACTGGGGGGGTTGTGGGAGGAGGATGGGCTAAATGGGTAAGGAATCTACTCCTGAAATCATTGTTGCACTATATGATAACTAATTTGAGTATACGTTTTTAAAAAATAACTTAAAAAAATAAAAAGGAATGAAATACTGACATAGGTACAACATGAATAAACTATGAAAACATGCTAAATGTAAGAACTCAGTTAGAAAAGACCACTATCTGATTTCATATAGTGAAAAAGCACAATAGGGAAATCTAGAGACACAGAAAGGGGATTAGTGGTTTCTTAAGGCTGGGGTGGGGAGGGACGGGGGAATAGGGAAACAACAGTTGAAAAATAAGGGATTTCCATAAAAATCCTAGAAGAGAGCACAGGCAGTAATTTCTCTGACATCAGCTATAGCAACATTTTTCTATATATATCTGCCGAGGCAAGCCAAATAAAAGCAAAAATAAACTATTGGTAGTACATCAAAATAAAAAGCTTCTGCACAGCAAAGGAAAAGATCAACAAAACTAAAAGGCAACCTACTGAGTGGGAGACCATATTTGCAAATGACATATCTGATAAAGGGTTGGTGTCCAAATATATATAAAGATCTGATACAACTCAACACTCAAAAAACAAATAATCCAATTAAAAATGGGCAGAAGACATGAACAGACATTTCTCCAAAGAAGGCATACGGATGGCCAACAGACACATGAAAAGATGCTCAACATCACTGCTCAAGAGGGAAATGCAAATCCAAACTACAATGAGATGTCACCTCACACCTGTCAGAATGGCTGAAGTAAAAAAGACAAGAAACAAGTGTTGGTGAGGATGTGGAGAGAAAGCAACCATCTTGCACTGTTGGTGGGAATGTAAACTGGTTCAGCTGCTAGGGAAAACAGTATAGAGGTTCCTGAAAAAGTTAAAAATAGAACTACCCTATGATTCAGTAATTACACTACAGGGTATTTACCCAAAGAATACAAAAATATGAATCCAAAAAGATATATGCACCCTGTTAATTGCAGCATTACTTACAATAGCCAAATTATGGAATCAGCCCAAGTGTCCATTGATAAATGAATGGATAAAGAAGATATGATGTACACACACACAGACACACACACTGGAATATTACTCAGCCTTCAAAAGGATGAAATCTTGCCATTTGCAACAACATGGATAGAGCTAGGGAGCATAATACTAAGTGAAATAAGACAGAGAAAGACAAATACCATGTGGTTTCACTCATACATGGAATTTAAGAAGCAGAAAAAATGAGCAAAGGTAAAGAGAGAGCGAGTAAGAGAGAGAGAGAGAAACCAAGAAACGGATTCTTAACTACAGAGAACAAACTGAAGATGGCCAGAGGGGAGGTGGGTGGGGGTTGGGTAAAATAGGTGACGGGGATTAAGAGCACATTTATCATGACCAGCGCTGAGCAATTGTATAGAATTGTTGAATCGCTATATCGTACACCTGAAACTAATGTAACACTCTATGTTAACTATCCTGGAATTAAAATTTAAAAAAAACTTTAAAAAAAGAACAACAAATGCTAAAAAAATAAGAGGCTTCTTCTTAAGATGCTGAAAATATTCTAAAATTGACTATGGTTATAGTTGCACCTGTGAATATACTAAAAACTAAAAACCTATGAATATGCTGCAATCTACATGGATGAATTGTATGGTATACGAATTATATCTAACATGAAGATGTTAAAAAAGCTTATTTCATGCAGAATTACCATTAGAGTATAGGTAATACTCTATTACCATTAGAGTATTTAAATCTACTAAGAGATTTAAAGGGCCCCATGACAAAAATCACCCACGAACATGCTTCCTAGCGCTGAACTTAGACAACTTGTCATTAAGGACCATGTTTCTTGTACGGAGACTACCCAAGTGTATAAAAACACATCCCGGACACCCCAGCACATTTATTTTCTTGCTTCATCTCTTGACACTTGGAGAATATCATTCATTAGTCACTCCTTCTCTAAATGGCAACATTATTTTCAGTAATAAACATGCAATCATCAGTAGTAACTTTATTTTCTTGGTTGATTTGTTTTGGAACACAACAAATTTTAACTTTTGAACAAGTTGCTCAAATTTGAACTTTTTAAGAAGTTATTCAAGTGCCTCTTTAAAGATGCTTGTCCAAAGTAAACAAACAGATGGGATACGGAGTAAAATACTTACACTTTCTAAAGAAAAATATGATACTTTGGAGTTCGTACCATTTAATTGTTTTTTTTTTAATTTTTTTTTTAACGTTTATTTATTTTTGAGACAGAGAGAGGCAGAGCATGAACGGGGGAGGGGCAGAGAGAGGGAGACACAGAATCTGAAACAGGCTCCAGGCTCTGAGCTGCCAGCACAGAGCCCGACGCGGGGCTCGAACTCACGGACCGCGAGATCGTGACCTGAGCTGAAGTCGGCTGCTTAACCGATTGAGCCACTCAGGCGCCCCACCATTTAAATGTTTTAAATTTTAAACACAGGAGCACCTGGGTGGCTCATTCCATTAAGCTGTCAGATTCTTGGTTTTGGCTCAGGTCATGATCTCACGATTTGCAGGCTCAAGCCCCGCATCGGGCTCCATGCTGACAGTGCACAGGCTGCTTAGGATTCTTTCTTTCTTTCTTTCTGTCCTTCCCCTGCTTGCGCTCGCGCGCTCTCTCTCTCTCTCTCAAAACAAATAAATAAACAGAGGCACCTGGGTGGTTCAGTCAGTTAAGCATCCGACTTCAGCTCAGGTCATGATCTCACGATTTGTGGGTTCGAGCCCCGCAACAGACTCTGTGCTGACACCTGGGAGCCTGGAGCCTGCTCCGGATTCTGTCTCTCTCTCTCTGCCCCTCCCCACTTGTGCTCCGTCTCTCTCTCTCTCTCTCTCTCTCTCTCAAAAATAAATATTAAAATTCTTTTAAATGAATAAACATTAAACAACTTAAACACAAAACTCTAAGTTTTATTTAGAATTACTATTTACATGTGAAATGCAAAAGTTCTGTTTCTTTTTTACGACAGTTAAGTCATCTATGTCCTACGATTCCTGTGTACTTTGACTCTACCACTTGACTGCAGGAATACCTAACGCCACAGGTTTGCAAACCAACATCGTGCCTAAAGTAAGGTTGAAAACTTCTAAATTGTGCTGAGACTACTCATGAAACGACTATGTGCAGCTGAGTACACATGTGTCTGGGATGATAACACACCTGGGCATTCTCCTTATTAACTTCCAGGTGGAATAAAGTGCATATTAAAAATAAATATGTGCGGGCCACCTGGGTGGCTCAGTCGGTTAAGTGTCCGACTTCGGCCCAGGTCATGATGTTATGGTTCGTGAGTTCAAGCCTTGCTGCCCGCGCAGAGCCTGCTTCAGGTCCCCTGTCTCCCTCTCTCTCTGCCCCTCCCCAGCTTGTCCCCTGCCCTCTCTCTCTCTCTCAAAATAAATAACTAAACTTAAAAAAGGATGAAAACAAATAAATGCGCGCTAAATTGAGGTTAACATATATATTATTAAAACACAGCAGTATCCGCAGCAGTTGCTTAAAAGTTAGGACAATGAAAGGCTTTGCCATTGTTTACACGTGCTGGCACATGGTGACGACAGAGAGGAGATTGATTTTAGTCAGTCGTACCACTGTTTTGGGTTCTTCATAGACAAGCACCCCCTTTTGCCTACACTCAGGGTGGGCTGCTCCCAACCACCTGCCCTGGTTATCCACTGCCCCACCTCCCTCCCGTACCCAGCAGACGCGCAGTTAATCATTGTTTCCATGCAATGGACCTAACTAAACCCAGCTAGAGCTCTCAATTGCTCCCTACGGTTTAACAAGAATAAACAATCAAATAAAAATGAGAAAAATTTAGGTTGCTAAGTAAATAAACCCCGCTGGTCCAATCAGAATGAAAAACTAATATAAAACCCCAGTCAATTGGAAGCCGCCAAAAGACAAGACATATCTAGTTAAAATTGATCTTTAGGATTCAATTTCTGTTTTTATTTTTTTACTGTTTATTTATGTCTTTATTTTTGAGAGAGAAAGAGAGAGAGAGGGCAAGCAAGGGGGCAGCAGAGAGACGGAGGCCCCAAGCAGGCCCACGCTGACAGCACAGAGCCTGACAAAAGGCTCGATCTCGCCAACTGTGAGATCATGACCTGAGTTGGAACCAAGAGTCGGACCCTTAACCAGGTGAGCCACCCAAGCGCCCTAGGATTCAATTTCCAAAGAAGCCTGTACTTCATTGGCCAGAGTCACAATCAAGGGAACTATAAAAGTTTGTTACTTCATTAAAAAAAATATATATATATATCCATATATATATTCTTATATATCCATATATACACATATATATCCATATATACTCATATATATCCATACTCATATATATCCATATATATCCATATATATATTCATATATATTCATATATATCATATATTCATATTCATATATATCATATATATCCATATATATCCATATATATCACATATTAATATTCATATATATCATATTCATATTCATATATATCATATATATTCATATATGTCCATATATATTCATATATATTCATATACGTTCATATACATTCATATATATTCATATATGTTCATATATATTCATATATGTTCATATATATTCATATATATAGGTTCATACATATTTATATATGTTCATATATATTCATATATATATTCATATATATATCATATATATATATTCATATATATATTCATATATATATCATATATATATATTCATATATATATTCATATATATATCATATATATATCATATATATATATTCATATATATATTCATATATATATCATATATATATATTCATATATATATTCATATATATATCATATATATATATTCATATATATATTCATATATATATCATATATATATATTCATATATATATTCATATATATATCATATATATATATTCATATATATATTCATATATATATCATATATATATATTCATATATATATTCATATATATATCATATATATATATTCATATATATATTCATATATATATATATGAAATGGCAGCTTAGGAAATTTTTGGACAGGTGACATTTGGTTCGAAGACATTTTGATTCAGTTCCTTCGGTTAGCTTAGAGGAGTAGATAATATGATTATAGAAATGGAAGGGAAAATTAGCAAAGAGATGAAATGTGTAATTTAGTCACGCTATTCTTGGTTTTTTCCTTCTGCCTTACATATGCTTTAATTCAAGGACAGCAATATGCTTCAGGAATAGAAAAACAGGGCAATACGATTGTGAGTGCCTGTAGCACGTAATAGTCCCTTAAGAGTCATCCTTGACCCGGGGCGCCTGGGTGGCTCAGTCGGTTGAGCGTCTGACTTTGGCTCAGGTCATGATCTCACAGTTCGTGGGTCGGAGCCCCGCATCCAGCTCTGTGCTGATGGGTCAGAGCCTGAGGCCCGCTTTAGATTCTGTGTCTCCCTCCTTCTCTATCCCTACCCTGCTCACACTCTGTCTCTCTCAAAAATAAACATTAAAAAAAGAATCATCCCTGTTCTAATACACAAAGAAGTTATCATTTATATTGCCTGATCACTTTTTAGCGACTTTGCCAAAATTACTCGCTTCAATTCCAGAACTGAGCCTAGTGATGCTGGGATTATGAAAAAAAAATTACACAGATACTCACGGGATACTCATGAGACATGATTCTGGTTAGTAGTTTACAAACAAGTAATAAGTGAAGTTTCTGGAACACCTCTGTAAAGGGCATGGAGGCAGGTGCCATACACAGTTTCATGGTTCCCATTCGGCCTCCTTCTTTCCCTGGGTTGGGAACAGGAGAGAGAGCCCCATTTTTTATCTTTAGCGACTTCAAATACTTTCCCAGCAAAGACAGAAACCTGGTGACAGAGATTAGGCCATAATGGCTCCCCTTCTTTAGAACTGGTATTTGGTCAAGTCAACACGAATGGGCATGGAGGGCACCTGTTGGGATGAGCACTGGGTGTTGTATGGAAACCCATTTGACAATAAATTTCATATTAAAAAAATAAAATAACAATAAAAAAATACAACAAAGAAGCACGAATGGGCCAAGGAAACAGGGATGAATAACATATTTATATAGGTAATACATAAAATTATTTACAGGATTTAGGCCATCTAGGGCACCATCATCTTGGAAGGCTTGCATTTCTTCTCACGGTTTCCAGGGTTCTGTGGCGTCTGTTGCAGGCAGAGGGTGAGTATTTCAGGGCAAGGCCTGGGAGGGGCTAACATTACTTCCTGACAAAACACCCCCCCACCCCCAACCGGCCATTGCCACATCACATGGCCCCAAGCTAGGCTAAGCAATGTAGCCTTTCCGTAAGGTCAGAAATGGGAATTGTTCAACACAGCACAGCCTTTGCCCTGTAAGTTTATAATCTGATTTCTCGATTTTCAACCTTCTATGATACCTACTGATTTCCTACAATGGAAGACAAAGGTATAAATCACAAACCACTTTCCCCTCAATTACCATGACCTCCAATACTTTCTCTCCTCCCACACTTCCCTTTTCTCTACTCTTCCAAAAACGTTACATTGCAAATGCTGGGTAAATACGTTTTTAATACGTAAATTGTTACAATGATGTAAGTAGGGTTTATCGATGGGCCACAAAGTGTGCTTTGATGTTTTCTTTGTTGTACACACTTCTGTTTTCCCTGGAGTCAGTTAATAATTACTGCATTTTCTTTTAGTGTAATGTGGACTACTTGCTGATTTATCCCTAAGCTCACAACAAAAGTTTAATTTCCTCTTGGTACTTTCCAACACATAAAGCCAATTACCAGCAACATGTTTTAGAGGGTGAGGAGATAGCCTTTCTGGTATCCTCTGTCTGCCTACTCCAATTTGGACTGGTTTTTCTGTAGGCCTGCACAAGGCCATCCTGAAAACTATCCTTCCCCACCTTCCTGTGAAATTGCCCTACGCCTCTCCTGTGTTAGAGCCTCTGTCTTCTGCATCCACTATCTTTTCTCTTGTTTTATTTCCTTATCTTGGTGGATATTTATTTCCTTACCTTATCCTCCAGTAGCTTTCAGAGAAGATGCCTTTAAAGTACATCTTTAGGGAGTGCATATCTGAAACGTCTTTATTCTCCTTCCCCCCCTCCGTCAGTACACTGGCAAGGGATAGAATTCTAGTTTGGAAATCATTTTCCCTCAGAATTTTGCATGTAATTCTCCACTGTCTCCCGAATTGCTTCTCCTTTTGCTTCTGCAAAGTCGGACGGCGTTCTCATTGTCAATCTGTTCTGTTACCTGTTTGTTTTTGTTTTTTAGCTCTGAGGGTTGTTAGGGTTTTCTCTTTACCTACAGCATTCTGAAATCTCGCACTTAGGTATCAGTGTGGGTAATTTTACATCGACACCACAATACTTGAGCGTTCATTTGCAAACTAACATCCTTCACTTGTGCAGATGGACTCTCGTATTTTTATTTTTCTAATTCCCTCACTGTTTTATTGGTTCTTTCTGTACCTCCTGTTCGTAAGGTATCAGATATCCTAAAGTAATTTTCCAATTTTCTTGTCTCTCCTATTTTCCATCTCTCTTCCTTTTTGTTCAGTGTCATGGAGAATGACCTCCACTTTGTCTTCCAACATTTCTGCTGGTTATTTTTCTTCACTTCGGCTGTCGACATTTCATTTCCAGGGGCTCTTTGCTAGGCTTTGAACTATAAAAATGGCATCCTGTCCTTGTTGTACGGAAGCCAATCTTCTCAGATGCTGCTGAGGATGTTTAAAAAGGTGTTTAAAAAGTCTTCCTATGTTCCACACTTTGTAACCATTTGTTTTGGTCTGTGTCTTTTATGCTTGAGGCTTCCCTCAAATGCTAGGAATTCTTGGCTGATGTTTACATATACACGATACAGGCACTCAAATGTTGGCCGATAGCTCTACATTTAGGGGTGGGGGTGGGCCGATTGGGCACATTTTCCCTTAGATTTTAGTAGTTCTGCCTGGTACATCAATAGTGACTTTCCAGCCATATATTCACAGCATAATCACGTAGGGAGCTTTAAAACTCATAATTCACTGGGGCACCTGGGTGGCGCAGTCGGTTAAGCGTCCGACTTCAGCCAGGTCACGATCTCGCGGTCCGTGAGTTCGAGCCCCGCGTCAGGCTCTGGGCTGATGGCTCGGAGCCTGGAGCCTGTTTCCGACTCTGTGTCTCCCTCTCTCTCTGCCCCTCCCCCGTTCATGCTCTGTCTCTCTCTGTCCCAAAAATAAATAAAAAACGTTGAAAAAAAAATTAAAAAAAAAAAAAAAACAAACTCATAATTCACAAGGTGTTATCTTCAGATATGCTGATTTCATTCCTTCGCAGGGAAGCCTGGGTATTAGGATTTTTCTAAAGCTCCCCAGATGATTCTAATGTGCAGTCAAGGTTGAGAGTCACTGTGAGAGAAAGTTCTGGTTCAACGTCGCCAGAGAGTATACCTCCTGTGTCCTAGGGGTCCCAGCTTCATGGAGTATGGAGGGGACCTAGCTCTCTATACAGCCATTACATATCCTTTCCTTTTCAGTCCTACCTGTACCTATGCCTTAATTAGTACTTTGAGCCTGTAATCTCAGAACCTTTCTGGACTTCTGTAGCATCCATCAGTTAGTTTCTGGATCGTGCTGTCCACACGGTGTGAATTTAGCTTTCTCGAGTCTTCTCAGCCAGTTAATACGCACCACCTTCCTTCCACCTTCTGGCACTTGGTTGCGATGCTTCATCCTTCTGTTCTTGTGGAACATGCCATTTTCTTCTCTTCACTGCCATTTCACTGTTGTTTCGGGAGGGAGAAAGGTAAATGTATACGGTACCTATGCTTAGGTGAATTCGTCACCTTCCTCACCTCACCAATTCTTACTCATGCTTCAGATTTCTACTTTTCCTTCCTCGGACAAGCCCTTCCTGGCTGAGCCATCCAAGTTTGCTTTCGACAGCGTCACCTCTCACAACATCGGTCTTCCATCAAGGAGGTTTTGGGCAAGATCTAGGAGTTCCAGCAGATCCCCTTGCCAGAATTCCCTGAATGGCAAAGGGAAAATATAGAATGAGGACCCCAAAGATCAAGGATGGGTGTGTCCAGCAAAAACACCTAATTTCAATCATTTCAGCTGTAAATATGTGCTCTTATTGTTTCCTAGATGTTCTACAAAGGGCAATTTAAATTTTAAAAGTTCATTTGCAGAGGATTTTTCTGGCACGTCCACAGCACAGAGATATTCACATAATGAGTACTCGGTGAAACCATTTAAAAACTTTTAGATTTGTTTCTTGGATCTGGACTGACATTTGAATAGCTAGTTGTGTACCTTCTGCCTAACAGGCCCAGTGTGCATGTGCGGGTGTGTATGTGTATCTGTCTGGCCGTGTGCATGAGTGTTGTATGCGTATAATTTCTTTTTTTCTGTTTTTACTTTTATTTGTATTTGGTTTATGCAGAATTTGTTCTCCGGCCATAAGTTTTTATTTCTTCAGTGTCTTCTGGGATATCGTTTTCTTCTGTGCAACCTCCTCTTCTGGATTAGGAACAATCTGCTCTGTTTCAGTAGGGATCATACCAGGGTGGCAGGGAGAGCTCATGAGTGGGTTACTCCAACCATGAACCCTGTAAGTTCTGTGCCACATCTTGGGGGCTTTATTCACCTGGATGTGCTCAGTGACCAGAGAATCTACATCTAACCCCTGGAGTTAAGCATTACTCTCTGCGTTTTTATTTATTTATTTATTTATTTATTTATTTATTTATTTATTTATTTTCAGAGACGGAGAGAGAGAAAGAGAGAGCGCACGCGCGCACGCACACGTGCATGTGAGCGAGCAGGGGAGTGCCAGAGAGAGGGATTGAGAATCCCAAGCAGGCTCCCCGGTGACTATGGAACCCCACTCAGGGCTATGAACCCGCGAGAGCAAGACTTGAGGCAAAATCGAGAGTCGGTCACTTAACCGACTGAGCCCCCCAGGCGTCCCTGCTCTCTGCATGCAGCATAAAAATTCAGCACTCTTTTGGGGCCAGTGACCGTGCGTCCAGCCCCCCGTGTTGGACCTGGCCACACCTACCAACTTCACCCGTGTAGGGACAGAATGGCACACATTGCTTCCACAAGGTGACATCTTTCAGATACTTGGTGGTTTTTCAGATACGCATATCCTTGATGGGTTGGGCAGTTTCACGTGTGCTCTTAAAGTGAACATGAAGACTTGAGCCTCTTGATTTGCGTGATTTCGTAGGGTTTTCTGGCTCAAGTGAACAGTAAACCATTTTCAGGGATCACCTCAGGCCGCTTACAGGAAGAGCTACACTTACGATTTCTAACGATAGGATTTTTGTATAGTTCTTGATTTAAAACAAAAAAACCCCAAACTTTTAAAATACATTTTGGAATAGACAATGCAAAGATACAAAACAGTATAATGTGGAAAGCTTTTCTGTCTCTAACCACTCAGTTCCCCTAGAGTCAACAAGATCCATTTCTTCGAGAAATGTGTAAACTTACAAATTTCATACTTCTTAAACACACGTTGCAGCCTAGGACACATACCCGTGTGTGCTTTACTTTTTACACTTTACAGTATATCTTAGAAGTCATCCCACACTCTTTCACATAGAGTTGATTCATTTTTTTCTAATGGTGGCACAATATTTCCCTGGGTGGATGTATCAGAATTTCCTCAGCTGTTCCCTTATTAATAGGTACATGTGAAAACTTCTTTAATAGCCTAGTTTTATTTGTACGACATAATGATTTAATATATATTGCAAAATGATTACTCTAGTAAATCAAGTTACCGTCCATCACCACACATAGTTAAAATCATGTTTTCTTGCGATGGGAACTTTTAAGATCTACTCTTTTAGCAACTTTCCAATTTGCAAGTCAGTGTTATTAACTATAGTCACCATGCTGTATGTCCCCAGGACTTATTTACTTTATAACTGTACGTTTGTACCTTTGACCCCCTTCACCCATTTTGTCCCCTACTCCTCCTATTCCCCACTCCCAGTCTGGAAACCACCAATCTGTTCTTTTTTTAGATTTCACATGTAGGTGAGATCATACAGTACGTGTCTTCCTCTGTTTGACCTATTTCACTTTGCATAATGCCCTCAAGGTCCATCTGTGTTGTCACAAACACACGTATGAAAATTCTGTTCTCAATACTGCTATTACGAATAGCATAGTAATAATAAAGCAGTACAGACAATTTGTGCTTTTCATTAATCTCATTTAATGTCTAACTGATCTTATAAAAGGTAAAATGATGTTCTTTAAAAAAAAAATCACTACGGCTACAACATGGTGAACAGACTATGGGAGATAAGAGCGTAAGGAGAGAAATGAGTCAGGAGGCTCCTGCCCTAGTCCAGGTGACAGAACGAAGAAAGCTGGTCTTAGAGTGACAGCAGAGGGGCCAAGTTGGACATTTTTTATTTTATACAAATAGGTAAACTTGCCATCAAGGGCATTGGATATGCAAAACTAGAGTTAACAAGTAAAATGTGTGTTGGAAACTTGTATTTGGAAGCTATCGGCAAAGAGATGGAAAGTGACCCTGGGCACTGGATAGGATCACTAATGGTGAGAACATGGGGTGAGATCGGTAGAGGTTCAAACGGTAGGCTCAGAGAAAGGACATTTGTACTATGGGAGCAGAGAATAAATTATCTAAGGAGGATAGAAGGGAATATTCAGAGAAGTAGGAATAAAATCAGGAGAATACATTATCAGGATCTCCAAGGAAACGGTGCTTTGAAAGGGAGGAAATCACCAACATTTTTTTTTTTTAATTTCCAAAAAAAAAATACCAAGAGAAAGACCTCTCCTGTACTTTATTCAAGACCTTCACAGCGCACTTAACTTTCCCTTTCGTATCGCTTTCCTTTTTGGTTTGTAACTCTAATTTAAACACGTGGTTCTTCAGGTAACTCTGTCTCTCCCCTAGAATGTAAACTCTGGGAAGGCAACAAAAATGACCGTGGCGTTCACCAGCACCAAGCTGATGATGAACGTGTTTGATGAGCGTTTGTCACCAGCACATTGCAAAGAGCTTGGCAAACGCCAGGTAGTGAACCATTAACGGAAGAAGTGATAGATAAAAATGAGGCAGAAAAAAGGTCAGCGGGTGGAATAACTGAAGCCAATGGTTACCCCACCGGACGGATTCTCACAGAGAGACTGGGATGGCGGTGAGATGGGATAGGTGGAGGAGAACGTGAGAGATGAGTGAATGGCAAGCAAGTGTAGACTACTCTACTGAAGAATTTGGCTGTGAAGGAGGAGAGAGGTGGGGCAGGAACTGGAAAGCAAAGGAGAACCAAAGGAGGCAGAAGGGTATCTTCACCATCAAAACAAAATTTTCACTGTGATAGATCAATTCATATAGCTACCTGTCCTGTCCCGGAAATAATCTTTTTCTCCTAGAACGTAGGAAGAACCTGGGGCACCTGGGTGGCTCAGTTGGCTAAGCACCCAACTTCAGTTCAGGTCATGATCTCGCTGTTTGTGGGTTCGAACCCCATCGGGATCTGTGCTGACAGCTCAGAGCCTGGAGCCTGCTCCAGATTCTGGGTCTCCCTCTCTCTCTACCCTGTCCCGCTCACGCTCTGTCTCTCTCTGTCAAAAATAAATAAACATTAAAAAAATAACAAAAAAAAAGTAGGAAGAATCTGATTCTTAGGTTAGTACCGGAAATTCTGCAACCTGAGCATCTCCTTTGTGCCCTTTGTAACAATTAAAATGGTACATGACACTGATGACCGTGAATTTGCATCCTTTCCCAGCGGAGACAATGCAATTAGCTGTAGGCAGATGTTAGACGGTCTGGGACAGTGTTCGTGTAGCTCTCTCTGGAGGGGTATATTCAATAACCTGGGGCGCTGCCATTTCCTTCCTCTCTCCTATAATTTAACCATCTAAAAGCCCCAAATGCTTTCTTTTTTTACTTGTGATGGAGAGACTGTAAATGAATATATTTGAGATCATTTTAAATTCTCTAATAATATTACAGCATTAAAAGACCTCACTTGAATCTTGAGTAAATGTAAAGGTAATTGATGACATTTATGTGAATAGTTTCCTTGAGTATCAGGCTCCAGTCAGGACTGCAAGTATACTCAAAAGGAAAGGAGACAGTCTCAGAGTTACCTTCCCTTTCTGTTGGAATATGTTACTAATTTTGCTTTTTTTAAAAAAAAAAATTTGTGTGTGTTTTCTAATTTTATTTTGAGACAGACGGAGAATGTCAGCAGGGGTGGGGCAGAGAGAGAGGGAGACACAGAATCCGAAGCAGGCTCCGGGCTCCGAGCTGTCAGCACGGAGCCCGACGCGGGGCTCAAACTCACGGACCGCGAGATCATGACCCGAGCCGAAGTCAGACGCTTAACCGACTGAGCCACCCAGGTGCCCGGGAATATCTTACTAATTTTGGAGCTAAAATAAGTTTGTATGCTTTGATTGCCTTGGTTGTTAAGCATCCCGTATGAAACAACAGTGCAGGAAATTATCGCTAGAACTGTATGAATACCTGAACAGAGTTAACACCTCATCACTGTGAGGTCTGTGCCTGCACTAGTTTTCAATTTAGCAGGTAGGAGCCAAATGCAGTAATATCGGACCTGTTTAGAAGGAACTGGATCCTGCCTTTGAGGATCATGAGAATTTTATACTCCAATAAAGTGAATCATCCTTAGCTTTTTCTTGAGTTCATTCACCTCTGCCACTTTTTCAAAGGATATATTCTTCAAACATTTTCCTCTGCAATTAATCATGACTAGCAAACTCTAAGCTGAATGGAATAATGGCTATCTGCTCAGGCTGGTTTCAAATTCACTTAAATTATTTTCTGAATTGCTTATGTGTCCTGTCAGCCATTATTATTATACTCTCTGCTTTCAGGAGATGGAGATATTAAAGCTCCAGATACCATTAGAACAATTTTAGCAAACACAGTCAACCATCGTTCCCAGATGTACCAACAATGAATCTGAATTTTATCATTTTATTTCTTTCCTCTGCTTTTTCTGATGTCTGCTTCAAAGACTTGGAGATTAGGCTGCGTGTCACCCGGGTGTCCTTGAATGAGTTACTCTAATGAACCGTGTTCTCTAAAACTGAGAGATAATAGTATCGAGCTCATGGAATTTTGAAATGACAAAATGTGTCCAAAATAATTAGAACTTGGCTCCTGAAAAGTGTCAAGCATTTCATAAACATTTAGCTGAAGATGGATTATTTCCTGGAAAATAACAAACATGTGTTTAACTGTATTACTGATCCTAAAATAATATACGCTCACTGTGGAAAACGTGATAAACAAAACATACAAATCAAGACCGTCTGTAGCACCACCAGACAGATAGAATCATGACTAACACACGGGTGTGTTAAATGGAAAGAAAGTAGGTGAAGTCCTGAGCCCTACAGCCTAGCACTGAAGTGGTCAAAACGCAACTATATTGTAGTCAGATATATGTAACTGGTACAAAACTTTGCATACGGTGCGATAAGGTGATAAAAGATAGCCCTTCAGAATATCTACATTTTATCTCTACGTATATTTATCTACAAGAACATGTACATCGTCAGGGATAATATGGTTGTAAGTGGCAGGCAAATCTTTTGGTGGACACTGAAGATTTCCTTCTAGAAGGAGGACTGATTGATTCATCTCACATCACGGGGTACTGTCACAGCCCGGTGCAAGGCGACTGGGGGTCAACATCTGAGGAGCAGGCATATTCTCCTCTCGTCTGTTCTTGACAACTCCGAGAAATGAAAAGTCTATCTCACTGTAGTGTTTCTGTCTAACAGGGTTTTTGGAGAGATTAGGATTACCAAGGATGGGGAGGGCAGTATAAGGAGTGTGACTGCCGGGTACCGCGACCTTGCCGTGGGAGAAAGGGAAGCGAGTCTCTACACTGTAGGCAGTGCTATTTCCTACATCCGGTGGGCTTGCTTTGACCCGTACGAATTACACAGGCTCCGAACTGTGCGTAGGAACCTTGAGGCTCAGCCTTTGGTTTGGGGGCACCAGACTCGCGACATCAATCATTGGAGTCTCTGGAGACACCTGCCACTCACCCTGTCGTGTGATCTCAGGCAGGTTACCCTGCCTCTCTGAGCTGCAATTTCCTTAAATCAAGACTCTTGCTTGCAAGCGACGGCAATTTAATGTAAAGTTGGGTAAATAAAAAGGAAATGTGTTGCCTCTGAGATAATATGAGGATAACTAACATCTGTTGGGAACTCTGTTTGCTGGAGCCTATTCTAACGGTAATTGCTTATTTAATCCGTCCATAGTTTTATACAACAGGTTGTGTCATTATTTCTGTCTTAAAGATAAGGAAACCGAGGCATCAAGGCAGTACCCAAAAATATGCAGTCGGCGAGCATGAGGCTGGGAGGACTCAAATTGATAGCAGATAATAAACAGCTGTTGAATAAATACATGGCCTGCCAGAGAGTAACCAGCATAAATAGATGAGTTGTCTGGAAGTAATAAGACATTTACAAAGCCAAAAGCATCACTTTGTTTCCATCTGATCCATTCAGTTTATTTCTGTTTCGTAGTAACAGCAGGATCCTTATCCTCTCCTATCTTGGTTTCTGGTCACCAGACAAGCCAGTGTACTAAGAGGCTGTATCATTACTGGGATTAACACGTGTAGCGGGTTCTACAGATGAGAAATCACCAGCTCCGTTTCATGTATGAGATGGGAAGCAAAGCAATTATTCAGTTTCAGTGTAACTACCGTTCAAGATGCATTTGGAGCACAAGGCCTTTCAATAATAAGAAAAACACGTGCTGAGTTAAAAACCACCAGGAGGATTTGCCTCTACCTATAAAGAGATCTCTGCATTTCATTCAACTTTTTGTTGAATTTTTTAATTTATACTATTATTTATTTATACCTGTTTATACTTTGCCTTCTTTCAAAACGAATTTGAAGTGTATGAGGCATTTTTTTAAGGTTCCAAGTCTTGTCTAAAAAGGCCACCTTGTGATAAAAAGCTTCTGCACAGCAAAGGAAACAATCCACAAAACTAAAAGGCAACCAATGGAATGGGAGAAGATGTCTGCCCATGACATATTCGATAAAGGGTTAGTATCCAAAATCTGTAAAACACTTACCCAACTCAACACTCAAAAAACAAATAATCCAGTAAAGAAATGGGCAGATGACATGAATAGACACTTTCCCAAGTAGACATCCCGATGGCTGACAGACACATGAACAGATGCTCAATATCACTCATCACCAGGGAAATACAAATCAAAGCCACACTGAGATACCACCTCACACCTGTCAGATGGCAGTTCTTTTCTTCACTACTAGGTATTTACCCAAAGGATACAAAAATACAGATTCGAAGGGGTATATGCGCCCTGATGTTTATAGCAGCATTATCGACAATAGCCAAACTAAACGTCCACCGACTGACGAGCGGATAAGGAAGATGTCGTGTATACACACAATGGAATATCACTCAGCCAACAAAAAGAATGAAATCCTGCCATTTTCAACAACATGGATGGAACTAGACTGTATGCTACATGAAATAAGTCAGAGAAAGACAACTACCGTATGATTTCGCTCAGATGTGGAATTTAAGAAACAAAACAGATGACCGTATGGGAAGGGGGGAAAAAAGAAAGAGGGAAGCAAACCCTCTCTTAACGATAGAGAACAAACTGAGGGTTGATGGAGAGAGGGAGGTGGGGGGAATGGGCTAAATGGGTGATGGGTACTAAGGAGGGCACTTGTTGTGTTGAGCCCTGGGTGTTATATGTAGGTGATGAGTCACTAAATTCTACTCCTGAAACCAATATTACACTATACGTTAACTAGCTACAATTTAAATAAAAGCTTGAAAAAAAAGCCCACCTGGCACATGCCCCATTTAGAATGTAAGATAACAGAAAGTTATCATAAAGCCAAGCTAAAATGTGTGCCCACTGAAAGTAAGAAAGAGGTAACAGTAAAAAGCAACCAAGGTAAAAGCATAAAACTACAGACAAAATTACCACAAGGGATAGACTTCCTTAGCTAAATTATAATAACTAACAACAGTATACAATCCCCTGAGGTTCAATATTGCAATAATTCACTGAATAACTACCGTGTAGTAAATACTTTTCGCGTGTCAACAATTCAACAATTTCTTAACGTGTCTTTTAGGCGCCAGGCTCAGTTCTAGGGGCCAGGGATACAAGAACGTAAAATAGCTTCTCCTCACAGAGCTTACGTTTTAGCAGGGGGTGCACAAAACGAGGAAGAAGGTGGGATATTCAGTATGTTAGAGAGCAGTAATGCTCACAAATAGTTGTAAGAAGTGAGTTATTATCTCACATTTCACAAGAGGAACATACAAACTAGGTTAGCTGTAATTTCTTGCTGCCAATTTTATTTCCAATCTATAGTATTTTGACATTTACACACTATTCCTGAAACAATTCCTTGCAGCTTAAACGGGAGATAGACTTATTTATATTGGAAATGTCACCTATACAGCATTCAATAGGATTTTTCCCCCCAAGGGGCACTGAGAGCTAATTAACTAATCAAGCATAGTTCACTGAATAGTAAACCGGGACCTTGTATCTTTTTCAGTATTTCACCTTGATCTAACAACACTATTGACCCTCAAAGCCCGGAAAGTGCAGCACTCAAATGAAACAACTGCTAGACTTTTTCTTGTAAAGTCTAGAAGGTTCGGTAACTTTTTTATATTCTTTCAAACATGCTGTGGTTCATCTAGGTTTAATTATTTGACCGAAGAAAAAAACACTCTACACATAGGTCATAATGTTACCTTAAAGGGTACTTAAGACCTCAAAGTATTTCCCCAAACTGTCTTTATGTTGCCACAACGGCGAATCCTGCTGCTTACCCCACCAACGCGCATTCCCATCCCCAATGTCCCTTGATGGCAAAGCACAATTTACATACTAGAGGCTGACAGAGGCCCATTAAGGCAATTTACCCACCATGGACCACACAGTCTGAGTCGTAACCTCTGTTCCTTCTCACGTTGCCTACATTCCAGCCATAATGGAACTTCTGAGCTTCCCGAGATATGTTCCTTCATGTTCCTTCGTGTTCACATGCTGTTCCCTCTACATGGAACATGTTTCTTCCACATCTTAACTTGGCTAAACCCTTAAACCACGTTCAACCCAGCTTGGGACCTCAGTACTTCAGGCTGGGATGGGTGGTCTTAGCATGTGTTCCTACAGCCCCCAGGGCATAACCTGATTCTAGCATGTAATTTGTTTCATAAACATGCACGTGACACTCATTCTGTGCCAGGCACCGTGCTAAGGGCTTTACAACTATTCTCTTAATCCTCCTGGCAACCCTGTGACATATATCTATGATCATCACACTGTTTCATCACCACCGGCAAGGTTGCTGATCTTCTCCATTCTACTACGAGGACTGGATTATGTTACGGCCAGTCACCTGCGAGCCTAGTACAGGGCCTGGCACACAGTAAGGATTCAACATGGGCTTGCTGAATGAATGTATTTGTTTATCAGCTCTATAAGAAGTCATCCAGAGTTAAGGTAAGTTTAGATGGTACCAGAGCAGAGGACCACCAGAGAGCTCGCATACGTGTTTCTGGGGGCAAGACAAAGACAGAGTAGGATCTGCACCAGAAGACCTTTGTAAACAGGAGGCCCCCAAAGGGCAACACGAAGGACAACAGGGAGCAGCGAACAAGAACAACAGAAGGAACACAAGCCTCACCTCCTTCACGGTTCTGTCCGGTATCGTCTCTGAGGACAAGGCTAAGTGACCCAAGGCCAGGGAGTTCGATTTCCTAGGTTGCCAGGGAATCCAGAGACCTTCAGTCTGTAACAAACAGAGAATTATTAGGTTGAGGAAGCCAGACCCCACTTCGACCCTTTGGTGGGATGATGGCTAACTTGCTGGAAAGCTGCAAGTCCTCTGGACAACGAAAGACTTTTGGAGGGGACAATACGCCACCTCCCCCACCAGCTGGTTTCAGAGTTTGTTCTTACTTGTAGATAACTTAGGTTTCTGAGGAATTTTGGAGCTAATGTTTATAGAGATTTTTGTTTTTGTTTTTGTTTTAGAGTTTGAGAGAAAGAGAAAGCGTGTGCAACTGGGGAGAGGGCAGCAAGAGAGGGAGAGAATCCCGAGCGGGCGCTGGGCTGTCAGCGCAGAGCCCGACGTGGGACTCTATCTCACCAACTGGGAGATTATGACCTGAGCGGAAATCAAGAGCCGGATGCCAAACCCACTGAGCCACCCAGGTGCCCCAGAGGTAATTTTTAAAATATTTTTTTGTAGAGATGGAAAACAACTGATCAAAATGTTCAGTGAATTCTCCCTATCTGCAGAGGATATTTTCTTAAATTCTTACAATACAGCAGACCTCTGATCACTCACCCTATACATTAAGAGTAGCTGGTGCCTGGGGGAGCCTGGGTGGCTCAGTCGGTGAAGCATCTCACTTTGCCTCAGGTCATGATCTCGCAGTCCATGAGTTCGAGCCCCGCGTCGGGCTCTGTGCTGACAGCTCAGAGCCTGGAGCCTGCTTGGGATTCTGCGTCTCCCTCTCTCTCTGCCCCTCCCCTGCTCATACTCTGTGCTTCTCTGTCTCAAAAATCAATAAAAACATTAAAAAAAATTAAAAAAAATAAAAAGAGTAACTGGTGCCTGGGGAGCTCAATCAGGTGGGCGTCTGACTTAGGCTCAGGACGTGATGTCACGGTTCGTGAGTTCGAACCCCACGTCAGGCTTTGTGCTGTTAGCGTGGAGCCTGCTTCAGATTCTGTCTCCCTCTCTCTCTGCCTCTCCCTTGCTAGCCCTCTCTCTCTCAAAAAGAAATAAACATTAAAAAAAATTTAAAAATGCATAGCTAACATTTATTTTTAGTCGGGTACAGCATTTCACATGGAAAAAAAAATCTCATTTAATCCTCACATGATGGTGAGTTAGGTATCATTATTAACCTAATTTTGTTGATAAGAAAACTCAGTATCAGAGAAGGTGAGCAACTTGCACAATTTGCCAAATGAATACGAGATTAATTTCCCCCTAATTCTTACCCCCCTCCCCTTAATAAAGACAGAATCATTGATTAGGGTTAAGTCTGGGACTAGCTCTGGGAATTTCAGTATTAAAAATGATGATTTGTGAATCCCAATCCCAGATAAACTCTTGTGTAATAAAATTTCCTCTCACGAAGACGGGGGATTCATTAGTGTTGTTTGTCCGTTGGTTTGTTTGTACATTTTAGCAGCCTCTCCAGACGTGGTCTATCCAGGCACTTAAATGTTCGCATTTTACATGTGGGTAAGCTAGAGGTATTTTAAGAGCACTTATCCTTGGAAATGCAAATCAAAAGCACAAGGAGATACCACTTGACATCCATTAGGACGGCTACGATAAAAACAGGACATAATACCAAGTGCTGGTGTAGCCAATGTGAAGAAAAGTTTGGGCGACACTCAAACATTTAAGCAGAGAGTTACCCTATGACTTATCAGTTCAACTTCTAGGTAGACATAACGAGAGGACTTTAAAATACCTGTGTACACAAGAAACTCATCACAGTATTATTCCTACTAGTCGAAGGGTGGAAACAACCAAACTGACCTCCGACTCGCCAACAGATAAACAAAATGGGGCACGTCCATACAACAGAATATCATTCAGCTATGCAAACAAATCAAGTACTGATGCACGCTACAACCAATGAATAAACTTTGAAGATACTGTGGTAAATGGAAGAAGAAATGAGTGTCACAACAGACCGCACATGGCATGATTCCATTTATAAGGAATGTTCTGAATAGGCAAATCTACGCAGATGAAAAAGGGATTAGTGCTTGCCCAGGAATGGAGGGATGGGGAAATGGTAGGAGACTACTGAAGGGTATGGGGTTTCTTTTCGGGGTGATGGAAGCGTTTAGAAGTTGATTCTCATAATGCAGGCACAACTCTGTAGATACATTAAAGCCACGGAACTGTGCGGTTTAAATGAGCGAATTTACAGGGGCGCCTGGGTGGCTCAGTCAGTTGAGTGTCTGCCTTCAGCTCAGGTCATGGGCTCGCTGTTTGTGGGTTCAGACCCTGCATCGGGCTCTGGGCTGACTTCGTGGAGCCTGGAGCCTGCTTTGGAGTCTCCGTCTCCCTCTCTCTCTGCCTCTCTCACTCCCTCTCTCTCAAAAACGAATAAACATTAAAAACATTTAAAAAAGTAAATGAGTGAATTTATGGTATGTCAATAAAACTGTTTTTTAAAAAAGCGTTTATTCACCTTCACTCCCAACAAAACTTAGGAACATTCGGTTATCTGATAGAGTACACAGCAACGATACAAGGGTTTAGTTGTGTTGTTTTACTCAGTATACCGCTCACCTCAGTTAGTTGTTTGGCATGAAGCAGAACAAGAAAAGGAATTCTCAGTGCGAGGTGGGGGGCAGAAAGCATCACCCCTTTCGGCAGAAACACAGATGGGTGATCTGTCCATTACACTAGGAAGGGACTAGAGGGCGTTACGCTAAGCACAATAAGCAGTCGGAGAAAGACAGATACCATACGACTTCACTCATACGGGGACTTTAAGAAACACCACAGATGAACATAGGGGAAAGGAAGGAAGAAGAAGACAATAACAGAAAAGGAGGCAAACCATAAAAGATGCTCAAATACAGAGAACAAACTGAGGGTCGCTGGAGGGGAGGGCGGTGGGGGGAGGGGCAGAATAGGTGATGGACATTAAGGAGGGCACTTGTTGGGATGAGCGCTGGGTGTTATGTGTGAGTGGTGAGTCACTAAACTCTACTCCTAAAACCAAGACTGCACTGTATGTTAACTAACTTGAATTTAAGTAAAACTAAAAAAAAAAAAAAAAAAAAAACAACTCACACAAAGAGGAACACGTTGGGAAATGTTCTTTCTTCCATCCTTCTGTTCATGAGACAGCCCCATGCCGTGGACTCTAAAGCTTAGAAGCCTTAAAACATTTTTCCTTGACCCAATGGCAGCAAAGTAATAAGTAATGGCAAGAAATGATTTTTGAGGAGGAAACTTCATCTCCAGGGAACTGGATCACACAATTGGCCTGACAACTCCCTTACCCCTCAACGTACATCCCAGACATTTCCCAGAGTGGAAAACTGTTCCCAGGACTTTATCTTATCAGCCCACTGACATCCTCTTAAATACCAAGTGCTCTTCTTGTTCTTAGGAATACAAGCCATTTTGAATGTCAAAAAGATACGGGAAATATGTTTATACTCACATGTGTACGTAGCCCAACTTCAATCAGGGGAGTCTCCAAGGAGAAAATGTCTCAGCCCAAGGATGATTGTCAATTACATTGTATATTGTGGCTGGATAATTGAGTGGCCTTCCTCCAACTGAACAGCTGACGCAGTGGGAGTCACACTCTGAAATGAACAGGGGGAAGAGTTACCCGGCGCTAGCTGGGCAGAATGGAAAGGATGCAAAGAAAATAAATATTCATTGCATTCTGAATGCATGCAGAACGTTCCGGCTTTTCCAGAGGGATGAGTCAGAAGCCAGAGAGTCGGGCAACAGTCTGACAAGAGACGGGAAATAGCGAGGTACCCTAGGTAGTGGCATCCTTTTGAGCTTGGGCGTCTCTTTAGGTCAAAACAATAGCTCTTTTTAAACAAAATGTACTGAGAATTATCTTTTTTTTTCATAATGTGGATTAAGTGCACCACTAAATGCACACGGGGAATGCCGAACTGTCTGCCATGACTTTCCATGTTCATTGACCATTCCCCCTTTGTCCTCGGATTGTTGGGTACTAATTTGAGAAACTCCTCATTGGAGAAATATTTAGAAGGTAAATGCATCAGGATTGTTGACTGTTTAGGTGTGGGATGAGAGAGAAGGTGAAGCGTCACAAAGATTCCTCTGTTTTTAGCAGGGAGACTGCCACGTACAAACAAGTTTAAATTCATTTTAGAGGAAGAGACACCAGTGCCAGTGGGTGGAAGTGACGTGATAAAGGAAAAGGATTATCGCTGGTGAAATGCTGTTTCTGTGCTGGTCTCCAAGATGATACTTTGCGTACCAATTTCCACTTGATACAATGAAGATAATTCCGTACAGCGCAACTGTTTGAAAATAAAAGGTGGCACCTCGGGAGAATGAAAACACCTCGACTACCCTTGGGGATGATGTAGAACAAGGCTTTTCCAACTTGAAGGTGCTGGGAATCATCTGGGGACCTAGGCAAAATGTGCTTGCTTCACTAGGTTGGGCTGGCGCCTGAAACTTTGCATTTGCAAGCAACTCCTGGGAGATGCCTCCGCTGCCGGTTCATGGGCCAAACTTTTTGTCGCAAGGATGTATAACAAGTCTCAACCTGTTAGTGGTCATGAAATCAAATTAACGGGTTGCTATAAAGATCAAAAACAGATATAGAATGGAAGGGGAAAATATCTGAATTCATTGCACACAGTAAGTACTGTTTTATGCAAACTCTCAGTTATGTCCAGTTATGATGCAGTTTATTTATACTGCAACATAATATATCTTATACATTTCTTTTTTATCCTGGTTCACAAGCCAAGACTCTGGAAAGCTAGGACTGTGGAGGAAACCTATGCTAAGAGACTGAATTAGAGAACCATTTAAGCTCCTTCCTACTTTGAAATTCTGAGTCTGTGCAAGCTTAGGTCTCGGATTCAAACGTCTTGTTCTAGCATTTGCAGAATATTCAAAGAGCCTTGAGTATCATCGAACCCACGAACTTCATCCTCATGTTGGGAGCCCAAGATGCCGAACACGGCAAGGCACTACGTAAAGGTGTGTCATTTTCCTGTAGTTAGCGAATTATGATGCAAAAGCCCAGAGAGCCCCTCCTTCCAGGGGAGATATTTGGTTCTTATTTCTGTTGTTGTTTGGATGCAGGGTCATTTGATTAATTACAAGGGGCTGTTAACATCAATTTGTGAATTACAGGCAAGGCTATTTCGAAGGAAAATAAGAACCTAGAAGAGTTCATGTCATTTTCAGAGCTACCTTATTTGCAAGGTCATGTCTCAGGCTCTAAATAAATCTGGTTCATTATTTTTTAACTGAACGAAGATTGCATTTGAAATTCAATCAAGATACAGTGTCACTTTTGTTATTGCTCTAATTTACAATCTGTACCAAAAATATCTTAGTTTAAAGGATTATAAGCTTCGCAAGGGTACGAACACACAGACACACACACACACACACACACACACACACACACACACAGTTTGTAAATTTAGAGTTGGGGCAGAGCAACCAAGGGCAAACAAAAGCAGCTTCAAAGGGAAAGAATGTTTTCATGAGGTATTTCAATTTGGAGTTTTACTACTCCAGCAGTCACAAGGGTAAGTATGCTGTCTGAGAAGAAGTCACTAATATATGACTTCTCTTGTTAGCGTCAGAACCGAAGGAGTGAGATTCGACCACTCCGGTTCATGTCACTTCTCTAATAAATCCCTGGCACGGTTTGAATTACATTAACTATAAAACAAATGGATACCATATTGTAAAACCATACAAAATATCCATTCTTTCTGTATTTTATAGCTGTTTTCGTTCATCACAAGATCATGTTTCATTTAAAAACATGAGCTGCTGTGTCAGATAACCTGTGGGGTCACGTCAGCATTCTATTTTCTTCTTTAGTTAAAAATGATTAAGTCCAAGTCCGGTCCAAGTAATGACTATCAATGCTAGAAACATCTAATTTGATCTTAAAGCATTTCAATACAATTTGAATGTTTTGATGCAGAAAACGCAACGCGGAATGTTAGCTACCGAAGCTCCAAATGAGTCAATTTTGGGAAGAAATAAAAATACCTGAATGGCCTTGACAACATTCGAATGGAACTCAGAAACTGACTTCTCTTGATTCCTTCTTAGTCACTCCACTATGCGCCTATCTTCACCTACTAAGCCCACACTCAGTGGTGTGCTAGGTATACAGGAAAGACAGGATAAACAAGAATTGAGCTCTGTCTTGAAATCCCTTTTAGCTGGCTTTTCTGAACTGCTAGAATTTTACAGATCAGAGATCAAATGGATATACACTCCACTCAACTGAACAGATCTGCATTGGATCCTGACTTTCTCTTCTTATTCTCAATTACATTACTATGTGGCATATCTCTAATTGGGCTAAAAATCAAATTATAGTCCATGTGCTAAGGAACCAACAATTAACAAGCTAATCAACTGTCTCCTGTTTACATTTCAAATATTCAAGCTAACCGTTTACATGTCAGGCTATACCTCGATTACAGGTAAGAACCCTTATTGTAAAAAGAAATGGGACTTCCATGGTAGGCTTGAATTTCCCAAGTTCCACATTTCATAACAGTGAGCTAAAATGAGTCACTATTTTCTCATTAAAACAGAAAACACTGTCTCAATCGAACATATAGCATTAGAACGATTTAACGTTGGCCTCTGGATGGAAAGATACTTCATGGACATCTTAACTGCTTCACCCTCTTCAGGCAGTGGCGAGACTTTGGATGTGGTATATGTTCCCGTTTTACGGTTGTTGTATTTACTTTTGGATGATCCAATACTTTTTTAAAGATTTATTTAAAAAGTAATCTCCTGATTTGTTCATTTTAGCTACTCTGCCCGGTATGAGGTGGTATCTCAGTGTGGTTTTGATTTGTTTTACCCTGATGAGAAGCGACGTTGAGCATCTTTTCATGTGCCTGATGGCCATCCGGATGTCTTCTTTAGGAAAAAAATCAGGAGACTATAATTTCTGGAGAGGATGTGGAGAAACGGGAACCCTCTTGCACTGTTGGTGGGAATGCAAACTGGTGCAGCCACTCTGGGAAACTGTGTGGAGGTTCCTCCAAAAATTAATAATAGATCTACCCTATGACCCAGCAATAGCACTGCTAAGAATTTACCCAAGGGATACAGGAGTGCTGATGCATAGGGGCACGTGTATCCCAATGTTTATAGCAGCACTTTCAACAATGGCCAAATTATGGAAAGAGCCTAAATGTCCATCAATTGATGAATGGATAAAGAAATTGTGGTTTATATACACAGTGGAAGACTACGTGGCCGTGAGAAAGAATGAAATCTGGCCTTGTGTAGCAACGTGGATGGAAGTGGAGAGTGTTCTGCTAAGTGAAAAAAGTCATACAGAGAAACACAGATACTGTATGTTTTCACTCTTATGTGGATCCTAAGAAACTTAACAGAAGACCATGGGGGAGGGGGAGGGAAAAAAAAGTTACAGACAGGGAAGGAGGCAAACCAAAAGAGACTCTTAAAAACTGAGAACAGGGGCGCCTGGGTGGCTCAGTCGGTTGGGCGGCCGACTTCGGCTCAGGTCACGATCTCGCGGTCCGTGGGTTCGAGCCCCGCGTCGGGCTCTGTGCTGACAGCTCAGAGCCTGGAGCCTGTTTCAGATTCTGTGTCCCCCTCTCTCTCTGCCCCTCCCCTGTTCATGCTCTGTCTCTCTCTGTCTCAAAAATAAATAAACGTTAAAAAAAAACTGAGAACAAACTGAGGGTTGATGGAGGGTGGGAGATGGGTATTGAGGAGGGCACCAGTTGGGATGAGCAGTGGGTGTTGTATGGAAACCAATTTGACAATCAATTTCATATTAAAAAAAATAAACTGAACCAGACAGTGTTAAAAAAAGGATAACTCTAACAAAACATGTGTTAAGATCTGTACACTGAAAACTACAAATTACTGCATAAAGAAATATAGGCATACCTTGGAGATATCATAGATTTGCTTCCAGACCACTCCAATAAAGCAAATACCACACACACACACACACACACACGCGCGCGCGCACACACACACACACACACACACACACACACAAGTAATCTCTACACCCAGCAGGGGGCTTGAACTCCAAGATCAAGAAATGCATGCTCTTCAGACTGAGCCAGCCAGGTGCCCCTGATCCAGTATTTGGAATTTCTTTTGTTAAGTTCCAGAAGGAAGCGGAGGCACTGAATAAATTTAGATATTTATTACCGGCAGTATTTCTTCCTTCAGAGTATTCCTAAAGATGATTTGGTGATTACAGGTAGACCAGATCCAGTCCCAAGAAGCATGCTTGTCAATGAAACCAAACCTTCACGTGAGTTGGGTGTATAAATGTAAGGTTAGAACCAGCTAGGTCTTAACTACTTCATGTCCAAAGTCTACGACTTCGATAACCCAAGAAATGCCACACCTCTTTGAACTAATTCATGGTAGAATTGCTGAACAATGAGGACCTACCTATCCATTACAAATACCGTTGATTGTCTAGCAATCTTTCAGTGACCGGGTACAAAGGTGTAAGAGGGCTAGAAATTTTAATTTTTTTTTAACGTTTATTTATTTTTGAGACAGAGAGAGACAGAGCATGAACGGGGGAGGGTCAGAGAGAGGGAGACACAGAATCGGAAACAGGCTCCAGGCTCTGAGCCGTCAGCACAGAGCCCGACGCGGGGCTCGAACTCACAGACCGCGAGATCATGACCTGAGCCGAAGTTGGCCGCTTAACCGACTGAGCCACCCAGGCGCCCCAAGGGCTAGAAATTTTAGATACTAGACGGGACCAGTGGTGAAGATATTTGGGGCAGTGAAGCCTTTCGAACAATGTATTCATAGATGTCTAAGTAAAAGGCTGCCTGGGACTCTATGTAAAGGAATATTTTTAAATTGAAAACACTCATATTTAACTTCTCACTGCCAAGACCCAATCATTTTATGTAATTGTCAGATAAAACCCTGCACTACATCACCTATCTTTGTATGTAACTGCCAGGTATATAGAAAATATATTTCCTCTTATTCAGCTTTTTCTATTTTCACAGTCATCTTGGTGAACAGGAACTACACGTGTACCATACATGTAAAAATAATGATTTTCATCTTCTCCAAATTTCATTTCTAAGATTTTTTTTTTCAATTTAGGTCATATACAAGATGGAGAGGAAGCAGCGTGAAACTTTTTATTACTTTCACATTTTCCAAGTCATAATTGGAGAAGTGCTACTTTATCATACCTCACGAATAAAGGGAAATAGGAAAAGGAAAACGGTCTCTGTGTATCACTACAGAGATGCTATAAAAGAAGCATTTTTTCCCAGATAAGGGGTGCACGCACGCAGGCGCGCGCGCACGCACACACACACACACACACACACCGAATCATTACTTTGATTTCCATTTAGCACAACAGTAAAATATGACTGAACAAAACGTTCACAATGAAGTCCCCCACCTGGATACAGGCTACTAAGCCAGTATGAACTTAGCTCTGGTTAATCAATCTTTCAGAGAAACACAAGAGTGGAAGACACATCGGGAGCCATGCCAAACCATCAAGTTTTACCTATTTTTAAGCTTGAAATCACACCAAGTATAAAAATGACACATGCAAATGCAACCAAATGCCCACTTGTTGAATTGATTCATTATTTTGTCATTGGCTACAGATGAAGAAACTGAGGCACAGAAACTATTAACCAGGTCACAGGGCCTGAGCAGTGCCAAGGGCTGACTTCAAGGTTAGTGCTATTTCCTCCGGGATCATGGACGTGGCAAGAACAAGGGTCTGAGGGTGGGGGTAGAGTGAATAAGACACTGCATTTTAGACAGTTTGGGACAGCATGTTAATGTCTTCTGTGCGACTGGGGAGACAATGGTGCGATTCAAATTCTATTTTTTTTTAATAAAAATTTTTTTAATGTTTTTATTTATTTTTGAGACAGAGAGAGACAGAGCATGATCAGGGGAGGGGCAGGAAGAGAGGGAGACACAGAATCCGAAACAGGCTCCAGGCTCTGAGCTGTCAGCACAGAGCCCGACGCGAGGCTCGAACTCACGGACCGTGAGATCATGACCTGAGCTGAAGTCGGACGCTTAACCAACCGAGCCACCCAGGCGCCCCTCAAATTTATTTTTAAAGGTTGGAACATTCCCTAAAGCATGAGGTGGGTACGAGGGAGGGAATAAAAGGCCCAAATCAAACCTGGCAAAACCTCTGTGTGTTGAAATAGTATCCCATAATGTGAAGTAAATAAAACAAAAACATACAAAGACCTTGATCATCCTTGCCCTGTCATCTGAAACAAGCTCATTACTGGTTATCATTTCCACAAATTAATTCGTATCCCTAACTTTTTCCGGATAATGAAAGTTACTGCACACTTACTACGCTTTTGCAGAGACCTGATAACATAAAGAAAGTTTTATGCTATTCTCCATGACAAGATAATTACGAATTTTGTAGAGCCCTCTCCATTTATAATTTATATTCTTATAAAAGTTAACCTTAGCCTTGTACATGTTGTTTTGTTTGGTGTCCTTGTGCCTGGTTTTAATCTTAAATAAAGGGATAAGAAATGCTACTCTTTTTTTTTTTTTTTTTCCAACAGGGGAAAAAAATCTGAAAAGCCACTTCAACAACCCCAAATACTGCCGCAGTTTTATCCCACTTCACTAACCTCTCCTACTTGTGAGCAGCTTTGATTTGAGCTAACAAGGTTATCAGACTGTCTGTCTATTGTCCGGTTATGGCTCCCTCGGCTGGCTTCCTGCGGTAAACAGTGCTGATGCGATGTTTTGTGCAGGCCACAGCACAAGAGGGGAGTGGTAGGGGAAGGTCTACGGAGAGGGACAGGGTCACAGAGCCGTCAAGGCCTTCCCAGGGATGGGGCTGTCGCAGACCTACGGTCAATTCTAATCAGGGCCTCTGCTTGCTGACCTTAGGCCCAGGTCCTCTTCGGCGGCCAGGAAATGGGGAGAGAAGCCGTATGCTTTGTTCTTTGGAAGTGAATACAGACAGCAGTTAACAGAAGCAAGCAGTGGAAGAAATGAGGAATCTGGTCAAGGTAAAAGGAGCTCAGGCCTCAGTTCGGCACGGACCTATTTTTTTTGTTTTTACTCAATTCTTAATTCACATAATCACTCGCCAAATTGCTCTGGCTAAATCCTCGGAGGGGTGAAGAGGACTGTATTTAGCAAAGAGTTGAAATAAAACATTGTATGAAACCTTATCTCATCAGCTAATGAAAATTAAAAAATTAAAAAAGCATATTTGTTCACATCTCTCCAAGGTTCTTTGGTGTCCTATCAGCTAACAATGCTACACGACGTTTGTCACATACATGATGGGTATGTTTTCTATTGCAGCTATAACGAATTACCACAAACGGTGGGTTAAATCGACACGAATTTATTCTCTTACAGGTCTGGAGGTCCCAAGTCCAAAATGGGGGTCAGTGGACTAACATCCACGTGTGAGCAGGGCTGCATTCCTTCCGGAGGGCCCCGGGGGATAATCTGCCTCCTCGTCTTTTCCAGATTCTACAGACCACCTACCTGCCTTAGCAGGTGGTACCCTTCCACCTTTAAAGCCGGTAATGATCAGTCGGGTCTTTCTCATGTCACCATCGCTCTGGTTCTGACTATTCTGCCTCCCACTCGGACAAGGGGCTCTGGTCATTACCTTGGGTCCACTCTGATAACCCAGGAAAATCTCTTTATCTTAAAGCCCGGTGAATGGATCCACCCGGCCGCAGTTCCACCTGCAACCTTCCTTGCGATGCAATGTCACATACTCACAGGCTCTAAGGATGAAGACCTCTTTGGAGGGCTAGTACTCTGCCTACCACACACGGCATCAACGGACGTAATGAGCACGACTGGGAAATGCGTACAGGATACGCGTTAATGAAATTAATGCTTTGAAACAAATCTCCTGCAGGAGATGCGGACAAGTCGAGTCAGGCAAGTTCCAAACGTCCATGTATCTCTCATTCCAGACAGTCTCGCACTAGTTCCTGCTTCGTCCTTCAGTCTAGGATCCTCCGAAGAGGCAGCTTCTCACACACCATTTTCGGGCTATTGCTGAGCCCAACGAAGTCAGCTGTTTACCAATTTAAGTAACCACTGGTAAGGAATAAGCCATTTGCAGAAACCAGTTTCAAAACAGATACATAAAACCCACCAAGTACCCATGAGGGGCGAGGCGTAAGACCTGTGCTATGACACACACATACGTGCCCTCACAAGATGGATGTGTCTATTCACAGCTCGAAAGCTAAGCTTTTACATAAGCCTGTGCTATTCTAATCTTTACTCAAAATACCTGAAGAGGAGGAGAAGGAGGAGGCAGCCATTGTGCAAAGGTAGTCTACTTTCTAGGACATATTGTGGAACCAAAGGTTTGGTTGCATAACCAATAGGTTTGGCAAGCAGTCCTAAATTCTTGTTTTATTCCATCAACCATTCCAAAGTATAATGCAATTCCTCTGTCCATATGCATCCATGATTGAATTGTCAGCACCAAATTTTGTCTCCAATTAAAGATTAAATTCCAATGCAACCTGTTTATTCTTATTTTTGAGATGGCTCATTCGGCATGTCAAGGAAGTATCCTGAGACAGATTTATGCTGACAATTTTGAAGTAGACGCATTTTGCCTGGACTCCTAACAAATCACCCCGATTCTTGTCCTATATTCAATATACTAAGTGACTTTGCAAAACACAACTTCTTAGCATGATATATAGCTGCATGACCTGGTCCTTGCTAGAAATTTCTCTCTAGACTTATTTCCCACCACTTCCCACTTAAGGCCTCCTGTCAGACTTCCTACAATACTCCGCACCAGCCCTGCTGTGTCAAGGTTCAGAGCCTTTTCTTTTGTTTCCTTTGTTTGGAACACTTTCCCCTGTTCCTTTACTTATCTCAACCCCCAACATCCATCAAGACTTTACTCAGGGATGGCCTCTAAAATTTCCCCTAACTCCACACTTACCCACGTGGGGTGGTGACCTCCCTCACCTTTTTTAATGTTCACCCCCTTCTTGAGGTCAGAATTGGGGTCTTAATCTTTTATTTTCCCAGTGATTAGGGAAGACATTTAAAAGAAGATAATCGAGACATCAGGGATGATTTACCAGAGGAAACACTGTAACCTTGACTGGAGAAAAGCTAAATAAGAGCAAGCTTCTATCACTGGATCAGTTATGAGTGTGGTGTCTCTCGACTGGATGGGGCCCTCAGATGTGGGGCAACAATCGGGCGGAAGGTGGTGCGGGTCATGAAAGAATTCACCTGAGGCAGAACAAAGGAGACAGTTTATTGAATACACCGCAAGGGAGCGGTAGGCAGGACAGCAAAGGAGAGACTGTCCGCAAGGAGGCAGTAGGTGGGGGATGTTTTTCAAGGGGGAAGATGAAGACGTATGGCACCGTATGGGATTTTCCCTTGTGGAAACTGTGCCTGGTTTTAAGTAGCCAACTGGTTACTTAGGGCCTATGGGTATTTTGAGGTGGGGGCCTGATGGGCCTGTCCGTATTCAGCCAGAGGGTCACTGAGGGCCCTTACACCGTCATCAAAATCATCGAACTATCATCGAACTGTATCTTTCAACTTTCAAGTGGGTTCTACTATATTAGAATTGGGTCAATAAATTCATCCTCGTAGTTATTTAAAAACTGGGTCGGGCACCTGGGTGTCTCAGTCGGTCAAATGTCTGGCTCTTGATTTGGGCTCAGGTTGTGAGATCTCAGGGTTGTGAGACTGAGCCCTGGTCGAGCCCTGGTCAAGCCCTGCGTCGGGCTCTGCACTGGGCACACACAGAGCCTGCTTAAGATTCTCTCTCCATCTCCCTCTGCACCTACCCCTCTCGTGTGCTCTTTCAATCTGTCTCTCTCTCTAAAAAAAAAAATGGGTCATAGCTTCTTCAGTTAGTCTTATTTTTTTTTAAAGGGGGCAATGCTAGTTGATTTAGTCTATCTAAAGTTTTCCCTATAATTTGTAGAATACAGGTTTGCGAACAAGGTGTAAGTGGAACTCGTTTCCAAATTCTTCTATCTACACTCACCTCTTTCAGTAAAAGGCAGGTTTAGCCAGAAAAGATCCCTGGAACATCTCTCTGCTTTTTGTTTTTCTCCATGGCCATTAACATCAATCTTATAACGACCCTTTATGTGGTCACCAGACTACTGGCTAAATCAGATGAAAACTGAAATGCTTGCTTGAAGGTTGAGACTTGGTGGAAAGGGGACAAGCTGGGCATAATTGGTGACCATGATTCTTAGCTTCATTAAAATTCTCTCTTTCTGGCTCCCAATGTTGGCATATGTGCTGCCGAAGCGAGCACTCTCTTTCTGGCTTCATACACACCAGTACGTTGGCCGACGCCAGCTGATTGAATTTCTGTCTCATGACCGTACCAGCTTCCCAGAGGAACCGAGGCACTGGAAGGGACACTTACTCACTTCTGTTAGTATGCACCAACCCACACTAGCCAGACTGGGGGGCAAAAGTGGAGCCATGATCTTCTTTTCTCCTGCCTTCTCAGCCAGTTAGTGGGAGGAACAGCTATAAAGTAAGCGTGTGTGCACAGGCTGACACAAAAGAATCTGAAAAAGATCTAGAATCAGCACCATGGCCCAAAGAATAGCTTTTAGTTACGTAAGAAATAGCAAATAAAATAATAAAAAGTGATCTATGAAAACGGATTTATGTTGGGGTGATATACAGAAAAATGCTCTGTGTTGAAAAAAACAAGAAAAAAGTGTATGAAGTCGAAACTGCTTTTATGAAATTGAATTCTGTACAACTTTCCATCCAGCTTAGATGTGTGTGGGAACGAAGGTTGTAAGAAATCCCTTCCATTATTAAAAAGTGTAATTCATGTGCTTTTTTCATTCAGACATACCTTGTCTTTGCTGCAGTTGTGTGAGGAATTTGATAGTCTGGCAGCATACTCGTGAGTGATGGGTACATTTTGCCTAAATCCAAAATAAAGGCTTTTATTTAGTGGCAGCATTAGACCCTGCCCGGACAGCTGAAGGTTACAAAGCTCTTTTTTGGCCCCTAGCAGTGAAATAGGAGATCTTTAGAAGGATTGAAATTGTCACTATGGACCTAAGAGATGTCTCTTTTATTCAAGCCTGGGGGTCAACTTCAGTCATGCCGGGAGAATTTAAAAACTTTGCCTCTTCACAGAATGATTTTCACTGAAGTAACTCCTCAAACATAAAGGTCAGCAGGCCACATTCCAGTTACTTCAGTGAAAATCGACCGAAATAAAATAAAGCAGAGTCTAGTTTTTCTGATATTCTGTCAACTAGAGATTCCTATTAATGGCTTCTCCCACATGGATCATTGAAAACTGATAGTCTCACTGGTAACCCTGAAGTCCTGAAACATCTCGAAAGCTTTCCCAAATTATCAAAGAAAAATGCAATGACTTCAGTATCATTTCGATGTTAACCATATTTCATACAAGATAATGATTCGATGTTTGTATATACTGCAAAATGATCATAACAATTCCAGTAAACATCCTTCAATGCTCTTAAAATTGAGGATCCAAATGTCGCACAAAGGTATAGTCCCTTCAATTCAACAGATGTGACTAATGAGAAATATAATTTGTAAGCATATACAGATTAGAGAACAAGATTGTGTTTACTATTTTAAAACAAATTAAAAGAACATAGAAGTTCCTTTCAGCATTTACTATAGATTTTCTGAGCAGCTACAATACACAAGAAAGTATACTATGTTTTGTAAAAAAAAAAAAAAAAAAAAAAAAAAAAAATTTGTGTAAAAAAAAAAAAAACAAGGTCCTTCAGGCCTTCACAATCTGATGGGGCAAATAATATTTTTTTAATGCTTCCTTACTGCCTAGGCCAGCAGAGTTAAGTCTATCTGCGTTCTTTTTTAAAAAAGATATTGTTGGGGGGGCACCTGGGTGGCTCAGTCGGTTGGGCGGCCGACTTCGGCTCAGGTCACGATCTCGAGGTCCGTGAGTTCGAGCCCCGCATCGGGCTCTGTGCTGACAGCTCGGAGCCTGGAGCCTGTTTCAGCTTCTGTGTCTCCCTCTCTCTGACCCTCCCCCGTTCATGCTCTGTCTCTCCGTGTCAAAAATAAATACAACGTTAAAAAAAAAATAAAAAAGATATTGTTTGGGGGGCGCCTGGGAGGCTCAGTTGGTTAAACGTCCGACTTCGGCTGAGGTCATGATCTCACAGTTTGTGAGTTCGAGCCCCGCGTCAGGCTCTGTGCTGACAGCTCGGAGCCTGGAGCCTGCTTCTGATTCTGTGTCTCCCTCTCGCTCTGCCCCTCCACAGCTTGCACACGCTCGCTCTCTCTTTCTCTCTCTCTCAAAAATAAAAAAAAAAACATTAAAAAATTCTTAAATGTAACATTTGATATTTGTTAATTCCCTGAAAGGAGGGACAAGATATTTGAACACGGAGACATCTGTGGCAAAGAGTATCTGACTTACTTCCAGGGCTGATTTCCTGAATAGTCACCTACATAGGTACCCTCTCTCTCTCTCTCTCTCTCTCTCGCTCTCTCTCTCTCTCTCTGTGAACGAGTCAACTCTCTTGAAGCTGTAAACTGCATAAAGGAGGTCGAAATACATAGCTGGAGGAAGGTCAATCTTCAGCCACTGGCACCTTTTAGCACGTTACTAATAAGCACTCAAGGATCGCCTCTTAGTTAACTCAATATGCGTAGCATCTGACATATCCTACTTCCCTTAGCTCGGTTTCTTAGGAGTTGATTTTTCTCTACCTTAGATGAATAATAGCAACGTATAAAGGTTTGAGTAGGTATGGACAATTTTAGTACCTGAGCTACACCTACTCTTTAATTTTAGCTTTTCATTAAAATGGCCTCAGCTTGTTAACCGTTACTTTGATCCCCTATGAAATGTCCTTACTGGCCATCAGGAATATCCTGATAGTCTGGTTCATGGAAAGAAGGCCCCTGTTCTATTGCCAGCGGATGTGTTCTATAGTCTAGCGTGATTTTCTTTAGTTGTCTACTTAATATCAGGATGGATATCATGTCTAAGATATTTTTGCCACAATATCATGTTCTTCTGTAGGCTGCTTATTCTTTGCTGGCCTTCAGATGCATTCTATGTTCTCCTGTGATCTTTTTTAGGCTCCCTGGAGTCTGACCACTCTGAAATCTCCCGGGCTCCTTTACTGGATGGCTTCAAGTTGGGTTTGGCCAGTGAGTCATCAGCAGATCAAAGGTTGGGAGAAGAAAGACAACAAGGTCAGGGGGTTTCTTCTTCGCTTCATCCTGGCTCCAGGCTATGGTTACGGCAGTAGCTGCGTTTCTCCACACCTGCTGACGGTATTTCTTCACTGATTCCAGTTCTCACCAGCGTCTGTTTCTTCCCCTTCTGCCTTAGAAGGGACAATGGCTTTCCGCTGCGACTAGATTCTGGGTGCCTTGTCGTGCCTAATTGTCCCATCAACTCTATAGCAAGATCTCTTAATTGTGAACCATGTGACGGTAAACTATATTTCCTGCAGGGATCTTCGCTGATCCCCAGGAAGAAAATACCAGGCTTTTATAAGAATCTTGTTCCTAAAAAAAACAGAACAAAACTTTACCATGACTGCTTAGTATTCAAGAGCAAGTTATTGTGATAAATAAGGTTAACCGTGAATCTTCTAGGACACTTCTTCGGGAGTCAGAAACAGTCCTATCCTTGCTCTCTTGGAATTTTGTTACAGACCTGGGTCTAATCTTCCACCGTATCCAGTCTCCATAGTCCCGTAAATCCACACTGATGCCAGAGACAAGTGAATTAGACAGAGGTAATCACATCATTCCTCTGCTCAAAACTTTTCAAGGACTGCCCATCATTCCCAATACCAACAAGATCCTTCAAGATATGCCTGTGGCCTACATACCTAGCATTACGTCCAAACACGTTCATTGCCAAGCTTAGTGGGATTGCCTGGAGTTTTCTAAGCACTCGATTCACTCCTATGCTTCTACGGTTCTTGGTAGAGTCTTCCATTATAATATTTACTTTAGGTTCTCCAAACCGTTCGTTTGTCTGTCCTTCCACAGGAATTCAAGGCTCGTGGGGGACTCTACATCTTTTTGTCATTTCATGTCCATGCCAAACGACATCTGGCCTATCACCAAAATCTGATCGATCAGAGGTTTTCAGTCTTGATGGCACATTAGAATTACCTACGGAGCATCTTTTTAAAGAATCTTTGTGTCCACACCTTATCCCAACCAAGTGAATCAGAATCACGAGGGTGGGCCCCCACATCAGTTTTTAAATTCCCCAGGTGATCTGAATGTGTACCTCAAATGAAAACTGTCAATAGTTGATGAATGAAGGAATCATTGTGTTAAAGAAAATTTAGAACAAAGAAGGGCATACGCTAGAATGTTAATGGTGATTTGGTCCGGTTAATTGGTAACATGCTAGCTTTGCATTCTCTGTGTTTTTCCAAATTTTCCAGATTTCCTAGAATGAGTATCATTTTATTATTAGAAAAAATAAAAGTGCTGCTAAGTGACCTTTGCCTATTATGACCTTTACCTATTAGTAGTGTGAAAGCTAAATGTGTTATAAATCATGGTATTTGGGGATTAGAACAAAGGTTTCACTTTGAAACCCTAGGTACATCACCCAATGCGTGTCTCCGTGTTCAAGAGGTTAAAGGGAGAAGTTTCTGCAGTCAGTGACCCAGTACCGCTCCATTCACTGTATTTACAGTTTGGGTTCCGTTGATCCTTTACGAAAGAAACTTATTCCAGGGTGAGAAATAAGTCCCTCTCACTTCTGTCCCATTTCATTTCACCAACAGAAAATGGTAAACACAGGTCCTCTGCCTGGCGAGACTGTGAGATTTGGGCAAGAGCAAAACAAGACAGCCAAACACTGGAACAGCAATAAGTAAGTTTCATCCACGTTTAGACCACAAGCATCAATTTCTTCTAATCTGGGGAAGAGGGGAGACGTAGTAAGAGGTGCTGAGGGACGAAGGCTGCTGTGCCTTGATGGCTTGTCCTTACTCTGTGCTCCAGGGCCTGGGAACAGTTGCTGCCCAACGGCCAGAGAGGGGTACAGTGTGGTTCACAGAGCCCACTCTTCGGACACACAGAGTCCAAATGCAGGTCCAGAATGCAGGGCCACCAAGTGCTTTCTGAATCTGCCTGCATTAGTAGGCCTATAGAGTCTTAACTTCTTTCTGGATTGGGATCAGCTTAGAGGTTATGGTGGTAGGAGGCATGACCTATTTAGTGAAACCATGTCCCTGAGGGCCGTGCATGGATTGTATAGTTTGAAGACAAGCCTAGAAAAATCCTTTCATTTTCATATATAAAGAAATAGTGGCTCCAAGAAAGGGAGCCAACAACCTGAGGTGACCCAGCACCAGACCGGGCTGTTGAGAACGCTAACATTCCTCCGAGGCAGGAAGTGATCTCACCAGGGGTCACATGCCCCTTGGGATGCTATGGTATGTATCCAGGTGGGGTGTGAGCACACCCTGTGTCATTCAGGGAACTGTGTAAGGAGGGGAGACCTGCACTGAGGCTCCACCTGTTCCCTCCCTGGGGCAGGGAGTTACTTAACAAGAACCCCTTCTCAACTCTCAGTTTCACGATCCTTATGTATAGACCTGTCCACAGGATACCTCACATGTGTGAGGCTTTCCCCCTCCACAGATGGGGAGTATGTGTGCTCTGTCTGTTGAGGGACGAGAAAACAAAATGAATGACAAAGGTGAGAAATCCTAACCTCAAGTGTTTAAGGATTCTCACAAGCTGGACCAGATAACCTATTACAGAACCAAGGTCTATCGACTTAGACGGAATAAAACGATTTTTCTCTATCCTTAAGAAACAGGTATAGAAAGCCTAGGACCGTACCTAGAACAGATAAGACACGATAATGTAATGGTAGCTACCCAATAGGTTACAATTAATCAGTGGGCTTCTGAAGAGTGGCGGGAATGGAAGTGAACCAACCTAAACTGCATGTTGGTAATATGACTTGTAGGCATTCACAGCATCCAGAAAATGACTGGACGTCAGTAAAGAAACACTATGGTGCAAGGTTTTGTCAGAATGTGGATACACAATACTTAAAAGTTCCAAGGCAAAAGGTCAACTAGACTCTGTCGGGTATTAAAAATTCAAGGATGGACCTGGGAGCAGGTCAAAGACACTAGTTTTTTTTCTGGAGCTCTGAGTTGAGCAGTTTTGTTTCCTCCCACCCCAGAAACTTACAGGTAACCACAGTTGCTTTTTTTCATATTATCTCTTTAACGGATCGGAACTAGACAAATTAACATTTCCCCCCTCCTACTTGCTCCCCTTCTCAAAGGTTTTAAATGCTTTAAGAGTCAAAGGATATGTTGTCCCAAATAAAATTAGCAGTCACGAACTGAAATGATGAATTTTACCGTAAAACTGGCCAACTAAAAAGGATGCAATTTTTTTCTTGACATGTTTCACATTTTATTTACATTTTAAGACTAACTTTAATCTCAAAATCACATATCCACGCACCTATTTCCTTTTGGTTGATTTCACTTAAACTCATGGCGTGTCAAACAAAGACTGAACAAACGTTGACCATGTATGTTACACGTAACACAAAGGGACGGCTTTTAACTGAAATTCACTGACCTCCCCCACAACATTATTTTATTATAAATACAGGTATCAAAACAATCCTGAACTTATTTTTCATACTTTTCGCAGTCAGCACCCACACCGCTTCCAAAATTAACACAATTTGTGACAGTATTCATTGTACCTGCTACTTTAGACAACTTCCGCTGAAGGTCTTTCACTAAGCAAGATGGAAAAAACATGCCATTTCTGTATTTCCTTCCTGAGATTTTTTTACTTTTCAGAGATACACATGCTTGCACGCCAGGTGATTCTTCTTCCCATGCTTTCATCTTATAAACCTTAATTCTATTTTGAGTACGCCAGGTTGCTGAAATGGTAGTGCCTTAACAAGAAAAAAAAAATGGTGCTGCGTTTTTCCTCCTATAACCTGAAAACATAATGGTGCGTATATATTAAATATGTCCTTACAAATGTCCAGGTCATGTTTACCAGCTGGAATCCTTTCACTTCATGTGTGGCTATTTTGCATTGTGATATCTAGTTAAGACATGAACATGAGTAGAAGGTTGTTGATTTCAGACAAGTTTGGGATCCACTAAAATGAACTGCCGTATTTTGTCCTTCTGGTGGCTGTGGAAGCCTCCTCTTTTCTTTGGACATCAGGAGACGTCCTAGCTCTTGAAGTACAACTTTAACGCTATATGAACTTTGCCCTTTTGCTGACGCTGGTATGCCCTGTCCATCCAACATTCACTTGGGATTATTAATTCCATTCATGTTAATTTTGGTTACACATCTAACTGACGGAGGAGCTTCTGGGGAGTTAGGTCCACACTCTACTCTCAGGCTTTATATTCCGTTTTTACAATTTGTCTGTGGAAACCACCATCTTTTCCTGCAGCCTGATGCCAAGACTACAATTTTTTCAAAAATAATTTGAACCAAGAATCTGGATTACTGTAACTAACATCACAAGTGGCTGGATTCTGGGGCTCCTGGTTGGCTCAGTTGGTTAAGCGTCCGACTTCGGCTCAGGTCATGGTCATCGCAGCTGATGAGTTCGAGCCCCGCGTTGGGCTCTGTGCTGACAGCTCAGAGCCTGGAGCCTGCTTCAGATTCTGTGTCCCCCTGTCTCTCTGCCCCTCCCCCACTCGTGCTCTGTCTCTGTCTCTCTCTCTCTCAAAAATAAATAAACATTAAGAAAAATTTTTTAAAAACCACAAGAGGCTGGATTCCAAGGGTGGAAAGTGACTATAAAGTGCTTTTCTATATTCAGAATATTTTCATAACGATGGTTTTGAAGGAAACAATGCATATGTATGGAACTTCATCAAAGCACACAAAAGCTACAAAGGGCTAGCAAATCCTGAGAGGTCATCGCATAAGATACTTTTTTAACACAGATAAAAGAGCTGAGAGTCAGCCTGCTCTTTTGTTTGTTACATGTACAGCAACTTAGCTGATCATGTGTGATAGCAAGAGACAAACGGGGCAGGTAGAGAAATCACCATCATCGAGGCCTTTCTTACCAGGATTTCGACTAAAGTCAGGAAGAAAAAGTCTGGTTTTTGTTTCTACCTACATCTGTTCACATTCTCTTTTTTTTTTTTTTTTCAGTGTTTATTTGAGAGAGAAAGCGAGTGCAGGCAGGGGAGGGGCAGAGAGAGAGGGAGACACAGAATTGGAAGCAGGCTCCAGGCTCTGAGTTGTCAGCACACAGCCCGATGCAGGGCTTGAACCCACAAACCGTGAGATTACGACCTGAGCCAAAGTCGGACGCCTAACTGACTTAGCCACCCAGGCATCTCTGTTCACATTCTGAATTCAGGATTCAGTGATAGGAACTGGGAAGAATCAAAAGGTGAGTAAGAACCAGTCCCATATTCTAAGCTGTTCACGGTTTAGAAGGAAAGATACGGCACCATTACATCATCAATATATCCTGTGTGACTAGCTTAGTTACTAAATAAGGTTACGTTTCTTTTACGTGTCTAATAACTTCTACGGCAGTGCTAGGCTTTGAGTAGATGATAAAGAGTTTGTGATTCACTTATTTTCTGTTTATCTGATACTATAACTGGCCATATATGACTAGGTTTTCTCAGACAGGATGAATGGACTTTCAAGGTCTATCCTGTTCCTTCTAATATATGACAGTATTTATTCTTCTTGAGTAAAGCAATAGGAGTGAAATACTTAAGAGAAAGTTGCTTACTTTTACCAAGACTCAGACCAAGATATGGAAATGCCGTATCTAAATGCCCACCAATGGATAGATGGATAAAAAACAAGATGCAGTATACAGACACAATGGAATAAGATGGCCATGAACACATTATGCTAAATGAGCTAAGTGAGAGAATCACAAATACTGTATAGTATCACTTACACGTGAGATCTCAACAACTCACACTTGCACAAAACAGAGAGTAAAATGGTAGTCACCTGGGGATAGGGGGATGTGACTGATGGTGTTCAAGGGTGCAAATGTAAAATGAGCAGTAAATAAGTTACAGAGATCTAAGGCACACTATAATGAATATATACAACTCTACTGTACTCTATATAATGTGATCAGTATCACTACAATAGCAATCGCATTACAATATGTAAATGTACCGAAGTGACATATATACCTTCAAACTACACGGTTGTTTGAAAATACAATTTCACTTCTATTATAAAACTTATCTCAAGTTTTAGAATTTTCCAAGCATTGCTCCTTTCCAAATGTTTTTACATTTTCCTGTGTTAGGGTTAATATGGTATTCTATTCGAGGCAGCTTACTTGTGAACAGTCTATGTGATCTTAATTGAATTTTGAAACTAGTTTTAAAAAACCAAAGGGTTAGGTGATGAAATAAAACTCCCTGACACTTGGCTGTGCCCTTTTACAAGTTCATTAACATGGTGAGACAAAACAAACTATAAATAAGCAGAAAACAAAACAGTTAAAATGGGGTAAACACCAAGGACGTTATTTTTACCTAGATAAACCTGAACACATCAACTATGGAAACATTTTATTAACCCGGTTGATGAACTCAATATGAACTTGATATACTTGGCAATGTCCAGAAATAATTTTTTAAAAGAATCTAAGTAAGATTACATTTAAGGATACCTGAAGATTCACTAAACTGAAAGTAAATAAATTTTTAGAAAAAAGTTTAATTTTTTTTTTAATGTTTATTTATTTTTAAGAGAGAAAGAGAGAGCGAGCACAAGCAGGGGAGGGGCAGGAGGAGAGGGAGGCACGGAATCCGAAGCAGGTTCCGGGCTCCTAGCTAACAGCAAGCCCAACGTAGGGCTCGAACTCACAAGCCATGAGATCATGACCTGAGTTGAAGTCCGACACTTAATGGACTGAGCCAACCAGGTGCCCCTAGAACCAAGTTTTTAAGTCATCTCTAACCCAATGTGGGTTTTGAACTCACAACTCTGAGGTCAAGAGTCTCATACTCTACCAACTGAGCCAGAGAGATGCCCCTGAGAGTAAATAAATTTAAGATCTCCCAAGAACTACTCAATCTATAAGAACTTGAACTTTAGAAGGAGGATTTCACCACCAACAAATATTAGTGTTTGATTTGCGGGGGAGGGTTTGTAAATAGTTGAACACTACCATGATTTTAGATACTGGCATTTTCTTTGATCAGATTTATTACATGTAAATTATCTCATTTTTCTTCAGTACATAATTGTTAAACAAAGAGATCATCTGCTGTCAGTATATTTGCTTTTATTAATATTTAATCTATCTACTCAAATGTACATTTATCTCAATTTACTATTAATTTGGGTTATTTGGAAAAGACTAATTCACTCTCAGCACCATGTTTAAATTTGGAAAGTAGCAGATTCTCAGACACACTAAGTAGCATGCCTTACCTTTTCATTATAACAACAGACTATGAGGAAATACACCGGATTCCTGGCTACAACTTCTTTTTTTTTTCTTTATTAAAAAATGTTTTTAATGTTTATTCATTTTTGAAAGAGGGAGAGACAGAGCGTGAGCAGGGGAGGAGCAGAGACAGAGGGAGACACAGATCTGAAGCAGGTTCCAGGCTCTGAGCTGTCAGCACAGAGCCCGATGCGGGGCTTGAACTCATGAACCACAAGATCATGACCTGAGCCGAAGTTGGACACTTAACCCACTGAGTCACCCAGGTGCCCCTCTTTTTTTTTAAATTTTTTTAATGTTTATTTATTTTTGAGAGACAGAGTGTGAGTGGGGGAGGGACAGGGAGGGAGAGAGAGGAAGAGGGAGGGAGGGAGGGGGAGAGAGAGCGAGAGAGAGAGAGAGAATGAGAGAGAGAATCTGAAGCAGGCTTTGCGAGCACAGAGCTGGAAGCGGGGCTCGAACTCATGAACCATGAGATCAGGGACAGGACCCGAAGAGGGACGCTTAACCGACTGACCACCCAGGTGCCCCAGCCACCTCTCTTTCTTAACACTGCTTGTCTCATCTCAGTCTGTACACCATAATTAATGACCAGAGGGCAAAAAGACTCTCCATTTTATCCTTTATCACCATTACACCCTCTTTTCCTTGATTTACAGCAGGTATATTCTTACAGGGCTGTGAGAAACCAGCACAAGGCGCAGAGGCATGGTTTCATGCAGGAATCTATAAAGATATCTGAGTTGTACCACTACGTTATTCTTAAAACAGAGTAAATAGTATCTGACCTGAAAGAGAGTGCAGCAAACAAGCTCCTTTTGAAAAAAAGAAACGATGAAACTCTAACAGATTCATTCAAACAACCATTGTTCTTTTGGGAAAAGGACAAGTTTGAGGTTAATGTGACATTATCTGTGAAATACTGAAAAATCTGTTGGCCTTGAAAGGGATGTCAACATTCTGCCAGCTTTGGGTTACCTTAGTAACTAATAGACTGAGGCCTTGCGAGTATTTAGTGACCAAGTAAAGTGGAAAGCCATTTAGATGTCCTAAGCGGAACCGAAATGTTTTTTCATTGCATTAAACTGGTTTGTGTTCTTTCCTTTCCTCTTCTCTGAGCTTTCAGAACAGGAAAATTAAGAATGGCTTGAAAATCATTTAGCTAAAGAATAAGAACAAAATTGGTATTAGGAAATCCAAGGCAAATGCTTGTGCTTCCAACACAAATGGTAGTTTGTATAAAACTTTCATTACCATTAAAATAGAGAGTAAGTAACACAGAAGAGGTACCATGAAATCCTTGGTTATACTACGAATTTAGATAAATACTCTCATTTAAACAAGAAGAGTTTTCAGTGATATTCCGGCATAATTGGATACTGTGAATATCATTTTAGTGATTATCTTTGTAGAAACCATGAGGCTGAATAGAATATTTAGAATGGTGAGCGACTAGGGATTTATCCAGGTCAATCCCTCCTTGTGCCAGGCAATATTGAGGCCAGTGAGGCAGCGAACACAAATAAGAAAATTCTCTGCTTGGTGAATGCCACTTGTCCCTCTGCCATGCTGCCTCTCCAACCCCATCAGAAAGTGTATCACATCTGATCACTGAGTTATGCCAATCAATGGAGCGACTTTTTTTTTTTTTTTTGGTCTTATTATTACAGAACAGTTGCTCTCCTAGCACGGTCCCAGCAAAACAAAGGAGAAACTGGATTTTTATTTATTTATTTATTTATTTATTTATTTATTTTTTAATATATGAAATTTACTGTCAAATTGGTTTCCATACAACACCCAGTGCTCATCCCAAAAAGACAGCATGCAGTGCCTGGCTGCCTACCTCAGTAGGTTACGCATCGGACTCTCAGTTTCAGCTCAGGTCATGATCTCACGGTTTGTGGGTTCGAGTCCCGTGCAGGGCTCTGTGCTGACAGCTCGGAGCCTGCTTGGGACTCTCTGTCTCCCATTCTCTCTTGCCCTCTCTTTACTCGTGGGCTGTCTCTCTCTCAAAATAAACAAACTTTTAAAAAATTTAAAAAAAAGACCCGCTTAAGTGAAATATAATGCATATACTACAAAATTCATCTAAGTGTGTCATTCAACAGCTTTTACTCTATTTACAGAGTCGAGCGACCATCATTACAACCTCATTTTAGAGTATTTCCATTTTTTTCTCAAAAGAATCTCTATGCTATGGACAGTCATGCCTGTTACCCGTCTTCCACCCCAAGTAAACACTAATGTATTTTCCGTTTATATACATTTGCCTTTCTGACTTTTCCATGTAAATAGAATCATACAATATGTGGTCTTTTTGTGGCTAAATAGTAGTTCATTGTATGGATAGATGACAATACACTCATCAGTTGATGGCCATTTGGATTGTTTCCACTCGTTGCTATTATGAATAATGCTGCTATGAACGTGCATACGCCAGCATGTGTGTGGACAGCTTTTCATTTCTCTTGTGGAGATGCCTAGGAGAGGGATTGCTGAGGGGCCGCCAGACCGTTTACTCGAGTGGCTGTGCCATTTTACATTTCCACCGGCAATGTAGGAGTGTTCAGATTTCTTCGCGTCCTCCTTTTATTATAGTGATCCCAGCGGAAATCAGGTGAAACTCATTGTCTTTTTGATCAGCATCTTCCTGACGATTAATAACGGTGAGCAGCACTTCGTGTACTCACTGGTCATTTGTCTATCTCCTTTGGAGTAACGTATTAGGATACTTGTCTTTTTATTATTGGAGTTTTTTTTAGAGTTCTTAAAAAAATGAAAAAATGAAAGAATATTTAAAGTTTAAAAAAAAAAATTTTTATTTGAGAGAGAGATAGACAGCAAGTAGGGGAGGGGCAGAGAGAGCGGGAGACCGAATCCCAAGCAGGCTCTGCACTGCCATCACAGAGCCTGACGTGGGGCCCGAACCCACGAACTGCAAGATCGTGACCTGAGCCGAAGTCAAGAGCCAGACGCTTAACTGACTGAGCCACCCAGGTGCCCTGAGTTCTTTAAATATTCTGTGCACAAGCCCGTTCTTGGACATACGATTTGCAAGTATTTTGTCCCCAGTTTGTAGGTTGTCTTTTCACTCTCCTAAAGATGTCTTTTGAGGTGCAAAAAATGTATGCAGGGCATTACAGACCTTTAATCTAATAGACCGACCTTGGGAATCAATTTCCAAGAAAAGTCTGTGTATTGGTTATATATTGCTGCTTAGCAAATGACCTCAAACTTAGAGGCTTAAAGCGACACAAATTTATTATCTCCTAGCTTCCACAGGTCAGATATTAGGCACCTTTTAGCTAAGAGGTCCTCTGCTGAGGATCTCAAAAGGCTGAGACCAAGACCTTGGCCAGCTATGTCCCTATATGGAAGCCTGACTAGGAAAAGTCTCCCTTTCTACCTTCCTCAAGTTGTGGGAAAAATTCATTTCCATAAGGATACATGACTGAGATCTGTTTTCTTGCTTTCTGTCAGCCAAGGAGTATTCTCAGCTCCTACAGGTCACTCTCAGGTTCTTATCATGTGACCTCCTCCATAGGCCATTTCACAACATGACTATTTGCTCCATCAAAGGCAGAAGAACCACCACTCTCCCACTTTAAATCTCTGTGACTTCAGGAAGGGCCAAATCTCCCTTTTAAGGACTCACCTGATTAGGCCAGGCCCACCAGGACAATCTCCCTTTTGATAAACTCAAAGTGAACCATGGGAGTTCAGTCTCCTAACCATGGGAGTTATGTCCTATTATATTCACCGAGTCCACCCGTCCACCCACTTGCAAGGATTATAAAGCTGTGTACACCAATGGCTGGGAGTCTTGGGAGTCCATTTTAGGATTCTGTCTACCACAACCCGAAAAGGTAACTTTTTATTTTTATATGGAGAGACTTATAGGAGAAACATTTTAGTTATTTCACTTGTGATTTTTACTTCTATTTAGAGATTTAAAAAATAACATTAAAATGTTATGTTATAAAAACATAACCTAAACTGTTTAATTGGCCTGAGTTTTTGCTTTTGAAGAAAGGCTAAGAGCGAACAAGTGAATGAGACTTTTCACCAAGACCATGTTTCAAATAATTTTATCATATGAAAACTACCAGGGCTAAGTGTATTGAAACAGTAGTGTTCTCTGTGTTCTCCAATAGGATTCTGTTGGCTTCCGGGCTCACATTTAGGTCTTTCATCATGGCCATTTTGAGTTTATTTTTGTGAATGGTCCAAGAAAGTGGTCTAGTTGCATTCTTCGCCTGTTGCTCTCCAGTTACCCCAGCACCGTTTGCGGAAGAGACTGTCTTTTCCATTGGATACCGTTTCCTGCTCTGTCAAATATTAGTTGGCCATACATTTGTGGGTCCGTTTCTGGGTTTTCTATTCTATTTCATTGATCTATGCACCTGCTTTTGTGCCATTACTAGATCGTCTTGATGATCATAACTTTGTAACACAGCTTCAAGTCTGGAATCGTGACGCCTCCAGCTTTGGTTTTCTTTCTCAACATGACTTTGGCAATTCAGGGTCTTGTCTGGTCCCATACAAATTTTTTTTTTAACATTTATTTATTTTTGAGACAGAGAGAGACAGAGCATGAACCGGGGAGGGGCAGAGAGAGAGGGAGACACAGAATCGGAAGCAGGCTCCAGGCTCTGAGCCGTCAGCCCAGAGCCCGACACGGGGCTCGAACTCACGGACCGCGAGATCGTGACCTGAGCCGAAGTCGGACGCTCAACCGACTGAGCCACCCAGGCGCCCCTGGTCCCATACAAATTTGACCTCAGCTCCAGCAACTTCTTACTTAGCATGTCGCCGGAGGCAAGGGCAACAAAAGCAAAAATCAACTATCGGGACCTCGTCAAGCTAAAAAGCTTCTGCACAGCAAAGGAAACAATAAAACCAAAAGGCAACTGACAGAATGGGAGAAAATATTGCGAATGACATTTTAGATAAAGAGTTAGAATCCAAAATCTAGAAAGATCTTATCAAACTAAATACCTCCCCCGCCAAAACCCCCAAAGAATCCAGTGAAGAAACGGGCAGAAGGCACGTATAGACATAGACACTTTTCACGCGGCTAACAGACGCACGAAAAGATGCTCGGCATCACTCATCATCAGGGAAATACAAACCAAAGTCACCATGAGCTACCACCTCACACCTGTCAGAATGGCTAAAATGAACAAATCAGGAAATGACAGATGTTGGCGAGGCTGCAGAAAAAGGGGAACCCTTTTGAACTGTCGGTGCAAATGCAAACTGGTGCAGCCACTCTGGAAAACAGTGTGGAGGTTCCTCAAAAAATTAATAATAGATCTACCCTCTGACCCAGCAATATAGCACTGCTAGGAATTTACCCAAGGGATACAGGAGGGCTGAGGCATAGAGGCACTTGGACCCCAATGTTTAGAGAAGCACTCTCAACAAGAGCCAAATTATGGAAAGAGCCCAGATGTCCATCGACTGATGAATGGATAAAGAAGATGTGGTGTGTGCGTGAGTGTGTATGTGTGCGTGTGTGTGTACACATTTACATACACACACAATGGAATATTACTCGGTGATGAAAAAGAATGAAATCTTGACATTTGCAGCAACGTGGATGGAGCTGGAATGTATTATGCAAAGCGAAATCATCAGTCAGAGAAAGAAAGATACAGGATTTCCCTCTTACGTGGAATTTGAGAAACAGAACAGATAGCATACGGGAAGGGAAGGAAAAAACAGATACAAACAGAGAGGGGGGCAAACCATAAGAGACTCCGAAATACAGAGAACAAACGGAGGGGTTCTGGAGGGGATCTGGGTAGGGGGGATGGGCATTAAGGAGGGCACTTGTGGGGAGGAGCACTGGGTGTCCTATGTAAGACATGAATCGCTCGGTTCTACTCCTGAAGCCAAGACTACACTGTATGTTAACTGACTTGAATTTAAATAAATTTAAAAAGGAAACAGTAGTGTTCTCATGAAGCACTGTTATCTGAAAATTCATTTGAAAAGTAAAATACTTTCAACTTTTCAAATATTTATGTTAAAATCAACCTTCTCTCGCCCCCTCAGCCCCTTTCTCATGCCCACTAAGCAAGCAAGGAACAGCCAAGTTTACTTTTATGGTCTTGAAATAAATAGTTATGAGAAAAATATTAGTGGAAAAATAATTGTGGATAATGACTGTGTCTATTATGGCTGCTTCTCATTGCTCTGTGGCTTTAAACAACTATAGAAGATTCTGGTAAGGGAATCATCACAGCAAATTAAAAATCCAGTTGCTATTTCCGGCTGAAAGCAATTTGATTGCTAACAGTTATCACGTAAGTGAAATTTGCTATGAGAGCATAACTTAAGTATTTTCTTCGAAAAGAAAACAAATAAATCCGGGAGGTGACAGATGAGCTACTCAACCAGATAGGGTAGGATCCTCTCTCAATTATTTACATGTATCGAATCAGCACGAGGTGCACTTTAAAGACCTTCCAATTTGGGGCTCTAGGGTGGCTCAGTTGGTGAAGTGTCTGACTCTTGACTTTGGCTCAGGTTATGATCTCGAAGTTCGCAGGATCGAGCCCCACGGCGGGCTCGGTACTGACAGTGCAGAGCCCGCTGGGGATTCTCTCACTCCCTCTCTCTCTGCTCCTCCCCTGCTCACCCTCTCAAAATAAATAAACGTTTTCAAAAAATTAAAAAAGACCTTCCAATTTTGTTTGTCAATTATATTTGAGTACCCCCAAATTTAATAAACCCAAATTTAATAAAAAGCGGTTTGGGCTGCAGTATGGGTAAAGGAGGATGAGTCGCGGCTTGAGTCAAGGAAGAATTCAACCAGGACTGGTGACCTGGTGGGGTCGTCGTGCAATGGAAGTATCCTGGGAAAGAAATTCGTGTGTGCCCACGGCTGTGGCACAGACATATCTGAACGCTTCTAATGAGCATGCGGCATGACCAAGGAAGAGTCTGCCTGTAGGAGTTGCTAGCAATTTCTTGGAAGAGAATTTATCTGAAGACACTTGTCTCAGGTGGTATTTTTCCAGATTCGAGACCCGGGGCAAGGATTCCAATTCAAGTAGTTTCATTCGGAGGTGTAGATGACATTGGGAGAAGCATGGAGTCACGGGGCAGGGCAGGGCAGGTACTGAATACATTAAGCCGACTATCACAGCGAGCACGTGGAGAAGAATTCCTCTGGCAAACAGTACACAACACAAGCCCAGAGTTGCTGGAGAAGGGCGAGATCTGGGAAGTGTAGACACCTGTCTTGAGAATCAGTGGTTGAGGGCTGTTCCCAGGAGGTATTCATTCCTCAGCACTTCCTCGCCCTGGGAAGAGCATTAGGCATAGGGATACGGATTGCGTAGTTGGAAGCCTATGGCAACATACATAAAGTTCCAGGGACAGTGAGAGACAGGACACTGACGGTACCTGTTTCTGGCTTACTCTAGTCTTATGTCCTCAAAGGGGAGAGAAACATCCTGCCTTTTGCTTGAATCCATTCCTCCAGTCACTTGGACACTTATGTAAATGCTGAAATGCAAGAGCACTGCAAGTTAAAAGCTGACACAGCTATTTTCATTAAACTTAAAACATACGGACTGGGCGTAATTGTGTTGCAGAACCCGACTCAACAGAGAAGGATCCCGGCTCTCTTCTCCACCCAGAATATCGTGTTCCTGGCAAAGTTCTGTGATAACCTGGGAGTGAACGTGCTCTTGAGAAGATTACTCTCCTGGGTTTTCCTAAGCGTCCTGGAAAAGTGGGTCAGGGCTAGAAAATCCATTATTATGACTGTTAAGGCAACCACATTTCCACAGGGTAGTGAGGTCTGCAAAGAGGTCGCAGGCAATGGAATTCACAGCAGCCTCGCTGCTTACCCAGTTCTCTCCCGTGTTTATTGTGCTCTATTTACCATCTTTTCTCTCCTGTGGATTGGATCAGAAATAATTTGACAAGAAGCAACTCTCGGGTTGCATTATGAGATCTGTGATCAGAGACGATCAAATAGTCAAGAAACCTCCTGTCTGCCCACTTATGGGTTCATCCAGCAATCCTTTCGAGAACACAAAGTCCCAGGTTTCATCATTCCATGTTGTTTCTTTGGAGTTTTTGGCATCATGGGTCTCAACTGGAGAGAGCCAGGCAGACCTCAGCTTGCTGTCCATTTATCTTCAAGAATACATCGGGTTGCGCTCCACGCTATGTATGTCGTCCCCGTGTGTTCTCGCTCCCGCCTCGGAAAAGTTTTTTTCAATCTGGTGCTTTGTCCTCTATTCCCACATTTTCTATCATTAGAGGCTTTCAATCAGATTACAGCCCTTCTACCACAATGTCCCTCCCAGCAGACTCTGCCACTCAAGGCCCTTGATGATGCGTTATGTCCTTGGCATTTACTGTCTAGCTTCCATAGATTCCGAGAGTCATCTCATCCTTTCCAGCAGGGCCACCGTGGCCAACAACCCAGGCACTAGCATTGGGAAAATCAATACCTGTTACTCTCAGCTGAGTAACGTGAACCCAAACTTCAAGGAGATCAGACTTAACTGCTCTCTTTGACACAAGTCTATTGAGTATACTGTGAAGCATTTTACAGTTTCTGAGTTGGACATACTATGAACTTAAGAAAAAAGTAATGCAAAATCTCTCAAGAACTAATCTTAGGGAGATCTATGTTAAAAAATGAACCGTGTTAAGAGATAAGGCAAAAAAAAAAAACCCTGAATAAATATTTTTACCACTATGAGTAGGAAACAGATCGATAAGGAGCCACATCCATGAGTTTTTAGATCTGAGACATCGCTGGTCAATTGCTATTCAAAGTCAGATCATTTGTTGACGATACCCTTCAGCCCACAAGAAAGATTACATTGACAATGACTGCTTTTGGGACACAGAGTAAAATTAACTTCTAGGTTATCCCCGTCAAGGACCATTAAGTCCTGAACTATGAGGGACACTGTGAACAAGTCATATTTTAACCTCCCATGAGCACACGGCCGGCAGGTTTCGCCCCCTCTCCTCCCTTCAACAAATCTGACCTTCACTGAAATTTATGTGAAAATGAAAAGGGAAAGGAAAGCTGTGGCCCGGCCAAATTCTGACGATGTTACTCATTTTAATTACTGGTATTTGGAAATTAAATGGCCTAGGGCTTGTTCGGCAATTTGTTTCTGGAAAAAAAATGATTTAAGCAAGCCACAGAGTCCCAGTATCTTTTTACAGCAGGTGTGGAACAAGGCATTCATTTTTCTTTTCACAGAGCGTCCTTGTAAGCATAATAACAATTAGGAAGCAAGGCCTTCACATGGAGACCTCAGGCTCGTTCTGACATTCTTGCTTCGGCTACTTCATTGCCTATAGTTTCCTCAGCCAGTTTTGCCAATACTCGCACTTCAAAATTCCCTTTAAATAACATTTCACTCTGAAGACTTTTTTTTTTTTTGTAGAAGATTTTAAAGGATAATATGAAGAGTACTTTAAAGTTAATTCAACTGCTTTTTTTGTCTTCTGGTTCTATTGTTTAGCTTTGCCTGTAGTTACACTTCCATTAATACACTAAAGTGACGCGGTTTAAAAGAAAAGAAGGAGGGGCTATAAATGAAGTTGGATTTGAATATGGGTTTCCAGCCACTGAAGCTGGCCATCAGCTCAGATTTTCATGAACTGGACTATACTTTAGTACAGTATAGTACACTTAAAAATAACTTGGACAGTTCTGTGGGAAATCTCTCCAAACACCAAATGGTTTTAGGTCCTTTTTTACCCTTCAGTTTTTCTCATTCTCTCTAAAAAGGGGCTCAATCAAACTTAAAATACTGGGCTTTGCTATCCTGTTAGCTTTAAGATCTACTAATAAACAACTGTGTATTTCTGCAATAACACATGAACATGAATGAAAACAGAATCTGACCTTTTACTCCCAGCATATATTTGCTCGTAGAAATTCCCCAGGTAACACGGAAATAGTTTACTTTTGTGCAGGCAGTGTATAGGGCACAGTGAGACTACTAGATATTATACTATGGCTCATGTTATGCAATCTAAATAAAATTATGAGAAGCGTGGTTGGAGCTGATGAGAATGAGCCCAGAAAAGGTATTAAAACAAAATGGCATACAATGAGATGGTAAGGAGACTAGCTTTATTGACTGGCGTGGAAAAGCAACCCAATGTAAAACTCTAACAGGGGGCTCCTATGTTCTGGCATTGACTTCTCTGACCACAAACTGAAATATGGTCCCAGGTCTTGGATCCTAGACTTGTATCTCTGCAGCTAGAAAAGCACAAACAAGAATTCAAATCAAAACCATAATAATATTACCTTGTGTCGGGTTTAGGATTACCTTTTCCCAGTTATTATCTCTGTGTGTTTTCTTTTTTATGATGCTTAACACATTTAAAAGAAAGTGATATACTGGAGAATCTGACATGTGAAATGATTTGATTTGAAATGGTTAATCAACAGTGGACTTGTGACTTTGACCTGAAAGGTGTAAGAGAATCTTAAAGTTTATAACAGTATTTAAATGGGTAAGTGGTCCTGATTTACTGTATTAATGGTTCTGCTCTATTAGCTTCATAGGGGTGGCGTAAGTGAAGAAGATTGTGTTATACTAGGAGCCTTGTGAAGAATTTTAAGAATTGTATTAATTTGGTAGATGTACGTTGGAATTCTTAAGGCAAGTTAAGTAAATCTGAGGTTAATTGTTTAGGGGAATTTAATCTGTTAAATGTGAGCTAATGAACACCAATGAATAAATGACTATTTATAACTTTAGATCTGGATGCAGTATGAGATTTGTAATGGAACTTAAATGCTTGAGAAAACCTGGGTTTTATTTTTTTTTAACTTCACCAAAGTATTCATTTAAAAAATAAGTAGCAGCAAACATTTTCTGCCGGGAACAAAAAAAGAACACCCTTAGCAGTTTAAACAACTCACAAAAGGTTGTTTTTTTGATGAGCATTGATTTGTATTTTCATAATTATATTGTGAATTTTGTAAAGACACGGGCTGCAATTTAAAGGTTTTTTTCTGCAATCTCTCCTTTTACTCTCACTACCTACCACCTATGAGGATCAAAGAGCTGTTCAGTGTAGGCATTTGTTGGGACTGAAATTAGTCAAATCATCAAATGACAATCATCAGTTTTTGTAGCGTATGACAGAGAAAATCAGCTCAGGTGAAGAGCTGTGTTTACTGAAAAGCAGATGTGAGGTCTAATTAAGATCACTGAAGTTTTCTATGTAGGGGTCTCCTATGAAGGACATACCCAGGAGAGCTAAAAACCCTGAGGGTGAATCTTTCTCCTGACCATTGTGAGATTATGAGGAAGAAACAGCTGAAATTAAGAGGGAAGAGGGGCTAGAGGAAGAACAGAGAGACAAATATTGCCTTTGATGGGAAGTTGGACTAAATATTCTCTCAAGTCCTTTCTAACTCAGATCTTAATGCCGAGGAAGAAGATGGAACCACAGCACTCTAAAGTGGATGGTCAGAGGACTGAGGGACCGAAAGGTTAAGCAACTGGCAAAGGTCACCAGTTAGGAAAGCATAGCACTGGGACTCAAACCAAGGAGCCTACCCTTTGCCATCTCAATGTGTTATTGATAAAGAATGTATTGAATAATTACTACAGAACAAATGGCAGGTGGCAGGAAGCTCTCTGAAGAGATGTAAAAGCCAGCGAAAGGGTAGAGAGGACAGTGGTGGCAGGGGATTGTGGGAAGAACATGTTTAGATGTGTTGGTTTTGGAAGACCTCTCTGAGGAGAGGAGTCGAGATTGGAAAGAAGAAAAGGAGAAGGCCATTATGAACACCAGGAGGAATGCGTCCTGGTAGGTGCATCTTCCAGGGCAGGGTCCCTCAAGTGGGAGCAGCCCGGGTTTCTGGAATTACAAGGCAGCCAGGGCAGAAAAGGGAAAGCTAAGAGCTAAAGAGGAGGACATCATCTCCGACTGGCTAGGGACAAAGTCACACAGAACCTATGGGACAGGATACAGATCTTAAGTCAAAACAGTGACGGCATTTTTTTTTTTTAAATAATACTGATAGCTGTTAGTTTGTGACTGGGTGTTTTAAGGAAAGGGCAGGACATTTATTAGCCAGTCTATAAATATCTGGAGAAGGAAACTGCCTGCAGTCAATGCCAGGTGAGGACAGGGTGATGCGTATCAGGAGCCGAGGCAGGAGAGCAAGGGTTCTTGGGGGAATGTGAACACATTTTGTTTACCGAGAAAATTAAAGTCAGTGATAGAAAACTGTCAATTTATAGATAAAATTAATGACTGCTTGGTGGAATAAACTGCATTTTATCATGACTCACTGAAAGTATCAAAGCGATTAAGAAGAACTACGCAAAGGTTGGCTTCAACAGAAGCTACTCATCCATAAATAACCAAGCTCTATTAAAAGTGCTTTCTTGACCATTGTTAATTAAAATTATCTTCGAAAATTTCCTTTTTCTGTCATGTTTCGTTACCCTTTCTCTTTGTTTCTAGGCTCCACTCCCTGACAAAAGTGTAGGTTTCTTTCTGTCCCACCTTAACATGTAGAATTTTCCCTCCAGTGGTTCTCAAGAGTGGGATATTTGTTTAAATATAATTTATCAAATTAGCTAACATACATTGTATATAGTGTGCTCTTGGCTTCGGGAGTAGAGTCCCATGATTCATCACTGACACGTACAACATCCAGTGCTCATCCCAACAAGTGCCCTCCTCAATGCCCATCACGCATTTTCCCCTCCCTTCCGCCTCCCTCCCCGCCAATCAACCCTCAGTTTGTTCTCTGTACTTAAGTCATTTATCATTTGCCTCCCTCTCTGTTTGAAACTATTTTGCCCCCCTCCCTTCCCCTGGTCTTCTGTTAAGTTTCTCAAATGCCACCTATGAGTGAAAACATATGATATCGGTCTTTCTCTGACTGACTTTCTCTGACTCACTTAGCATATTATTTCTATTGCTAAAGGCTATCTGTCAGCATGACTGTGGGTAGGCCATTACAGGACAAGAAGCCAATGCGTAAAGGTCCTGCCCTCTGAGGGACAGTCCCCTTCAATGAATTGTTCTTCCCCAAATGACAATACTACCTTAGTTAAAAGCACTGGGTGCACTGGAGATTCTTTTTCATTTATTAATATGGATTTTCCCACCTAATGAATTCCTAGACGTGAAGATTTCCTGCCAAAACCTTAATTATTTTAGTAATTTTCCCACAGTCCATTTTAAGGAGCCTCACATCAGTAGCTTTTTCTAGTCTTCTTTCTTGTCAGAAAATGGACTGGTTTTTCTAGAGCAGATTATAGGGATAATATTATTGGGACTATCTGACCTGACGGAACAGCCATTTTATGCATGCATATATAATACACCTCCATAGAGAAAGGGAAATCCATTCTACATAAAAAGGTCATGTAAATATTCACAATGTGATTCCATTAGAGGCAATATGTTTTCATCGGCAATGAAGAATTCAGGCACATTCAGTCACATATGTGTGGCCATTTGTTTTCTAATGGCTGGAGTTCTGTGCTTTCTGCCTGGTTGATCAGTAGTTGGAACAGATTGGCAGGTAAGAAATGGGTGATTAGACAAATTCTATGTAGGAGTTGATCTTCAACATCCTCCAGCATCTAACCATTAACATAATTAGCCAACATGGCTCCCCCAGGTTTTACAACTTCGAAGGGCCATAATGGGTACCATTTTCACTTATTAACATGCAGAAGAATAACTCAGGAGCATTTTTACTTGACCTTGATTCTTTTTTTCGTTCACAAGTTGCCAATGGCAGACAAGGTAATTTATAGAGAGACATTTCATGCCAAGGAAAGTAGCAAGGCTGAAATGCAGCTATATTCCCCACTGGTATAGAATATTTGTTTGAGGTTTTAGATTTTAGAAAGCACTTTCCCCCACATTGCCTTCACTGCTTCCCACTATAGCCCTGTAAGCTAGGCAGGGCAAACATCATTGCTACTAAATATTGTTTTGAAGAGATGATATCAAACTCATGTACTAGCAGGTTAAGCAATTTTCAAGAGGTCACTTGGCCAATAGGGGTGAGCTCAAAATAAAGTTTTTGGATTTCCAATTTATTCCTCTCTACTTTTTAATTCCATCATTGAAAGAAAGGAAACTAGGAAAGAAAGCCGGGTACTCTGTATCTGGATATAATGTGGATGAGATTTTATGTACCCAAGCTTGTCGATTACTGGTAATTTCCCCCAAGTGAGTGAAAAGGATTTAAGTAAACCTTCTCACTTTTGTGGACCTTTTAATGCCTTGGTCTCTGTCTTAAATAAAAATAAAAGTCCATTTGGACGTATTTCAGGAAAAACAAAGGACCCTTTAAAGTTCTGTGATCTGGAGAGATTTAAAAATTAAAAGCCATACAAAGAATTAATGATTTCAGATGGGGCGATAAATTAAACTAAAACGCCACTAACAGTCTACACAAGGTTTCTCTGGATGAAAAAGTAAGGTCTGCAGGAAAGATGGCCTTATATTCAGCCCGGCTCAGTCAATTCATTAAATACCACAGAAACAACAAAGTTATGTTATTTTTTCCCAATTGATGGTGAGTGTCTTTTCCCCCCTTGTTCCTAGTTTTCAGCTGGATTTGGCCACCTGGTAATCCTAGCAGATGCACCAGATACAAATACATAGTTTGACTAAAACTATTAGTTACCGACACTCCATTTCAGAATACCGTGCTTGATTCCTTTAGTTAAGGAAATTATATAAATGCGTCCCTTGAAAATGACTATTAGCTTCTAAGTGTGGGATTCAATATACAAAAAGAAAATAAAATTTAAGTTTTAAAGAAATATGTAAAAAGAGTATACCACCATATTTGAGGAATGAAGACACAGCAGAAAAGCAAGGACAGGTATAATTCTAAGAATGAGCAACTTACAATGATGTTTAATTTTTCTGAACATTAAAACATGGGTTTTATTAGCAATAAAATCTCAGAAGAGGGCATTACCCAGGGAAATTATTGACCATGTGAAGTTAATGGACCTGTCCCTTGCCTTGGGCTATGAAACCTTTTAGCTATTCTTCCATCAATCTTGGAAAATGCCTCTATCAGGATCATTAATGCACAAGAAAGTTGAGAAAAGGGTGATGTGGGAATACAAAAGATACAAAAAGGATACAAACTTTCCATCTAAGGAATCGTCGGTAGGAATTTTTAAAGAAATGTGCTACCGAGCTAGTATGGGGATATTCTCCGTACCCCCCGTCTCTATACACACACCAACACACCTAAATATATGTATATGTGTGTGTGTGTATATATATATACATATATGTATGTGTGTGTGTGTGTGTGTGTATACACACACACACATACATATACACACACACACACATATATGTAACTTTCTTCTTTTATACCTTTGATATACATATAGAGAACTTATGTATTTATTTATCAAGCTAGTATGGGGATATTCCCTTTATATATATATATATACACACACACGTTGTTTATAAATATACACAAATATACATACATATACATATACACACATATATATGTATATACCTTTCTTCTCTTATACCTTTGAGACCTATACCAATTCAGAAAAAGATTTATCCAAAGAAAAATAACTTCTTAGTATCACTTTACCAAAACCCAAATGTAATTACTTAGAGTAAGTTAGTCCTATAAATGTTTTGACACTTGGTCAGGCAGGAAAAAGGGAGGGAGGGAGGGGTGCAAGGCAGAGGAGAAGGACTTGGTTGAGAAATGAGCTCTCCATAAAGCAAAAAGCAGCAAGTTGGGGTGCACGTGCTAGCCAGCGCCGTATTAGAGTTGTTTCCCTGTCCGTATGTCATTTAGACAGTGTGATGTGATGTTAGGAACTAAAGGGGTTAATCTTACTTTGCCTCCTACGTTTTTCCAGGTCTAAATGATCTATGTTTGCGTTTCATAAATGATGAAGTATTTCACTTTCATAGACCATTTTGAAAGCATAAAAATGCAGGCCGAACCAGCATTTTCCAATTATTTATTCAGGTCAGCCTGAAATCTCCAAATGGCATTCAGAATACCCCCTAAAGTAATTTGTTATTTCCCATGTTTTACATTTACTATTTTATGTTGAATGGAAAAAAATTAACCTAATAAGAATTACCGTTATTGTATTACAAAACGAAAATGCAAAATGACTGATGGCTAAAGTTCAATTACAGTCTTTGAACAAATCCTTTTTATTCTCATTGAGAAAAGGCTAAAAAAGGAAAGGCTCATTTAAAGCAAAATAGCAGTTAAACAAGCCAGCATTTATTATCATTTACAATGGGCTTCTGACTGTGCCAAGAAAGACCAAAGGCATATAAAACATGGATTAATGTCCAAAAAATAATGATGACAGTATGCTAATATTGGGAATTTGGTAATATGCTATAGAGAGTGAAAGGAGAGGGAGGTCAATGAAGACAGAGGAGCTAGGGCTTGCGGTGCGCCGGAAGACGGGTGGAACCCGAATCTCTAAAGGAAAGAGAAAGGACATGCCAATAAGGGGCCAGGATGAACACAAGTAGAAGCATTCTACGTGTGTGGAGATCATGTGGACACAGGAATGAGCAGTACTAACCACATGTGTAGAAAAGTAAGGAGGAATAATGTTAGAAAGGTTAACTGAGGCCAGACGACTCAGCTGAATCACACCCAGACAAATACAGGTTGGTTGTGATTATTTTCAGGTTATTGCTTACTCTGAGCCTCAGTTTCCCCATATGTAAAATGACATGTTTGCTAAGAATGAAACACAGACACGTGAGCTTGTGAGTCCAATTATGATGGCTGTGGAAAACCGGTGTTAGAGTAGAAGCACTGAGACTCTATGGGATAAGACATGTGTTGAGCAAGAAAGTAGCGGAATTACAGTAGCCCCTAAGAAAAATTACTCCTATTAACCACAGTCAAGGCAAACTGGCTGGCTCAAGACCAGACTCACGAAAGCTAGCCGTGCAACTACTGTACAAGTCTCAGGCTGATATAGTAAGTTGTGGGTTATGGCCATAGCAAAGGAATGGCGAGAAAGGGTTGAACTCTAAGTTCTAGAATATTTGCCGTCATTCTGGATTTCCTCATTATGGATGTTTTAAATTTTTTTAATGTCTATTTATTTTTGAGAGAGAGAGAGAGAGAGACAGAGCGTGAGCGGGGGAGGAGCAGAGAGAGAGGGAGACACAGAATCCAAAGCAGGGTCCAGGCTCTGAGCTGTCAGCACAGAACCCGACGCGGGGCTCGAACCCACGAACCGTGAGATCATGACCTGAGCTGAAATCAGACGCTTACCTGATTGAGCCACCCAGGCGCCCCAATGGATGTTTTGATAACATATGACACCTACCTTGTGCAAAAGACTCTACACCTGAAAACTAATGTAATATTGTATGTTAATTATACTCCAGTAAAAAAAAAAAAAAAAGACTATATTTAAAACTAGATGTACAGGTACCAACGCCGGTGCTATGAACTGATGACATTATTTTACTCTTAAATTGTCCATAATAATTCAAACTAAATGAATGTATTTTATTGCATTTGTATCTATGAGATATGATGACAGGCACTAACTTACACAGAACACAGGGAAGATAGTATTTTCCAATCTCAGGGTAAGCTATCAACACTTAGTTCATGTCAACACATACGCCCCACCCCACACAGTGTATAATAGTATTGAGAGTCCCTAAGTCTAGCAGCAAATATGAGATGCAGAATTATCACTCAGAGGAAACAATGAATGGTGAGATATATATATGTATTCGCCGTGCGTAATCTTCCTTTGTTTGGTGGAACAAACATCTGGAAAAATTTCACTCATCAGTGGTCTCACAGTACATCAATTCCTACCCAATGACATGACACAATGCGGTGATCATCTGCCTTCTTGGAAATACCCAATTGTGAAGAATGCTTAAGGCAATACTCAATTTTATACTGAGTAATGAAACCCATTTGGATGTGTAAAAACAACGAGCTACATTAGAGGATATTTATGTTCTAATTCTCATTTAGCACTCCCAATTTAAGTCACTAGTACGTAAGTGCGATGGATAATTACAGTACATTTTGGAATTCTGAGTCTTAAGGAAAGATTAGACTTAGAATCGTAAGACTTAAGTTCAAGCCCTTGCTCTACCATTTACGGGCTCTGTGACGGCTCTGCGTGCATGGCTGAGAGTTTTGTGTTGGCCACAAAGCAAGTATCACTATGTTTAATAGTTCTGGGTCCACTTCATGAAGATTATCCGTACACATGAGCAATTCCTCATTTTCCTTATTCTAAGTTTATAAATATTTATTCCCATTTCCTGCCAAAGCAGATTCCATAGGGGAATGGGGCAGGAATAACCTCAAGGAGGAATAGAAATGTTTTTAGGAAATTGTCTCTGGCAACTGTCACCAGTGACCCGCAATCCTTTTTAGGTAAAGCATCTCAGAATAGACATTTTTCCAAAGGAGACACATAAATGGCCCCAAAATACATGAAAAGGTTTTTGACAGCACTCATCATCAGGGAAATGCAAATCAAAATCACAAGGAGATAGGATGTCCCTCCCGTTCGGATGACCGTCACCAAAAAGACAAGAAATAACAAGCCCTGGCAAGGGTGTAGAGCAAAGGGAGCCCCCGTGTACTGTTAGTGGGAATGCAAAGTGGTGCCACCGCTGTGCAAACCAATATGGAGGTTCCTCAGAAATCACAAATGGAAACACCGTATGGTCCAGCAATTCCATTGCTGTGTCTACGAGCGAAGGAAATAAAGTCAATCGCAAACAGGTATCTGCATTCCCATACTCACTGCAGCATTGTTCACCATAGCTAGGATATGAAAACAAACAAACTCACAGAAGCAGAGGGCAGAACGGTGGTTGCCAGGGACTTGAGGCAGAGTGGAGGAAGTGGGGAGATGTGGCTCAGCGGGTACAAACTCGTAGTTGTAAGACGTCTAAGTTCTGAGAATGTAACGTACAGCCGGGCGACTACAGTTAATAGTACCGTATTATATACTTGACATGTGCCGAGAGGAGATCTCGAGTGTTCTCATCACACACAAAAAAGGCTAAGTATGTGGCGGGATGGATGTGTTCATGACCTGGATTGTAAGGGGCTTCGGAAGATGGCAGAACAGGAGGACCTGAGCTCACCCCATCCTAGTTTCCAGCTCGATATCACGCACACCCAAGTCCATAAACTGGAGAGGAACGTGAAGACTGGCCGAACAAACTCTACAACCAAGCAGAGAGAAGGAGCTGCATCTGAAAGGTTAGAAAGGTCAGAAAGGGGGAGGGAGGCCGCCCCAGGGGGGAGGGAGCTGCAAGCACAGCAAGGGCAGAGAAATGGGCCCTCGCGCCAGGGAGGCCACACGGGGAACGCTTACCCCCGTGACGTTTGGTTTTAAAAACCAGAAGGGCTGAATTGCGGCAGGGCTTACAACCTGGAGCTTTAAAAGTCAGCTGACTCGGCACTGGGCGAGTCCGGAAGGCGAGTGAGAGCTGTGCTGTCCCCCTTAAACACACAGCAGCCTGAATGGAGACACAACATAAAAATGACGATGTATCCCCAACGCTGGGGCAAACGGGGAACAGACCGGTTCATACTGATTTCGGAGGCTGCTGGGAGGCCACTTTGAATACAAGGGAGCTGGTAGGCGCCATTTTCCTCCCCTACCCCTCAGCATCAGCACGCATCCACCTGCAGGCCGTGGCACCGCACAGACACTTGTGACCTAAGCTGCTAGCGGTGTGCCACACCCACGAGTTCTCCTAAGGACCCACCCACTTCAAGACTGTTAGCCCCTGACCTGGGCTCAGGGCAATTTGGTTAAAGCCCCACGCATGCCCCGCCCAGCCAAGACTGGCGCCGGGCCCTCACTGCTGTGCCGTGCCCAGCCGCCAGGTGCACGGCTGCCACCGTGCCCGGTGTCCAGCCGTGCACGCCCAGGCACCATCTCGTGCCAGGCTCAACTGCGCCCAGCCATCACCAGGGCCGTGCCCAGCCGCATGCCCCCAGCTGCACCCAGGCACAGCCTCAGTGCTTCAGGGGATCTGGCACAGGACTAGCGACCCGGTGCAAATTTTGCTAACATCACTGTCCTGTTCCCAAGTTCCCCAGTGTGCACGTTGCCTCAGAGCTGGCCTGCCTGGGTCCCACTAAGACCACCGAGAGTAGACACAGCCCACAACGGGCAGAGAGGCAGTACATACAATTGCACTGAAAGGAAAAGTGACTCAGATGTAACAGCAGAGCATAAGCAAAACACATGGGATACCCCCCGCCCTGAAGTGCTAGGCTCTGGCGAACAGGTGACATTGCACTGCAGGGCACTCCAGGGCCTCTTTTTCATAAAGTCATTACTTTCGAGACCAGAAGACACAGCTGACTTTCCTAACACAGAGAAACAGACACCTCTAGAGAGGCAGAAAAAAATGAGGAGACAGAGAAATGTATCCCAAATGAAAGAAGAGGACAAATCCACGGTCAGAAATCTAAGCAATACAGATGTAAGTAAGCTGCCTGATGAAGAATTTAAAACAATCATCATAACGACATTCACTGGACTTTAGAAAAGAGGGGGAAGACATGAGAGGGGCCCTTAACACAGAGATAAGAAACAACACAGCAGAGATAAAGGGCACAATAAATGAAATGAGAAACACACTTGATGGAATGAACAGCCGGATGGAAGAAGCAGGGGAATGAATTAGTGACCTAGAAGACAGAGTAATGGAAAGCAATAAAGCTGAACAAAAGAGAGAACAAAGAATTATGCAAAACAAGAATAGGCTTAGGATATTCAGTGACTCCATTAAATGTAGTAACATTCATATTATAGGAGTCCCAGAAAAAGATAAGAGAAAAGAGGGCAGAAAACTTATTTGAGGAAATAATAGCTAAAAGCTTGCCTCATCTGGGAAAGTAAACAGACATCCAGATCAGGGGGCACAGAGAACTCCCATCGAAATCAACAAAAGCAGACCCACATGAAGACATATTGTAATTAAAATTGTAAAATATAGTGATAAAGGAAAAAAATCTTAAAAGCAGCAAGACAAAAGAAGTAATTAATTTATGAGGGAATATCCATAACGCTAGCAAGAGATTTTTCAACAGAAACTTGGCAAGCCAGAAGGGAATGGCATGATATATTCAAAGTGCTGAATGGTAAAAATCTGTAGCCAAGAATACTCTATCCAACAAGGCTTTTATTCAGAATAGAAGGAGGGGTAGAGTTTCCCGGGCAAACAAAAACTAAAGGCGTTTTTGATTACTAAACGAGCAAGAAATATCAAAGGGGACTCTCTGAGTAAAGAGACCAAAAGTGACAGTATAAAGGTGAGAAACACAAAAGCAGTAAAAATGAGTATTTCTGTAAAAAATCTGTGAAGGAACTCACAAAATAAAAGGATATAAAATATAATAACATATACCTAAAATGTAGGAAGGAGAGAGGAAAGAATGGGTTCAAACTTTAACAACCATCAATTGAATATAGACAGCTATATGCAGAAGTTATATATAAACCTAACGGTAACCATATTTGAAAAACCACTAATAAATATTCAGAAGATGAAGAGAAAGAAATCCAAGTAGATCACTAAAGAAATCCAACAAACCATCAAAGAAAGAAAGAAAGACAAGAAAAGATCAGAGAATAACTTCAGAAACAATAAAATGGCATTAAGTACACATCTATCATATACTACTTTGAATGTAAATGGCCTAAATGCTACAATCAAATGACACAGGGTGACAGAATGGATAAACAAATCAAGACCCATCTATGTGCTGCCTACAAGAGATTCATTTTAGGGGCGCCTGGGTGGCTCAGTCAGTTAAGCATCCGACTTCAGCTCAGGTCATGATCTCGCGGTTCATGGGTTTGAGCCCAAATAGGGCTCTGTGCTGAGAGCTCAGGGCCCGGAGCCCGCTTCTGATTCTGTGTTTCCCTCTCTCTCTCCCCCTACCCTGCTCACACTCTGTCTTTCTCACTCTCAAAAAAATAAAGATTAAAAAAAAGAAAGAAAGAACCAAACACACACACACACACACACACACACACACACAAACCCAAGAGACTCACTTTAGACCTAAAGACACCCGCAGATTCAAACTGAGGGGATGGAGAAACAGCTATCGTGCAGAGTAGCAGAGTACTGGAGTAGCAGTACTTAATATCAGACAAGAAAGACTTTAAAACAAAGACTATAACAAGAGACAAAGAAGGTCACTGTAACATACTCAAGGGGACAATCCAACAAGAAGATATAATAATTCTAAGTATTTATGCACCCAACTTGAAAGCACTCAAATACATAAAACAATTGATAACAAACACAAAAGAACTAATCAATAATCATACAGTAATAGTAGGAGACTTTTACACCCACTGACATCATCAATGGGCAGACCATCTAGGCAGGAAATCAACAAGGAAACAATGGCTTTGAATGATACACTGGACAACTTGGACTTAATATATATATTCAGAACATTCCATCTTAAAAGAGCAGAATACACCTTCTTTTCAAGTGCACACAAAACATTCCCCAGAACAGATCACACGTTAGCCCACAAAACAAGCCTCAACAATTTCAACAAGATTCAAATCATAACCATACCAAGCATCTTTTCTGACCACAACACTATGAAACTGGAAGTCAACCACAAGAATAACTCTGGAAATGCCACAAACACGTGGAGGTTAAATAACATGCTGCTTATACAACAAACGGATCAGCCAGGAGATAAAAGAAGAAATAAAAAGTACATGGAAACAAATGAAAATGAAAACACAGTGGTCCAAAACTTCGGGGATGCAGCAAAAGCAGTTCTGAGAGGGAAGTTTACAGCAATACAGGTCTACCTCAATAAGCAAGAAAACAAAGTTCAAATAAACAACCTATCATTGCTAAGAAGAACAATAAACAAAACCTAAAACCAGCAGAAGTAAGGAAATAATAAATATCAGAGCTCAATGAGAACACAAATGAGAGAGGAGAAATAAAACCAACACCACAGAATTACAATCGTAAGAGAATATTATGAAAAGCTATACGCCAACAAATTGGACAACCTAGCAGATATTCTGAGAAACATACAGACTCCCGCAACTGAAACAGGAAGAAGTAGAAAATCTGAACAGACCGATGACCAGCAAGAAAATAATTAGTAATCAAAAACTCCCAACAAACCAAAGTCTAGGACCAGATGGCTTCACGGGTGAATTCCACCAAACATTTAAAGAAGAGTTAATACCTATTCTCAAACTATTCCAAAAAATAGGAGAGGAAGGAAAACTTCCAAATTCATTCTATGAGGCCAGCCAGCATTACCCTGATACCAAAACCAGATAAAGATACCAGAAAAAAAGAGGACTACAGGCCAAGATCTCTGATGAACATGGATGCAAAAAATCCTCCTGAAAATACTAACAAACCAAATTTAAGAACACATTAAAAAAAAAAATCATTCACTATGATCAAGGGGGATTTATTCCTGGGTTGCAAGACTGGTTCAATATTTGCTCATCAATCAATGTGATAAAACATCACATCAATAAAAGAAAGGGAATGAACACAGGATCATTTAATAGATGAAGAAAAAGCATTTGACAAGGTAGAACATCCTCTCATGACAAACAAAAAGGCTCAACAAAGTAGGTTTCGAGTGAACATACTTCAACATAATAAAAAGAAGGGCACAGAGTATATAAAACTCCTAAATTGTTTAAAATAAAGTCTTTTTTTCCTTTTAGTAGCAGGAATTCCTAACCTGGTATGTCTTCCCTTTAGTCTTTCAAACATTTCCTTTTATTTTTAGTTATGAGTCTCATTTCACCAGTTGTTAATTTTTCCAGACTAATCCCAACATCAGATACTACTTACACAATTCCTATCACGGTCCTTAAATTGCATCGGAAACAGGAATGTCCAGCTTTATCCAATCTGCAGTTTAGACACACAACAACAATAACGAAAGAGCAACCTATCTATCACAGTGGGTTGTCCATTTGCCATAAATGAATGTAAATATGGGACTACGGATAAAATTGCCCCCTCTGATAAGGGTTGCCTGACTTGTATGCAAATACCACGGAAGTCACATCAGAATAGGTGTGAGTTCAAAATTTATCTCATTAAACGGAAGACACTGCAGCCTGATGCTTTGAATGGATCATTTATAAGGAGTGTGACTGAGTGAGAGAGAGAGAGAGAGAGAGAGAGAGAAATCCTGCCATACTTGCCTCCTATATTACACATTGCCATTCTGTCGAGTCAAATCTAATATAAATGAATCACATTAATCAGAAAATGTGAATTCTCACATGACAAGCTAAAGGGGCATGCCATTTCCAATTAGAATAGTGATCTAAAATTAGCTACTGACACAAGCAAGTATACATGGTCAATTTGCCTGCCTGAATCCGAAAATTAAATAAGACATATTGGGTAAGAGATAGCCCTGTAATTCACTCATGTCGCTCAGCTGATGTCACAAGCCACTGGGGAATATTCAATCTTGTGCTCATTTTGAGATGGTTGGATTTAATTCAACAAAATATTTAGATCCATTGTGCACTGATTTCATTTTGTGAATACTAGGGGGTGAGCACAAGAGAGGATATTCGCTATTGTTTCCAAAGAGGAATAAATAAATTGAGACGGCAAAGGAGAACGGTACGTTGCAAGGTCAGTATCTCATTATTGATATGTATCAGCACTTTTGAAACGAAGAAACACATCTTCATACAAGCTCATTTAGGCTTTCTGTCCCTTATTCGATTTCACCCCATGAATAACGTTCCCTTTACCCTTCTCACAGGTGGTTGCCACCCTTGGTGAAAATCATGTACATAAAGGGGCTTTGAAGAACTACAAGTGTTTTTCACCTTGTTACTACCATTAATTATTACTTCGCAAAGTAACTAAGATTCGTTTTTGTAAAGTTGACTTTGTGAATTGTGTGTATTTCCATCTCCCACACACGCGCGCACCCATGCACAGAAGTTCGAGTTGAAGACTTGAGATTTGTGTGCCTTACCACGTATCTCTCACACCTCAGTAAAAAATCTGAAACGAATCAACACATCTTTAAAACCATTTAAAGAAAAAAAGTTCACTTCTGACAAGGTGCCGATATTAACAAATAACCGAGATTACCGGCACTGGCACTGAGCCCTACTTTAAAATGCCAAAGCTGGGGCGCCTGGGTGGCTCAGTCAGTGAAGCGGCCGACTTCGGCTCAGGTCACGATCTCGCGGTCCGTGAGTTCGAGCCCCGCGTCGGGCTCTGTGCTGACGGCTCGGAGCCTGGAGCCCGTTTCAGATTCTGTGTCTCCCTCTCTCTGCCCCTCCCCCGTTCATGCTCTGTCTCTCTCTGTCTCAAAAACAAATAAACGTTAAAATTAAAAAAAATAAATAAATAAACTGCCAAAGCAATGCTGAAAATGCTAAGGTAGTCCAGTTTCAAAATTCTGCCGGTTTGACTGTTCTATCTTGACATGTTTTCCCACAAAAAGCTTCGTCTATTACCATAGGCTTGCCAGTCGCTCTGATGTCCTTGAAACGTTGCAGTTCCCATTCAACATCGGTTAAAGATTACCTTCATGTACCTCTTACTGATGACTGTAACTGATTTCTCTCCCAATGTATTTTTACGTGCGTATGCTGTACTCATGTAAAGCTGTGTGGCTACCTGAAGGACTGGCGAATGCAAAAAGAGAGGTAGGAACAGATCTGCAAGGTGGGGAATCCTCTGGGTACACTGGAGGCCTGACACGATGAGGACGCAGAGTTACGTGACAACGGGTTAATGCCCACGTGCTCAGGTAAGGACGGTTAATTTGTAGACGGTGCTGTTCGCCTCCGTATGTATTGCGCTATTACGTGAGGTCTTAAAAAATCGAAACACTGCATACCGAGCTTTCCAAAGTATATGCCGTTCCTTGAGTTCCATAGTAAAACGGGTGGTCGAGAGATTAACTCTGCCTCTCTGGTAGCCCTGGGGACCAACCGCCAGGACAAAACAAAGCCAAGGGTCCTTCCAAATACTGAACGTGTACGGGCAGGGCTCCTGATCTCACTCGGTCCATTCATTCATGATGTTTCGAATTCTGTTAAGGAATTTCTCCAAAGAAAGGATCCCTGTGCTTCACACGACTTATTCTTTTGCATGGTCAACATAGGGAGGCGCTATAGCCCACTGTCTACATGTTTTAATATTTGGTCACACACACAAAATACTAGGCCTAAGGCTGCACACCTTCCAATTGGAGAGGCTCTTCAAATTGTGGGCAACGGGTGTTTGTGAGCTCTGGAATGAGGAGGGGCGAGACATGGAAAATCAGTGGATACAATTAATTAGGAAAGGGGAGAAACAGGTGGAGGAGAGGGTCACGTTCTAGTGCTATGCCACACGGGCGAGGTGCTGGTCATCATAAAAAAAATTGTAGCTTTCCATGCTCACCTATCATGCCACTGACCTCCTACAAGTGCCAAGAAGGAGCTAAGACCTATCTTACGTCACTGTCAAGATTAAGAGCCTGAAACACAAAGGAAAACCGTGTTCCCCCAAATTGAACACATCAACTGAGTCCCTGAAAAATCCTGAATTCTCCACCTCTAGGCACTGCTCATACATTCCCCTGGTTGCAGGACAAGTGAAGACTTTTAAATGTATTTGAAAACGCACAATACAGGGGGCCTGGGTGGCTCAGTCGGTTGAGTGTCCAACTCTTGATTTCAGCCCAGGTCATGATCTCAGGGTTGTGGGACTGGGCCCCGTATCGGACTCTGTGCTGAGCTTAGAATCTGCTTAGGATTCTTTCTCTCTCTCCTTCTGCTCCTCTCCCCTGCTTGTGCCTTCTCTCTCTCTCTCTCCCCCTCTCACCTAAATAAACAAATAAATAAAATACACATTTCCCATGCTTCAAAACTTACATGATTTATAGAGGCTGCAGTAAAATTCTTTCTTCTACCTCTGTCCCTCCGCCAACCTGCTCGCTTTCCCAGAAGCAATCAGTGTTACCAGTTTCTTGGCGATCCTTCCAGAAATACTTAATACTTCAGAGAAAATACGCAAATGCACACACACGCGCGCGCACACACGCACAAAGATGTGCAACTTGTACGCCGATGGTAGCATACCATACGTGCTCATCTGTACCCTGGCTGCTGCCGTGTAAGTGACTCATGGATACCACTTCGCATCAGCAGCAGATCAAGTCTTTACACGTGCCGTTTGTATGCTGCCAGTATGATCGCTCTCTCCACTTTCAGAACCAGGCCGTGCACTGAAAACACGTCGAAACCGAGTCTACAGAGATTATGGCTCCATCCCCTGCAGACCAGCTTCAAGACGCAGGCCAGGTACCCAAACCTCCGAACCTCACGTTTTCACTCGAGGATGCTCGTAAGGCCTTCCTGCCAAGAATGTTGGGGGGCGATTCGAAGAGCTTGGGAGTGGGCATCCGGCACCCTGGTTAAGCGAACATTCATATGATGTCGGGCAGTTTATTTGATCCGTCTCAGCCTCCGTTCTCCTTGCTCCATAGGCACTTCCGTTGATAACCACAGACAGAAAAGGTCACTGATCTTAAGAGCAATGTCTGAATTACCCAAAACGAGGCACGGCCACAATATCATCGTACAGGTCAAGTAACAGAACGTGACCAGAGACCCAGAAATCCTCACGCTGTGCCCCTTCCGAGTTACTTTCCCCTCTACGGAAGCAACACTACTCTCACTTGTAATATCATCTTGCTTGTTTTTACCTTTCACATAAATGGAACTAACAGGCATGTATTTTTTTCGTTGTCTGGTTTCTTCCGCTCAGCATTTGGTTTGAGACACATCTGTATTGTGGAAATCGCAGTTCATCACTGTCACTGTTTTGTATGGTGTTCGAACCATTTGCCACGATCTGTGTATTTATTTTCCCCACAGTGGACAAATGTTGATGTTCTTTTGCGTGGTTTCCAGTTTTTGTCTTTGATTACGAGGCTGCTCCGGACATCCTAGTCCATGTTTGCATTTCTGGGTGCTTTAAACCTACAAGGAGAATGGCTGGGTCACAGGGTGAGTTTACGTTCAGAACACTCAGCAGCTTGCGTAAGTTGTCTCCGAGTTGCCACCAGGGTTCACGGTTGCCAGCACCAGAAACCAACTCTGGCAGACTTAAGAGAAAAGGAATTGGCTGAAAGACCACGTAGTAGGTCACAAAATCACGGGGAGGATTTGAGGAATGGGCTCAGGAAAAGGCGAGGAGCAAGGAGGGCCCCACGGGCTGGAACACGGTCAAAACCACCCCGTGGCACTGGCGTCAGGAGAGCTATGCTTCAGTCGTGCTGTATACCAGCCGTCACAGCTGGCACAGTGAGCGGTCGACTCTTGCCACCCTCTCCTAATACCGCATTCTTCTGGTCGTTACTGCCAGAAAAACAAAATGCCTCTGTCCCAGCCTCTTTGTCCCCCGAGTCACCGATTCCGAGTCTGCTGTGTGCACAGCTCATAGGTCAGGCCCAGGTCACACGTCCAGGCCGCAGCTCCAAGGAAGCCCGGAAAAAGCGATGCATAACGGAGGCTTTTCCAACCAGAGGGATAGACTAGCGTTTAGATATTGGCCACACGGAAGCTATTTTTTTTTTTTTTTTAATTTGAGAAAGAGAGCGAGACTGAGAGCGAGCGGGGGAGAGGGGCATAGGAGAGAGAGAACCCCAAGCGGACCCACGACCCTGGCATCGTGACCTGAGCCATAATTAAGAGTCAGCGGCTCGACCAAATGAACCACTCAGGCAACCCCAAAAATCTCTTTCTAAGATTGGCTGTCTCTTTCCAAGTTAAATAACTGGGAGGGGGAACCCAGATATAGATCTTCTTCCAGGAGGGAGTAAAAAAAACAACCTAAGCAGAGCTCTTCAAAAATCAGAGTTTCTTCCTCGACTACATATTCGATAAATGTGACATGAATGTGAGTTTGGAACACAAAATTTAGGAGATTTCATGGCTTTTAGAAAGTAGAAATACAATAATTGAACATACTAGAGATTTTTTTTTTTATAACGAAGGCCCCCAAACCACTCGGTACAAATTGAGGGCATGTAAGGCCCCTATACATTCCTTGGTTAACTTCTTTGTTTTCCTGTTTATATTTTTATTTTTTTGAGGCGGGGAGGGGCAGAGAGAGAAGGGGAGGGGGAGAGAGAGACTCGGGGGACAGAGGATCTGCGCTGACAGGAGACAGCCTGATGCAGGGCTGGAACTCACAAACTGACTTCTCTAACAACTGGCCCCATTCAACCATGGATCTTGTTGAAACCTCACTCCGGCGTTAACAAACTCCTCTCCATCTTAAGCTGTTCGGGTAGCAAACTTGCTCTCTTCCGGCCTTCGCTGTCACCCTTCCTCAGGCCCCCGCCTCCTCCCCTTTAGCCACGTTCACAGAGGCTGCCCGGCCTCCCACACAGCGAGCCACCAATTCAAGCGGTGAGCTGGCATTTGGATGCATTCATCAGGGTTGCTTCTGGACAGGATTTTGTCATCCTCTCCCGGGATCTCGTTCTCCTGGCACAGTGGCCTCGGCACTCCGCCCTCAGTCCCCGCCGACTGTGGCCAATCCACTTGCCACCTGGTTATCCATCACCTCACCCCAAGGGCCGGCGCCCCGCCTTCGTCCCTGGCCCGAATCTAGATCTGAACACTCACGGAGACGCCTTGTCCCACACAACGGCCTGCCACTGCTTGAGCTCCCTATGCAGAAGCTCAGGCCCTGAATCTTGTCATGGCTGACACACCGCCCCACTTTCAGCTTCCTGCCTGCTGCTCACCACTTCCTACTGTTCGTTTTGCGCACCACTTTGTTCCCACCGGCTGGCTTCGCTCTGTTCAAGAAATGTAAAAGTAGTCACACGCCATGGTCCCACACGTTTACCGTGTCCAAATGCGGTGAGCCTCCCAGTACAACCTTGCTGCCACTTTCCTTAGTCTTGGTCAGCTCTCTTTCCGCTCCCCACGACTGTCCCGGAACTTCAATACTTACCCCAAGTCCTTCCTCCCGACAACTGCTGATTTCATTCTCAGCAGATGACCTTGCCTTTACATCGGTGAAAAAATTGAGGTCATCAGGGAGGTCTCACTCAATTTCTCTGTAAACATATCTATATTCATTGGTTTTTCCTTTCTTTCCCTCACCCCAGAAGTCTGCAATGTCCCTTCCCAGTTCAAGGCCAACGCGTGCCGGTGGCCCAACTCAATCTCCCGTATCTGCCCTGACCTTGCTCTGTCAGTCATCTTTCTCGACCTCTTTATTGGATCCTCCCTTCAGTCTATAAACACCTGAAGACCTTTTCATTTTAAAAGGCCCTTACACCTGCCTCCTATTCAAATACCATCCAGCTGATCTCACTCCACTTTCCGCTCCTTTGAAAGCACAGAAAAACTGGCTTTCTTGAGTTTTCACTTCCGTTTTACTCCTTAAGCTCTCAAACCGGCCTTCCTTGTGCCTCCACTGAAAGTGTTTTGCCTAGGATACATCATGACCCAAGTGCCAAATCGAATATACGTGTTCCAGTCTTATGTAACCAGACTTCCCTCTGTCTTGGACACCGTTAATTGCTTTCTCCTTTCAAAATGTAACCTTTTTATCCTGACTGTAAAATTGGTGATTTTACTGTCCATTACTGTCTTAGTCCATTCAGTCGGGCTGCCATAACAAAATACTGCAGACTGAGTAGCTTGTAAACAACAGAAATTTATCTCTTACCGTTCTGGAGACTGGGAGTTCGAGATCAAGGCGCCAGCACGGTCAGCGAAGGCCTTCTTCCAGGTGGCAGGCATCTGATCGGATCCTGACACGGCAGGAAGGGGAGGGGGCTCTGCGAAGGCCCTTTTGTAAGGCACTAATCCCATTCATGAGGGCTTCACCCTAGAGACTTCAGCACCTCCCAAAGCTCCGCCTTCTAATACCGTCACCTGTGGGGGTTAGAGTGTCAGCGTATGAGCTTTGGAGGGACACAGACACTCAGACCATAGCAATTATATGACATTTGGAAAATGCAGGAAAACACGAAGGAGAAAATTAACTTCACCTGTAATAACACTAAATGGGGATAACCATTGCTAACATTCTGATGTACACACATATACCTTGATCACCAGGCAGAGAGATACGTAGGCACAGTTCTCCGCAGTAACTTTTACCTGTTCTTCATAAAACATCATACTGTGAACATGTTCCCATATCCTTAAATAGGTTTTGAAAATGCTTATAACTGCTGCATGATATTCTATAAAATGGGATGAGGTGTCACGTATGGCCCATTCTTCCACTGTTGGATGTTTGCTCTATATTCTTAATCTTTTTTTAAATTATATATCAAGGTGTTAGATACATCCTGAATGTAAGTCTTTGACAATTTCCTTGGGATTCTTTCTTTAGCGTACGTTATTTTTTTTTTTTCAACGTTTTTTTTTTTTTTTTTTAATTTATTTTTGGGACAGAGAGGGACAGAGCATGAACGGGGGAGGGGCAGAGAGAGAGAGGGAGACACGGAATCGGAAACAGGCTCCAGGCTCCGAGCCGTCAGCCCAGACAGAGCCTGACGCGGGGCTCGAACTCACGGACCGCGAGATCGTGACCTGGCTGAAGTCGGACGCTCAACCGACTGCGCCACCCAGGCGCCCCATAGCGTAAATTATTGAAAAACGAGTTATCAGGCTCCAGGCTGTAAATATTTTGGGGGTTTTGCTGCACAAGGCCAAATTGACTCCCAGGAAAGTTTTAGTTATTCATGGTCTCATTTGCAATGAGTATGAGTACCTGTTTTCTTTTTTCTTGTTGTCTTAAATCTTTCTACTCCATTTCCATTATAATACCCTCTGCTCTATTTCTATAATGATACCCTCTTCTAGTTCTGGTATTTCTCCGGGGGTTTTTTTGTCCCCCTTTTGGGAGCTTATCTTGCTATAACTCCTCCTTAAAGGTGACGCTTCCCCTACTTACATCCTAAGCCCACTATCCTTCTCACTCTCTTATTCGCTAGGATTATTTCTTCGATTCCACTACACTGAAGAATCCCAACTATAAGACACCAGACCTAGCCGCTCTCCTGAATTTTAGACTCATGTATAGAACCATCTGTGGGGCATTTCCATTCTGGTATCCTACAAATAACCAAAAACTCCACCTGCCAAAAAAGTGAGTTGGCAGTTCAACTAGCCAAGGGGTCACCCACACTTAAAACCTGAGAGACACATGTCTTTTCCTTCTTGACCAACCACACTCCCAACACAGCACCACCCCCCATCATAGGGTGAGAAGACTTTCAGTTTAATCACTTCCCATGTAAGTAGAGAACACATTCAAGATGGGAATACCCCCAAACGTCTTCTTGTTTTTCTTGTTTGAGAGGCAAACATTTGGTAGATGTTAATTCTACCAAGTCTTGATAGAAGTTCGTTAAGGCCAAAAGCAGGCATAAAACATTTATTTCTGACTTTCAGCCTAGAGTAATACACTTTCACTCGGAATTTATGTTCTAACCTACGTGCATAAACTTAAAAAATCAGCAAACCAAGCAAGGATATTCAAAAGATGAAATAGTATTACCTTGAAGCTAGAAAACATATTTAAGACATCCAATAGAACACCCTCATTTTTTCTTAACAATCTGGGCCAGGGATGTTGCATGGCTTTACTCAAAGGTGCGTGGTTTGTTGGCAGAAGATAACAGTAAAATCCAATTCTTGTAGCTCTTGTTCCAGTATTCATTTCACCACATAAATATTTCCACATGTTCTTAACCCTGGTCCTCGGAGAAACTGTACAAAAAGATACTCATGCACAAGTAACTTCTGGAAAATTCTGCATACCACACTTTTTAGAGGCTTATCACCAGGGCTGCATTATGATATTCTAGGGCTCTAGGCACTTTTGCCTGTGTAGGCTACTTCTTCTACACACACACACACACACACACACACACACACACACACAACTATTAAAATACATTTTGTGACTACATTGGAATAAAGCTCAATATAATCCAGGATGGATTCATTATTATATATTCATTATTATATTTTCATTTTTTTCTTCTTATTTTGAAAGAAATTAAGGGGTGCCTGGGTGGCTCAGTCGGTTGAGCGTCTGACTCTTGCTCTCAGCTCAGGTCACGATCTCACCGTTGGTGAGTTCGAGCCCCACGTCGCGCTCTGTGCTGAGCCTCTTCACGATATTTTATAGAGCAAGCGGGCATATCAAATTCTCACATGTAGTTCCCATTAACATACGGAGTAGTTGACAATTATATTTCATTAACACATCTTTCTGGTACATGGGAATGGTAATACACCATTAACTCGCGCTTCTGCTTCTTAAACTAATCAAATAAAATTAGGGTGTCTACAAAACTAGATTCCCAACTCATTTTCAGAAGACGGATGATAGGAATTTCATGAATTAGAAATCAGCCAGTATTCACTGCGTACAGGGATTACTTTAAAAACCGGCCACGTCCTCTATGCTTTTATGATTCTTTTGACACATTGATATGGAACAGTCAGCTAGCATTTTGTGTCTTTAATAACTATTGATATTCCTTTCAAATATAAGCGTTTCCTATGAGGGCCACTAGAGAAAGCTGGGGCATTACCTGGAATAAGAGCCACCCTTGAGAAACCAGAGAATTTCTCCACGGGTGTAAGTCAGTTGATGACGAAACAGATGCTATCTCAGGAGACACATGCAGCCTCTACATACGTGATTCAAGCACTTAGGTTCAGTTCAACAACATTAACTGAGTGCCTTCTAGGTGCTATGTACCGGGCACAAATGAGATACAGTCCCTATGGGTAAAGAGCTCAAGCCTAATACGTAAACGGCAAATTTTAATATCATGTGGTGAGACGTATGCACAGAATATTCCAGAAGCACGTGGGGGCGGCAAAGGGAGATGTGGGGTAGCCACCCAGCCTGGCCTGTGTAAAAGGGCAAGTGAGAAAGAAGGTAAGCTCGTGAATGGGCCTACTGAGGGGTAGGAGAAGAGCTAAGGACAGGAAACAACTCCTCAGGGGAGCAGTGTTTGAAAAATGGGATGTACTCTGTTTCAGTTTCCTAATATAAATATCAACAAAGTAAGTAGGATAATCGGGGACACGCAGGCAGCAAAGTTTCATGTTACATTTCACAGACAACTTCAAAGTATAGACACGAGAGAGACATAGAACAGTTATGCGAGAGGTGATTCGATTGTTTTCGTAGCAAGGGCAGCATTTCAAGATGTGATGTAAAGTCTGAAAATCAGAGTTCTAAACTTACAATAATCAAATCTCTTCCAGATCTATACTTTTATAGACATCTTATGGTACAATGGCAGGTGATGAGTCACGATAGGATAGGCTTAGGCCACAGTAACAAACGAACAAATAAGAATGTCAGTGGGTTGGGGCGCCTGGGTGGCTCGGTCGGTTGAGCGTCCGACTTCGGCTCAGGTCACCATCTCGCGGTCCGTGAGTTCGAGCCCCGCGTCGGGCTCTGTGCTGATAGCTCAGAGCCTAGAGCCTGTTTCAGATTCTGTGTCTCCCTCTCTCTCTGCCCCTCCCCCGTTCAGGCTCTGTCTCTCTCTGTCTCAGAAATAAATAAATGTTAAAAAAAATTTAAGGAATCTCAGTGGGTTAACGCAAAATGTATTTTGCACTCACAAAGTCTGCTGTGAATACAGAGACTCGGAAACACTGTCCTCAGATGACCAAAGATGCAGACTGCTTTGATCTTCCATATTCATCAACTCAATGCCACACCTCCTCCACACTTGCTGTGGCAAAGGAAGAATCTATGGAAGGTCAAAGGTGAACTCTGAAATATTTTGGTCTGGAAGCGACATCCAGTATTTCTGCTCACGATCCATTGACCAGAACTAATGACATGGCCCCTCCAAAGTATAATGCTCCTGTCTATCCGGAAGGAGAGCAAAACTGGGCATGGGTGATCAGAGATGTCCCTATCACACCAGTCTTTAGATACAAATGTCTTCTTGTGTGCTCAAAACTTAACTCTCTGAATCAATGATCGTTGTTTGGTACTCTTTTCAAAAATTTTATACAAGCAATAGAGTTGGAGTGTTTGTTTTCTGAATGCATTTTTCAAGCAGTTAATTAACTGACTACAGATGATTGAGCTTAAAATCCATGACAGTTTTTATGAAGTAACTACATCGTCATTAGAAAGCTAAGGTCAATGGCCACTATGGGTAATTAAACTTATACTTCTAGAGTAATAAAATATTTAGTATTTTTTTTTATGGCGATCTACCTTTCTCAAAGTAGAGCACCCCCATCAAGATTAAGCAGGGTACTTGCTAAGAGTGAACACTTCCAGGCCCACCTACAGGATGAGACTCTGGAGGAAGGACACTACAAACCCTTCTGGGAATTATTATGCACAATGAGTTTTGAAAACCGCCCACGCAGAGGAAACCGAGGTCAAAGTCAGAAGAAAAGAAATAATGGGCTTTCTTGAATCCCAGCTGTGGAGTGGAGCTCGCCGTGGGGCTGGCCAGATTGAAGGCTGGAGGAAGATCTGATCTGACTCAAGTCAGTCCCGGTTAGAAGAAATCTCGAGCAAGACCCTTCTGGGAGCGCTGAGCCATCTATTCAGCAAGAAATCCCTATCATGCTCCTAGTAACTGGACCTAGTTTGAGCACACTGCTGGTTCAAGAGTCATGCTCTTGACTCTGATCTTCTTATTTTCACATCCTGTCTGTTCTGGGTACCTTCCTTCCTTAGGTGATCTCTTCCGTTCTTTCTGCTTTAAATACCTACCCTATGCTAAGCCCTTGCCAGTATCTATCTCCAGACTAAACCTCTTTTCTAACTCCAGACTATTGCCGGCTCAACACTTGCACTGAGATGTCTAGAAAGGCTTTTAAAAACTTAACATGTCTGAAACTGATCCCCAGATGTTCCTTCCCTAAACCTGCTTCTGCCACGGACTGACTTCTCCATCTCAGTTTAAGGCACCTTCAACCTTTGTTGGTCCAGGCCAAGGACCTTGGAGCCACACAGGACTCCCTTTCCGACCATCCAATCGCCCCATGGATCCTCTCAAACGTGCTTTCAGAACACACCCAGGATTTGATCACTTCTCACTCACTGCCCCTGTTACTCCTCTAGTTGAAGCGCCCTGAATCTCTGGCCCGGCATATTGCCGCAGCCACATAAAGCGCGTGTCTCTTTCTCCTCAAGTTCCCTTCGGACTCTCTCTCATCATGGCAGCCACCATGACCCCGGTGGCATCTTACAGCAGATCTAAAACGCTCCCCACAGCACTCACAGGAAAAATCGAAGTCCTAACAACGGCCCGCAAGGCCTTGTATGATCTGGCCCCTCCTTTCCAACTTCGTTTCCTTCCATACTTCCCCTTATTAGTTCATTTCGGACACAGTGAACTTTTTAATTTCCTGCCATACATTGGTCCTGGTCCCTCCTTTGTAGCTGTTACTTCACCTACCTGGGCGGTTTTCCAGAGACATCTGCAGGCCATTCTTCAGGTCTTTGTTCAAAGGGCATCTTCTCAATGAGGATACAGCGCTAAGTGCTAAGGAGAATGAGAAGGGTTCTGGGTCACCTTGGTGGCTCCATTGGTTGAGCGTCTGACTCTTGATTTGGGCTCAAGTCATGATCCCAGCATTGTGGGGTCGGGCTCCATGTTGAGTGTGGAGCCTGCCTAACATTCTCTCTCTCTCTCTCTCTCTCTCTCTCTCTCTCTTTCTCTCTCTCTCTCTCCCTCTGCCCCTCCCCTGCTCGAGTGCATGCTCTCTCTCTCTCTCTCTCATTCTCTGTCTCTCTCTCTCCCTCTCTCAAAAAAAGTATGAGAGGGGATATAAGGTGTTGGATTGAGAGGACGGTGTTCTAATGGAGCTAGAATGTCACTCCCTCCCAATCTGGTACTTTACATCCCTCTCATTCTCCTCAGCACTAACACCCTGCGTATTTTTATTTATATCTTATGTATTACCTGCCCTCTACATTAGTTTCTAAAGGTTCATGGAAGCAACCTTTATTTTTCCAGTTTTGTACATTGACGTATCCCAGCATCTAGAACAGTGCCCAGCACATAGAATCATTCCATAAATATTTCTTGAAAGAAAGAATGAATATTTATCTTGTTTTTTTATTTAATTTTTTAAATGTTTATTTTTGAGACAGAGAGAGAGAGAGAGAGAGAGAGAGAGCAAGTGGGTGAGGGACACAGAAAGAGGGAGACACAGAATCTGAAGCAGACTCCAGGCTCTGAGCTGTCAGCACAGAGCTCAATGCGGGGCCTGAACTCCCGAACCACGAGACCACGACCTCAGCCGAAGTCGGACACTTAACCGACTGGGCCATCCCGGCGCTCCTATATATTTCTCTTCTAATAATACCCAGTCCTTGGTACCTACAGTTCTGATACCCATATTTTACTGCAGTTTTGTGACCGGCTGTTTGTCCTAGCTGCCTAGGCATCTTAAACTGAAACTTCCCACTCAAAATTGCTAAGTTGTCAAGAGTAACTGCTAAGTGACAGAAAGTGGACATGATGAGCACAGCTTTGGCCCCCAAGAGTAGAAAATTCTATGAAAACAAGACAGAGTGAGGAGATAGGCAGTTTATACAAATATGGAGGTATTTTCTGTGGCAGGTGGGCCTCTGAAAAGGTTTCCAATGATCCTTGCTTCCTGGTACTCACGAGAAATCTCTTTCCCTTCAATGTGGGCTGGACCTACTGACTCAGTTCCAACAAACAGGATACTGCAAAAGTCACGGGATGTCATTTCCAAGATTTGGCTACAAAATGATTTAGTTTCTGTGTTTCTTAGGGTCTCTTGCTCTCTCTCATTTTCTCCCTCTGATAAAGCAAAATGCCACGTTAGGAGCGGCTGCAAGGGTCGGCCCATAGCCAGTCTGATTCAGCCTTCAGTCCCGCTGCTGTAAGAAGCTGAATCCTTCCAACAACCATAGTTGAGTTCAAAAGCATACACTTCCCTTTTGGAGCCTTGAGATGACTGGGGCCCTGGCCCATTCCTTGATTACAGCCTGAGAGACCCTGAGCCCAGAGCACTCTGCGAAGCCATTCTGGGTTTCCTGACCCACAGAAACTATGAGATAACTGATTTGCAGTTTTAAACTACTAACTTGGGGGGGTAATTTGTTACTTAGCCATAAATAACGAATAGAGTAGTCATAGACCAAAATATATAACTACATACAAGAGTATCTTTTTAAGAGGATGTGAATTATTGGCGACAAATGAAGGATAATTCTGACCAAGAACCTATGTTCATAGTAGCGTTTATCAAAATGGTTATAGTTATTCATTTATCCACAAATATTTTATAAAGAACTAATTCAGGGACAGGCAGAATTCAAGACGGAAAAGGTCTCCATTTTAATGGAGTTCAAAATCTAGTTTAGAGTGAAAGAGATGGGGACACAGATCACGTCCACAAACAAATGATTAATAAATTCAGAAACAATAAAACTGAGTTATGCTGTATAGACAGACTTCCCATGCAGATGGGGCATCTCTTCTGAAAGCTCCTTGTAATCAGTAACCACTAAGTTGAATTCTGACTGGTGAGAAAAATCCAATGACGGGAATATCTGTGGGCAGAAGACTGCAGGCAGAAGGAATGGCCAGTGCTAAGCTGGAAACAAGGAGAGTGTGTAGACAGGGATGGGATCAGGTAGTGTGTTTGGATTTTATTCTAAAGGTAGTAGAAAGCCCTTGGAGAGTTTTGACAAGGAGTAGAACATCTCATTTAAATGTTTAAGTGGTGGGGTGCCTGGTGGCTCAGTTGGTTAAGGATCCAAGTTTTGATTTCCGCTCAGGTCATGATCTCGCGATTCTTGGGAGAACGAGCCCTGCATCAGGCTCTGCACTGACGGTGTGGAGCCTGCTTGGGATTCTCTGTCTTCCTCTCTCTCTTCCCCTCTTCCCTCCCCCCAGCCCCCCCCCCTCTCTCTCTCTCTCTCTCAAAAATAAACATTTTTTTTAAAAAGCAGAGAATTTTACAAATTAAATGAATCAATCAATACCTGTATGCATGCTTTAGTGGTCACTCTGGCTTCTGTATGAAGAATGGGTTGTGGTGGATGGGAGATTAGGAAAAGTTAGGAGACAGTATGGGGTTAATCTACTCAGTGGGGCTCACCCGTCACCCAGTCACTCTCATTGGCAACGACGGCCCGGACTACCACATTCTTGCACGAGGGGGGATGGTGGAGACTGTGGCAGGCACCAGAGTGGTCTTACTGCCCCGTCGGTGTAAGCCCAATGACGGGCAGATTGGTTCGTGCCTGGGTGAGGGGGAGGCCGGGGAACCAAAAGATGTCACACTGGCAATCGACTCATTTGTTCTGACCGCAGGGTCAAGTTTACTTCTTCTCTCCCTCAAAAGAACGTTTAAAGATATGTCAAACTTAGCATTTCGGGCAAGGGACAACTCCTCACCGATCAAGAAGAAAACGCAACTTTGGTGTTCTTAACGCAGCTGGCAGCGTTTTCTTTTTGTGTTCATAAGTAAGACTTGTGTGACCTTGAAGACTAGCTTCGCAACACTATAAACCAATTAAATGTGAAGCATAGTGTCTCTTAACCTTGGTAATAAGTATTCCACATAGAAATTCCTTTCCAACTCCCTTTATGCTAATTAGGACTCTAACTAAAAAACAAATTACAGGAAGAGGTACCCCGTGTTCTTTTGCCTTATCAACTGCCATGAAAAGGAAAACGATGAAATGTGTCATGGGATGGGAAAGTTGAGATGCTTACAGCTGTTACTTTGACGAACCACTAACTTGATGCAGTCTGTAGGGCCATGGAAAAGCGGGACCAAAGAGAGGTGACGTAGGAAGTGGGTACAAACTTTCCCAATCACCACGGGCTCTTCAGGTATTATAAAAACAATAAAGATCTGGTAACATCACGTTACTGCACGTTGAGCACTCAAGTGGGGGCCACTGAGAATAAAACAGGCCATTACGGTAAGTGCACCTTTGTCTGAATGTGTGTGTGAGCAGGGATGGTGTATTAGTTTCCTAAGGCTGCTCCGACAAATTACCATACACTTGGCCGTTTAAAGCAACAGAAACTGATTCGCAATGCTGGAGGTCCAAAGTCTGAAGTCAAAGCGTCAACAAGGTTGGCTCCTTCCAAAGGCTCTGAAGAAGAATCTGTTCCAGGCCTCTCTCACAGTTTCTCACGGCACGGATGATCCTTGGTGTTCTGTGGCTTACAGAAACGTAGCTCCCATGCCTGCCTCTGTCGACACATGACTTTCTTCACCATGTCTAAGTCTTAAATCTCTCTCTCCTTTCTCAAAGGCAACCACCCACTGGATTTTAGAGCAGGTTCTAAATCGAGGATGGCCTCATCTTGAGATCCCTAATTACATCAGCAAGGACTCTATTTCCAAATAAGGTTACATTCACGGGCACCGAAGATTAGGGCAGATGTATCTTTTGGGAGGATACAATTCAATCCACTAAAAATTGCATATTAAAATAGTTTAAGTTTGAGGAGCATGATATGGACTCATAATTTTTTTGGAATTGATAAAATAACCTTCTAGGGTAATGAAACAAGTTAATTTTCATGTTAGGAAACTCAGAAAATAGAAATATGAAGACGAAAACAAAATGTGTGCTCTCATTTTAAAAAGTTATTTCTGAGCCCAATGAAAACAAGCCATTTTTTATTTGACCACTAAAGGAACCATTTTAATGTTAGATTTTAAAATAAAAGTGTAACGTGCATAACAAAAGTCCATAATTTGTGTTTTTTTAAATTTTTTTTTCAACGTTTATTTATTTTTGAGACAGAGAGAGACAGAGCATGAACAGGGGAGGGGCAGAGAGAGAGGGAGACACAAAATCTGAAACAGGCTCCAGGCTCTGAGCGGTCAGCACAGAGCCCATCGCGGGGCTCGAACTCACGGGCTGTGAGGTCATGACCTGAGCCGAAGTCGGACGCTTAACTGACGGAGCCACCCAGGTGCCCCAAAAGTCCATAATTTGTAGATGTACCGCTTGATGAATATTCACAAAGTGGACACATCCAGGCAAACATCACCCATATGAAGAAATTGAGTATTCTCAGCACCCCAACACCATTCTTGTGATCCTGGTCACTACCTGCATCCCCGAAGGTAACCACAATCCTGACTTCTAACACTCTATAGAATATTTCTTCTTGTATTTTGATTCTACACAAATTCGCCATATAGTATATTACTCTGTTGGGTCTGGCTTCTTTTATTCAATATCATAATTCATGTGTTGCTCACGGCAACACATTCTCATTGCTGTATAGTACTTTACTGCATGAATTTGTTAAACTATTCTATTGTTGCTAGGTATTTGAATTGCTTCCAGATTTAGCTAATATGAAGAGGGCTGCTATGGTCATTCTGGCACAGGTCTGTGGTAATATATGTTCGCATTTCTTTGGGGTGTATATGGGAGGGTAGCGGAGTTGGATCACAGGCTAGGTACATGCTCAGCTTTAACAGATATTGCTAAACTGTTTTCCAAAGTGGGTGTACGAATGAACACCCTTACCAGCAGGTTTGAGAATTCTAGTTGCTTCACACCCTGTACAGCAGTTGGTGCTGTTAGGCTTTCAAATTGTAGCCAATCTAGTAGGAAGCTAAAGAAAATTATGATCTGATTTGAAGCAAACGATGAACTATAAGAAACGAGACTACAGTTCACCTTGATAATAGGAACACTCCCCTTTAAGAGGCCCAGGGTTGATGACCTTCAATCCCTGGAAAAGTAAGTACTAGTTGATGCAAGAGTGAATGACATTTTCATCATGATAATAATGTTTCCCTTTTATAATCTTTAGATAAAGCATGAAATACATAAATATGACTGCAGACTGGAATGAAAGCTTTAGGAGCCTTGGCAATGTAAAATAAAGGGAGATGGGTAACAGGTGAGGCGTGGAAGGTGGACAGCAGCGAGATAACAGCTAAAAGCTGATAGGATGGGAAATAGAGTTTAATACGCATTATTTAAAGCTATAAAAGCAGGCAATAGAAAAAAATAATACTACAGTTTAGATAAATTAGAAGGAAGATATAAGGAAGGTGGATTGTAAGGATATTACTTAAAGTTATAAAGCAATCGATAGGAAATGCTAAAGTTAGCATAATTAAGAAAACATAGAAGAAGTGAGGAATTGAGGTTAATTTTGTTTTTGGAAATTTACATTTTTCATATATGGTAGCAAACAGATATAATTTAAAGTTGGTAAAGCAAGAAATCAATGCATAAGCATGTTAAGCTATTTACAGTTACTAAGATAAACCTCCAAAGAACTAAAAAAGGTTAAAGAGGTGGTCCCTGGAGAAGCTGGGTGTGACCAGCTAGGCCTAGAGATGGTTCCTTTTCGTTGTAATCCCTTCTGTATTAATTATTTGCCACGTGTATGTGTTACTTTGATATAAAAGAATGAAGTTTTCAAAGTATGAATTATTGGGGGGGGGGGTGATCAACGCTAATCCTCTTGGTGTGAGTGATTTCAGCTCCTACTGTGAAGAGAGGACAAAGAAAGGAAAGAAGCATAATTGAGGATAAAGATGCATTATGGGGCCCAAAATCGGGATGCCAGAAAATAAAATTGGGGAAGATAACTTAAGACAAAAAAGAAGGATAACCACCAGGTTGAAAACAAACAGAAAATGAGAATCTCATTTTATTTACCCAGATTATTTCCACCAGAATTCCATCTCGTTTGAAATAGTTCACGGTCTGAGAACTTAGACAGGTGACACATCCAGAAGTTCTGGCGGAGAGGGCTGGCTTCCCAATTTCGCAACTTTTAAGGTCAATCCATGGTTTGCAGTGTTTCCAGATAAATCTCACTGTCAATCTGATATTCTCACTCCCTGCTTGAAATCTCCAATGATTCCTCATTGCCTATTCCATTAAGTAGTAAATCCTCAGCTTGGCATTCTAGCCACTGAGTAACAGGGCTCCAACATGTGGACTGACTATGATTACAGTGCTGCTAAGTATTAAGGTGGAAATCTCAACTAAGGCAGTGCTGCTTTTGAGGCCTGTGCTCCTGTGATCTACACCATACAGACTCAGGTGAAACTCGCATATGCCCACAGAGACACAAAGAAGAATGGTCATTGCAGCATTGCCTGTAAGAGCAAACACGGGAAGCAACCTCGATGTCCACTAACAGGAAGAGGCATTAGCAAAGTGGGTAAGGTCATACCGTGCAAGAATCAGAAATAATTAAAACAAATGAACTATGTGCATGTTTCAACGTGAGTAAATCACCAAAGCAAAATGTTGATTGAGAACAGCAACCTATAGAAGGTTCCATACAATATGATTCTGTTTATGTAATGCTTAATAGCACGCATATATTATAAAAAAGGAACCAAAAGAGTATAAGGAAAAATATAGATTAAAATCTGGATGATGATTATCTCTATGGGGTGAGAAGAAAGACTTGAATTGAGAAGTGTGCAAAGTATGAACTCTTATCACACTGTATTTCTTAAAAAGAAAAGACCCAGGGGGCGCCTGAGTGGCTCAGTCGGTTAAGCGTCCGACTTCAGCTCGGGTCACGATCTCGCGGTCCGTGAGTTCGAGCCCCGCGTCGGGCTCTGGGCTGATGGCTCAGAGCCTGGAGCCTGCTTCCGATTCTGTGTCTCCCTCTCTCTCTGCCCCTCCCCCGTTCATGCTCTGTCTCTCTCTGTCCCAAAAATAAATTAAAAAAAAAAAAAAAAGTTGAAAAAAAAAAAAAAAAGAAAAGACCCAGAAAACAATGGAGCAAACAGGGAACAAGGGTTAATTGTAACTATAGTATTCTCTGTCTTCTCTGCATATTTAAAATATTGCATAAAACAAATTCAGAGGTAGAAAAAATATTCTAACTTCGTATCTCAGGGTAATGAGATTATGGCATGACTTCGTTCTTCTCTTCGCTTATTTTTCTTAATTTTCAAGAGTAAAAACTTTTTTTTAAAATTTTTTGGCGTTTATTCATTTTTTTTTTAAATTTTTTTTTTCAACGTTTTTTTTTTTATTTATTTTTGGGACAGAGAGAGACAAAGCATGAACGGGGCAGGGGCAGAGAGAGAGGGAGACACAGAATCAGAAACAGGCTCCAGGCTCCGAGCCATCAGCCCAGAGCCCGACGCGGGGCTCGAACTCACGGACCGCGAGATCGTGACCTGGCTGAAGTCGGACGCTTAACCGACTGTGCCACCCAGGCGCCCCATGGCGTTTATTCATTTTTGAGAGACAGAGAGAGAGAGAGCATGGGTGAGGAAGGGGCAGAGAGAGAGGGAGACACAGAATCCGAAGAGGGTTCCAGGCTCTGAGTTGTCAGCACAGAGCCCGACTCAGGGCTCAAACTCACGAACTGCGAGATCATGACCTGAGCCAAAGTCAGACGCTCAACTGACGCAGCCACCCAGGCACCCCAAGAGTAAAAAAATTTTATTTCTGGTCTTTAGTCCAACATATCAAGACTTAGAAGTCCTCACTTCTATCTTCACAACCAGAAAACTACACTAGTGTAAATACACTAAAATTCAACAACTCTTCTTAGATCCATTACAGAGCTGAGGTCACAGGGCAAACTGTTGGCCTGGAAACTAAAAACATACAGGGTAAATAAAATCACAGTTTACCATGAACAGAAGCTCTTAGATGAACGCGGTAGTTGTTAAGTGCTCCTACTGAAAGAATATATAATGGCTGGAGATTGACTGGGGGCTAGATCAAGAGGTAAAATGCCTGGGGCCCAGTCTAATAGGGACCTCCATGATTTTATGAGTATTACCTCTAGGAGACTGATAGGACCTCAGGGTGAAGATCATAGAAAAATCCCCTTATGCTACAGGTGGTGAGGGTATGAGAGTAATGACTTTGAAATGAGCCGAGAGCATTCTGTTTTCATTAACAACAGCCTGCCCTCAAGGGAAAATATTTTACCGGAGCCTAGCCCACTTAGATTCTACCACAGTCTAACTGATCTAGAGGAAGGGAAATACCCAACTTCAGGTCCCTCTAGCTTTCCTGTCTCACCGAAGGAGAAAGAGAAGGCTGAGAAGCACTTTTGAACGTCACAGGCTCACTGAAGATTGAACACTAATCATAAGATAATAGGACGTTTCCCCTTCCCACATTTTAACACCACATCAATTTGGCCTCTGTATAGTAACAGGGGCTTACAGCTGAAAAAACTACAAGCCTCAGACCCAATTTAAGAAAGAATATCTAGGAAACCCAAAGGTACTATGGGGAACAAAACCAAGAACACTAGAAAACATTTTAGTCCCCGACTATACAACTATAGCCAAGAGTAAACAGCCTCATTCCTGGCCAGATACACATAAAACCTCAAACTAAAGGCACATTTATCTCAGTTTCTTTTACTCAACACATCACGTCTACCTTCCAGTAACAAATTACAAGCATGCTGAAAAGCAAAAACAAAATGTGAAGAGCACAGAAAGCAACGGAAACAGACTCAGATACGGCAGAGACTTTAGAACATCAGACTAGAAACGTAAAATAATTGTGTTATACGCAGGACTGTGTCCCTCCAAAATTCATATGTCAAAGTCCTCACCCCTAGGACTCCAGAAAGTGAATGTATTTGGAGATAAGGCCTTTAAAGCTGTACTGAAGTTAAAATGAGATCATTAGAGTGGGCCCTAAACTACTACAACTGGTAGGAGTTTACCAGTTCCAACTGGAAATTTCCAACTGGAAATGAGGACACAGACATGTATAGAGGGGAAGAGTATGTGAAGATACAAAACGAAGATGGCCATCTAGAAGCCTTAGAAGCAACCAACCTGATGCCCTCTTGATTTCAGATTTTTTTTTTGAAGTTTCAAGTTTTTATTTGAGTTCTAGTTAGTTAACATACAGTGTAATACTAATTTCAGGAGTAGAATTTAGTGATTCATCACTTACATGTAACACCCAGGGCTCAACACAAGTGCCCTCCTTAGCTTATAGTTAAGAGTCTTTCTTATGGTTTTCCTCCCTATTTTTTTTCTTTCCCCTATGTTCATCTGTTTGGTTTCTTAAATTCCACACGAGGGAAATCATATGGAATTTTCTTTCTCTGGCTTATTTCGCTTAGCATAATACACTTGAGCTCCATTCGTGTTGTTGCAAATGGCAAGATTTCATTCTTTTTGATGGCTGAGTAATATTCTATAATACACACACACACACACACACACACCCCACAACTTCTTTATCCACTCATCAGTCAATGGAAATTGGGGCTCTCTCTATAGTTTGGCTGTGTTGATAATGCTGCTATTGACATCAGGGAGTATGTGCCCCTTCAAATCAGCATCCCTGTATCCCTTGGATAAATACCTAGTAATACAATTGCTGGGTCATAGGGTAGCGCTATTCTTAATTTTTTGAGGAACCTCCACACTGTTTTCCAGAGCGGCTGCACCAGTTTGCATTCCCACCAACAGTGTAAGAGGGTTCCTGTTCTGATCCTCACCAACATCTGTTGTTTGCTGAGTTAATTTTAGCCATTCTGACAGGTGTGACATACTATCTCATTGTAGTTTTGTTCTCTATAGAGATTTATATTTCTCTATATAGATTTGTATTTCTCTGATGATGAGTGATGTTGAGCATCTTTTCATGTGTCTATTAGCCATCTGGATGTCTTTTTTGGAAAAATGTCTATTCATGTCTTCTGCCCACTTCTTAACTGGATTATTTGGTCTTGGGGTGTTGAGTTTTATTAGTTCTTTATATATTTTGGATACCAACCTTTTATCTGATATGTCATTTGCAAATATCTTCTCCCATCCTGAAGGCTGCCTTTTCGTTTTGTTGATTGTTTCCTCTGTTGTACAGAAGCATTTTATCTTGATGAGGTCCCAATAGTTCATTTTTCCTTTTGTTTCCCTTGCCTCAGAAGGCATGTCCAGTAAGTAGTTGCTAAGGCTGATGTCAAAGAGGTTGCTGCCTGCGTTCTCCTCTAGGATTTTGATTGGCTTCCTGTCTCATATTTAGGTATTTTATCCATTTTGAATTTATTTTTGTGTATGGAAAATTATATAGGTCAGAAACGTAGATCTATATACAGAAAGGAATATATGAAAGCAAAATAAAATCTTTACTTTTTCTTAGTCTAATTTATCTAACAGTTAACACTGTGTTCAAAACAATAACAACAGCAATGTATTTGGGGAGTATAGCTTATGCATAAGTGAAATGAACAACAGCAGTGTAATAAGGGACAGGATGGAGACATTGCATATGCTTTTATAAAGTATCGCACTACCCATGAAGTGAAATAGTGTTATTTGAAAGTGTATTAGATCAGTTATAAATGGATAATGCAAACTCTAGGGCTAAACACTAAAAGAATTTATAAAGAAGTATAATTGACATGCTATGAGAAGAGAGAAATGGAATCATATAAAATATTCAAAACCCAAGAATTCAGGAAAGAAGTAGAATACACACACACATACACACACACACACACACAGACGATAAAAACAGTTAAAATATGGTAGATATTGGACTAACTATATCAATAATCACTTGAAATGTCAATGGTATAAATATACCAGTTAAAAGACAGAGACTGTCAGAATGGCTAAGAAAAACAAAGCCCAACTAGATGTTGTCTCCAAGAAACCCACTATAAATATAAAGACACAGATAGATTAAAAGCAAAGGGATGGAGAAAGATCTACAATGCCAACACTAATCAAGAGAAATCGGGAGTAGCTGTGTTAATTTCAAATGAAGCAGACTTCAGAGCAAGAAAATTTACCAGAGATAAACAGGGGCGTTATGTAACTGTAAAGGGGTCAATTCTCCAAGACGTAACAATCCTTAATATGTATGTGCCTAACAACAAAGCATCAAAATACATGAGACAAAAAGTGATCAGACTACTAGGAATAATGAAAAAATTCATAATTATAGTTAGAGACTTCAACACTCCTCTATCACTAACTGACAGATCTAGCAAATGGAAAATCAGTAAGGGTATAATTGAACTGAACAGCACCATCAATCAACTGAATGTAACTGACATTTACAGAACACTTGACCCAACAACAGCAGAATACATGTCCTTCTCAATCTCACTTGGAACATTCACCAAGATAGATCACATTCTGTGCCATAAAATAAACTTAACAAATTTTAAAAGATAAAATCATCCAAAGTATGCTCTCAGACCACAGTGGAATTAACACTCAAAGTCAGTAATAGAAACATGGATGGAAAATCCCAAAATATTTGGAGACTTAAACAACACACTTCTAAAAATAAACATTCTCATTTTCCTAACAGGAAAGTGAACAATGCTATTTAAGTATATAAATGGTCCAATTCCTTAGGAATAAAACACATTTTCCTGTAGTGGTCAAGAAGTATTTTCCCCTTCTCCAGAGTAAGTTAAAAACTATCATTTAAGTATCTCCAGGCTTCTATTATAAAACACTATCTTCAGTTTCTCATAATTTTATGGAAATTCCTTCTTTGAGGCTTAGATACGCCCACTTGACCTTGGTCCAGAGACGATACACAATTTAGAAGTGTTCACATTTATTAGGGTAACACTAAATATTCATGTTCAAGCTTCTATGTAAATTGGTAAGCTGGACTAGCAAAGCTTTTTCTTTCTTTCTTTCTTTCTTTCTTTCTTTCTTTCTTTCTTTTGATTTCTTTGGATAATATGGACATTTTAACAATTCAGTTCTTCTCTTCAGAGGAAATGTTCATTCCCCCAATGTGTCATATTTCCTTCTGGTAATATTAACTATTTGACACAAAATGTTAGAACCAGAAAGGACTATAGAGTTCTTTACAATGCGCTATGGTATTGACGCCAAATTAAATATCATCACACAATTACGTATTTTATTACTTAGCTCATATTTATGTATCACCATCTGCAGAGCATAGTATAGATGCTTTGACAGAGGAAGGAGAACTTTCCTCTTTTCATGAATTTGCACATATAGATTCTGATCGAATCTTTATGGTGGCCCTTTGAGGTAGCTATAATTACCACTTACAGACAAGAAAATGGGCTCAATTAGGTTAACTAACCTGTCCCAAAAGCCAATAGCCATTAAAGATACAACTAGGGTTTAAACCCAGTTGACTCACCCCCCAAACCACGTGCTTTCCATCATATCACCCTGCTTAAATTGAATTGTGACTTCTAGGTATATGTGTTTTATTTTCATTTTTGTTGCCCTTATTTGTTTCACACAGGAAAAAAACATAGAAACTTCAAGTCATTTCATATTTATATTACTTACAAAATCAAACTACATCCATCAGTTATTTGTTGATTAATATAAACAAAGAAAGTTAGACGCAGAATCAATCATTTCAGCCTGAAAAATTCAATGCATAATTGTAAAATATAGCTCAGTCTGGTTCATCCTGGGTCTTTTCTTCTTCCTAACTTCTTTTTTGTTTTTGGCTATTTAATTTAAATTGTATTATTAATTTGTGAATTGTTAATACATTCACATCGTTCAAAATTCAAACTTTCCAAAAGGGCGTGCGATTAACTACCTCCCTTGCCATTTTGCTCTTCAACAATTCATTTCTTCTCTTCAGAGGAAATGTTTATTCCTCCCAGTGTGTCATATTTCCTTTCAGTGATATATTATGCAAACATACCCAGCTTCTAGAATGTCTTTGGAATTTCAAAGATGAGATCAGAGTGAGGCCAAAAGAAACACGGTGTGACTAATATTCCTGTCAACCCACTAGACAAAGTCACCCAAAGAGAAATAAATTCATATTTTACTTGATTTGGGACTTCTATGTTCTCCTACACTCTACATGCTACCTGCAGACTAGTATTCCTAAATTGAATCTCCAGTCATGTCAATAACCACTCGTCTTCCAACGATCTCTCACTTATGTGCTCCACTGAATCCAGACATCTTAGTTTGGAATTCATTGCCCTATGTCCTGTGTCTTATTTATTTGTAGTTCTTTCTTTTTATTCTACCTTCCAACAGTCAGAGTTTTATTGGCATTTAACATAATTTAGTGTTACAATACCTAAAGGATTCCAGATTTTTAATGCAATCAATGGACTTTTTCAACTTGGATACCATCTAGGGGATGAAAATCCTCTCCCTTGCTAACAATTCACTGGTTGAAATTCTGGGAAGCAGACTGACCAACGGTACTGGTTTGCTTAGGCCTGAAGGGTTTTCCAGCATGTGGGACTGTCTTTGCTAAAAGCAGGAAACTCCCAAGCAAACCAGAACGGGTTGGCCACCCGATCAGGGACACTGGGCGTTTTCCAAGATACGAGGAGAGCATCATGAACTCTTCTTGTCCCCACCATCTGTGGAGACAAGGAGAGACACAGCAGTTGTAGTGAGTTATGCTCCTGGGGGAGATGACATCACCACGCTTTCTGCATGAAAGGATATGGGGGCTTTGCGGCCAAGGGTGATGTTCTTACTCCTGATCGGACCCCCAAGGACCATCCGCTTTTCCAAAGCATTCTTTCTCTGTGGCACTAAGTGACATGAATGCTGTGTTGTCCTCTACTGGGCTACCTGGAGTCAAGAGTTAGGCCAGCAGTGTAGGTGTGAATAACAGGGTCCAGTACATGCTGGGCCCCACGCATACCGCTTTCACTGGGCGGCGACACCCATTCCCTAGTCACTCTTTGAGTTCGCTGCAAATGGCCCACAGCAGCCCCCTTCTCTGCAGAATTGCCCTCATTGCTCTTTGCCTAGGGGGGCTGCCTTACTCAGGAAGTTACACATCCTTCACCCCCCCCCCCCCACCAGGCACAACCACCGGCCAATGACTGGCTGACAAACGTTAAAGAAATGGGCTCTCTTGCCTCAAGATGGAACCCACCAATTCGTCTCTCAGAATCCCCCACAGACCAGGTCGAAACAATTCTCCAGCTGAGGCTACTTCCTGTCTCAGCTTTCTCGGCCAGCCTTAGGCTGCTCCCCTCGCTTCCTTTTGCCTGAAGATACCCCCTCACTATGTCACTTGATAAGGTGGCCAAATCATCCCGATTTGCCCAGGACTTTCCCAGTTCTAGCGCTGAAAGTCCCACATCCCAGGCAATCCCTTGGTCCAGAGCAAAGAGGGGCAGGTGGTTACTCTCTGTCCCAGGCTCTGCCTCTAAGGAATCGGATCTAAGACATCAGCTTACATCACACAGAAGCTGGGATTCTTTTGTGCTGTAACCTGCTAGATAGTGGGATTGCTGGTGTGGTGTAAAGAAATGGGCGAGATCCTCTGAGTCTATACGGTAGTCTGGGGTGATTTAGAATAAGGCCCCCTCTGGTCTGAACACACCCCCACTGGCATCTCAGTTAGTAAGCTGTACTTGCCTGTTGTGGAAAAGAGGCACCCTTTCCTCCAGGGGAATACAATTCCAGGCGAAGCTTTGTGGCTTGGCAAGAGAATACATGCTGGATTTCTGGGCTCAGTACCTTTGTGCGGCGCAGGCCCTGTCTGGCCAGCCGGAGACGGCAGCCCTGGAGTAGAGCGAGGAGGACAGCCTGACCCGTGTTCCATCTTCTCCACGTCTTCCCTCTCTCTGCCATGTAAATGACATCAGGGTGGCACGTTCAGATATGCTAGAATATTCAACTTTGCCTGGGCTCTGTTCTCCATAAAAGGTAAAGCAGAGATGTAGGCAATTCAGTAAGTCAGGAGAAACTAGTCTAGGAAAGTCAAGGCAACAGCGTGCTTGCTTTCTTTCTTTCTTTCTTTCTTTCTTTCCTTCTTTTAAAACAAGCAGCAGCTTGTGGATTTCTTTTTAGTTTTTTTAAAATTTTTATTTATTTGAGAGAGAGAGAGAGAGAGAGAGAGGAGAGAGAGACAGAGCATGAACAGAAGAAGAGAGAGAGAGAATCTTAAGTAGGTTCCACATTCAGTGAGGAGCCTGATGTGAGGCTCGACACAGGGCTCGATCCCACGAACAGTGAGACCATGACCTGAGCCAAAATAAAAAGCCAGACACTCGACGGACTGAGTCACCCAGTCGCCCCCCAGTGTGCTTTCTACAGAGCATGAATTATATTCCTGGTTTTTCCAGGGCAGCTCAAAACTTATAAACTCTCCGTGCTCCATCTTCTAGAAAGGAATTGAGTTAGAACCACTTCTATGGCACATGATTACTCTGAATTGAACTGCCACCATCACTTGGAAGGGAGGCTTTTAAAAACCATAATCAACTCTAACATATTTGACATGAAATTGATACACAGAGTGACAAGCATTCTCAGACAATGTGTGGCTCATGGGGAGAAATAAGAGATATTTCAAAATTATAGTTTTCAAGTACCGGGTAATCCTAACCCAGTTAGGCCTATAGATCACCCCTGGACCAGAATCAGTGAGAGAACCAATTTACTGTACCAGAACAACCTGTTTCAATAAATCTTTCCCTTCTCCATGAATTCTAGTAGAGGGCTCTAAGTTATGGAAAACAGTGATTCATTTCTCTTATATTTTTTGGTATGCTGCCTATAGGAGTAGAACAAACAAACAAACAAACAGAAGAGACATCCTTGAAAGTAACAGAAGGCTTAACGACCCAGGAGTGAACAAAGCCACAGGACGAGCGAACTCTGCTTCATTTCCAGTTGGGCTTCACAGAAAAGAGTCTTTGCCAAATGCCTTTCACAAGCTTTGTGTTAAAAACATATCCAATAATACCGTAACTGGGTCATTACCCACACACTGCCAGGCCAGTGTTTCAAAAAGGACTGATACAATCTCATGGACAGTTAAAGTCAAAACTCCTCCCCTGACATCTTGAAAATCCATAGTAGCTGACAGGAGTTATTTAACTCGTGGAGGTGGAGGGAAGAACGCTGACTTAAGGAATCACCGTCCTGCGTGTCGGGAAACAGTGAAAAACCCAGACGTGCCGGAGAAAACTACACGAACTACAAAGGCCCCTGAACTTGGTAAACGGGGCACAGGAAGTCATAGGAAGTGCAGACACTACTTAAGCAACATCTAGGCGAACACTGGACAGACCGTTTCTCCCAACCTCTTGAGACTTTTTTTTTTTTTAATTTTAATGTTTATTTATTTTTGAGACAGAGAGAGACAGAGCATGAACAGGGGAGGGGCAGAGAGAGAGGGAGACACAGAATCTGAAACGGGCTCCAGGCTCTGACAGAGCCCGACACGGGGCTCGAACTCACGGACCGCGAGATCATGACCTGAGCCGAAGTCGGATGCTTAACCGACCGAGCCACCCAGGCGCCCCTCTTGAGACTTTTAATATTCCAAAATACGGGCCAAGGAAATAAACTCCAGGGAAGAACCGAAGCAAAGCAGAGCCGTCGTCATTTCCACTTCTCACCTTGCTTTCTTGTTCATCCTCACTTGGTCTCCTTTCCTAGAAGAGGACCCTGTCCCTTTTCACAGAGACTTCCCGCTTGGTAAATATTTTCCAGAGTGATTTGGCTTGAGATCACTTTCTGTTTTTCTTTTTCCTTTTTTTTTTTTTTTTTTTGAGGTCACTTTCTTCTGTATTTATTATCGATTGATTGATTCACTGATTTATTGATTTCGAGAGAGAGCACACATGAGCCCACAAGCGCCCGAGTAGGGGGAGGGGCAGAGAGAGAGAGGGAGCGAGAGAATCTCCAGCAGGCTCCTGGTCAGTATGGAGCTCCACCCAGGGCTCCATCTCATGACGGTGAGATCATGACCTGGGCCAAAATCCAGAGTTGTAAGCCTAACCGACTGAGCCACCCAGGTGCTCCCCCCCACACACCCCTACACCCCCACCCACCAGGTCACTTTGTTGATGAGAATTTACAAGCTGAGCCTGACCCTTATCTCCATTACCCTCGCTCCAGGAACAAAGAACCATCACTCGCCTGCCCCTGTTTCTTGTCTCATGAGTGAAGCAAGCCTCTCTTCCCAACAGGCCGGTCGTATTGTGGTTCACTTCAGCCGTCCCCACGTACCCAATGCAGGGCGCTCTCATTCAGGTCCTATCACCGCATACTGCAAAGGCAACTATCTCCAATCCTCAGTCTGCCATGGCTCCAAGGATTATAAATCCGCTTCTGGTGTCTTTTAGGACAGAGCCTGAAACCAGAGCCGTGGTTCTGCTGATTTTTACAGGCTATTACCGTTTTCAAGTTCTGAAGTTGTTTCACAGAGAAAGGCCTACAGTCGTAACATCCCAGGACCTCTGAAGTCAACACATCGGGACATAAATCCTGGCTCCGTCACTTTGGGCGATTCTTCAATCTCCTTGGGCTTCAGCTTCTTCAGATGTAAAACGGAGTCGCGCCATGTAAACGCTTACCTCCCCGCCTGACTTACAGCGAGGGCCGCAGGTATATTTTCCCAGAAGATCTTAATCATCATCTTCTATTGGCCAAACTTTACTGATCCTTCCTCAAGAAGCCCCGGGAAGGCATCTCTGACGCCCCTACTATGGTTAGTCCTGCTTCCGAAACGTCCATATTGCATCACGTGTTTAATGAATCAAGCACATATTGACTGAGGGAGGATCCGCCTCGTGCCAGACCACATACTGGGCACTAGGAACACAGCAGTCAACAAGTAGACCTGTTCTCACAGAGCATACGGTCGAACGGGGGAGGCCACAATTAAATCACTAATTATAATTATATATTTAATTGCAATGATAAGTTACTGTGGAAGAAGAGGAAAATGAACCCGATATCTGACAGAAGGCCAGGGCCAGATTCCTTTGGGTATGGTGTTTTTGTGCAGACAAAATAGAATGGGGAGGGTACTACAGGTGAGGGAACACCCTGATATTGGCAAGGAACACATTCGGGAAACAGCCCAGGGTGATGGAGCCATGGAGAGATCAGTGGGAGATGGTGGTGGTGAGGTAGATGAAGGCCAGAAGATTCAAGGACAGTGGAATTGTTAAGGATTTTATTTTCCCCTGCGGAAAACGGGATGTCATCAAAGGGCATTCAATTAAGAGAATACATAACCATCTCTCTATTTTATTATTATTTTTAATGTTTCATTTTATTTTTGAGAGAGAGAGAGAGAGAGAGAGAGAGAGGCAGAGTGCGAGCAGGGGAGGGGCAGAGAGAGAGAGACAGGGACACAGAATCCGAAGCAGACTCCAGGCTCCAAGGTGTCAACATACAGCCTGATGTGGGGCTCGAACTCACGAACCATGAGATCCTGACCTGAGCCGAAGTCGGAAGCTCAACCGACTGAGCCAACCAGGAGCCTCTCCATATCTCTATTTTAAAAATGTCATTCCAGATGCGATTTGGGCTGCAGATAAAAAATTTATTGGAACATATATGGGGCAGCTAGTTTGGTAGCATTTGCCATGTGCTTGGAATAAAACGGAGGCCAAGATGGAGAGTACTGAAGGATCGGGGAAATGTCGACAAGGTAAAATTGACAGGACTTCACAGGTGAGATGAGATAAGGAATGAGGAAAGGAGGGCGTTGAGAATGACTCACCAACTTGAGACTTGCACAACTGTGTCGGGGGAATGGTGGTACCACTTTTTTGTGTTGAAAACACCAGAGGAGAGGCAGCTTTGTTGAGGGCCAAGTCTGAGTTCATTTTTGGACATGGTGACTTTGAGATGTTGGTGACACATCCAACTGAGATGTCAGGTAAGCAGTTGGGTAGACTTCCCTGGATCTTGGAGGAACATACACTGAAAGCTGTCAACGTATAGATGGTAAAACCCCAGGCAAGACTGTCTGGGAGAAAGTACCGAGAGAGGAGAGTCGCTCCAGGAGTCAGGAGACCGAGTTGTGAGTCTCTACTAAGCTTCTCCTCCCCACCAGATTGCAAGCCCCCCGAGGAACTTGAATTCTGTCTTTTATTTTTACACCCTTTGGGACTGATTTATCTTACATATGTGGAGGCAAATGATTTTCAGATTCCCAACATAACACTCCCACATAGCTCCCACATAGCTCCTCTTGAGTTGCATTTTATGCAACTGTCAGAAAAATATCTTTCATATTTTGCAACTACCCAATGACCCTGAAAAGGCTCTTCCAAAAGGCAAGATAAAGATATTTCCAAAGCTGGAAAATTAATCTGAGAAGCCCTTGATTATAGGCATGCTCATTCATTTCTCTGTATTTGTTACGGTAAAATAAACCTATATGTTTATGGTTAACATATATGAACATATATACCCTAACAATATGTAAACATGGAAAACTCTGGCTTAACACAACAAAAAATTATTATATTTTCTTCCTTTCCACTCCAACGAGGGTTGACGAGAGGGAGGGGGTGGCTGTGTTCCATTCAAAGAGCAAAGCTCTCCCCATCTTATAGGTATGCTCTCCTTGAGTTCGTCAGACTCCTCTCTATATAGCTTATGGACGGGGAAAGAGAAAGGAGCATGAGTGGAAGGTTTCTATGAGCCAGTCCTGGAAGAGTCACCTATCCTGTCTGCTTACGTTACGTTGACCATTCCTCAGACACGCGCTCAAACCCAACTACAGTGGGGACAGGAAAACCCAGGTCTAGCTTACCACTCCCCTTCCCCCATCCCACCTCTGGCAACCACCTTTCTGCCTCCTGTTTCTGTTATTTTGCCCAGTTCAGATACTTCGTATGAGTGGAATCCTATGGTATTTGTCCTTTTGTGATCAGCTTATTCCATTCTATTAGGCACTTGTGATTGTCTACCGAGCAACCATGAAGTCTAGCGAGAAAGAAGACAAATCATCAGAAAATTAACATTAGACTTTGGGCAAAGTCTAATGGTTCGGGGGGAAGAGTTAAGAGGAGGAATTAACCTAAAACTGATAGGCCTTAATGCTTAGCACCTAATCCGGCATTCAGTGGGCGCTCAACAAACGCTTGCGGGAATAAAGGAGAAAGATATTTTTGTTAAGACTGCTTACACATTTCTCCTCTCTCAGAATTTACAGTTTCCTCGTGGGGGCCACTTAACCTTAACCCCATATGCTGAAATGCTGTCGGCTAGAAAAGACGGGCTTATCCATTTTAAAATTTTCAATATCGTAAACATCTTTTCCATTAACAATCCCGGACAACTAAAACTAGAGGAGTAATCAAACTTGCATCCAAGCTCTAAATTTTAGCATATAGGAAAGAGAGTGCCAATTTTTAAAACATCGGGGAAGGAAATGAAAAGTAATCTTCAGTTAAGTTATCACTTTTTATAACCCTTTTCAGCCCTTTAATCTTTTATTTCCTCGTACCTCTCTAAAACAGTCCTCTATGTGGATCCTGAGAAACGTAACAGAAACCCATGGGGGAGGGGAAGGGAAAAAAAAAAAAAAAGAGGTTAGAGGGGGAGAGAGCCAAAGCATAAGAGACTGTTAAAAACTGAGAACAAACTGAGGGTTGATGGGGGGTGGGAGGGAGGGCAGGGTGGGTGATGGGTATTGAGGAGGGCACCTTTTGGGATGAGCTCTGGGTGTTGTATGGAAACCAATTTGACAGTAAATTTCATATATTAAAAAATAAAAAAAATAAAAAATAAATAAATAAATAAATAAATAAAAATAAAAATAAAAAAAATAAATAAATAAAACAGTCCTCTATCTGCACAGGAGGTATAACCAGCTAATGAACGACTTGGAGGAGAGTGAGTTTTCTTGTGTTTTTATCAGCAACAGTGGGGACAGGAGGCTGTGAAGTCCAGGGCCCAAACACCCGGATTCTGGAATTGAATGGCCTGACCTTGAGCGCTGAAGTCACTGCCAGCTAGGTGCCCAACTCTAAAATAATTAAATGAGATAATGCAGGTAAAGTGTCAGGGCCCTACCTGGCACGCAGTACATGTGTGTTAATGTTGGGTACCACCATTATTATTAGTCACGCGAATCACAAAGAAAGAAAGTAGGACTGTTTTGACCACGAGGTGATGACATCCGTGACAACAGAGGCAAATCTTTGAGGGTAACTTTGATTTCCAGGTGTGTTAGGACCCTTCAAGAAGCCACAGCTTGTGCAGTAGTAAAATAAGCAGCATGGTATAAAGCAAGCCCAGATAATTCATAATCTGAGCGATTACTACTTTCCACCTGTCTTTTCATTTTCATTTCCACCTAAGCGCTGTTTTCTTTCCATGCCAGTATCTGAATAAACACTTAAATTAAAATAAATGAAAGAAATTCTCAGGGCAGCAACCACGTCCATGATTAATGCAGTAATGTGTTCCCCCTTTGACATAGGTAGAGACACCTGTGCAAGCCACGATTGATGGCTGCAAGGACCAGAAGATGCACTTCCATTCTACACGTTTCCCAAATGATCAGCTTTCCATGACCTTCATCGAAAACCCAAAGGTGTTTATTGGCCTCGCGCGTGAGCACGCCTCAAGCTAAGGCAGCTGCCTTTGCTCGCAGTACCAGTGAAAGGCTTGAGATTAGGAAGCAGATGAGGTTAAATTGCTTCATTATTTACTCATTGGGGGAAAAATCAATTTCTGGAATATAATCCTATTGACCTGACTGGCACCGACCAGGAGCATAAGTAATCACACCCCTAAAATAAATATTCATTCATACTTGAAAAGACACGTATACTCACCATTTTCCTTTATGCATTAATAAGGGTATCAAATAACCATGCAAACCAGACTCAAGGCTAATGCACCTCTCTTTTGAACGTGTCACTAAAACGGGATGGTGAAGATTGTGCTCATTTTGTTCTGACCTTGTAAAATTCACACCTTGTATGAACAAGGCTGTGTCTTTCCTGTCCCTAGTTAAAATATTAAACGATGATGTTGCCACAGGACAGTGAAACAAGCAAACACCACTGAAACAAAAAAGTAACACAACATCCGGTCAGCAACAAATTACGGGGCGTACAGTAGGCGTAAGAAATGTTAACCCTAACTCCAGAGCCAGGATGCATAATGACCCAATCCTACTTTCTTTCTCACAGAAATCTGAAGGCACTTTTCCTCCCAGGTTTGTCCTCTAGCAAGGATGTCCTAAGCTTCCATCATGTTGAATTTAGCCTTGCAAGGATTTTTAATTAACAGCGATGATCCACAAGCCATGATTTATATGCAAGAAAGATGCCCTATTTTATCTTCTTTCCCCAGGCTATGATATATGGGTGCTTCTAATAAGCCAAAGATAAAAGTGGTTTGGACCAAAAAGCACCTATTTTCTCAAAGATGCACATTAAGACTGCAGCTGTCAGCAAGGGAATAAAGTAGAGCCCAGGTGACAGAAAATATAAAGGAAGTAGAGAATGATCAAGGTTTAATTTATGTTTTTACTATTAGAGCCTATTTTTTTCTAGAGACACTTAATTTTTACTCCAAGTAAAGCACTCACTATATTTAAAAACTATAGTTTGGTGAGGGGTCATACGATGTATTTCTCAAGTTACGTGACTCTTTTATTATTTTTTACATTAACTATGTTAAAGAAGGACTCTTAAATTTGTTCAATTCAAGTTTGGGCTGCTGCTGAGGAAATGCACGTAGTGCAATGATGCTGCTTTAGGTGAAAATATGTTAGCATCTCTTTTCTGGTAACTCTCAGACAGTGGCAGGTTCTTTTGAGTATACTTACTGTTGGAAAATCATAATTTGTAGATAGATCAAGAATCTGTAGTCCCATAGCTCTGCTGTAAATTAGCTGGTTGGCCTTGGGCTGTCACTTAATCTCTCTGGGTCACGGTTTACTTATATACATAAAGACGTTCTGTGTGTGTGTGTGTGTGTGTGTGTGTGTGTGTGTATACTTATATACCTAAAGCATATACATATATACTTCTATACATCAAGTATATACATACTTATATACATATCATTGCCAAGGGCCTTTTCAACTATATAAATATACAATTTTGTGACCTGATATTTGGAAATGGCTAGAAACCAGGGTTGAAATTGGGGCAATTTTACGTTTAGAAAGAGGATTTCTTATGAAGCCATTTATTCATTCAACAAATATTTTTTTAGTGTCCACAGCGTGCCAGGCACTCTCCTTAGTGCTGGAGATACACTGGTGAACAGAATAAAGAGCTCTGTCTTTGTGGAACTTAGATTCTAGATGGACGAGATATGAAACTCTTAAAATCATAGCAAGCATAATATTGAAATTGATAAATTGTAACCTAACTCAAAGTATATACAAAATTAGGGGCGCCTGGGTGGCGCAGTCGGTTAAGCGTCCGACTTCAGCCAGGTCACGATCTCGCGGTCCGTGAGTTCGAGCCCCGCGTCAGGCTCTGGGCTGATGGCTCGGAGCCTGGAGCCTGTTTCCGATTCTGTGTCTCCCTCTCTCTCTGCCCCTCCCCCGTTCGTGCTCTGTCTCTCTCTGTCCCAAAAATAAATAAATTAAAAAAAACGTTGAAAAAAAAGTATATACAAAATTCTCTTTTTATTCTCATTTTCATCTCTAGGATGTTTTGAGTGACAGAGGATCCGCATGAGGTCAACAGTTAACATGAAATAGGTGAATTTGGAAATAATTTAGAGATAAGCAAAAATAATGATAAGAATGAGGTCCTGGGCAGGGGCGGGAAGGCAGCAGCACTGAATAGAGGGCTCAGAGATGACCTCATTTAAGAAGGTGAAGCTTCTAAAAAGACTCCAACGGAGCTGAGGGAGTTAATCAAGTGAGGTCTTGGGGAGGAATGGCTCAGACAACACGCACAGCTAAAACAAAGGCCCTGAGGCAGGATCACGCGTGTCTTGTTTGAAAAAGAACAGAGACGCCAGGGTGATTGGAGCTGACAGAGCCCAGAGCAAGTGGCAGGAGAGGAGGCGAGAGAGGAAACCACGTTGATTGTGGAGGGGCCTGGAGGGCCATTATAGGGACTTTGGCGTTTATTCCAAGGGAGGTGGGACACACAGTTATAGAAGCTCACCCTGGCTGCTACGTTGACAATGTTTACAAGGGAACACAGGTGGAACACATGCCATTTTGGCTTATGTATTTTGTAAAGTAGATGCAGAGCCGATACCAAAAGGATTGCAAGGGTTGTTTTGTAGAAAGCATGTTGGGACAAATTAAATGGATTTCAAATACTATCTACGCTTGTGAATTCTGATGAGTCTGTTAACAAAATCAGTTGCAATAGATCTGTAGACTATTGCAGACAATGTATTTCCAAGACATTCTGCTTGGGCTAGTGATAAAACTTCTAGAAGTGGAGATAATGATCACTGTTGAAAACTATTAATAGGTATACAGTCAAATCTTCAAGCTCATAGCATTTCAAGGGGCAGGAGGGCACAGGTTCACGATAGCTAACTGTCCCTTGTAGTCTCATGGCTTCCTGTCGTATCATCTTGTTCTTTTTATTACTATAAACTACCTTTCTCCAGCCTTGTTCAATAAGCATTAAGCCCACTACCATTCATTCCTGTCCTGGGAAGAAATTAGTAAGACCTCTGCCTTGCCTATTAAAGCCACGGTTCTGACTTTAACAAACAATCGTTGCCCTATTTGTGGTTATGAGAGCATAACCTTGAACTCACAATTTCTCAGGAACTATCACAAGCTTCACTGAGACAGGCTTGTCTGAAAAAAATATTCAGTACGTTCTTTTCTATCAGCAACTGTTCCACAGAACTGTCTACAACGATGGAAATATTCTTTATCAATGCTGTCCAATATCATAGGGCCAGGCACAAATGGCCACTGAGAACTTGAAATGTGGCTAGTATAACTGAGGAACTGAGTTTTTAATGATCTTTAATTTAAATTAAATTAAATTAAATTAAATTAAATGTAAATTGTAAGTACCTTTGCACGACTGATGGATACCATACTGGACAGCTCAGGTTAAATCCTTATTCTATATTGTTCTTTGATATTATGTCACAGTCACTCGATAAGGAAATTTATTTTTTTCAACTTTTTTTTTTTTTTTTTTGGGACAGAGAGAGACACAGCATGAACGGGGGAGGGGCAGAGAGAGAGGGAGACACAGAATCGGAAACAGGCTCCAGGCTCCGAGCCATCAGCCCAGAGCCTGACGCGGGGCTCGAACTCATGGACCGCGAGATCGTGACCTGGCTGAAGTCGGACACTTAACCGACTGCGCCACCCAGGCGCCCCATCGATAAGGAAATTTAAAAGGAGCACCCCAGGAAAGCCATTGCTATGTTCACTGAAAGGAGGTTGCTGAGGGCATCTTATTTCTCTGGCCTCAGTACTGGGAAAAGGTAGGGTTGTTCTAAAAAGCCTGACTGTGGTGATGTAATTTACTGCGTTACATCTTTGCCTTTGATGCAGAGGAGCATAGGGCCAAATGGGTGGTCTACCTCTTGTGAGAATGTAGTATACAGAGCCTCTCGGGCTATATTCCAGGTGCTTATTAGCTCACGCTTAACCTCTTTGTCTTAGTTTTTATTCTTCCCTTATGCACCATTTGCTGATTGTTTTGCTTATTTTATTTTTTAAATTAATTTATTTTGAGAGACAGTCCAAGTGGGGGAAGGGCAGAGAGAGGGAGGGAGGGAGAACCCCGACACAGGGCTTGAACTCACAAAGCCCTCAGATCATGACCTGAGCTGAAAACCAAGAGTCAGCCACTTAACTGACAGAGCCACCCAGGCACCCCTTGTTTTGCTTATTTTAAATGTTACCTGGTAGTATTATATTCATTTTCGTATACCACAACAAGCATAATAAAAACAAACTAAAACCCTGCCTTTGGCGGGGGGGGGGGGGGGGGGGCGGGGCGGGAACACACTCAATTTCTTTCTTAAAAGGACCGACTTCCCAAGACCTCATTCTTATCATTATTTTTGCTTGTCTCTAAATTATTTCCAAATTCACCTATTTCATGTTAGCTGTTGACCTCATGCAGATCCTCTGACACTCAAAACATCCTAGAGATGAAAATGAGAATAAAAAGAGAATTTTCTATATACTTTGAGTTAGGTTACAACTTATTAATTTCAGTATTATGCTTGCTATGATTATAAGAGTTTCCTATAAATCAACATTTATGAAAATTTTGAGTTATGCTAGAGAAGTTAGCATCTCCCACCAGGACTGAGATCATGGGTATTTGTTTTAGGAACAAACAAACATTTCAGAAACATACAGGGGGCACCTGGGTGGCTCAGTTGGTTAAGCATCCAACTCCGGTTCTCAACTCAGGTCATGATCTTGTGGTTAGTGAGACCAAGCCCCATGTCGGGCTCCACGCTGGGCATGAAGCCTGTTAATATTCTTTCTCCCCCTTTCTCTTTGCCCCACCTCAAAAAAAAATAAATAAAACTTAAAGAAAATGTACAAAATTGGTTTTAAAAATATGCACATCTATGAGTCTGTGACTAAGTGATCATTTTTTTCTTTTCAGATTAAAAAAAATTTGTTTAATGTTTATTTATTTTCGAGACAGAGAGAGACAGAGCATGAACGGGGGAGGGTCAGAGAGAGAGGGAGACACAGAATCTGAAACGGGCTCCAGGCTCTGAGCTGTCAGCGTAGAGCCCGACACGGGGCTCAAACTCACGGACCGCGAGATCATGACCTGAGCCAAAGTCGGACACTTAACCAACTGAGCCACCCAGGTGCCCCTCTTTTCAAATTTTTATTTAAATTCTAGCTAGTTAACATACAGTGCAATATTGGTTTCAGGAGCAGAACCCAGTGATTCATGACTTACATACAACACCTGGTGCTCATCACAATAAGTGGCCTCCTTAATACCCATCACCCATCTAGCCCACCCCTGAACCACCTCCCTCCATCAACTCTGTTTGTCCTCTATCTTTAATAATCTCTTACGATCAGCTTCCCTCTCTCTGTCTTTTTCTTTCCCCCTTCCATAAGTTCATCTGTTTTATTTTTTTAATTCCACATACGAGTGAGATCATATGGTATTTGTCTTTCTCTGACTGACTTATTTGACTTAGCATAATACACAGTAGCTCAATCCACGTCATTGCAAATGGCAAGGTTTCCTTCTTTTTGATGGCTGAGTTACACACACACACACACACACACACACACACACATGGACTCTCTCCATAGTTTGGCTAATATTCATAATGCTTCTATACACATTAGGGTGTGTGTACCTCTTTGAATCAGTACTTTTGTATCCTTCGGATAAATACCTAGTCATGCAATTGCTGGATCATAGGGTAGTTCTAGTTTTAACTTTTTGAGGAACCTCCCTCCTGTTTTCCAGACTGGCTGCACCATTTTGCATTTCCACCAAGAGTGCAAGAGGGTTCCCCTTTCTCTGCATCCTCACCAACACCTGTTGTTTTTTCTGGTGTTCCTGTTAGCCATTCTGACAGGCGTGAGGTGGTATCTCATCGTGGTTTTGATTTGTATTTCCCTGACGATGAGGGATGTTGGGCATCTTGTCACGTGTCTATTACCACCTGGATTTCTTGTTTGGAAAAGTGTCTATTCATGTCTTCTGCCCATTTCTTCACTGGGTTGTTTTTTGGGGTGTTGAGTTAGATAAGTTCTTTATAGGCTTTGGATACTAACCCTTTGTCAGACGTGTCATTTGCAAATATCTTCTCCCATTCCTGAAGCTGCCTTTTAGTTTTGTTGATGTTTCCTTTGCTGTGCAGAAGCTTTCTATCTTGATGAAGTCCCAACAGTTCATTTTTGCTTTTGTTTCCCTTGACTCAGGAGACGTGTCTAGTAAGAAGTTGCTATGGCCAAGGTCAAAGAGATTGCTGCCCGTGTTCTGTTCTAAGATTTTGATGGTTTCCTGCCTCACATTTAGGTCTTTCATCCATTTTGCATTTATTTTTTTGCATGGTGTAAGAAAGTGGTCCAGTTTCATTCTCCTGCATGTCACAGTCCAGTTTTCCCAACACAATTTGTTGCAGAGACTACCTTTTTTTCCACTGGATATTCTTTTCTGTTCTGTTGAAGATTAGTTGGCCATATGTTTATGGGTCCATTTCTGGGTTTTCTACTCTGTTTCATAATGTATGTGCCCGTTTTTGTGCCATTACCATACTGTCTTGATGATACCACTTTGTAATATCACTTGAAATCCAGAATCCTGATGCCTCCAGGGATCATTAATCATAGTTAACTATCATTTGCCTGTCCTGGGTTGAGTTTATTTTCAGACACTTCTATTTTTTAAAAAAATACATCTCTACTTGGTTTTGTCTTCAGAGCCAAACTGGAAACAACTTGATAAAGTTTATTATGTGGTTTCTGTCAGAGTTCCTGATGGTTCGCAAAAGTTTGAATCCATTACTCTATTCTTGGCCTTCATGAAAATTCTCTTTATCACTTGGAAAACTGTCTAATTCATAAGAGACTATTAGGCAAATTTACAAGAGATTGAGCCAGTGCTTGTTAAAGGGAGAGACAATGCTTGCTGTTCTAGTGGGATTCTTGCTCTGGTCCCAGTTGGGCAGTTTGGGCAATGTTTTGTCATTACCCGCCAGTAAATCAAGAGTTAGATAATCTTGAGTAAAAGGGAAAAGAAATCAAGCTTTTAAATACAAAAACCATAATGCCTAATATCATACAGTAGAGTTGGCATATTTGGACAGGTAACATAGCCTCGTTGTTGATGGGAAAGAGGACTCTCTTTTCACCACAGCTGCAAAAACACTTTATATTTACTGAGGGAACATAAAGTAGGAGACATCTCAATCTTTATAATTGCATGTGCTAGATGTAAATTACTACTCTAGTACATAACTTGCAAGTCGATTTGTCTAACATCAAAAAATTGGGGAAAAAATAGTAATCAAATGGTAATCTAAATTCCTCATACTGGAAAACCAATGTTTTAAAAAATGAATTCAGTATCCTGTGATTTATTTTACATTTATGTGCAACAGATCCTTTTGTTATATGAACTCTGCAATTTTAACTAAAAAATGTACAACAAGTTACAGTCCTTCACTGTACACACACAAGGACAAAATTCAACTGAACAGTAACTCTTAAATAATTAAAGAGGAAAGTAGGTCAATGCCACGTATTAAATGACTAGCTCTGAAGATAGCTATATCAGCTATTGTGATTTTAGAGATGTCTCTCAAAGATGTAAAGTTATTAAGCTATCTTTGGAGCTAGTCTTTTGCTTCATTTAAATGTATGGAATTGACCTCAAAGATTATCCTCATATTGAATTAAATATTAACTTGGTTCTGCTTCATCATTTAATACACGACATTTATATTTCAAGATAGAAAATAACTTTTATTGATTTTAAAACTCTAATTACAATAGAGCTCCTTAACAATGTGTCCTTGGAACATGGTAATTATCTAGACACTCTTATCCACCGTAAACTATGTTACATTTGGACCCACTTAAAAAATCATCCATGTGAAGTCATGCCCCTCTTATTCCACCCCTTACGAAAGCGGACTAGCATGAAAGAGTTAGCCTCCACATTCTCACCTCCTACTGTCAGACTTGTATTCCCTCTACTCTGAACAGGTTTTTATTAAGGTCACCAGTAACCAACCTACTTAATAACAAGCCCTATGATCAATTTTCAGTCTCTACCTTACTTGACCTCCCAGTAACATTTGACACACTTGATGATACCCTTCCTTGAAACTCTTCCTTCACTTGGGATTCCAGATTTTCCCTGTACCTCACTGGCTTGCTCCTTCTCAGTTTCATTTGATAACCCACTCTCATTTTCCTGACCTCTAAGTAATAGTGTCTAGGAACAGAGTCTTCGTCTCTCTTCTTTAACCACACTTTATCCCTAGGTGATCTCATCCAGTCCTGTGACTTTTAAATGCTCTCTAGATGGTGATAACCCACAAATTTAGATATTCTGCCCTGATACCTTTCCTGAACACCACTCATTTAAGAAACCACCTTTTGGCCTAACATGTTATCCATCCTGGAGTATGCACCAGGTGCACTTAAGAGGAATGTGGATTCTGCTATTTTTTGGATGGAATGTTCCGTATTTGTCTATTAAGTCCATCTGGTCTACTGTGTTGTTCAAGCCAAATGTTTCCTTATTAATTTTATGTCTGGATGTTCTATCCATTGGTGTGAGAAAATGCTTCCAAGTTCCTCCAGTGAGGGCACCATTACCTTGAAACCTAAACCAGACAAAGATAATACCAAAAAACAAAACAAAAACAAAAACAAAAAAGCAGGCCAATATCCCTGATAAACATAGATGCAAAAATCCTCAACAAAATATTACCAAACTGAATTCAGTAATACATTAGAAGTATCAGGGGGTGCCGATTTATAGGGGCACATGTACCCCAATGTTTACAGCAGCACTCTCAACAATAGCCAAATTGTGGAAAGAGCCTAAATGTCCATCAACTGATGAATGGATAAAGAAGATATGGTTTGGGGCGCCTGGGTGGCACAGTCGGTTGAGCGGCCGACTTCAGCCAGGTCACGATCTCGCGTCTGTGAGTTCGAGCCCCGCGTCGGGCTCTGTGCTGACAGCTCGGAGCCTGGAGCCTGTTTCCAATTCTGTGTCTCCCTCTCTCTCTGCCCCTCCCCTGTTCATGCTCTGTGTCTCTCTGTCCCAAAAATAAATAAAAAACATTGAAAAAAAAAAATTTAAAGAAGATATGGTTTATATATACAATGGAATACTACTTGGCAATGAGAAAGAATGAAGTCCTGTCATTTGCAACAATGTGGATGGAACTGGAGGGTATTACGCTAAGTGAAATAAGTCAGTCAGAGAAAGACAGACATTATGTTTTCACTCATGTGTGGAACTTGAGAAACTTAACAGAAGACCATTGGGGAAGGGAAGGGGAAAAAATAGTTTCACACAGAGAGGGAGCCAAACCCCAAAAGACTTAAATACAAAGAACAAACTGAGGGTTGATGGGGGGGAAGGGGAGAGGGGAAAATGGGTGATGGGAATTGAGGAGGGCACTTGTTGGGATGAGCGCTGGGTGTTGTATGTTAGCGATGAACCCCAGAAATCTACACCCAAAACCAAGAGCACAGTGTATACACTGTATGTTAGCCAACTTGACAATAAATCATGTTAAATAAATAAATAAAACATATAAATAAATAAATAAATAAATAAATAGATAAATAAATAAATAAATAAATAAATAAATAAATAAAAGAAGTATCATATACATAATTGAGTGGATTAAATCCAGGGATGCAAGGATGGTTCAACATCCGCAAATCAATAAGTGTGATACACTAAATTAGCCAAATGAAGAATAAAAATCATACGATCACCTCAATAAATGCAGAAAAACCATTTGATAAAATTCAACATCCATTTATGATAAAAACTCTCAACAAAGTGGGTACAGGCAAAACATACCTTAACATAATAAAGGCTGCATGTGACAAGCCTACAGCTAACATCATACTCAGTGGTGACAAGCTGAAGCTTTTCCTTTAAGATCAAAAACAAGACAAGGATGTCCACTCCCACCACTTTTGTTCAACATACTATTGGAAGTCTTAGCCACAGCAATTAGGCAGAAAAAGAAACAAAAGGCATCCAAACTGGAAAGGAAAAAGCAAAATTGTCACTATTCACACATAATATGATACTATATATATAAGCCCCTAAAGACTCCACCCAAAAAGTATTAGAATTAGTTAATGAATTCAGTAAAGGTAGAGGATAAAAAATTGATATACAGAAATCTGTTGCATTTTCATATACTAATAATGAACCATCAGAAAGAAAAATTAAGAAAACAGCTCCATTTATAATTATATCAAAAAATACCTAGAAATAAATTTCACCAAGGAGGTGAAAGACTTGTATTCTGAAAACTACAAGACTTTGATGAAAGAAACTGAAGTGACACAAACAAATTAAAAGATGCTGCATGCTCATGGATTGGAAGACTTATTTTTTTATGTTTTTATTTATTTTTGAGACAGAGAGAGACAGAGCATGAGCAGGGGAGGGGCAGAGAAAGAGGGAGACACAGAATCCGAAACGGGCTCCAGGCTCCGAGCCATAAGCACAGAGCCCGACGCGGGGCTCGAACCCATGGATTGTGAGATCATGACCTGAGCTGAAGTCGGATGTTTAACCGACTGACCCACCCAGGCGCCCCTGAAAGACTTAATACTGATAAAATGTCCACAATATGCAAAGCAATCTACAGATTCAATGCAATCTCTATCAAAATATCAACAGCATTTTTCATAGAACTAGAAGAAATAATTCTAAAATTTGTATGTGACCACAAAAGACTTCAAATAGCCAAAGCAATCTTGAGAAAAAAAGAACAAAGTCAGAGGCACATGCTACTAGATTTCAAACTGTACTACAAAGCTATAGTAATCAAAACATTAAGGTACTGGCACAAAAACAGACACATCAGTCAATAGAACATGACAGCCCAGAAATAAATTCATCCTTTTATGGTTAATTAATCCATGACAAAGAAGGCAAGAATATACAACGTGCAAAAGACAGTCTCTTCAATGGTGTTGGGAAAACCGGACAGCAACATACCAAAGAATGAAAACAGACCACTTGCTTATACCATATCTAAAAATAAACTCAAAATGGATTATAGACCTAAATGTGACATGTGAAACCATAAGAATTCTGTAAGAGAGCACAGGCAGTGATTTCTCTGACATCGGCCACAGCAACATTTTTCTAGATCTGTCTCCTCAGGCAAGGGGAACAAAACCGAAAACAAACTATTGGGACTCTATCAAACTAAAAAGCTTTGCACAGTAAAGGAAACCACCAACAAAATTAAAAGGCAACTTACTGAATGGGAGACAATAATCTCAAATGATATATCCTATAAAGGGTTACCATCCAAAATATATAAAGAACTCATAAAACTCCATAAACACACACACACACACACACACACACAGAAAAATCTGATTTAAAAATGGGCAGAGGAAAATGAGCAGAAGACATGAACAAACATTTCTCCAGAGAAGACCTACAGATGGCCAACAGACACAGGAAAAGACGCTCAACATCACTCAGCATCAGGGAAATACAAATCAAAACCACAATGAATTATCACCTCACACCCATCAGAATGGCTAAAATCAACAACACAAGAAACAACAAGTGCTGGTGAAGATGTAGAGAAAAAGGAATCCCCTTGCAATGTTGGTGGGAACGCAAACTGTGCAACCACTGTGGAAACAGTATGGAGGGTTATGGCACTACTGATGATTTACCCAAATAGTACAAAAACACCAATTCAAAGGGATACATGCACCCTTATGTTTATTGCAGCATTGTTTACAAAAGCCAAATTATGAAAGTAGCCCATGTCCATCGATAGATGAATGGATAAAGAAGATGTGGTATACATATACAATACAGTATCATTCAGCTATGAAAAGGAAAGAAATCTTGCCATTTGCAAGGACATGGATGGCGCTAGAGACTATAATGTAAGGGAAATAAGTCAGTCAGAGAAAGGCAAATACTATATGATTTCAATCGTATGCGGAATTTAACAAACAAAACAAAGGAGCAAAGGGAAAAAAAAGAGAGAGACAAACCAAGAAACGGAGTCTTCACTACAGAGAACAAACTGATGGGTTACCAGAGGGGAGGTGGGTGGGGGGATGGGTGAAATGGGTGATGGGGATTCAGGACCGCACTGGTGATGAGCACTGGGCGAGGTATGGAAGTGTTGAATCACTATCCTGTACACCTGAAACTAATATAATATTGTATGTTAACTATACTGAAATTAAAATCTTATAAATAAAAAACAAATAGGGGCGCCTGGGCGGCACAATCGGTTAAGCGTCTGACTCACGATTTTGGCTCAGGTCATGATCTCACAGTTCTCAAGATTGAGCCCTGCATGAATGAATGAATGCTGTTGGGAAAACTGGACAGCGACATGGCAAAGAATGAAAACGGATCACTCTCTTACACCATATACAAAAATAAACTCAAAATGGATTACAGACCGAAATGTGACATGTGAAACCATAAAAATTCTAGGAGAGAGCACAGGCAGTAATTTCACTGACATTGCCCATAGCAACATTTTTCTGTCAGTGCAGAGCCTGCCTGGGATTTTCTCTCTCTCTCTCTCTCTCTCTCTCTGTCTCTCTCTCTCTCTCTGCCCCTCCCCTGCTCACCCCTTTCTCTCTCTCTCTCTCTCTCTGTCTCTCAAAATAAATAAACATCTTATAAGTAAATAAATGAATAAATAAAAATGGGCAGAGGAAGGACCTGAATAGACATTTTCCCAAAGAAGACACATCAATGGCCAAAGACACAGGAAAAGATGTTCAGTATCACTGAACATCAGGAAATGCACATCAAAACCACAATAAGACATCACGCCACTCTGTCAAGAATGGCTAGGATTAAAGAAAAGATGACTAGTGTTGGTAAAAATGTGAGGAAAAGGAAAAATCCTTTCATTTTTATTTTTACTTACAAAACGTTTAAGTTTATTTACTTATTTTGAGAGACAGAGCAAGCAGGGGAGGGGCAGAGAGGGAGACAGAGAATCCCAAGCCAGACTCTGCACTGTCCGTGCGAAGCCTGATGTGGGGTTCGAACCCGCAAACCGTGAGCTCATGACCTGAGCCGAACCCAAGAGTCGGATGCTTAACCGACCGAGCCACTCAGGCGCCCCAGAAAAGGGAAGATTCTCTTGCAACGTTAGTGGGAATGTGAATTGGTACGGTCACTATGGAAACACAGTATGGAGGTTACTCAAAAAACTAAAAATAGAACTACTATCTATTATTCAACAATTCCGCTTCTGGGTATTTATCCAAAGAAAACAAAAACACTAATTTGACAAGACATATGTACCCCTATGTGCACCGCAGCATTTTTGTTTGTTTAAAAAAGCCAAGATGTGAAAGCAACCTAAATGTCCAACGGTAGACGAAATGAGAAGGACAATGTGGCATACATACACAATGGAGTATCACTCAGCCATAATAAAGAATAAAATCTTACCATTTGTGACAACACGGATCGACCTAGAGGGGATGATGCTAAGTGAAATAAGCCAGACGAAGACAAATACCATATGACTTCACTTACACGTGTAATGTAAAAAATGAAACAAATCCTCAAAAAAGATAAAACGGAAAGCAACACATAGATACAGAGAATGAATTGATGGTTACAAGAGGTCAGGGGGTCGGGGAGATGGATGAAAGAGGTGAAGATTAAAAGGTACAATCTTCCAGTTAAATAATAAGTAAGACACGGAGATGTAATGTACAGCATAACACGTACGGTCAAGAATATAATAACTTTGTGTGGTGACAGATGGGAGCTAGTTTGGGTGGCTTTTCGTAATGTTTATCAATACCAAATCACTATGTTATTCACCCGAAGCTAAGAGAATATTGCCTGTAAATCATTCTTCAATAAAAAACAACACACAGACAAGGCAGAGATCAAAGTATCTTTGACATTCTTGCCTGGTGTTTTCGGTCATATATCAAAACATTTGTTAATGACTGCATTTTCCATTTGGGGGAGTTTCAAAACTCTGGAGGGGAAAAAAGGAGCCAGCTAGAAACTAATACAATTAGAAACGTTATTCAATATTCCTCAAGTGATGGGTATGGGATGGTTGGTGGCGTAAGGAGATTCAAGATCAGAACAAATGTTGATAATTCAGTCTAAGTGTGAAGACAGGACACAATGAGCATCTGTGGTGGATAGACTAAATTTCCGGACCTGAATAACATTTCCTTTCTGCAGGCTTACAGGACATACAATGTTCTTCCTTTTCCTGAGATCTCCTCATCAGAAGGCTACAGGAGAGTTAACATGTTTGTTGAACAACGTAATGTATCCTCATTAAAAGGCTGAAACGATACCAACGTGTTTTAGAAATGAGACGACTTAGATTCTGTTGCTCAGATTGAATTCTAGATACCATTTCTTCACACAATTGAGAGGAAAAAGGACTTGCTACCTAATGATTACTTGGGAGGCAGTGGATCCACTTTTCAATCATTTGACTGTTTTCTGGGCCCTCCAAGAGAACAGATAAAGAAACCGTGAGAAATATGAGTGAATCCCTAGGGAATGTGGAATCCACTTCCAACCCCAATTGCCCTCAATGGCCCAGGTAATGAGCAGTTATCAGGGCTGCAACCCTATCACAACCAGAGTGATATGCTTTCTACCTCTTGTATATGTGGTGTTTCCTTACAAAATTTCATTCAAACAAGAGCTTTTTTTTAATGTTTATTTATTTATTTTTGAGAGGGAGAGAGAGAGAGAGAGAGAGAGAACACAAGTGAGGGAGAGGCATAGAGAGAGGGAGACACAAGAATCCGAGGCAGGCTGCAAGTTCTGAGCTGTCAGCACGGAGGCCAGCACGGGGCTCGAACCCACCAACTGTGAGATGATCACATGACCCAAATTAGGATGCTTCATGAACTGAGCCACTCAGGTGCCCTTAAGCAAGGGGTTTAATGGATAAACAAATTTGAAAATCATGGACATAAAGAAATTGGTAACAACTTACCCATTTGTAGTGAAAAACTCTCAGAGATTTTTCATGTATCTAAAAGTTTTTATACATGGAAACAACAGACAGTTGTTTAATTTTGGGTATACTCGCTTTAAGCAAAACAAACAGAAGGATGAATCTGTTCTAGGACCTTCTTTACAAAATATAATCTATCTTGCTTTGGGGGCTATATCTAGTACGGAAACGAAAATATTTGTCGTGGAAATTTTTATTTTTTTGTATTAAGATGTCTATGTAACTTCCAAATCCTGTTAGAATAAATGTACATTTGATGAAGAAACGAACGAGAAAATTATACGGTAGCATACAACGCGAAAACCGTCAAAGAAAATATATGTAACTATTGTGTTTAGGAGTACAGTAAAACCTTGGTTTGCGAGCATAATTCATTCTGGAAACATGCTTGTAATCCAAAGCACTTGTATATCAAAGCGAATTTCAAGAACCGTTGGCTCAGTTGTTATCATGTGATGTTCAGCGACATGTACTATTCATATTGCAAGACATCGCTTGTCTATCAAGTTCAAATTTGTTACAAATCTTTGCTCATCGTGCAGAACACTCACAGAACAAGTTACTCACAATACAAGCTTTTACTGTACTTTATTTTCTGTTTCTTGAGAAGAAAGTATTTGAGAAGAATGTCTTTGACATCAAAAGGACTATAGGTATTGTTGGTCCCAATTTAAACATTTCTCTAAGTTACCTCCACTCCCTAGTTATTGGGCTTTTGTGGGAGAATTCGTGTTATCACAATGTAGTTGATTACACCTATTAATTTCTACTTTGTAGTAAGTTTTCTGAACACGTTGAATCAAATTTTGCATCTCTATTATTTGGCCCTATTTCTATACTGGTAACCAATGAGAATTATCGTTATTTTTATTCATTTACTTATTAATTCATTTATCTAACTTTCATTTATCTTTCATTTCCCACACACCAGGTCCTGCGCCAGGCGTCACGGATACGGTGCTGAACAAGACGGACACAGGTCCAACTCTCTGGAATTGACAGAAAGTCGGGAAAAACATCATTTGGAAACCCACCAGATACTAGCAAATAACAACTATGTCTCATGCCTCCCTCCACACTCCTCCTCTATCAACCTAGAAATCTGGAATCAGAAAGAATTCATTTGGGGCTGGTGCTTCCCATTCGGAATCAGTGTGACGGAGCCATTCACAGATAATGTGGTGGATCCTGTTATATAAATCAAGTTCTAGAAGGATAAAATGCTGCTACGCACCTTTATGTCACTAGTACTGTTTTGCTGGAAATAGTGTCATAGTAAGAGGAAAGAAAATGCTTTCCTCCTAAGGTCCCTGCCCTTGCCCCCAGGGGGGCAGGAACAGTGTGCTTTCTTTGGTGAGAGAAGCTGTCTTCTAAGGGAAGTAGTGAGGTTCTTATGGTGGGGGGGGAATGCACGATTGAGGAGACAAGGGTGGGAACACCTGCCTCCATCACTCGTCTCGTGTAGGCAGAAGCACACGCCTAAAGTATGAGGTACCAAAGTAAGAGACACCAAAGGGCTGAGGCATATAACATTTTCCTCGTATGACGAACGGTTAAGCTTCCCCGGGATTCTGGGACAATTACAGAAAGATAGAGGTGGGGTTCAAAGGAGTATCCTTCAGACTTCTTCCTAATTAGGGAATGCAAGACTTTCTTTCATTCAGGCCGAGGGAGACTATACAGTAAGCACATTGTTTTGTTTCGTTTTGTTTTCTCGTGCCCAAGTGCTTAAGCCACTGGAATATTCCCTGCCGACGTAAGTAGGGAACAACTCCATCTCCAGTGATGGCAGTTGGGACAACCCGTAACTGGGAACATGAGGCATGAGATGTTGAGAGACATCACCCTGGGGGGTCTCGAAGGTGTCAGTCACGACAGGAGGTGTTTAGCCACATACTATGGCTGTGCCGGAACTACTGACAGCTGTACCTCTAGTCAAAGAGGCATACGTGTGGCTCTCTTAACTGTGTGCGTGCGTGCGTGCGGAGAGAGACGCGCACAAGGCTCAAGGCAAGCATCCCCGTTGCATGGGTCTAAGGGCGGTACTGCTCTGACGCCATCTGGCAAGCTTAGCATGCAGCCATCTGGCTAGCTCACAAAGCTCCGCCCAAGCGCGTAGCGTGCTTCTTCATAGTTGCCCTCACGGGCTGCCTCTCTACCGCCTTCTCTCACTCTTGATTCTCGAGACGGCACGCCTTCGTAGAGGATTAGCAATGCGCATTGGCCTTAGAATTTATTTTCTGTTGAGTCCAGCCTTTAACTTACTCTGCAAAAATTACTAGAAATACTTCTGGGATCACACTGGTAGATTGTTTTTCTTTTAGTTCCCTGGGGCGGGGGTGGGGGGGGAACTTAGCTGGACTCAGTGAGAAGAATGAATTTAAATACCCTACTCTCACTTTTCCTATTTTGAAAATCAAACCAACTCTCATGGTGCTGCCCAGCCCTCCCTGCCAGTTGTCTATGGTTTTCAGTTCACAGTTACTGAGGGCTTAGTAGGTAGTAGCCATCATGTGTTAAGTACTTTGCTTGCATTATCTCATTTAATCCAGATGACAACCTTAAGGGACAGACGCTATTTTCTTGTACAGATGATGATATTTAGGTGTGGCTAGGTCAAGTAATTTGCCCAAGGTCTCTTGTTTAGGGTCACACAGCTGGTAGACAATAGAAGTAAGAGTTAAACCCAACTTCTGAATCCACAGTCTGTTCCCTTAACCACTGTGCCACAGTCTAGGGTAGAAACTTCTCTCCCTTTCTTTAGCATTTGGATCACGGTGCTCTTCTCCAACTCTGCTCTCAGTCTTTCACCAACCACTGGCATCACAGATCCTTGCTTCACCTCATTTCCTCACAGCTTTAATGGACTCTGGAACAGTCACAAACTGAGGCTTCTCGTCACTCCGAACTGCCCTCATCCAAGAACGGAAAGGCTGAATTTCCTCTTCTGACCACAGCCTGCTCCTGCTCCACCCGTGTTCCTATCAGAGGTATATTTCTTTCTATCGCTGGCACCCAACCCGTCTTATTTCAAAACATCTGTTTTGGTTTTATATGCTGCACCACCCATTGGGCCCGCCCTGCAAATTATCAGCCTCTGGACACACCTACCTACTTCTCTAACTGCCGAGCTTCTGAAGGTTGTACAGGTTGAAAAGCACAAATGTCTCATTAGCTCGGCTCAGAGGGCTTCCGACTCATGCATTTGCTTTCAAAACATTTGTTTGGTTTGTTTTTACGACGATCAGGGCCGGATGTTAGATGTTGGAAATTCAGAGATAAAAGAAGAACGAACTCTGTCTTCAAGCAGCTCACAAATAAATGGTAAATTATATACGTTTGGTTGTTGCGCCCTAGTCGACTCTTAACGGCCATGACTCAGTGGGGTTCACAAAAATCTGAGGATTGGAAGCAGTGACTTTGCCACTGCATTTGGTTCCAAAAGTGTCTGCACGGACACTAAGCCTGACAGAGTGTTCTCCACCCTTTCACCACGGGTCATGCCAGTGTCACCCTCTTACCTCTTCCTTAATTAATATCTTTGTATGTGACTTCTCAATCACAAGACATAGAGAATGTGCATGGATTTAAAAAAAAAAAAACAACTCATTTTCTTTCCACGATACGTGCTTTTCCCCTCACACTGGGCACGAAGATTCCCTCAGCTCAGAAGCCGGGGGCAGAACAAGACCCACGGGGCAAGCTGGAAAAGAAAACTGTGTCCAAGAGAAAGAAGAAGCGTTCAGAGAAAAAGCGTATGACACAGGAGGATACAGAAGCCTGGAAGTGAAAAATGTTCCGGAAGGAGGGAATGTCAACTGGAGTTTGCAACTAGGAGAGCATGAGAGATCTTTTCCCAAGCATGCTCAGTAGAGTGGGACAGGCTTGTAATCAACAGTATGCGAGAGTTAACTCATGGAAAATATATGAAGTTTACAAGAGTGTCAAGGTTGGGACCGTGGTGAAAACTAAGGTCAGAGGCAAGAGCGGAGGGAGTTAAGCCCGTAAAGGAAACTAACACAGAGTGGCAGAGAAGCAAGGCAGTGATATCCCTGTGTGTGGTGGAGAAGAGGTTTCAAAGGCAGGTTCAGTGAAATTGTTAAATGTTGTAGGGAGGACATCAAACAATTAGTGAAACACGTATTGAGTTTTGGCACCTGGAAGGTCCCTGGGAATCCCTGTAATCGTTCCAGTAAAGAAGAGTGTCCTAGGTCTACCTGTAATGTATTGAAAGAGTGAATTCAGGGAGTATAGGCCCACTCTTTTAACACTTTTTGCAGTAAAGGGAAGGAGGAAGGGTAATACGGCCTGGAGGAAAATATCAGACCAAAGAGATTATTGTTGGATTTTTTTTTTTTTCAAAGTAAACGGAGGGAAACATGAGTGAATGAAGTGAGCTCACTGAGAAGAAAACCAAAGTATGGGGTCCATAGCAGGAGGACTTGGATTAGACTGGAGAAGGAGAGAAACATCTCATAAAGTGAAGCTGGAGGGGAAGAGGCTCTTCTGACAGAGATGCAGGATAAGTGGATGCATTTGTTGACAAAGAAAGATCACGAAGTTCCGAGTGGCCATACCTTTTAGGGTCAACGTCTTCAGTGGCAGCGGGGCGGGGGGCGGGGGGCAGGTTGGAAGAGGTGGTCTGCCTTGTCAACTTGCTTCAATTTCTTGATAGCAAGTGTTCTACACATTTTAACGTCACCTTTCCAAAAAAATCTCAAGTTTCACTCAGCTCTTCCAGAAAAGGGAAACATAGTGGATTCTTATTGCCTGATGAAAAAAAAAATCAGGAGAAACACACCTTACGTTAGCTGTGAACCTGGAAGGAACTTAGGTGCACTGAGCGTGGAGGCTTCCTGCGGGGAGGGAGAGGCATGAACACCTTCAGGCTGGCAGGTTATGGACATCCGAAACGGCTGCCAAGAAAGCTTCAACCTTCGCGCTCAAGTTCAGGTACTGGTCAGGGCTGGGCAAGCCTGGCAAAAATAGAGGATTTGGGTACTGGGAGTGTTATCAAGGCAGCAGGAAGCAGTTACCAGACCGGTGGAATTAGAAAGATAATTTTTTTTTTCCAGGAAAAAGCAAAAACCCAGTTACTGGGACAAAGCCAGAATTAGAACTGATGACTGAATGTTGCATATGAAAGTGGAGCTTATTTCATACTTGATGACTATAACCCAGTCGTTCTCGAACATGGCTGTACCTCGCAATCATCCAGGGAGCTTTAAAAACCGCTGAAGCCTGGATGTCACGCCTAGAGAGTCTGATTTAATTGGCCTGGGGAGAGGCCTGGACATCGGGATTTTTACAAGCCTCCTCAGATAATTCAAATGGGTAGCAAAATTGAGAACCATGACTCAAACCAGGTCTGTCCCAGAGGTGGAAATGAGACTGGAGAGAGTCAGACAGGTCTTAATGTCCCTATAATTCTGAACTGACTGGACAAAACCTTATTTCAGAATTTCTCTGCGCGCCCCCTAGCCACATACTGTCTGGCTTTCTGTGAATCTCCTAATGAGCTAGGCTCAAAACAAGCTACCTACTTTCAATAGAAAGTTTCTAACTTCTTATTACTTCTCAGCCCCCTCTCTATCATAGGACCTTACAAATGGTCATTTAACACGTTTCCTTGAAACCTTGCCCAGAATATTTCTTCTCTGCATTCCGGCTGTGACCCACTCTATTTACACCATGCGTAATTCAAAACCCGATTAACTATTGCACAAATTGTATCAATAGTTCCACATCTGGCTGTCCTGCCTTCCAGTGTTTATCTTCCAAGCGATTCCTGATACACATGTCTTCATACTATTCCACTTCTCAATTAGCCTCAAGAGTTCCATCAACCACTGGAAAAGCCTCACCTTGGCGCACAAGGCCCTCGTGGTAGACTCTGTGGACGTCCCTCCCCAGATACTCAGCTCGCCTGAATTCACCTGCAAGTGCACATGGAGACAGTTCCCACCCCGGTGTCAAACGTTCACCTTGAGCTTCTGTGTTTGTACTTGTCTGTCGGAGGGATTTCCCCAGCACCTAGGAGTTCGACTAGCCGCCCGCAGCACCAAGCTAGAAGTGTGGTTGTGTAGTAACCCTTATTTCTTAACTCTCAACTGATAGGGAATGAGACTTCAAAGACAAATACCCCAGCTCCCCCTTCTGCCGGTGGAAGAATTCTGCACTATGTCCCACACGGTTAACCAGCAAATTCCCTAAAGGGATCGGGCGCCAGGTGCCCACGGAGGTAACTTGATCATCAATGTACCATGTTTTTGGAGGGAGTGGGCGCTTTTCTCCCTTCACTTTCTCACTTGCTCATTTACTCTTCTTGAGAAGAATTCCCAAATATAAACCACCTGCACGCACCCAAGTCCTTGCCTCAGAATCAACTTTGAGGAGGATCCGCATCAAAATTGCCTTTCACCATAACTGACCCAAATTAATCTTAAAGCTTCCCCACACGAAACTGGAAGACCTGACGTTCCCAAAGGACGTTCTCATCTGCATCCATTATTCACATTAACCTCATTATTCTATGTATTGTGTGTGTGTGTGTGTGTGTGTGTGTGTGTGTGTGTGAGATTAGACAGTTTCCCAGTGGTGTGTTCAATGAGAGAGGAATATACAAAGAGATGTGAGAGCTCAGAGAATTCAGAGATCTCTTTGGTGATGGAAACACTGGGCATAATTTCATGGAGGCAGAATGCCTATATACTGTGGATATATAGGATCAATTCAAAACAATTTCCCACTGTTTACATAAACAGGTTTGAAGGGAAAAAAAGGCTTTTTTTTTAAACAAATATAACAAAAGAAATACAAGATATTACCTAATGTTCTGCAGATCACAGACATAGCTTCTCACAAGACAAAAAAAATAACAAGGTTGCCGTTATTACCAACAGACTTTATTGTGTTCAGGAATACCCGATGTTCCCAACAGAAATACCAAGTTAAAAGCTGAATATAGTTCTTGCGACTGTAATGCTTAGTATTCTAACTAAACTTGCGATAGACTGGTGGAAAACAAAACATGACTAAGACATGATTTGAAGGCATTCCATACAGGACAGGCCATTATTTCACTAAAGCTCGGTGGAAGCTCACCTTTTCTGTTGAAAGAAAGAGCGTGGTTTTGTCTCTCGAGATTGATTGTCCCTTAGCCTTTGGGAAAGCATTAAAATGACAAACACACTTCCAGGTACAGTTAAGATCAACATTTCTCTCTTTCTTGTCTTATAATACACTCAATCTTTTATGGAGTGCCCTCAAAGTTCTTTTCCAAACAGGATTCAACCCAACAAATATTTATTGAGAGTCACAGAGACAAGGCCTTGTGTTAAGCTGTGAGGGGGTACAAATGTGAGTAAAACAAGATCCTTGCCCTCAAACAGTGTGCAGATCTCCTGGGCCAGTTTATTTATGACCCAGCTTTGCATGAAACTAGCTCTTCACTAGTGTGAAGGATTTAAAAAGACCACAGCAGAGCTGCTGGAGGCCAGACTTGATTAACTCTCCTGTTTTAGGTCCCCTAAGCGTCAATGATCAAGACGGAGAAAAGGAGATCCTAGAGACGTTGACTTCCTAGCCATTTTTTTCAAGATAATTTAAATTTAACCAAAAGAATAGAAATTACTTTGTTATTATGCTTTTGTTCCAAAGAGTGCCCTTCAAGACTGAACGTCCTTTAAAACTACACAAGCTGTTAATTATATACGACGTCCAAGAGACGGCCAGAACATGTACACTGAAAAGAGTAAAAATCTGTCTGAGACTGAAAAAAACTGTCTAGGATTAAAATAGAGAAAGCAGCTCTGTTGTCAACCACGCTGGGAGGGCAGACGCTGACAACAGGAGTTGCAAAATTAACAGGAAATACTGGTTCACTCAAGGCTACGCAACTACTCTTCCCCCTCTCAAGTCTGCTTTGAGCAGTTACTACCTTCTTACAAACGACACTCCCAAGTACACTCCGCTCTTCCCATCTATTATTGGGGATACTCAATCGCTCAACTGCCCTTGAGCCACGACAACTCCCTAATCCCAAGTCAATCCCTGCTTCCCCTGATCCTGCCTCCGGAGCACTAACCAGTTTGGAAATGCCCCCACTTTGCTAAGACCTTCCACTGAATCGTTCAGCAGGCATCCAAACCTGACAAAACACGCCTCCATCTTTCTTCCTGTTGAGAGCAGCAATCCACAGACCCTCTGGGGTACACCTGTCCCACCTCGTTGACATCATAAATATGATTCTGTCACATTGTAGGCCTGGCTCTGGTAATCTTTGGCTCATTAGGCTCTGAGAGCACACATGTACATACAGAATAACAAACATTTAGGGGCGCCTAGGTAGATCAGTTGGCTAAGCATCCAACTCTTGATTGCAGCTCAAGTCATGATCTCAAAGTTTGTGAGTTCAAGCCCCACATCGGGCTCCATGCTGATAGCACAGAGTCTGCTTGGACTTCTCTCTCTCCCTCTCTCTCTAACTTTCCTCTGCTAGCGCACTCTCTCTCAAAATAAATAAGCTTAAAAAACATTTAAATAATAACACCAACAACACACCTCAACATACTCTTCATAGTTGACCCGGGAGGTAAAACCTGTATTTAAATTATTCAAAAACTTTGTGTGATTTATCTCTTAGAAGTGATTTCAGGGATGAGAATTCTCTCATTTCTCTTTCCTCCCTCCTGACCTCCCTTTCTCCTTCCTTCCCTCATTTCTTCCTTCCTTTCAGTAGTTTTTGATGGTAAATACAATGACGATGGATCTCATTTTAGAAATAAGCAAATATTATTTGGAAACACAGGCTTTGTACCCCCTTCCACTCTTGTAGGTATTTGCTTAAAACTCATCCTGAATTTGCTAGGGAAAAAAACCTCTTAATGCGTATTTTTAAACATAATGCCTCTGTTAATCTTTCAAAGGTAATGGTTACCACTGTTTTTGCAAAAGCAAGTTACAGGAAGGTATAGAATTTCTCTCTACAGTAAAATGTGATAACGTATCCTTGCTCATAAATAATGTACTGTTGCCCACCTGTTTTCCTATTTTTTCACAAATGTTTCCTCACTGATGTTCCACAATAGAAAATTCCAACCATTAAGTATTTAATTACTTATATTCTATGTATCATCTTCTCTCAAGAAATAATTTGAGTTGACTACCATTTACTTAAACCATTTGGATTGTCCAGTCACCCATGAGTGAGATCAAAGGCATATTTCAAAAGGCTCTGTTAATCTGCTTACCTGAGCTTGTAGGAATCTCCTGTTTTCCTTTCAAATTATCTTTCCTTGAATTCCGAAGCCACTTAAAGAATCCTTTGATTTGGAATTACTTTTGCCAAGTTGCCTGGGCACTGTTTTGGATTTGCCTCTTCACACTGCTCCCTGCTTTTTCTCAGTTTACACTCGTATGAGAAGCATCCTTAAGGTTCCTTGTTCCCCCAGGTCTTAAAATCATGAGCCACCTCTCTATCGTCTTGAATTTCTTGAGATTTTTCTTAAATGTTTATTTATTTATTTTTTTTTTGAGAGAGAGCAAGAGAGAGAGACAGAGAGAGACAGTGAACGGGGGAGGGGCAGAGAGAGAGGGAGACATAGAATCCCAAGCAGGCTCCAGGCTCTGAGCTGTCAGCACAGAGCCCGATACAGGGTTCGAACCCACAAACTGTGAGATCATGGCCTGAGCCAAAGTCAGATGCGTAACCGACTGAGCCACCCGGGCGCCCCTTGAATTTCTTGCATTTAAGTTAGTATTAAATGTGAACTAGACTGTTGTAAATTAAGACGTTAATTGTAATCCATCATGGAGAAACCAATTTAACAATATGTTGTAAAGGAAATAAGAGAATCAAAACAGTACCAGAAAAATGCTATTGAACATAGGAGAAGTCAGTAATGGACGAACTGAAGAACAAAAAAAAAAAAAATATGACATACAGAAAAAAAAGCAGGATGGCAGAGGTAAGTCCGTCTTTATCAGTAATTACATTAAATGGAACTGTATTAATCTATTACGAGTAGTGAGTCAATCTATCAAGAAAGTAGAGCAATTATAAACATATATACATTCAACAACAGAGCTCCAAAATACATGAGGGAAAAACTGACAGAACTGGAGGGAGAAATAGTTCAACAATAAGCGCTGGAGACTTCAATACTCCACTTTTTTTTTTAAAGTAAAGAACAGAACAACTCGACAGATTGAAGATGCCTCAGCCCCTCTAGGCAACCTAGTAGTCTTTAAGCTTAAGCAAGCACCCTTAGCCAGTGTGATTGATTAACTACCTTTCTTTGTGTATCTATAGATCCTGCATTCTTTCCTAGAAGGAACAGAGTACTCTTGCACAACTCCCAGGCACTAAGGAACCAGACCCCCCTTGCACAACCTCTGAGCACTGAGATAACGTCTGTAGCTGGCACCACTGGGCCTGTACATAATCAAGACACGTTACAGAACACCGTACTCCCTAAACTCTCTTAAAAACCCCTGGGCCAGACACAAACACGGGAGTTGGCTTTGGACAAGAGTCCACCTTCTCCCCAGGTGATCAGCTTCCCGAATAAAATTCATATTCCTTCCCAATCAAAACTTGTCTCGAGTATTGGCCTTTGGAGCACCGGGCAGTTGAACTTGGGTTTTAGTAACAAGTTGTGGCAGGCAAGCCAGGAGCCAATGCCCCTGTGGCATCCGGTTCCCCCTGGGAATCCCAAGACGCCATGATAGTGCGCCAGAGGCCTCCTGGTTCATTTTCCAGGATAGTAAGTTGGACAGATGCAGGAGGTTAGCTGCTGGGGGCTAGGTGGTCTCAAAGAGAGGGTCTGAGGGATCTCTCCCTATAGCTGTCCTGACTACTTTCGTCTTGGGGAAAACTCCCTGCTGATTCCCTATGCACACTAGCTGCCAATTTCGCTTTGTGGTTTGAGTGGAAAGGAGCACCTAGGGAAGCTAATGAGTGCGTGGAGTGGGTGAGTCCATCAGAGTGTAAGCCGATGCAAGTTTCTCATTTGTGGTTTTTGTTTTGTTGCCCATGCTTTCCCTGTTAGAAAGGTGTGGCTTTGGGAAGAAACTACAAGGGACTTGAATGATGGTCAACATATTTGAAATTTGGAAGAGACCTGTTTTGGTGTGTGAGTGTGTGTGTGTGGAGGTTATGTTATGTTAAATTTGTGTGTGTATAATGAGAAGTTCCATCTCTATCCCGCCAAAGAGCTCACTGGGCTGAATTTTGAATAAGTGGAAGGAATATCACCAAGAACCCATGACTAAGGAAAAAAGGATTTTTATGACCACCTTGCCATGCGTGTTGAGCTCAGAGGAAAGATGGCCACCGAATGGCTTTCTTGGATTCCTTCTTCCCATTTGGTTGCCTCCAAATAAAGGGTTTTGGCTTGGCTCTTTCAGCTTGTCTAGGAAGCTGTTTGGTTTAGCTGGTGAAATTCCTACTTCGGGCAGGAAGTAGAAACTAGGGAGCTACTTGTTTAAATTGGTGAAGCCCCTCAACTTTGGAGGGACAACACATGCTAAGAGATGTGCTGTGGCCTTCATTTGGTTATGGTTCTGTTTCTTCTGTGTTCTTTGTGAACTTTTGCCCAGAAAGATAGGGAATACTCCTTCTCTTGCCAAAGAAAGCCCATTAGGACATATTTTAAATAAATGGTGCAGAGGACTGAAAAGCAATCAAAAGAAAAAGTAACAACAATACTTGTTTTGCAGGAGGGAGAGACAGGATTAAAAAATTTTAAAAAAGAAACGTCAGTCCAATCTGCCTCTGGCCTCTCTGGTGGCCCCGTTGTGCCCGTGCCCCGCACCTCACCCTGTTACTGCACTACCAGAGGCACAGTGTGCTTAACCGGCTCCTATATCATCCCCAGGGCGTCCAGTGCCATTGGCTCCTGTTCCTCTTACCCGCACTGTCAAGGAGCAACGAGCACCCCACGCGGTTGGGCCACCTCCCTATAAGGTTCCAAATGGAACACCTCCCAAATCGACATGAAAGGAACCACAGACCCCCTTGGGCTTAAGTCACCCACTTCAGATTTCTCTGCAGGTGCCCCAGAGGGAAAGAAATTGACAATGGCGAACACACTGATGAACTTTCGGTGGACACAGGTGGAGCATAATCTGTATTAAAGCTAATTTAAATGTGTTAGTTTCAGATAGACAAGTTGATAAAGTTACCGGCATTAAATATAACACTTGGATTCCACCAAGGTTTACTAGAGGTCATATAAGTTCACGTTATCTCTGTTGCAATGTGTCAGCAAAAGGATTACTTTAAAGGATGGTTAATTTTGTCTGTCTCCTAAAGTTTTCATGGGTGACTGTTAAGAACAAGTAGTCTGAATAAATGAAAAGGTTTAGAGGCACAACTTTTAAATAGCTTTCAACATCTTTGGGAACCTGACACTTTGAAGTTTTGCTAAGTTAAATGAGAAACTGGATTGAATTCATCGCCTATCTCAGTCTTTCCCAAATAAAATACTAAAGCATTGGTTACGGAACACAGGTTTCTGCTTTTGGCTCCTTATTGCAGAGAAACTGAAGATACTTGGGTCTGTTGGGAAATAAGCTTTATGGTTTATGGAAAAGCATATTTTTCTAGAAATTGTGAAATGTATTCATACATTTGCCAATCCAAAGAATTCTGGTGTAACATACGGTTCATAATTGGTTACTACTTAATTTTCACTGCAGACTAAGGTTTCTAAGAGTTAGAATTTGGCTAAATATAATTCAGACTGACGAAAATAAGGAAAGCAACTTGGTATGTAGGAAACTAGGAGATGTAAGAGAAAGGTATAAGGAATGGGAATACACCTTGTTGAGGGGAAAAAACCAAATTGGTTTTGTCCTAAAAAGAGACTGGTTATTTAGAGAGAAAAGTCTCAGGACAAAATCTGAATGAAAAGGAGTTGTAGGAGTGCCTGGGTGGCTCAGTAGGTGAGGTGTCAGACTCTTGACTTTGGCTCGGGTCATGAGCTCACAGTTCATGAGTTCCCAGTTCACGACTTTAAGTCCCAAGTTGGGCTCCGTGCTGACAGTGGAGAGCCAGCTTGGGATTCTCTCCCTCTATCCCTCTCTCTCTCTACCCCTCCCCCACTTGCTCGCACACACTCTCTCTCGCTCTCTCTCTCTTTCAAAAATAAATAAATAAGCTTAAAAAAAAAGAAAAAGTTGTAGAAGGTTTGTGAATGGAATCTCTGGGGAATAATTTTATGTGTGGTCGGGACTAAAGTTGAAATGAATACATTTTTAAAGTAAACTGATATAAGATTAAAATTCTGCTTTTCTTTCTGTTTAAAAAGTCAAAGTTTTCTTCGATTGTTGATCTGCTCTTCATAAGAAAGTTTTAGTTTTCATTTTCTTTAGCCACCCAGAAAACGAAAGCTTCTGTGTTTTTTCCTCATCAGGTCTTTGATTACTCAAAACTTCTCAATATTAATGGACCTAAGTTCTTTTAACAAGTATATAACTTCCTGTAGAATCCCTTATTGCCACCTTGATTACATATACATATTCCGTTCTGTAATAATCTGCAATCCCATTTAGGGATGTACTTTAAAAGCTTCTGAGATTTTTAAAAAATTTTTAAATGTTTTTATTATTTTTGAGAGAGAGAGACAGAGTATGAGCGGGGAAGGGTCAGAGAGAAAAGGAGACACAGAATATGAAACCAGATCCAGGCGCTGAGCTGTCAGCACAGAGCCCAAGGCAGGGCTCGAACTCGTGAACCACAAGATCGTGACCTGAGCCAAAGTCAAATGTTTAACCGACTGAGCCACTCAGGCACTGCTGAGATTTTTTTTTTAATTTATTTTTGAGAGAGAGGGAGGTAGAAAGAGAGAGAGCGCACGCGCACAGGTGGGGAAGGGGCAGAGAGAGGGTGACAGAGGAGCCCAAGCTGGCTCCATGCTGACAGCAGAGACCTCAGTGTGGAGCTCGAACTCGTGAACTGTGAGATCACGACCTGAGCCAAAGTCAGACGTTTAAAGGAATGAGCCATGCTGGCACCCCAAACCTTCTGAGAGTTTTAATAAAATTCCCAAGATTCAAATTCTGAATGAATATCTTTTGACTGATCAGTCTTGTTTATTTGGCATGTTAGGTTGTTACATGGGAAGCACTGTCAAACAAATGGTGATAAGTCTTAGGCTGTGTTATATGGGCAAATGCTAGAACCATTTTAGAAAATATATAAAATTCCTGACGTTCTAATATGTCTTGTTATAAGTCCATCACTTGATATTCTGATTATTGAAATATTGTGTGTTCCAAAAATAACAGATTTCCTCGTCAAGTGCATTATAATGAGCTCTCATCAGATCTCCAACCATGACGATTTGGGGAGTCTTTTGTCATCTATAGTTATTGTTCTTATCCTCTTACAAAATGTGTTTCATCTTCAAGGAGATTCCTGAGAAGGACTTTTGACAAACACAGGTTTCTGGTATCTTTAAGATCGTAAAACCAAGCTGAGTAGGACTTCCCAGGACTAATGGGAAAGGTGTATTCAGACAGGACCAGAATGACATGGGACTAAATGAATTGAGAAAGGTGATTAGAGTTTTTATGACTCTTTTGTGAAACAATACTGGTGCTCTAATGCGTGCTCTTGCAGATTAAGGAAGTTTTCTCTTAATATATCTATGACTTACAGAAATATGATAGAATATTCGTTTGGGAACAACTTGAAACATTTAACTTTTCTCTCTGCCTAAACCCTCCAGAGTTCAGAAACTCTCAAGTGGTTCTTCTTTCTTTCATAGCAATTACAGTTGGTCGCAAAAGTTCAATAAGAATCTGTTCTCTTTGTAATAGCACATCATTGGAAACGCTGGTTATATTACCAAGGCTTTGACTGGAAGGTCATTATTTCAGAGAGACATGTATAGACTCAAATGTGACCAGAAAGCTTGAAGGAACTAAGGTTGACTTTCTGAAGCCAATACAGCCCCTTGGAAATGTTGGCCTGATACCTTGCTTAGAGTTGCCAGCAGCCTTATCAGGTGAGTCAAGAATCTCACTTCCTGGCAGGTGCAGGAAGCCTCTAGATATTTTGGAGATCCCCAAAAGAGGAATTCACTCAAATCTACAGGTATTGCAGGCAAGTCCGGTGGCAAGTGTTTGGCTTGGCTTCTGGTCACGAGAGGCTATTAAAGGTTCCATCTAGAGATTCCTTAGGAAAAGTTCCAGGAAAGGAAGTTTTAAAGACTCTGTATGGTCAATCACTATTCTCGCCGAGCTTATGTAAATAATGAGGCCAAATTTGTTGAAGGCGGACCTGTTTTTCAAACGAATTAGTCCCAATTTGGCTATTTTTGGAAATGAGGGTGATTTTAGAGAGGAAAGTTATGTTTCAACAACACGTCTTGGTCAATGTTAAATCATAGTTCAGGCAAATTGCCACAACAGTTCACGTACAGACTATCTTCATGCTTGTTACTCTGTGGGGATAATAACAGGACCGACCCCACGGGCACATGGTTTTGTGAGCAATAAGACAAACTCCCTGACAACTGTGTAACTCAGCTATCACCTTACCAATTCTATGGGGCTGGGATGACAAAATGACTCCTTAAAAGCCAGAATATGCTCCATTCCATGGGGCTAGCTATGGACTTGTAGAAACAGCAGATGGTCCCGGTTTCCTGACGGAACATGCAATTCCAGGAAACTACAAATAGCCAAAATGAGCTGGAGATACAGGCTTCCGGTTATGGAATAAATGAGAGACATGAAGAAAAGGGACAGCAGCAGGAATACAGCCAATGATATTGTAATAGTGATTTATCGGGACAGATGGCAGCTACACTTGCGGCGAGCATAGCGTAAGGTATAAACTTGTCAAATCACCACGTTGCACACATGGAACTCATGTAACCCTGTGTATCAACTGTACCCCAATTTAAAAAAAAAGTACAAAGGTGGATGCCTTCACACTTCTTGATGTCAAACTTACTGCAGAGCTTTTAAAATCAAAACAATGTAGGGGCGCCTGGGTGGCTCAGTCGGTTGAGCGCCGACTTCGGCTCAGGTCACGATCTCGCGGTCCGTGAGTTCGAGCCCCGCATCGGGCCCCTGTGCTGACAGCTCAGAGCTCAGAGCCCGGAGCCTGTTTCAATTCTGTGTCTCCCTCTCTCTGACCCTCCCCCATTCATGCTCTGTCTCTCTCTGTCTCAAAAATAAATAAACGTTAAAAAAAAATTTTTTTAATCAAAACAATGTAGTGCTGACATAAGAACGGACATATAGATCAATGGAATCTGAGATTCTAGGAACAAACCCTTACACCTGTGGTCCACTGATTTCTGAGAAGGGGGCCAAGGCCATTCGGTGGGGAAAGGACAGCCTTTTGAGCAAACGGTATTGGGATAATGAAATATCCACATGCAAAAAAAAAAATGGATTTGTACCTTTATCTCATACCATATACAAAAATTACTGCAGAAAGGATCAAATACTTAAAAGTTAGAGCTGAGACAATACAACTCTTTGAAGAAGACATAGATGTAAATCTTTACGACCATGGATTAGGCAGCGGTTTCTTACAAGTGACATCGGAAACACAAGCAACAAAAGGAAAAAAGGGATACATTTGACTCCACTGAAATTAAAAAAGCTTTTATGCATCAAAGCGCCTATCAAAAAAAGTGAAAGGATAATCTAGGAATGTGAGACAATATTTGCAAGTCATATATTTGATAAGGATTAATGTCCAGATTAGACAAAGAACTCTTACTGCTCCGCTACGAAACTACAAACAACCCAGTTAAAAACTTGGCACTCATAAAGCCATTTCTCCACAAAAGACAGACAAATGGTCAATAGGCACATGAAAAGATGCTCAGCGTCATTAACCATTAGAAAAATGCAAATCAAAACCACAATGAGATACTATTTCACACCCACTAGCATGCTACAATTAAAAAAATGAACAGAAAATAAGATGTGGAGAGTGGTGACCCTCATAAATTGCTGGTGGGGGATATAAACCAGTCCAGGCACTGTGAAAACCGTTTAGTGGTTTATCAAAAAGTTAAATATAGAATCGTCAGAAAACCAAGCGATTCCTCTCTTAGATGTATACACAAGAGAAATAAAAACACGCATTCAAACAAAAAGTTGTATATGAATGGTTATCGCAGCGCTATTGAAAATCAGCCAAAAAGCAGGAAAAACCCAAGCGTCCACCATCTGATGAGTGGAGAGATGGTATGTAGTACAACCACACAATGGGATAAATTGGGCCATAAAAAAGGGAAGTACGTATAGATCCTACAACATGGATGAACCTTGAAAATACCGTGCTAAATGAAATAAGCCAGACACAAAAGGCCACATACCTTAAGATTCCACCTCTAGGAAATGTGCAGTATAGGCAATTCCATACAGACGGAAAGCAGATTAGTGCTTGCGAGGGTTTGGTGGGAAGGAGGAATGTGGAGTGACTGCTTAACGGGTACATCTTTTGAAGACGATGAAAATGTTCTGGAATAAGAGAGTGATGATGGTCGCACAACGTTGTAAATACAGTAAAAGGCACTGAATTGTGCTGGAAAATGGTCGAAATGGGGAATTTTGTGTTACGTGTCTATAAATTTTGCATCAATAAAATGAACCTCTTTGAATAACATTTCTGATAGACTGTGAATTGTTAGACCCAAATGAGAATCACTCTTACGTTTCGGGGCTCAGCATGAGAACTCTGGGTAAAAAAAGCACTATTTTCAAAACAGAGTAAACGCGTACCTTACACTTCTCTGGATGAGCCACATATTACAAAATCATACATGAGCTTGAGCATTTGTGGTAAAGCCTACAGACTGGGTAGTGTGCGGCAAGGGCAGGAGGCAAAAAGGATAGTTAAGACATAGAAAGGGCACATTTCGTCACACAGATTCGCTTATTTATTTTTGTATTCTGGACTATATTTTATTCTAGATTTGGATGTCTACTCCAAAGTCCATTTTCTCCCTCCTTTCTAGGAATAGAATCCCTGATTTCTACTGAGCACGTGACTGTGTAGAATAAATCTATAAATAAATAATCTATCCGGACCTTGCCTCATGTTCCTTCCTTGGGTATATCTTCTCTGAAAAACGTATTTTCCTTCACTTTAGATTTATATTAAACACTTCTGGAAGACTGGGAAAGTGGTCTTCCCAGTCTTCCTTTCAACCAAGCGTGGCTTTGTGACTAATTTATGTGCAGTGGTAGGTAAAGAAAATGGTGGCATGTTAGCTTCTTTATAAACATGTTCAAAGAGACATTTTGCCACTTATTCCTCTTCTCATTCATCTTCTCAATGGAATGTGGATTTGATGGCTGGACCTATGGCAGCCATGGCTGGACCTATGGACCTTATGGCCATAAGCTAACAGTCATGGTAGAAAAGGAAGATAGAAGGATGTTCATGAGGGGTCCTTGAGGAACATGGAGAGGCCTTAACAGCCAAGAAGTTTCTATCCCTAGGCTAATAAATATAAATGACATAGAAATGAACTTCTATGTTGTTCAAGATACTATCATTTTGGATGGAATGACTGAGTGTCACAAACAGACACACCTAACCTTATCCAACTAGGCCTTTAATAAGAGACATGGTAAGCACAGTGAAATGACTTGAACATTCCAAAAGTTTTAAATAAAAATCTAAAAGTGAAGGAAAATAAGTTTTTCAGAGAAGATATACCCAAGGAAGTAACATGAGGCAAGGTCCTGATAGATACCATGAGAACTAACTACCATGAGAAGAAGCAAAAGCTATCAAATGCTGTATTTTTAAAAAGTTTTTATTTAAATTCCAGGTAATATACAGTGTAGCATTAGTTTCAGGTGTACAAAATAGTGATTCAACCCTTCTACACAACACCCTGTGCTCATCACAACAAGTGCACGCCTTCAAACCCATCACCTGTTTCACCCATCCCCTCCCCTCTGGTAACCATCAGTTTGTTTTCTATAGTTACGAGTCTGTTTCTTAGTTTGCTTCTCTCTCCTTTCTGCCCCCCGGCCTTTGCGCATTTGTTTTCTTTCTAAATTCTACATATAAGTGAAATCATATAGTGTTTGTCTTTCTCGGACTGATTTATCCACTTAGCATAATACTCTCCAGCTCCATCCATGTTGCTGCAAATGACAAGATTTCATTCTTTTTTTATGGCTGAGCAATATTCCATTACACACACACACACACACACACACACACACACACACCTCACATCTTCTTTATCCAGGCATCAGTCAATGGGTACTTGGGATGTTTTCGTAATTTGGCTATTGTAAATAATGCTGCTTTAAACAGAGGGATGCATCTATCCCTTTGAATTAGTATTTTTGGGTAAATACCTAGTAGTGCAATTGCTGGATTGTAGAGAAGTTCCATTTTTAATTTTTCGTGGAACCTTCATACCGTTTTCCACACTGGCTGTACCAGTTTGCATTCCCACCGACAGTACAAGAGGGTTCCCCTTTCTCCACAGCCTCTCCAACACCTGTTGTTTCTTGTGTGGTTGATGTCAGCCGTTCTGATGGGTGTGAGGTGATAGCTCATTGTAGTTTTGATTTGCATTTCCCTGATGCTGAGTGATGTTGAGCATCTTTTCCTGTGTGTGTTGGCCATGCGTAGGTCTTTGGGAAAATGTCTATGTATGTCTTCTGTTCATTTTTAATTGGATTATTTGGATTTGGGGTGACTTTGCTAAGTTACTTACACATTTTGGATACTAACCCTTTATCTGTCATGCCATTGACAAACATCTTTTTCCATTCTGTAGGTTGCTTTTTAGTTTTGTTAATTGTTCAAATGCTGTATTTGAACGTAAGACAACTATTTGAGTGCTTTCTTAAGTACACATTCTCACTGAAGTTAGGGGGAATTTTAAATTGTGTCAAACAATATTGTGATAGTAGAGTACTCCAAAAGATAGAAATCTGCTTTACTCGGATCAGATTTATTGCCTTTCAAAATGTGTGTGGGACTACTACCAACACAAAGAAACCCTCAAGAATCATTATATTGACATCAAGATAAAGCACAGAAAGAATCAACCCCCTCCCCCCCAAAAAAGATCACATACCGGCAGAATGTGTTCCTCAGTCTGACTGATAAAAATGTGGAAAATGTGGCCCATTCCATAATTCTGTTCTGCAAGACTGCTGCAGGATATTCGCTCTAAACTTTTATGTCTGTATATGTAGGAAAAAAGGGAGTGGGGGGTTCCTTTTAAATAAATACAAAAATCGACACTCACAAATTAGGTACAGAAAATGTGTATTAACTCAACGTCCATAAATGGTGGTGGCATTATCAACTTGCGGCCCACTTGTTCTCTCTCATGCTCTGTCCCAACCACCTTTGTCTCCTTTCAGTTCCTTGACCATGCCAAGAGGTTTCCCACCTGAGGGCTCTGGTCCACCTGTACCTTCCACCTGAAAGGCTCTCCCTTCCTCTAGTAAATCCCAAGCACTCTTCAGTGCCTGACTTAAATGCCACTTGGGAAAGAAAATATCCCCTTTGGAAATGTGTATATTAAGGCCCTCTGCCCACTTTTCAATTGAATTATTTACTTTTTGGGGGGTGTTGAATTGTATAGGTTTTTTACATGTCTTGGATATTAACGTCTTATCAGATATACCATTTGCAAATATTCTCTCCTATCCAGTGGGTTGCCTTTTTATTTTCTTGATGTTTATTTGCCATTATTTTGTTGAAGAGCTTTGCTGTGAAAAACCTTTTAGTTTTGGTGTAGTGTTAATAGTTTATTTTTGCTTTTGTTTCCCTTGCCTGAGGATACATATCCATAAATATGTTGCTAAATCTGATGTCCAAGGGATTACTGACCAACGTTTTCTTTTAGGAGTTTTATGGCTTCGGGTCTCACATTTAGGTCTTTATTCCATTTTGAATATCTTTTTGTGTATGGTGAAAGAAAGTGGTCCAGGCTCATTCTTTTGAATGGAGCTGTCCAGTTTTCCCAGCAACATTTGTTGAAGAGACTGTCTCTTCCCTATTCTTGCCTCCTCTGTTGTAGATTAATTGACCACATAATCATGGGCTTACTTCTGGGGTTTCTCTCCTGTTCCACGGATCTATAGTTGTTGTTGTTGTTGTTGTTTTTTGTGCCGGTGCCATACTGTTTTGATCATTACAGTTTTGCAGTATACAGATGGCCAACAGACATGTGGAAAGATGCCCAACATCACTCATCATCAGGGAAATGCAAATCAAAACCACAGTGATGTATTACCTCACACCGGTCTGAATGGCTAATATCAAAACGTCAAGAAATACCAGGTGCTGGCAAGGATGTGGAAAGAAAGTAACCGTCTGCACTACTGGTGGGAATGTAAATTGCTTCAGGCACTACGGAAACCAGCGTGGAGGTTCCTCAAAAAATTAAAAATAGAATTGCTGTATGATCCAGTAATCCCACTACTGGGTCTTCACTCAAAGAAAATGAAAACACTTAATTTGAAAAGAGATATGCACCCCTCTGTTTATCGCAGTCATTCTTTACAACAGCCAAGATGCGGAAGCAACCTATGTGTCCATTCATGACAGGATAAAGAAGGAGTGCTGCATATTCACAACGGAATAAATGAGACCTTGCCCTGTGTGACAACATACATGAACCTAGAGGGTATTATGCTAAGTGAAATAAGTCAGACTGAGAAAGGCAAATGCCGTACGATTTCACTTCTATTTGGAATCCAAAGCATACAACAAATGAACAAACAGAAACAGACCGATAAATACAGAGAACAAACTGGTCGCTGCCAGAGGGGAGGGGAGACGGGCGAAATAGGCGAAGGGTTACAAACTTCTAGTTGTGAGATAAGTAAGTCCTGAAGATGAAAAGGACAGCATGGGGAACACAGTCAATGATAATATGCTAATAGTGTAGGTTAACAGAAGACCACACTTACCGCGACGAGCACTGCGTGACGTATAGCGTTGTCCAAGCATCGTGTTGTACACCTGAAACTCAAAGAACAGTGTGTGTCACCTCTACTTCAATAAGAGACGATTTTTAAAAGAACTTCCTGAGCGTCTTGCACTGAGTGAAAGAAGCCACGGAAAGTGCGTACCAGCACAGTACCCAGAACATAACAGGTGCTCCATAAAAATCTGTTGCTCGAAGACGGTCATTGTTCAAAAATGCAAAAAAGGTCAGACATGAGGAGCATACTCGTTAGCAGGAGTTTGGACGTTTCAGACATCTGGACCTGCGTAGTGTCTCAGTGGCTTCAAGAAAAATTTCAACATTTGGGTATAGGACATATTTTAATTGTCTTACTCGAGTTCATTGCTCGTATTTGGGCAAAAAGCCCTTTTCTAATTTATCTTCAGAACGATGGTGACAGAAAACTGTGTATCATCAGGGCATGTTTCAAAAGCACATCACACTACTTGTGGGAGTAACAAGGCACGTGTGGATGTGCACGGAACACTTGGAGGAGTAACGGGAGATTGCGTGGTAATTAAACATACCTGCACTGCCCCACATTAACTACAGTAAGAGTCACAGGGATGCACGTTTCCATGATATTAGCCTGTGAAGTACAAACGGTGTACGTTTGATAGGAAAAGTTCTTTTCTTCCTTTTCGGGAGCAGTTGTTAAACAGACTTTAGCCTTCTCGGACCAAGTTTTTACAAAAGCATGATCACTTGGCAATAAAGCAGAGCCTTTAGTTGGCCATCTAGTTTGGGAATTATGATTTGGGGGTGAATATTTCAAGATAAGAAATTCGAATTATTTCAGATTTCATGCTTCAAGGAAGATCTTATTAATCATTGGACAGTTACTATTTCCAATGAACACACTGCAAGTTTGTGTGAAAAAAAGCAACTTCACTGTGTGAGGCACGGGGGGCGTCTTCGAGGTACAAGTGGCCCTGTGGTAGACAGTATTGGTCACTGCCTCTTCTCACTGGAGAGGGGCTTACATCCCCGTCTCACTGACATCAGACTTGGCCATGGGACTTCAAGGGCTCACTCCTGCGGTAAAATTAGGTATCACAGCACTGCTGATATTAGAAGTAGCCACGCAACTCGCTGAGGCCAATGAAATATGGGTAGAAGTGACGCGTGTCAATTCCAGGCAGAAAATTTATAATCTCATGGATCACTTCATCTCTTTTCCTTCTGTTACAAAATCAGATATGTCCCAGACGGAATTTGCTCTATCAGCCTGGGTCTTGGGGGGAAGATAGCATGAGAAAGAGCCACAACCTGCCCATGATATCACAAGCAAGAAACACACCTTTGCTGTGTGGAGGCCATCGAGATTTGGGAGGTTAATTGGTATAAAATATAAGTTAGCCCAAACTGACCGATACGGACCCCAAGACGAAGAAGAGGCCGTTTATAAAAATGAGTAACACAAGATTTGCACCCTCAAGAACAACGTTTCACAACAGGGAGACAAATACATCAGAATAATTACAAAACAATAGATCAAAAGCTAATAAAACACGTGGAAAGTAGTATGATTACATGGAAGATGGAGAGGTAAACCCTAGAGAAAAAGTTCTGGAAAAGGTTCACGTAGAAATATCACCGAACTTGGAATGTGAAAGGCTATATATGAGTTCCTTCCTTAAAAGGGGACATTCTAGAAATAAAAAACCATGTTCAAAAGCATAGAAGGGTGAAAGAAAATTAATTTTTAAAGAAACAGCAAGAAGCATGATGTGATTGGGGGATGTGTAACGTCTATGCAGGCATCTAGAACCTGGGTGGGGGAAGAGTTGAGTGATGAATCCAGAAATGTTGTTAGATTATGAAGGGTCTTCAGCAGAAGACTAGAATTAGAAACAGAGGAAAGACCTTTTGTCCTAGTAAGAATTAAGTATGTGACCTTGAATCACATTAATGAGTTTCTAGGGCCCGAGGACTAGGCATCTATACTTTTTTTAAAAAAAATTTTCAATGTTTATTTATTTTTGACAGAGAGAGAGAGAGCGAGTGAGCATGATCAGGGAAGGGGCAGAAAGAGAGAGGGAGACGCAGAATCTGAAGCAGGCTCCAGGCTCTGAGCTGTCAGCACAGCGCCTGACGTGGGGTTAGAACGCATGAAGTGTGTGATCGTGACCTGAGCCAAAGTCGGATGCTCAACTGACTGAGCCACCCAGGCACCCCTAGGCATGTATTCTTTAGAAGTTTGTAGCATGTACGTCTTCAGGGCTGTGACTTTTATACTAATTACCAATATTGTAAGGTCATTCTGTATATGTATATTTTAAACCATGGACAAAAACTAGGGAGAAAATGTGCAATTTTGAGGGCTGCCTAATTTGCACTGGGTTAGGGAATATTTTTCAACTTCTTGCTTCATACTCCCAAGTGTGGTGTCTTGATGAACTTGTTAGTGTTCTTTAATCAAGCAGATTTCCAATCCGTTAATTGCTCATTACTGACAAAAAAGCAGAAATACAAAACACCGGAAGGGCAAATAAACTGCCTTTTATAATAAACAGAAAAAAAGATTATGAAGGGTCTCGTACAGCACGCTGGGAAGGGTAGTGAAAGTACGGACAGATCGGGATTGTGATTTCTGTCTTTGCCATTAAATACTCTCCCCTTGGAAAAGACTATCAGAGGCACCTGGGTGGCTCAGTCGGCTGAGCGTCCAACTTGGGCTCACGATTTGTGAGTTTGAGCCTCACATACGGCTCGCTGCTGTCAGCGCAGAGCCCGCTTCAGATCCCCTGTCCCCCTTTCTCTCTGCCCCTCCCCCACTCTCCCCCCAACAATACACATTAAAAAAAGGAAAAAGAATGTGAGTTTCTACACCTGTACAAGGGGATCGATAACACAGACCTCGCAGATTGGTTGTGAAGAACAAAAGAAACAAGTAACGTTCGTTAAATCTTAGTTCCTTCCCATTATGCTAAGGAGAAGTATCACAAAATGGGTTGTGTTCGGAGTAGTTTTTAAGCCAAGGGTTGATGGCATCAGAATCACACTTGAGAAAGATCACTCTGGGAGCATTTGGAAGACGGACGGGGTAGTGAGAGGCCAGTTAGGAGCTCAGCACTATAAAACCACCAAGAGAACATGAGGCTCTGAGCTAAGGCAGTGACAGTACCTGGCCTTTCCCCTTTTTTCTCATGGATTCCTTAGATGTCAGCGGCAGAGGTCAGCACTCTCAACAGGGCAGGGAAGCCACCTGTGATTTCCTGGGGACTCAATTTTGCAAAGGTAAATTCGAGGCTGGCCGGGTGCCCACCACACTAATTTAGATACCGAACCTTCGCTATGGAAGACCCTGTATTTTGATGCTTTCTGGGATCCAGCTGAGGATGCCTCCTCCCAAGCTTCAAGTCCTACCACTTCTGTCCCATCCTTTCCTCATTCTGCTAATCCGATACACTCATCACCATTAATGTGACAATGGGAGTTGCTATGTTTTCTTTCATCTGTGCTTTCTGAAGATTCATGATCTCAAAACATCACGAACACTGCTTATGATTATGACTGTTATTTTTACATAATGAATACTATGTCGGGTTTTATTGTTAAGAGCAGTGATTCTCAAACTTGGCTTCTCATAACAATGACCTGGGAGAATTTTTCCTACTCTCTACACCCGGGTCACAGCCCATACAAATCAAAGCAAAATCTCTGGGGATGGAATCCTACCGTCAGGAATTTTTCAGACTTGCAAGTTTGATACCAAAGAGCTGCCAAAGTTGAGGAGCAGAGATTTATGAAGTGATTTTCAAAGTTTAATGGGCAAATCGTCTGGGGATCTTGCTCATATGCAGATTCCGATTCAGCAGGTCTGGGGCAAGGCCTGCAATTCTGCATTCCTGACAAGCTCCCAGATGACACTGACGCTGCTGCTCTGAGAACCGTATGTTGTGCAGCCAGGACTCAGTGAACCATTACTATCTCTGGTATAAAATCACTGGAGAATATCTGAAAGAAAATGTTATTATTTGTGATTATCAAGGAACAATTTTCTTCTCCCCCCTTGCTGCCAGGGTGACGTGTGGATTCCGACTAAGCATGTCCATTGTCTAGCCATCCCTCCTACCTTACAAATATCTGATGGAGTGTTGATTAAAAAAAAACCAAACGGAGTGAAACGCTGCATAATACAATCCACCCTTTTGTCAGGGCTCCATGGCCTCGCAATGGGAAACGCTGTGCTATATTGGCCCTTAATCAAAGGACTTTAAAAAGATACCAAAGAAATCAATGTACAATTGCAATTCAGAATGTTAAATTAACATTTAATATATGCCAAACAAGGTAAACACACTTAGAACGGCCTTTTCTGTTTGAAAAGGAGGTACTTCTAATGAGATTCAAGTTCATCGGGCAAATTAAGAGATGCCAGTAACACAAAAGTCACCTCTCTCACACTACATGCAGTTCCAGATGCAACAGAAACGTCAAATTACATTTTTATTGCATACAGTAAGTTACATGAGCGATAAACCAGGGCAGAGGAAAAGATGACCCAGAAAACACAGGAAAAAGCTACTGAGAAGGTCAGCATTTTCCACCTGGCAGAGAACAGGACCAGGCTGCTGGATAGGGCAGGTGATGAAGGAACTGTTCATGCAGGAGCTTGCTCAGACAGCAGGAGATCGAAAAGAAATCCCAGATAGGCAGTCAGGTCTGGGAAAGCCGGAGAATGACCAGTCCACAGTATTCATCACTTGCCATGTTCCAGGCACTGCTCCTGGTGCCCAGACACAGCCGTGAAGGCCTTAGTCTCTACTCTCATAGAATGCATATTCTCATGGGAGAGGCAAACAGTAAACAGATGATCCAATAAATATATATGTTGAATGATAAGGGCCAAGAAGAAAAATAAAGCCGCTAACAAGCGTAAAAAGGGGCAGACGTGCTATTTTACGAAGAGAAGTCGGGCAGGGAGCACCTCTCTGAGGATGTGACATTTCAGCCAAGCCTTTGAGAAGTTAAAAGAACGAACCAAGGGATATTCTGAAAGAGGATGTTCAGCAATCCAGATGACAGAGGCTGCGGGTTTGAGGACTATCAAGGAGGCCGTGTAGGTAGGGCACTGTGAGCGATGAATGGGAGGTAGACAGACAGCCAGGGCCAGATCCTGTAAGAGCTGAAAAGCAAGGGCCTCTAGCCCTAGACTTTTTAAAAGTGTGATGGAAAGGGACACAATCTCACCTGTCTTTAAGCAGCCCTCTTCATTTGGAGAACTAGCTGCAAGCGGAGAATGCATGGAAGCAGGAGACCAGCGAGGAGGTTATTCCAAGAGCTGAGGTCAGACAAGGTGTGGTTTGAGCCAGGGTGCAGTGATGACAGCGGTGGACAGGTGTTGAACCTGAGGTACCTTGTGAGAGTAAAGCTGATAAAACTGGCTACTAGGTTGGCTGCAGGATAGGAGCCAAGGGGAACTCACATTGAAAGAGAGGTCAGAAAGCTTCCGGAAACATGCCCCAGCAATGTAGTGTGAGTATCCGCGTCCAGCCATGCCTCAAGCCTCAAGAGGAGACCTGTGTGAAGATTCTGGTTTTGCTTAAACTTCTTTGAATAGATTGAGAAATTTAAGAACCTGGGGTTAATGTCAAAGTATTTAAAAACACCCAAACGATCTTACATATATGTTATCGATCGATCAATCGAGAAAAGAATGGCTGGTAACAGCACCGAATAAAGGCTCAGTCAGGACAAATCGGTACCCAACAGCAACTAAATGCTCTGGCCTGCTTCCCTGCTTAAGCCTTACCTACCTCAAGAATTGAACATCTTGGGACAAAATGGTAACAATCCTCCTCCTGGCTGGCACTGACCTCAGGGCAGCAAGTTAAGGATGGCAGGCTAGGAACTTCTCTCCCCGATGTCTTTGTTTCCCTGCCCTGTATCTTCTTTTCCATACCTCTGATCCAACTCCAAGCACAGGTCGGGGGTCAGTTCCATGCCGGCCGTGGCTGGTTTCACAGTGCTTTGCAACACCACGGATATTGGCAGAAACCCGGTGGCACCATTCAACCTGGGGTGGGGAGGCTGGAAACTGACAGATAAACATCGCCACCGCCTCCTCTGGGTGGGCGATTTGGGGAGGACCTGGGGGAGTCACTTCTGTTGCTCATAGCAGTTACCTCACTAATGCACCTTGACGTGGGCCTTCCCTCATTCCCAGTTTCACTTTTCCAGTGCCCTGCTTCAAAGAAGTCAAGCCAAGGCAGCTTCATTGTAATAACTCAGCCACACCTGTCATGGCAAAGGCATCCGTTTGGAAATAAAAGTTTTGATTTTCTTCGTGACCAGCATTTGGCTCTGCTGCAAAGAAATTCACCTACATCCATTCACATATTTTTCATTCTTCGTATGTTTGTCATACGAAGCATGTTTGTCACAAAGCAATTAGGTTTATGGCACTATGAATGTTAAATGCATTTAACTGCAAACTTGAACGACTTATCATCAACTGTAGGATCCCTTATTTCAAATGCATTTGATACGTACATGCACAGAGAATTTCATCGCACAAATGTGACTTAGTTAGGCAATATATCACTTATTGTCATATAATTGGGCATTATATGCACAGTCTGTTTCTCACCTAAATAAATTGCAATCTAATTGTAATAGCTCACATTTTTGAGGTACTGTTAATCATTTCTTACCTTCCACGACTTTGTAAATACTGATTATATATTTACTTTCATTTTTGAGATTATTAAACTAGTAATCAGAGTGGTTAAAACAGGTGACTGGTATTTGGTAAGACTGTTAAAACCCACACAGTCACAGCAAAGGAGAGCAGGTTGGGCAACCTAGTGAAGTTAAAAGAACTGTAGTTGTGGAAGAAAGTTTTCATTCACTGTTTCATTAAGCAGGTGTTTCCTGAGTGCTTTTAATATGCCAGGCAATGTACAAGGCACTCTAGATACACACTAGTCGTGGGGAGGAACTTGCTAAGAAAAGTCAAGGAGGAGGGAAAAAGAAAGCAATTTCCTGGGAGGGAGATATTACAACAGTTCCAGACCCCAATACAAACAGAAGTCTAATAAAATTACCATCACCATTAGGGGGCATAGCTATGTGGGCCAACGGAGCGATGCTTCCCAAATTGACCAGTCAAATCAATTTTAATAGCCTGTCCAGTGAAGGGGCATTTTTCAACCTGCCAGTCAACTGTATTAATTAGATAATCGGATGATCCGGTCCTGGGCTGAATGCAAAATTGGTTGATGCAGTAAAATTAATTGATTGGATGAACATGTTTTCCTTAAATGGGGTGGTTGTTTGATTTGGAAAGTTGATTTTAGAACATTTCAGAATTGCTGTGAGTATAAGCAGCATTATTCTACCTCAGTAGCTATGTGACCCTTAAGGCAGTGGATTACCTTCTTCGCAGCTCATCTGGAGGAAATATATAATGATGAGTTGATCTTCTTTAGGGGGTTTCATGACTCAGCAGCTGAAGCCTGTTAATTCTTCCATAGATAGAGCTTTAAACATTCTGGGTCTTGGAAAGGAAAAGGAAGGAGGCTATCTCTTGGATTTTATCAACCACTATTCTTCCACAATGGCATTTCCCAACACTTACCTTGAAGAACAAGGAAAACACTACTGTTACTCCCTGCCACCTATTTCCTGAAGGAACTGAATCCTGAGGCATTTCAGCTCTCTTAAACCTGGACTGAAAATCCGTATCAGGTTTCAGATCATCATGCCTTCCTAGGTCAAGAGGAGCTTGCTGCGCAAAGGTCAGTTTTCCAATTGTACCCGGCTCTCTCCCCACCTGTACTACACTCCTCCGTCCTTTAGCAAGAAGTGCATTACTTTGAAGTCGAAGGTTGCATTCAAGCAGGCAGAGCAGCGTTACTCCCATCCTGAGTTGGAACAGATAATGGATTCCGCAGAGCAGGTGTCCAACTGACCAAGGTCACTGAACAATGACTCAGTGTAAATACCCAAATTGCAGTTGTGGACACACTCGGCACATGACAGGTGCAGCTGATGAGTGTCCTTTTGTCTAGCTGTCACAGTGGTCTGAGGACACAAAACAAATCCAATGAAGAAGCTCGTGCCTGCCTTGGAAGGTTATGTCTTCACTGATCCCGTAGCAACCAGCAGGCTGGCCTTACTTGGTGCAAATTTCTGCACTGGTGTGTTCGGATGATTTTGTTTCTCAGGAGCTATTTGTTCAGGGGAAAAAATGGAAAGTAGAATGATGAAGTCAGTTTCCTCCTGACATTTCTCAGGATGAAAACTTGTGAAGGACATGCAGGCCATCCCTCCTTAACAACAGTCAATCCAAAGAATCTAGAAAGTCCTTCAGAGTTGCAAATAGAAGACTGCAACTTCGAGAAGATCAGAAGACTCTGCTCCTGGGAGAGAACAGGGATTATAACCAACATGCCACAAGTTTGTGGTTCTCAGCGCTGAAGTGAAGCTTCAGTTTGAGACGTGCTTGAAAGGCAAAGTCAAAGGCATCAAATACGTGCAAGATGTGCATGATTAAAGTAACAAAAAATGGGCTTCAGTAACTCGGATTTAAAAAAATATAGCTGATAAGATGAAGAGTTTTATAAAAATAAACCCTTCAACCATATAGGGCTAGGGTACATATATTACAATAGCTTAAAGCACGTTTTCTGGTTTCATAGGTGAAAAGCCTGACATATGGTTAAATGCTCTGAAAGCAAATGAATATAAATGTAAGTTGCTTTACATTTTCAGTGTAATAATGAGGTCAGCAAACATTTCTCTCAAGGGCTACCTTGAGAGAAAAAATAAGAATAACCCTTGAAGGACCGAGAACAGGCTGTACCTGCTAACTAACAAAGGTTTAGAGAACTTGCCCCATTTCACAAGTGTGAAGGCTGAAATGTCTTGTTCAATGTTTTATCTTTAGAATGGGAGAACCCAAATTCAAAGCCATATCTTTTGATTGTTCACTCAGTCCTCTTGTTACTTTCCCACAGGGCCTGTAACACTCTGAGCAGCAAAAAAGGCCTCCAGAAAGCTCAGTCCTATGGGGTTTGCTAATTTCTCCTCCCTCTAGGGTCGGTGCAGCAAGAATAGTGAGGGAATGCTTGCCCTGTGTTGAAACTATGAGCCTTCTCTTTTTCTAAAGGAAGAGTTGGGGGGCGCCTGGGTGGCTCAGTCGGTTGAGTGTCTGACTTCGGCTCAGGTCATGATCTCCAGGTTTGTGGGTTCGAGCCCCCACGTCGGGCTCTGTGTGACAGCTCGGGGCCTGGAGCCTGCTTCAGACTCTGTGTCTCCCTCTCTCTCTGCTCCTCCCCTGCTCACACTGTGTCTCTCTCTCTCAAAAATAAGTAAAGATTTAAAATAAATAAATAAATAAATAAATAAAGGTACAGTTGGCCACCAAATATGTTGGAGCACCTACTGTCTGCCAGATTTTGTTCTAGTTGCTTGGATATAGACTGACCGATCCCTTGCCTTCTAGAGACTTGTATACTACTAGGGGGAAACAATCAACAAGCATCGTATGAGATCAGTCAATCCTATCAGATTCTGATAAATGTTAGGAAGAAAATAATATAGGGCAACATAATAAAAAAAGTAACCATTGCTGGCAACTTAAGGTGGGGACTGGGGTAAGCTGGGTCTTTCAGCAAGGCTGACAGTAGGGGTTCATCAAGCAGGAAGACTACTGATGTAGCAATAGCAATATCCCAAACAGTAGCTTCAATATTGCAAATGGCAAATGATAAGATGGACAATGAGATAACATTTTCAATATCTATTATTGGTGCGGACCAGATGACCCATTCGGGCTTGTGAGTCTAGGCCAAGAAACGTGGACGTGCAGAGAAAAAGACCGCTTCTGGGTGGAGAGTGAGGGTGGGCTTCCCTAGGAGAGATGGAATAATGGCGGTGATGGTGTAGTATCATCTCCTATCCCTCAAGTTATAGCCCATTATCTTAAAAAGGGGGGGGAGGGAGAGAATGGTCGATACAGCCTACACTTACCATGTACCAGGCAAACACCTGATATAGAGTAACTCATGTATGAGGACTATCTCACAGAGACTACTGTCCACATCTCACAAATAAGGGAAGTGAGGCACAGGGGGCTTAAGGCTTTCCTGTGGAAAGCTAAATAAGGCCCCCCCACCCCAATGATGTCCATATTGTAATACTCAGAACCTGTGAATATATTATCTCATACGGTGAAAGATTTTGGGATGAGATTATTCTGAACCATCTCGCTTTGCCCGTTGTAATAAGGGAGATGGAAGCAGAGGTAAGAGTGATGTGGCAAGGAGCCAAGGAATACAGGCAGCTTGTAGATGTTGGAAGAGGCAAGAAAACAGATCCTCCCCTGGAGCTTCCAGAAGGAATGTCACCTTGATTTTAGCCCAGTGAAAACTGATTTCAGACTGCCGGCCTCCAGAACTGTAACATAATAAATTTGAGTTGCCTTAAACCACTAGATTTGTGGTAATTTGTTACAGCAGCAGTGGGAAACCAATACATTGCCCAAGGCCACAGAACTACTAAGTGTCAGGGCCAGAATTAAAATTGAGGCAATCTGGTGCCAGGGTTGGAGATTTAACCTCTGTGTTATAGGGCCGCTCACAGACAGAATAAAGTTTCAGGTTGAATGCAAATATGTGTCTCCCAGGTTTTCCTTTTAGGCTCAGAATGCCAGGCTCCAGAGAAACTACACAAGGAAAAAGATAATCCTATACCAGCTGGTATACACTAGTCTTCAGTCCTGGACCCTCGAAATCAATAAACAAACCTCCCATTTTAGAGAAGAGGAATTTCAGGACTAAAGGGCCGTAATTGTGAAGTTCCCCAGCTGGGTGGTGAAACAGTTAGTTATACAACAGTCAGGTGGTGATGTGGACAGACCCACTGATCTCAGCGCCTGTGGAGAACTCAGGGAAGAAGCCTGCGTGGCAAGAGAGGATTAAAGGATCCAGGCTTCCTGAAACCTGTGTTTCTCATTATTCAGTTAGGAGGGGTGGAAGAAGAAATGTTAATTACACAACTATCCAAGGTAATACCTCTAGAAGAATCCAAAGTTCTCACTGTAGCAACATTTTAGCCCCATTTTGGCAATATTATAGCCCCAAACATTAGCCACTGTTACATCCTGGTCACTCTACCAGCTCTTTAACACAGCATCTATGACAGACTGGGTGCTGGTAAATATCAAATGGATTAAACAAAAACGCTTTTGACAGCATCCCTAGACCAGCGCTTTTCAAAATTTAAGGTGCATGCAAATCCCTCTGGGGACCTCATTAAAATGCAGATTCAGAGTCAGAAGGTATGGCTGGGGACTGAGATTGGGCATTTCTACCAAGTTACCATGTAATGCTGAGAGCGCTGGTCCAAAGTCTGTATTTTTCAAGTTCTCTGAAAATGAGACCTCCCTATACATATGCAAAACATAAGTTATGCAAACTTTGATCACTTGATGAAAGTATGCAAAGTTGGCGCAGAAATAGATTTTCCCTCCTTTATTAGGCACCTCTGCCCTCCCAATAAAGGGAGCAAATTATATGCCCTGGTTCAAGGGAAAGACTTCGAACAGTGCCCCCAAATACCTGCTCCCTGCTCTCTTCTCTGTCTTCCAGAGGCAGGGAACGGTGTAATGAGACGAAAGAAGGGTTCAGGAGCTCCCCTGCCTCCGTTCCTCCTCTATTCCCAGCTTTCAAGGAGCATCTGCCCCTTCGGAACCGCTGAGGTCAAGGGCGAACACACCAGAGCACAGCGCCGCGCCCCCCTCCGCGCCCTCGCCCTGGCGGAGACGGCCGATGCGCGTGCGTGCGCGCTTGACATAAATAGATCCCAGGCGGCCGCCACCGGACAGACCCGGGTTCCGGGCACCACGGGCCATGGCGGGCGAGGACCACCAGTGGCAGGACAGCATCCTCTACAACATGCTCATGAGCGCGAAGCAAGCGCACGCGGCTGCGGAGGCGCCCGAGGCGCGGCTGGGGGGCGCGTGCTGGGGCTGCTCGTGTGGCGCGGAGCCCCTGGTGGGCAGAGCGGAGCTGCCGCGGGGGCGGACAGGGGCGCTCATGTACCGCTGCTGCTTTTGCGGGGAAGACCACCCGCGGCAAGGCAGCATCCTCTACTGCATGCTCACAAGCGCAAAGGAGGCGCAAGCGGCTGCGGAGGCGCCCAAGGAGCGGCCGGGGGGCGCGTGCTGGGGCTGCTCGTGCGGCTCGGAGCCCCCGGTGGGCAGAGAGGAGCTGCCGGAGAGGCGGACCATGGCGCTCCTGTACCGCTGCTGCTTTTGCGGTGAAGACCACCCGCGGCAGGGCAGCATCCTCTACAGCTTGCTCACGAGTGCAAAGCAGACGCACGTGGCGCCGGAAGCGCCCGAAGCGCGGCTTAGGGGCGCGTGGTGGGATCGCTCCTACGGCGCCCAGGGCCTGGGGGGCAGAAATGCGCTGCCGGGTGGGCGGGCAGGGGCGCTCCTGTACCGCTGCAGCTTTTGCGGGGACGACCACCCGCAGCAGGACGGCATTCTCCACCACTTGCCCATGAGCGCAAAGCTGGAGCACGCCGCTCCCGAGACGCAGCTCGCGGCCCCTTTCTGGGACCCCCAGTGTGGCGCACAGCGGCGGGTGGCCCTCAAGAGTCCACAGGTGGTCTGCGAGGCTGCCTCGGCCGGCCTGTTGAAGACGATGCGCTTTGTCAAGTACTTACCCTGCTTCCAGGTGCTCCCTCTGGACCAGCAACTGGTGCTGGTGCGCAACTGCTGGGCGCCACTGCTCATGCTCGAGCTGGCTCAGGACCGCTTGAACTTCGAGACGGTGGAGATCACGGAGCCCAGCCTGCTGCAGAGGATCCTCACCACCAGGCGGCGGGAGACCGCGGGCGACGAACCGCCGCCTCTGTCCCCGCTGCCGCCACACTTGGTACGGCCGCTGGAGGCCGGGCATTTGCCGTCTGCCGCTGAAATCCAAGTCATCAAATGCTTCCTTGCCAAGTGCTGGAGCCTGGACATCAGTACCAAGGAGTACGCGTACCTCAAGGGGACCGTGCTCTTTAACCCAGGTAAGGGCGCAGCCTCGGCGCAGGCTTTTCTCTGTTCAGGAAAGCGCTGGGCAGTGCGTATCCGGGGCGCAGGCACTGAAGAGTTTTCTGTGGTCAGGGGAGTGTCGAGGCACCAGCGAAGAATCGCGAGTGACTCCGCAGAGTTGGGGGAGCTCCAGAAAGCACTCCTAGTGGGTGGGCTGCTGCCAGACACTCAGCAGAGAGCAGGGAGGTTGTTTGATGAGGTTTATTTTCTCTCTACCCCTTTCTGTTACTAAGGAAGAGTTTGTGCCTGCAAGAGACAGGGCTGTCCTTACGCTCTAGTTTTTTAAATCCAGTAGTATAGCTTTAAAGCAAACAAAAAAAAAAAGTTCGCGTTCACCGCAAATTCTGCAACATGTCTTCCTGAAACGCAGTTCTGAAATTTACTAGAACTTTTTGTTCGAAGAAATGTACGGAGGCTGGCAAGAAAGTAAACATTACTTAAGGAGTTCTATACCATCCCCCGAGGGCACAGCCATTCGGGACACTGGACTTAGTGTTTCATGGTTCTGCCCCTGAATGATCATTTTTACGGTCCTAAACAGCTGGACTATCTCATCCTCCGAGTGTCTTTATCAGGGCACCAAGGGGGCAGGGAAAAAACACCAGCAGGAGCCCTGTCTCTTAGAGCTTACAGAGACCTTAGGCACCTCTTAAGCCCCTCTACCGTTCATCCTTACTCCACCCCATTTGCAGGTTAGGTAGCCTAGTCCCACAATAACCGCCAGTGAGTCGTGGAGCCCAGTGAGTCGTGGAGCGTGGGTCTCCTGGGCCCCACAGGATGTCTGCTGCAACACTTTCAGGTTGTTACGTGCTGGTCACTCTGCCCCACACGGTGCAACCGAATCATGAGAGAATATCTCCCTGGACCGCCCAGCACCTTTTCTTGAGTATGTCATACTACGAGAATTGTGTTTGACCAGAGTCCCTCCAGAAAGGTCACAAGCGGGCACAAAGTTTCCAGGCAACTTGAGTTGGGATAGTTTTTATAGTGTTCCCTTAACACCTTTTTTTCCTAACAGCAAGAATCTGTGGTTATGTCCTTGCCTCTTGCCCAGTAGTTTTTTGAAAGGGTATAGAGCAGTATTTAATAGGATAATATTTCATTCAGAACTCACATTTCCGTACCTAGAGATCTCTGCTCATCCCAGCCATCATAGTACATCACCTTTTGTGGCTATCATTCTTTTCCAAACTTGGCTGTGGATAAGGAATGCCACTGAGTGTGGGGAGAGGCTAGTCCAAAGTCTTACCAGGCTCTTGCCTAGAGGTTCTGACTTGGTAGCTGTGGTCCAGGGCCTGTGATTCTGCATTTGTAGTAAGTGCCCAAGGTGGTTCCTAAGATCATTTGTGAAATAGCGTTTTCTTACTCCTTCAGTCAGTATTGTTAAACATCAACCACATGCCTTGTTATGTTGGAATAAAGAAAGGCAGGGGCTCAGCTTCCAGAAGTTTGTATTCCACGAGTTCCCCTCTTGCCCTCCACCCTGTTTTGTATACTTTGGTCACACACACACACACACACACACACACACACACACACACACACACCATCTCTCTCATTCTCTCTCTGCTTTTCTGAATGCTCTCACTGAATTTAATCAGTTGAGTGTGTTTCAAACAAATGCACCTGCTAATAAGCGTGTGGCCTTTCTTTGATGTTTAGCCTTTTGTGTGTCCTGATCTTTGTGTTTAAACTTTTTTTTAAATTGTGGAGTCCATTTGTCTGCATTTTCTCTTTCCTGAATTTACTTTATAGGCATGTCTTTTGGGAGGGGGCAGTGTAAAAGGAGGGTGAGTTCTGAAAGCAGAGGAAAGTGACAGGGAATTTACAAAATGAGGTTTTAAGGAGCCCTGAATCTGGACCTAGAGGAGCTTCACATTGCTGGTGGTGGTTCAGGCAAGCCTCTTCTTGCCTACACCAGTGGAATTCAAACAATAATACGGGGTCTCAAGCCTGGCTAATGAGTGTAGGTACTAGGGGATGTTAATGTGTGTGGCCAGTGTAGATGGAGTACAGATGTGGCTTTATTTAATTGTCAATATATCAGATACATTTGCCTATAACAGGAATGACTTGCCTATTACTATTAGTAATTTTTCAAAGAATGCTGGCTGGTCCTGCTAGTCTGTTGGTTACTAGGGTGTTATTGAAATAGTTAACTGCTGGATTTTGTAGGAAAGGGAAGGAAAATTGATTGTCTTCATCACTGAGAACTTTTAAACAGCACAATAAATTCGCAATTATTTAAATACAAGTTAAAGAACTTGACAGTAATATACCTGTCATGCAGCCTCAAAGAACTTTTAAAGCAGCCTCCTCCGACCACCTTCTTGATAAAACTTCCAGGCACGTTATCTTTCCTGCATTGTATTTCATTCAGTTTTACTGGGGTTTTCACACTATACTGCAAGGAGGTCAAGCATTCCCTGTCGGTAAAGTTACTTTTGAGCCATATGGTGATCCATGATGTTTGCAGGTTTACTTTTAACCTTTTAAAGACCTCTGACTTTAGTAGACCTCTTTAGTATTATTTTAAAAATGATTTTGTGTTAATCATTAGAATCAATTTTTTTAAACCTTCCCCAATACGGACATCACAGTCCAATGAGCTAAATGGCCAGTGTTATCTCTTAAATTACTAAGGGCCTGGAGACTGGAATCAGCCTGTAGGCAAACAGGATGCAACTCAAGAGTCACTGTTTGTGGCCGTGAGGTTTACCACCATCAGCTGGCTAATCACTGTATTGGTGGGAAATTCAAGGGAGGAGGCTAAAATATTTGTCATCGTCATTCTCCAATGGCCTGTTTCCCATAGGTAAAATGTAGAGTGCTCGCTTCTGGAAACAATTTTAATGTCTTCCTATTCGCACAGTAAATGGGAGCCTTGATTCATTAAGTGATATTCTACTGTCCTATTGAATATGTGTATCTGTTGGCTCCGGCCTAGCAGTTTTCAAATGTGAGGCTACAAACACAGTAACTATTAAATAACTATGTGATAGTTCATTCTTGGAAGCATTGCTTCTGAAAACTTCGAACTGGTTTGGCATTTGATCCTTGTTCTAGAAAGCCCTTTGCAGTAGGAAGCTTGAACTCTCGTTTAATGTGGGAAGGGGCAGAAATGGGTATATTTAAAAAGTGAGCCAAGGATGCTGAATGAGCTATTTCCAATAAAGAGACTGTTCTCCCTTTTTCTCCTCCAGGCCTGCCAGGCCTGCAGTGCGTCACGTACATCCAGGGACTTCAGTGGGGAACTCAGCAGATACTCAGCGACCACATCAGGATGACGCACCGGGGGCACCACATCAGATTCGCCCAACTGAATAGCGCCCTCTTCCTACTGAGATACATCAATGCCAATGTCCTTGCGGAACTGTTTTTCAGGCCCGTCATCGGTTCAGTCAGCATGGATGATATGATGCTGGAAATGCTCTGTGGGAAGTTATGAAGGTGTGGGGGCCACACGGGTGCAGTTGACAATGAGAGAAAGATAAGGAACCGGAGGCAGAACAGTGTAAAAAAAAATAATGTAAAATAGACTTATTTTTCTATGCATATTTTTGTATTCGATTAAAGAAAAACTTGAGTTCTAGACCCTTAGAAAATCCTCTGATCCATACTGCTTCATCGTGAAGGAAAGCGTTTACCAGCAGGTAACACATCTCTGTCCATCTTTGAGAAGAGGGCAGGATGTTACTGTCATAACCTCTTTTCACACTTTTAGTGACTCTCTCCATTGAACCTACTAAAATCAAATCTGTAATAGTAAGTTATAATAAATGTTAAGGTGTTAACCATTAACTTGATTGCAAAAAAAAACCACAAAAAAAACCAGAGCTTAAGCAAGGCTTCAAAAAATATCAAAAACCTAGCCAACAAAAACAAAAATAAAGTTACCTTTGGAGGTGGCACCATAACATTTAATGTGAAGACTCTCCTTGCACCAACTGGAGTTAAGTGGCAATCTGTGAGCACAGAGACACCTGAAAGTGAAGTCAGAGCTTTTCAGAATTTTAGTTTATGACTTTATGCAATAAAGTTCAACAAGAAACTTGTATTCTATACGGAGGAGCTACAGTTCTAGAAAGCTCAACATTGTTATAAACCCCAAATGGTATCTCATCTTTAAGATACATTACATATGTAACTGTCACCTTGAACAAGCATGGCATAAAATTATTAAGGGACTTGATTGTTGACTCTTGCTGCCCCTATGAATGTAATCTGTAGAACTAATTCTTCCTTATCCGTGGATAAAACTTAAGGCATTAAATGTTTATCCACTCATTGGTAAGAAATTGCCCATTAGTGATAAATACATCTAGCCCAGGCTACTGACCTGTTGCAAGAAGCCTTAAACTTTAGTGCAGACCCCTTTAGCGGTCTGGCGAATGCCTGGACATCACAGAATCAGGCTCTGAGAATATCACAGCAAATAAAATACTTAGGATTGCAAAGGAAATGAATTGTGTCAAAATATAATAAAAATTGGGGCGCCTGGGTGGCTCAGTTGGTTAAGCGTCCGACTTCAGCTCGGGTCACGATCTCGCGGTCCGTGAGTTCGAGCCCCGCGTCGGGCTCTGGGCTGATGGCTCAGAGCCTGGAGCCTGCTTCCGATTCTGTGTCTCCCTCTCTCTCTGCTCCTCCCCCGTTCATGCTCTGTCTCTCTCTGTCTCAAAAATAAATAAAACGTTTAAAAAAAAATTTAAAAAAATATATATAATAAAAATGTTAAATTTTAAAAGTATTTTAAAATGTATAATGTATATGCTTCTTTATCAACACATTAAATAACAAACTGGTGGCAGGTCTAATATCTACCTTCATTTCAAAGAATGGGCCAATATCATTGAAATTTCAAGATAATTCACAACATCTACAATATGATAAGAAAATAGGACCCTTCCATTGGTGACTGACTACATTGGGGGACCCCAAGATCACCAGCCCATTAAGATGTGCTAGAAGTTCTCATGGGACACTGCATACAGTTGTGTTCAGGGCCAAGGCTTAACATGGTGATGTGGGCAGGGTATACAGCCGGCTCACAAGGGGAAGAGGCACAGGCAGAGTACAGAGGAAACCACGTGTCCATATACAAGTTTCCTCTTGCTTTTCGCTTCCCATGATGGGTCACACAGAGCACACTCTTCCCTAGCAGTGAAAATGGAACATGTATATGATATTTCTGCCCAGGGAAGCTCTTTGGGACTCAGAGTGTAGGCTTTTTATTGGGGGCCACTCACATAGACATCTTTTACCTAGTGCGTACCAAAATTCCAAACACACAGAAAGCAAGCAAATGCTCAGTATAACCCCCCACTGTTGGCACATTCTAGGCCCAGTGAGTCACTCTCAGGCTTGACAGAAGGGCAAGGAATGCTCCCAGACTGAAGTTCCCCCATGTCGGCCAAGGGTCAGCCTTGCAAGGAGGCTGAGGACAGTCTCACTCTTGCTTGCAGATGTTTAACTCATCTGCATAACCCACTCCCTTGGCCCACGGCCAAGGTGTCTTTACACAGTTATCATCAGTAGGACTCCACACAACAGGTTGAGGCCAGCCTCCAGCAGTGGTCGCCCATATGCCCTCTGGAGGTTCTGGACTTTGCCAGTTAAAACACAAACAGACCAGGAGCCACAAAGCTCTTAGAAACCCAGGTGGCTTCCTTCATAACTTCCTGTATGAACCCCTAAAAAAAAAAAAAAACCTGGCCTGAGGAGTCGATTCTGGCCCAGCAAGGCCTGGTAGGTAAGATGAAGCTATCCCCAAGCCCTCCAAGGCTGAGGCAGTGTCCCGATAGGGCACACATCCATCTGAGAGGTACAATCCCCCAGGGTACATGTGTCCCTGGAAGCAAAGGGCTTACAAAGTTCGGGCGCCCCACACAGGATGTGCACTGGTCATGCGGTACATGCTACTGGGGGGGCCCCCAAAGTGGCTTCCCACCCCCTCCCCGTGCTGCCTCTCACCCCGGGGGTTCTCAGGTGCACCTTTCAGAGGAAGTGCCCGATGTGACCAGCTCTGAAGAGTTCCATCAGCAACACTAGTCTGTCGCCTGCTGAGTGTAGAGGGCATGTGGGAGTGCTCTGCCGGTCCTCTGGAATCTGAAGCACTCACGGTCGGCCGCTGGCACAGGCGACATGGTTTTCCTCCAGGAAGAGGGGAGAGCTTCCGGGAGCAGTTCTGGAATAAAAAAAGATCATTTATGGTCTGCCTCCACTGCCATGCTTCCCCGTATACCAAGGTTTCGTGGTTGTTTGAACATCAGTGTGCCCCACTCGCTGATCCTAAATTTACAGTCTCTCCTAATCATTTCTTTTTTTGCCCAGACATTTCGTTTGGAAGGGTTGTATGCAAGAGGGACACGAGCATTTGCACGGGATAACATTTCTATTCGACTTAACCGGAAAGACACATCATATTCAAGAACTGGCCAGGGTAAAGAAATGGTCAGGATGAAATCCTGATTTTTCAGTATTTTTTAAAAATGGGTTCACATCACCTCTCCTGTCCCCAGACCTCTCGTCCTGGTCATTTATCTGGTGAGCAGCCTAGAAAAGATCCAGCCCTTTTCTGGAGACAGCTGCACTGAATGATCCAACCGCCTAAGGTGGGTGCAGCAGGAGAAAGGTGAGGGGTTGAGTCAGACTATCAAGTCATTGTTGCAAAATGCAACTAATCTGGAAAGCAGAACATGGTCAACAGCAGTGACACATCCTGCCCCCAAGGGGTTCCAGAGTCAGTTCTGTCAGAGGTGGGTGGAGGGTCACACACACACACACACACCCGCCCCCAGCTGGCAGCTTTCAAGAGGAATCACAGGTTAGGAATGCAGTCACTGTCCTCATCGGAAACACAGAGCCCTTCTGAAGCTTCATTATATACGGTCTCATTGGAGAACAAGCCCTTTCCTTAGGCATCCCCAAGTGACCCAGCTGGTCTCACCACCATCCATTTACATTTTCATAACTACGACCCAATAGAGGGGTGTCCTAAATTTCCAACAGTCCCAGAGTCTGACTTCTGATCCCTGAGCCTATCTATATCTGCTTTCAGTTGAGCACAGCTCAGTGCTGGGCGAAACAGCCCAGGGCAGGCAGTATCAGGTTTCAATTTGGGAGGCAGGTCCAGAAAAATAGGATCTGGAAAGTCAATAAATCAAACATGCCAGCAGCTTTTCCTCCACAGTGGCAAAGCTGAGACATTGTAGAGCCAGGCACTTGTGTTCTAAGTCCAAGTGATGGGCGAGGCTTTCCCACACACTTTTTACCTTGTCGGTCTTAGGATCCAAATTGCCCCGTGCACGACTCTGCCCACCAGGGGCCAGAAAACCATCAGCTCCCAAGGGTCAAAATCGGATTTTACAAGAACTCATTAGCAAAATTAAAAAATGCTGTATAAAATTCCCAAAGTGTATCTTCATCTGGACATTGGCTCCTTTTTTCCTGAGACTCCAATAGCCAAAACCATAGCAAAAATCATCAGTTATGGAGACTTGTTTCCAATATTATGAGTTCAAGGGGCGCCTGGGTGGCGCAGTCGGTTAAGTGTCCGACTTCAGCCAGGTCACGATCTCGCGGTCCGTGAGTTCGAGCCCCGCGTCAGGCTCTGGGCTGATGGCTCGGAGCCTGGAGCCTGTTTCCGATTCTGTGTCTCCCTCTCTCTGCCCCTGCCCCGTTCATGCTTTGTCTCTCTCTGTCCCAAAAAATAAATAAAAAACGTTGAAAAAAAAAATTAAAAAAAAAAAATATATTATGAGTTCAAATTTCAAACCGCCCACCTGTGACAAAAAGCAAGGGAGCTGTGGCCCATTTACACTTAGTTTTTGCAGCTATCCCTGGTTGAGATGACCCCTCTAGCATTTATGAAATTGAAAGCATAACGTTCTACATTATTTTTTTAAATCATCTATCCAGATACAAGAGCCACAAAATGCAAAGCTGTGATTTAAATTTCCTTTAAAAAAAAGAATTACAAGTTTATGCAAGCCCCTGACATTAAATTCACCATTTACAGGGTTCACATCGCGGCTGCCAGGAGAATCCAGCAGGACTATGGGCGGGGACCGCTGCAGTAGCAGCTAGGCTGAAAAAAAAAATGGCTGGGGTGTTTTTTTTCTCATTCTTTTTCCTCTGCTTTATCTAAAGCCCTGCTCTGGCCTTTTTTCCTCCCACTTAGAGGACAGAGCAGGCACAAATTAATTTTTACGTTTGGCCCTTTCTCCCCCTGCCCAGAGGAAGGAGAGAGCCAAACAAATCATCACCTGAGCTGTGGCTGAACAACAGCTACCGTTGTTCCCTTACGGTAGCTGGAGGATCCAGTGAGTGAGCCAACTCTCCTAGGAATGGATTCTTTTGACATTGCATAGGTTAACTTTGACCTCTGATCACAAACATGCCGCATACCATGGGAACGCCACAGCCACTCGCCTACGAGGGTTCTGTCATGACCTGCCCCCACCCCACCTCTTTCTTTCCCCAGAACGAGGTTGTGGCTGTATTTCAGTGGGTTATGTAAGTCAGCCAACTCCACCATTGTGTTGGAGGTCCCCGCGACCACCCCACATGCAAATATTTCGCTAGTCGGTCTCAGGGCACTTGCATATAGCTGTGATCACAGCTAATTTATAGTGAGGCAGAGAAGATAGCCAGCCAGAACGGAAAGGAAAAAGACATAGGTGGAATCTGAAGGAATCCTCTGCAGCCTTCCTTCCTCCCCTGAGGGGTCATCCAGGATGCACTCTTCTCCCTCGACCCCCCTTCCCCCAAACAAAAACTAGCAACGTGTGTGCACTGTTTCTTCCCCGGGGAGCCCATCAGAGACTCAGCGTCCCGGGCTTATACTAGGACTGCTCACAAACGCACCATCCACCGCTCATGTAAGAACTCCAGACTCTGAGCAGCAAAGCTGGTGCTCGGCAGAGGCCACACTGTCTGCACAAACAATCCAGGTTCAGGGAACCACCCTGATCACTGAGCGAAGGGTGGGAATACTCCCGAAATCAGAGTCCCTAGATTTAAAAAAAATTTTTTAACGTTTATTTGTTTTTGAGACAGAGAGAGACAGAGCATGAATGGGGGAGGGTCAGAGAGAGGGAGACACAGAATCGGAAACAGGCTCCAGGCTCCGAGCTGTCAGCACAGAGCCCGACGCGGGGCTCGAACTCACGGACCGCGAGATCATGACCTGAGCCGAAGTCGGCTGCTTAACCAACTGAGCCACCCAGGCGCCCCAAGAGTCCCTAGATTTAGCCACAGGCCAGCCTTGCCAGCGGGTCTTTCGAAAGATAATGCTCCTGGGCTTGCTGTGGTAATTCTTTTCTCCACAGGCACTGCTAATACTTCTGTGTTGTGTTACATGCATCCGTAATGAAAGGAGAGGCTACATTTCCGTGACAGGTTAACAAAAATAACTATTTTGTCCCCTTCAAGTTCACAGAAAGCCCAATTTCCATCCATTGGCTCCTTCAAGAGAGGGAAAGTCCACTGACTAGTGATTCAGAACCAGTGAGATTTGATGCCTCATTTTTTTCCCAGTCTGAGACTTTTCCAAGTTTCCTGCCTGCAGCGGACAGCAGGGGCTTCTAATCTCCGCCCCACTTTGTAGCTCTAGTTGTACTTCCATATTTGCACGGGATCACAGCGTTGGAAGAAATCAGGGAGGAAGAAGAAGAACACTACAGAAGAGTTCTCACCTGGCTGATTCAAATCTTACACTTTTCTCCGGCCACAGCAGACGTTTCACGTTGACTCTCCTCGTGGGCGTTTGCAGAGATTCTTTGGAGAACTTTCTTCATGTTTCCCTCAACCCTGATCTCTTTGCACCTTCTTCAGTCCCTAGAGAGCTCGCTGTCTCTCCAGCTCCTTCTGCTAAGTCTTTCCACCCCGCCGGGCAACTCTTTGGGACAGGGTCGAAGATACACCTGTGGCAGCATGCCTGTGCTCTCTCTGTTCCCCCCTCTGGAAGGGAAACACTCTTTTTTGTTGTTTTTTCAGTTGTGTGTGTGTGTGTGTGTGTGTGTGTGTTGTTTTTGTTTTGTTTTGTTTTGTTTTTTTGCTCTTGCAAGCTTTGAGAGTGTGGTTGCCCAACTCAGCCACCGCTTTCTATGCTCCGCTCTTCTGTGTTCTCCGTAGCCTGTCTGTTGCCCTTAGATTTCCCGGCGAGAGACCCACACTAATCCATGGTGTTCTCCAAACTGCAAGGACACTGATTAGCTCTACAAGTTGCCTCCTTAAAGTCCTTTGGTTGACTTCAGTTGCAAGGGCAAGTACGTCTGCCACTCCACCTTTGAGGTACCCTCAGCTTTCACAAAGGACTCCCTCAAACATTCCTTTCACCTTCCCCATTTCCATACTCAGATGTGGGCGAGGGATTAAGGATCATGTAAACTCTGTGCTTCCTGCATCGTGACTGTAAACCTCATTCAACTTCTTGCTGTCTCTTTGGGCCTCGGCAGAAACTTGTACAAGAGTCCTCTTTTAACATCTGAGTACTAACGTGCATTCGTTGGCGTTCTTTTCCTGAGCGCTTGAACCTAGGGTCAGCATGTGATCCCCGCGAGGGTCTTCTCTTGGCATACAGGATATTCCAATCTTTGTCTTGATTGCACCTTCTTCTCTTTCACTCTCCTGTTTTTAAATTCTTTTTCTTATAAAATTATAAGGGAAGAGTGCAAGAAACGATTTGAATGTTTCACAAACACTGCCATGGGTACACCAACATGGCAAAACTGTAGAAATCCAACTGCTGTTGGCTGGCAGGCAGCACTGTCCTAAGAAACATCCACATGTTCTCTCCTCAGGTGATAGATGAAAGTCCACCTTCAGCACAGGAAAAGCAGTTCTGGGGTTCCAGTGGATACTTCACAGAGCTGCTGATACTATCTGTAAAGATTAGTTCGGTTTACAATATTCTTCTTTACAATTGCTAATATATCAGAGAGGTTCACACCTTAGTCAGAATTATTAAATTACATGTCCTTCCTTTTGAAGGACCACCAAGAGGAGGTGCACTGAATAAATGGGAATAAATGGGAGCTTGTCCCACCGAGGGAGAAGAGGATTTTTGGATTAATCTTCTTAGGGAATTTCCATCTGGATATAAATAAGAGGTTGGTGGAAAGATGGGGGGGGGCAGATGAGAGGGCCTGACAATAGGCAGAAGGTCTTCGGATAGAAGTCACCATGACCTAACTAACTTCCTACTTAGAAATTCTGTCGGGGTGACTGCAGTGACCCCACTTTTGCTGCCCTCTTTTTCCATTATTGGTTAATGGCACCCCCTGTGACACTATAGTTACTGTGTCATTTTGACTCGTTTTCCCATTGCATTTTGGGAATATATGATGAAACTTAGCCACTGAAGTGAAGGGGAGTGACAGACTACTATGGAGAGAAAAAAACCCCATATATATTTTCTACAGAAAACAGAATGTAAAGATAAGTAGAACAGAAGTAGGAAGGTAATACACAGCAGAGGATGGGTGACAAAATAATTATGAAAAGGGGAAAAATAAATTTGTAATATAAAATGCACTTCAGATTGACCTAAAATAGCCTACATTGTTACATTGTTTGTTTTACTCCTACAATGGGGATACAAATAACCACAGTATATTTCAAATAAAAAAGTTAAAATTGATTGTACCAAACCATGTTTTGGGTGCTTTTCATGGAGTATACATTTCAATCCCTACAATACCTCTACAGGTTAAATACTATCCCAGATAAGTAAGTCAAGGCTCAGCAAGTGGGTATCTTTCTCAGGATCCCCTCACTAGCATAAGGCACGGCTGGAATTTGGAAGTAATCCTGTCTCATGAGTGCCTCTCAGTTCCCATCCCTAGACTGCACTGCCTCCAGTGTAGCTGCAAAAGTGACATACAAGTAAGTCTATCTGCGACACTTTGTAGAATGCATGGAACACACCTCATGTTAATATCCAGGTGGCCAAGTGCTACCTTCGGCAGCACATATACTAAAATTGGAACGATACAGAGAAGATTAGCATGGCCCCTGCGCAAGGATGACACGCAAATTTGTGAAGCGTTCCATATTTTTTGGTAAAAGAGGAAGCTGAGAAAAGAGAGATAAAAAAAATCCAGGAGTATGAGGGGAAAATTAGAGAACTAAGTGATACACTAAAAAGAAATAATATACGCATAATTGGTATCCCAGAGGAGGAAGAGAGAGGGAAAGGTGCTGAAGGGGTACTTGAAGAAATAATAGCTGAGAACTTCCCTGAACTGGGGAAGGAAAAAGGCATTGAAATCCAAGAGGCACAGAGAACTCCCTTCAGACATAACTTGAATCGATCTTCTGCACGACATATCATAGTGAAACTGGCAAAATACAAGGATAAAGAGAAAATTCTGAAAGCAGCAAGGGGTAAACTGCCCTCACATATAAAGGGAGACCTATAAGACTCGTGACTGATCTCTCCTTTGAAACTTGGCAGGCCAGAAAGGCTTGGCACGATATCTTCAGTGTGCTAAACAGAAAAAATATGCAGCCGAGAATCCTTTATCCAGCAAGTCTGTCATTTAGAATAGAAGGAGAGATAAAGGTCTTCCCAAACAAACAAAAACTGAAGGAATTTGTTACCACGAAACCAGCCCTACAAGAGATCCTAAGGGGGATCCTGTGAGACAAAGTACCAGAGACATCGCTACAAGCATAAATCATACAGACATCACAATGACTCTAAACTCGTATCTTTCTATAATAACACCGAATGTAAATGGATTAAATGCGCCAACCAAAAGACATAGGGTATCAGAATGGATAAAAAAACAAGACCCATCTATTTGCTGTCTACAAGAGACTCATTTTAGATCTGAGGACACCTTTAGATTGAGAGTGAGGGGATGGAGAAGTATTTATCATGCTACTGGAAGCCAAAAGAAAGCTGGAGTAGCCATACTTATATCAGACAAACTAGACTTTCAATTAAAGGCTGTAACAAGAGATGAAGAAGGGCATTATATAATAATCACAGGGTCTATCCATCAGGAAGAGCTAACAATTATAAATGTCTATGCGCCGAATACCGGAGCCCCCAAATATATAAAACAATTACTCATAAACATAAGCAACCTTATTGATAAGAGTGTGGTCATTGCAGGGGACTTTAACACTCCACTTACAGAAATGGATAGATCATCTAGACACATGGTCAATAAAGAAACAAGGGCCCTGAATGACACATTGGATCAGGTGGACTTGACAGATATATTTAGAACCCTGCATCCCAAAGCAACAGAATATACTTTCTTCTCGGGTGCACATGGAACATTCTCCAAGATAGATCATATACTGGTCACAAAACAGCCCTTCATAAGTATACAAGAATTGAAATTATACCATGCATACTTTCAGACCACAAAGCTATGAAGCTTGAAATCAACCACAGGAAAAAGTCTGGAAAACCTCAAAAAGCATGGAGGTTAAAGAATATCCAGGTGGCCAAGACTACTTTTGGGTTTTGACTGTGGGTAAGTCTGGCGGTTCGTCCACTGGGGTTGTGTAGTTACAATGGATACGTTTTCCAAAACAGAAACTGGGACCCAAGGTTTGACGAAGAGAATTTCAGGTTTGTACCCATGCCTACCTGAAAAATCTTCTGAAGATATAAAGTGTCCAATAGGTTTCATTGTATGGTTAACAACTCACCTTCATTGAAAAGAAAAATAAAGCCACACGAAATACGGTCCATGTGGGGGAAATACCAAACACATGGTTCTGTGAAACATACTTCTCTCCTTTGGGAGAGAAAAATCCAAAAAGCCAAATGCTTTTGGTGCTCTCAGGTCCAGGCTTTACCCTTGCTCATTTAGTCACAAACCTTGTTTAGCTAGGGACTTTGAAGCCATTTCACGCTTCAATGCAGAAAGGTAATTAATGTTGGGATTTTGACATTTAAAAACACACGCAGAGGATTTAATAACATTGATGTAATTACAATGCTTTAAGTGGCTATTTCTTTTCTTACCTCCACAAAGTAATTGTAATAGAGTCTGATGCTACTATTATCACTGCTCTTTAAATTATAAACAAGGGAATTGCCAATGTGGAAAATGTATCCTAATTTAAATTAGGCATAACATGTAGAATAGCAAAATACAAGGAGCCTTGCTTCCTTCGTTTCCTTTCTTTCCAATACAAAATAAAAATGATTACTTTTAATTAGCCCCAAACCCACTCATACATATATCTGGTTAAATACTGTGAATTGTTTATTTGGTGGTCTTATAGCAGACAACATTTCAACAGTGGAAAAATGATAAATCTTGTCTAATCAATTGCATGGTTGCATCTGTGGTTCCATGGCTAACCTGAGAATGGCATTTCTCATTGGCCATGCCAAAAAAAAAAAAACAAAAATTGAAACTAAATCCTCTGGTTTATAGACAGTTTCATTATTTAGTTTTATAATTGCTAACACAGTATGAAGGGGTGTGTATGCAGACTACAGATGCTCACGTGTGAACTGGATCACTTTTTTAAAAATTGTTTTATGTTGGGGCGCCTGGGTGGCGCAGTCGGTTAAGCGTCCGACTTCAGCCAGGTCACGATCTCGCGGTCCGTGAGTTTGAGCCCCGCGTCAGGCTCTGGGCTGATGGCTCGGAGCCTGGAGCCTGTTTCCGATTCTGTGTCTCCCTCTCTCTGCACCTCCCCTGTTCATGCTCTGTCTCTCTCTGTCCCAAAAATAAATAAAAAACGTTGAAAAAAAAAAAATTAAAAAAAAAAAAATAAATAAAAATTGTTTTATGTTTATTCATTATTGAAAGACAGAGACAGAGCACAAGCAGGGGTGGGGCGGAGAGAGAGGGGGACACAGAATCTGAAGCAGGCTCGAGCTGTCAGCACAGAGCCTGACGCGGGGCTCGAACTTAGGAACTGCGAGATCATGACCTGAGCCAAAGTCGGACGCTCAACCGACTGAGCCACCCAGGCGCCCCTGGATCACTTTTAAGATGCAAGACATATTCCCTGCAGTGCGCACCACTGTCTCTCTCTCTCCAGATATATATATGCATATATATATACGTGCATATATATATATATGCATATATACATATGTTCTACAGTTCTACATATATACATATGCATATATATATGCACGTATATATGCATATGTGTGTGTGTGTGTGTGTGTGTGTGTGTGTGTATCCTATCCTATTTTTATTCATTTGGGTTATCTTCTGGACTTCTAGGGATCATGTGAGTTTATTACTCTTGATTGAGATAATGAAAGAAACAGATACATGTTATATTGGCTATTATATTAAAAAATAAAACCTTGGACACCTAAGCTAGATAAATATGTGTGCATGCTCCAATTATTCATTTCTTGACTCTTAGCCCCAAATCGTCCATTTTTTGCCTTGCTTTGTGATATCCGAGGCACACCCCATAAACACTCCTCTTTGCCAGTGGTGCAATGCATGTTGGTTTCAACAATAGAAAAAATTTAAGAGACGCTGCCAGGCAATAGCACAGAAGACACTTTCCTTCCGGGTTCCAGTCCCCCTTTCTTATTACTCAGCAAAGGAGCCCCACCAGTCCTCATAGATCAGCGCCAGCCAGCCACACTTTCAGGCCACACCCTCCCCACCAGCTGTAATCTGTGTCCTCTGGCAAGCTTCTTTGATCCTGGAGGATGACTGTTCCCGCACTCTTTGAAGAGGTCTGAAGTTCAGTCTTCGGGGGACCCTCTGCTAAGTTATTGCACTTTCTCTGCCAACTCTCCTCAGCCTAGATATTGTGGTTGTATTAGAACTTGCTATCCGTTTGGGGCGCCTGGGTGGCTCAGTCGGTTAAACGTCCGACTTCGGCTCAGGTCATGATCTCACAGTCCGTGAGTTCGAGCCCCGCGTCGGGCTCTGTGCTGACAGCTCAGAGCCTGGAGCCTGTTTCAGATTCTGTGTCTCCCTCTCTCTCTGCCCCTCCCCTGTTCATGCTCTGTCTCTCTCTGTCTCAAAAATAAATAAACGTTAAAAAAAAAATTAAAAAAAAAAAAAGAACTTGCTATCCGTAGACCCTCAGAGTCTTCTTTAACCCATTTAGTGTTTAATTCCCTTTCATTCATTATGAATTCTTTATGTTAATCTTCTCTATTCAAATTATAGTGCTGTTTCTGTTTCCTCAACAGACCCAGACTGATACCATGAGCAACTGAGGTCTAGAGAATTTTATTCTAGATAAAAGACACCAAAAACTCTTAGACACAAGGTTAACAAAGTGTTCCAGGAAAAAGAAAATGAAGCGTGATCTACTGTATGCCAAGTTTCAGTTCTATGTACACAAAGGTCTACTTCTTTGAATGTTGTTTAATATCAGCACACTCTCATAAGTGCTAATGGCAATAGCTGTCTTTCTCATCGAGAGGAAGCTCAGAAACAGGGACATGAATTTTCAGCCTAAGATATCTGAAGTTCGGCTAAGGAAGAATTTGAAGAAAAATCAACCTCCAGGGGATACACGTAAGGCTTAGAGAAAGTCACGTAGTTGGGGCCCTTCCCTCCGTTATCATCTAATCCACGTGCCAACAAAATGTCAGGAAATTACACTGAGATGCATCGGGTATCCTTTGTTCTCAGAACATTTTCTTCTCTTTGTATATAGTTGAGGATTTGCAGATCAATAATCATTTTGATTTCAGCATGCAATTACATTCTCTGGTTGAGTTCCTCTGAGTTATGCACAAGGCTTTGGGCTCTGATGCCGCTGTGTATTTGTTCTTCTGCTGTGGTTTCAGTGCATGCTGACGGCCAGTTAAATTATGAAAACCCTCAGCCTTTAATTCCATCAAGATGTGAATGTCAAAGAAAGGCGAGGTCACAAATTAGGTGGTACTAGGAAACTTGAGCCTGGCTCTACACGAGAGTACCCGCATACTTTTCATTTGGGGACGGCATCGAGGGAGAAGTTGAACGTATGCTACAAGGACACCTGTAACCCAGCCCTGTGGACTCATCTGCTGACAGGCCACATGAAGACTTGCCTAGAAAATGTCCATTAATAAGACCAAAGATATAAACAAAATTTAACAGATAGTAACATTGCTCTCCATATTGAGAGAGCCATTTATACGAGGTATGTCCTCCCTCAAAATGGTAAGGGGTTGTGGCCTCTCAGGCAAGGGTTTGCAGTGAGCAAGTAATTAGAGCAAGTAGTTTAGAGTTCAATTCCATCCAAGTAATACACACCCTGAATCTCTGTAACGTGCAACCTACTATGCCTTCAAGAGGCTTAACGCAGAGAAGCAGATGGTTGACCCTGAAGTATTCCACTATTAATGCTTCACACCTAAACAGTAACCCCAGCTCCTGCATTTCGACTGTGGTTGGGATAGAAATAAACCCGTTCCGGGGCGCCTGGGTGGCTCGGTCGGTGAAGCGTCCGACTTCGGCTCAGGTCACGATCTCGCGGTCTGTGAGTTCGAGCCCCGCGTCGGGCTCTGTGCTGACGGCTCGGAGCCTGGAGCCTGTTTCCGATTCTGTGTCTCCCTCTCTCTCTGCCCCTCCCCTGTTCACGCTCGCTCTCTCTCCGTCTCAAAAAGAAATAAACGTTAAAAAAAAAAAAATCTAAAAAAAAAAAAAAAAGAAATAAACCCGTTCCTTTATGCCGCCATTATTCTTCCCTCTGCAGTGCACCTCCCATTTTTGTCAGTGATTGTACTCTAGCTAAGGGCAAAGCAAAGCAGGAAGTGGAATAATTCTGAAATCGTGTAAACGAAAGTTTGACTCTTTGTTTCAAAACATTTAGGTAATTGTCTCGTACCCATCTTTGTTGCTCTAGTAGATGCCCTTCATGGACAGGAAACTGGCAAACCTGTGAAAGGCGCACTCGTCAGTGCCGAGCCATTTGGGCAGAATAATTTTGACCATGCTGTGGGGATGGCGTTTGCCACCCCCATCAGCTCCTTCCTCATAGAGGACATCTATTCATTTAAGAAGCATTTACTTTCCACATCTGCCGAACGTATCAATAAAACGAAAGCTAGACCATTTGCCCAAATCTGAGGAGGCAAAATCCTGTGAGACGCCTTTCTGCTAGTTAATCTCTCTCTCAAAATACAGATTTGCAAAAGGTTAAGTGAAGGTGCCCTGTACTGCTCCCACATTATTCCAAAGGTATTCATTTTAATTTTTTTAATGTTTATTTTTGACAGGGAGAGAGAGAGAGAGAGAGAGAGAGAGAGAGAGACAGGCAGAGGGAGAGGGGGACCCAGAACCCGAAGCAGGCTCCAGGCCCCGAGCTGTCAGCCCAGAGCCCAATGCGGGGCTCGAACCTACAAACCGCGATTTCACGACCTGAGCTGAAGTCCGACGCCTCACCGACTAAGCCACCCAGGCGCCCCTCAAAGGTATTCATTTCATTTAACAAATTAAAATATAAATTAGAGGCCTTTAGTGTTTTAGGGACTTTAGGAATGGCAAGGTATTAAGGTCTCTTCTTCTGGAAATGTATGAGCCACCAATTCAGATCATAACAAAAAAAGCCTGCCTTCACTTTAGCGATCTGAACCCAATCACAGAAAGAAGTGAGTCTCATACTCTGTCTGCTGAGCTAGCCAGACAACTGTCCATCAACAGATGAATGGATAAAGAGGTAGTATATACATACAATGGAATTCTCTTAGGCCTTAAAAATGGAAATCCTGCCATTTGTTATTACGTGTATAAACCTGGAGGACATTATGCTAAGTGAAATAAGCCAGTCACGGAAGGACAATTACTGCATGATCCTACTTACAGGTACCCAAAATAGTCGACTGCTAGGAGCAGAGAGTACCATAATGGTTACCAGGAACCGGGGAGAGGAGGTAAGAAGGAGTTGTTGTTTAGTTGGCATAAAGATTCAGTTACGCGAAATGAATTAGTTCTAGAGGGCCTGCTGTACAGCTATGGCCAATAATACTGTATCGGGCACTTAAAACTGTATCAAGAGGATAGATCTCAAGCTACATGTTCTTACCACAAAAAACAAAACAGACCAGAAAAACCCCCAAAGGGACACAGGAAAACTTTGGGAGGTGATGGAGATGTCTCTTACCTTGATTTGGGTAATGGTTTCACAGGTGTAGGCATATGCCTGGACTCATCAAACCATGTACATTGAAAATGTGTAAACTAAAAATTAATGTATAAGCTAAATTAATAATGTATACATTAAAAATAAAAAAAATGGGGACACCTGGTGGCTCAGTCAGTTAGGTATTCGACTCTTGGTTTTGGCTTAGGTCATGATCTTCTGGTTCATGGGTTCAAGTTCCATGTCAGGCACACAGCCTGCTTGGGATTCTCTCTCTCTCCCTCCCTCTGCCCCTCCCGTGCTCATGTGTGGGCTTTCTCTCTCTCAAAATAAATACATAAAACTTAAAAAACAAAACAAAACAAAAACATGCAGTTTTTTGTCTACAAAAAAACCACTAAGTCAAAACACAAATCAGCCAATGTCTGCAACCATTTGCCATTTGTGGCAGATGAGTTCACTTTTTTGAAATATTTTTTTTTAACGTTGATTTATTTTTGAGAGAGAGAGAGAGAGAGAGAGAGAGAGAGAGAGAGAGAGAGCGCGCGCCTGAGAGGGGGAGGGGCAGAGAAAGGGAGACACAGAATGTGAGGCAGGCTCCAGGCTCTGAGCTTTCAGCACAGAGCCCAACGCGGGGCTCGAACTCACCAACCGCAAGATCATGACATGAGCCAAAGTTGGATGCTTAACCAACGGAGCCACCCAGGCGCCACTGAGTTTGCTGGAATATTTTAAAAGGTCTAGCACTGTTCTCAAGAACCATCACACCTGAGTCTTTTCTCATGTTGCCTCCATCTTCCTAAAGTTCCACCTGAGAGTTTTAAAATCCTGTCTACTTTTCAAGGCCATTCCAATCCTTTCTCCAGGAAACTATTTTATCTGTCAAACCAGTATAATCTCTTCTCCACAATACTTCCTTAACGTTTGGGTTTTTTTTTTTTTAAGTTTTATAACATCAAAGAATACCCTAAGAGTGAAAAACCTCATTCCTCTATGATGTTTTGTTTTTATTAGTGTGTCAGGAAGATATCATATTGTTTTATTTTCATTAATGTGAGGGGGCAGGAAGATTACTCGAATCACACTTCCTAAAAGACAAATATAGTTTTCCGGTTAAATTACTCCAATACTAAGGCCCAAACTAACTTCACCATTGGAAAATTACAAAAGGAAAGTGAAAAACCTCAAAGATTTCCATGCAAAATATCGCCCTGCCTCCAGCCCTGCTTGAGTACCTGTGTCTGGAATCCCAACTCAGAATGTGAATAGGTGCTCCTGCAATCCTCGCTGCTTCTGAATAGTGGCTGCTTCGGGAAACCTCTTTCCGAGTCTCTTCAGAGCCCCAGGGCAGGCAGCAGCTGAAAGCAGTTCGGTGGGGACATTTCCTTGCTTTGGGAGACAGCACAGGTAGCCTCATTGGCTGGAAAGCAAAAGCGGTGGCTGTGGTGGGCGAACAGAGGTTCTCTGATGTCCTTCTTCAAGTTCAAGATGACATCTCTGCAAAGTGGGGTGGTTTTCCTCCTCTCTAGGGGCCCCTGCAGTAACTCCTCTCAACTTCCTATCGAAACTCAAGGGCCTGGAAGTGGTTCTCCACCCCCGAATTTATGTAATTTTCTTTTCTCCAAGTATGAAGATTTACAGTAAAAGTTAAGCTACCTCATGGAGAACAGAAGGAAACTTTCAGCCTATTAGGACGTTGACGGCAGGAGGAGGAATTAAGTAAATGATGATTTAGTAAAATTTCTTCTGTGAAAAAAAATCCTATGGTTGGAGCAGGAATGGGTCAGGTTTGGCAGGCCAGCATCCACTTACTTTCCCTAAAAACACTCACCAGCTGGCTTTGAGGAATTACTTCTTCCTTGACGGCAGTCTGGTGGGTTGTCAACACAGGCTCCGTCCTACCCCAGTTAAGAGGGTAGCAAGTGACCCGATCCAAACCCGTGTAAATCTTGGCCAGAGAAAGAAAGATTGACAGTGGTTGGAATTTCACTCCTCCCTCGGGTGGGAGATCGAGGGAGGGCTGTTCTGACTGTCCCAACTGCTGATTCCTGCTTGGCAGCTTGTAAGACAACCTTTGGGCCTGGCCCAATGAAAAACCTAGCCTCTGATAGTTTTCCACACTATTCTGTTTGACTATATAATGGTATAACTGAGAAAAATTAGCGATAGAACGACAACTGGTGTCTCAGGTGTCTTGGGCCCTTATTACCTGCTCCGTGGTTTGCCTGACAGCGTAAGGAGAGTAAGCACCAAGTGTATCAACATTAAGCATGGAAGGGGATCTGCGTGATTCTGTGTGCTTCGCGGAAAAAAATGTGTAGCTTATGAAAATATTTTGGACGCTTCAAAGAGAGCTGACAAACAGTGCTTTGGAGAGGTTCTAAACCTCAGGTGCCAACAAACTGAATGATGAAAACATGAATTCCTCCTCGTCTCTTTTACATAAGATTGCTTGCAGTACATCGGGGATGTAGTCAACTGTACATTGTCTGAATGGAAAGCCAGAACAATTTGTTCCCATGTAAAATTTATACCATTAGTTGGAGAATTTGTAGTGCTGTGAAAAGATCATTGCTTTTAAAACATTTATACGTGATAGAACAATATAAGCCAGCAATTCTGGACTGATTCACTTATTAATGTACTTTGTCATGCAGAAGTTTCAATGCCAGTGTGTTTCTCTATAAGAGGTTCTAGTGCTTTAGGACTGAAGTTTCTCTGCTGTTTCAACAAAAGAGAAAAAAAAACAATAAATAAACCATGTTGAGGATATGGTGGCATCACAACATAAGCCCACACAATGGAAGGCGACTATATTAAATGTTACCCTCAGAGATTCTTGAGGGAAGGTGCCCTTCGGAGATCATCATGGCATGCCTGTGACCACAGGCTCATGTTTGGCACAAAATAAAAAACGGCTTTTATAAAACAGCGGGACCACATCCACTGAGGCAAGATGATCCCACTGTCAGAACGACTGGGATGCAGACCGTGAGAGAGATCCACCTGTCTCATCTCAGGCTACCTCCCAGGGTTAACGGAGCTAGAATTTTCCACACATTGAGTGCTGGGCCAGCTGACTTCTCAAAAGCCACACATACGGTAGACAAGACTCTACTATAGACGAGTGACTAATCCTTAAGACAGACATTAACTCAACGAAAGCCCGTTTTATGGTGCTTTACTGTGGTTTATAACTCCATCTTGTGGTTTATTTTATTAGCTGGTAATCAGCTGGTAATTTGACTGCCATCCAAAGTTGGTTAGTTAACCAATAATAGTAGATAATGTGCAAGGTTCTTAACGAACTTGATCAAATGTAACCCTGAAAAGTGGGTATTATCTCCGTTACATAGACTCTTTTTTTTTTTTAAATTTTTTTTTTTTTCAACGTTTTTTATTTATTTTTGGACAGAGAGAGACACAGCATGAACGGGGGAGGGGCAGAGAGAGAGGGAGACACAGAATCGGAAACAGGCTCCAGGCTCCGAGCCATCAGCCCAGAGCCTGACGCGGGGCTCGAACTCACGGACCGCGAGATCGTGACCTGGCTGAAGTCGGACGCTTAACCGACTGCGCCACCCAGGCGCCCCTACATAGACTCTTTTTAAAAAGTCTGGGCTTTTCTTTTCCCGGACAGTATTGCCCCTACCCTTTACCTACAATTTTTGTTGCCAATCATATTTCCTCAAACTCGGTAACATCAATATGATACTCATTATCTTTTGCTGTCCTGGGATAAGTGTCTCTTTAACATGCCTTTCCAAACCTTTGTGCTTGGAGGACAATCCTTCCTATGGAACAGGTATGAATCTCAACCTATAATGTAGTTGTTTGAGAGATACCAGTTGTTTATTTCTTTAAATCAAATCAAACTGACCCTAACAGTAAATCCGCAGGGCCAGCGCGATATTCAACCCTAATCATTCTTCAGACTTCCCCTCTCCCTGCCTCGGCCCCCAATCCTGGGTCTAATGATGACCCCTGAGCTGCTCGTGGTCCTAACGTCCCTCCCTGTAACTCCTTGCCATGCCTGAAACACAGGAATCTCCAGCCAAGCTGGCAACCATGTAGTTCAAGTCTGGCGTCATCTGCGACCTTGCCAAATCCTGGAAAACTGCTGCCAACTAGTGTCCTGATCCTACATGCCAGCGAGAGAATTCTGAACGTTTGAAAAAGTCAAAAATAGAGAGAGAGTCTGCGCTCTGGCTACTCTCCAAATAGCAGCAATTTCTCACTCCTTTTGAGAGAGATAAGAAACATCTTAGACCCCAGCAGGACTTCATGGTTTCTGTAGATCAGTGACTGCTGGGTGTTTTTCATTCTTCTCTCTTCTGAATGAAAGTTTTTATGGTATTTATCCTGTACCTGATTTATCATCGCGTATCCAATGTATATCTGGGACCACAAAAGGAACATCTGAGCTTCCAAACAAGAATGCAGATCACCCCGAGCTCCTGGACGTTCAGCTGTATTCAGTGACTGGGTTGCTCTTGGGGTTATCTTGCTTGAGGACGGGAGTTAATGTTTTCCCCATGTGAAAGAGTAAAATGGATATTCGGTGACCGGAAGGATCAACACTGGAAGAGGCTGGCTGGCTGCTCTAATTGAGGTCTTTTTCTTCCTGGACTCGCAGATAGACTACACCACTGAGTATAATTTCTTACCTTACAGCGAGGTGTGGGCATGTGATGGGGTTCTAGCCAGCGAGATGTAGACAGAAGTGATATGTGCCATTTCTAAGCTGATGCCTGCATACCGTATCCTTGGCATCCTCTATGCTTTTTCTCCTTCTGCTAGCTTGATGCAGAAGCAATTGTCGTGGAAGCCGATTTTGGAAGATGGAAATTAAAATCAGTCGAGGATGCAGATATGTGCAACGTGAGGATTCTGAGCAGTTTCTGACTAACGTCCGTGTGTGGTAGATAAGAACCTTATTCAACAAGCCTAGATGTATAAGAAATATTCACTTGGTATCTTATTTAAATAAGAGTAAACCTGAATCCAAACCCAAGCTCTATCCCACCAGGCCGCTTTTATTAAGGCTTCTACATAGTCTCTTTGAGTCTGGCAATTCTGCTTCCCGGTCATGTTTGGGGCTCACCTAATGAGTCTCAAAGCCCGTTTGCATGACACCCGGTCTCCTTGAGCCAATCAAAAGCCATGTCTCTAAGGGCAGTCATGTCCCTGTGGGGCTGCCTCTGAACTATGTGTGCGTCCTTGCTTTCCCCAGGACCCTCAGCTTCTGGTCTCCCCAATCACAGTGCCAACCTTAATTCTTCTCTCTCACCTTTTCTCCCCCTCTTCAAAAGCCATCTCCCTCTCTCCTCATGTGAGTTTTGGGACAGGCAAAATGTCACGTAAGGGGCAGGGAGAGCCAATGACTTTAGCCATCCTGTCTCTATGTGCTCTGTGAAAATCCATTAGGCAAATCACAAAATGTGACCAACTGTTTGAAATGAAGGAAGAGAAAAGTATGTGGAAAACATTACTATTTCAAAAGAACCATCATGATACACCTGTATCAAACATTCTGGATTCTTTCCTCAAGGTGTAGCAGGGGCTAGTTTTCTTAGGCACACTCCAGCTAATGCTCACTAAATGGTCGCATAAAACACCAACCTTTAACTGACAAATGTTTCTACTAACCCAGGACTGATTGGTTCTGACTGTTCACATGACCTGAATATAATTCTGTATATTAGCTTAATCAGACAATTTATATAGGTCCTTGGATGTTTGTCCAAAGGTTGACAAGTTTTAGGAAGTATAATAATGACTGACCTTTGTGTAAGAATTCTGTGAAACCTGAAGAATACTGTTAAATGACATAGGAAAAGAGAAATCCAATAAACTGTGAGCTCAAAATCCACTCTGAAAATCAAGATGGGCAAAGAGCATTAAAGAAAAAAAGGTCATGAGGAACTAGAAAAAAAAAACCAAGGAGATGAGCCAAACAAATGCCAATAGCCAAAGTCCGTAATCACTGTGGATGAGCAAATGGTGAGGATGTGACAACCGTGAGTGGTCAGATGCAGACTCTTGGGTGTGGGAATTATACACAAAGAGTAAACACTCAGAATCCTGTGAGGAAGGAAAAGCCTTCACTTCAGTCGATGTCTGAGACAGCTACTCTCTAATGAAAGCTGCTGCCTGGGAGACACAGGGAAACAAAACTCCACAAAGAAGATAAATGATCATACAATTCAGCAATGGCTGAATGGGTCCCTAGATCAAATCTGTGCCTGGAAATGGTTTCTTGTTCTTTGAATGCTCAGTCAGACAAATCAAGCGTGTTGCTGTTTTATTAATAATTCTTAAAACATGCTGAAATGCATGCCAAGGCAGGACACCAAGGTTTTCTTCCGAGTTCTCAGCAGATAAGTTAGTCTTACCTACAGCATCCTACCCCGATGAGATAGAGGAAACCATTAGATAATGACACAATACACTATATCATTTAGCTAGAGTACAAGGTATTGTTTATTAAGAATTTTTGTTTAATTTCAATTCAATCATTATTTAGTAATTGCTGGCCATGCAAAAACTATCAAAACAGTGGATATTGGAGTGGGATCTTCATATCTGAGAATTGGGCCCACCAGGATGGCTTTTCAGAAAAAGTAGACCTTGGTGGGGGTCTGGAAGATTCTGCAGAATATGGGACTGTGGGAAGTAAAGGAAGATATACTAGAACCCTAGGAAGCATTTTGAGTGTGATTTGGATTTGTTATTCTACATAACACCATTCATAAACTTTTAAGTTTTTATTATTACTGGAAAGGAGGAGAGTTTTCTGGAGCATGCTAAGGGCCTCTTGTAATCCTCATGCAATTTAATAATAATATATGAGATACTACAACCAATTATTACATTTCCCTGGAATTCCTTATTTGGTGCATCTACTTTTGGGTAACAACAAACATTAGCCAAAGTATGATATTCAATTTATGTAGATTTTGATGCAAGACTTGCTAAGTATCGATAATAAAATGTATCTCATGGTCTTTGAAGCAATGCATCAAGTTATGTGAATCCTCAAAAGTGAAAAGTGGGGGCAAAAAAAAAAATACTAAATACCAGAATCAGTTCAAGAGGAAATGAAATGGCTATACTAATTTGGCAGAAACTTGCAAAATACAACAGCCCATAGAGACCATGTTTGCCATTTTGATGCACTGATAGAAACTGAGTGTGAGGCAAATATTCAGAAAGCAGACTGAATTCAAAGTATTTCAAGACACATATACTACCACTGTTTTGGAGACCTACTTACCTTAAAATTATGAGATATGAGGAAAATGAGTAGGTTTCAATGACTAAGTAAATGTGTATGATCAAAATTCTAGCAATGGTACATTGAAAATTACAAATACAACTTTCACTTTGCATAGCAGAGATGACCTACAATGATGATAACCAACCCACCAAACCAACTTATCTATATTAAAAAATATAACCAGAGTACACAAAAATAACTACGGCATCTTGGAACTAGCAGAGAAGAAATATTTACGGCTTGCTTCCTACCCCCATCCAATGTAAGACTTGTTTTTGCTGTATCGCTCACAGATGGCCAGACACCTTCTGCTTGAACAGGTGTAGTATCTTACTGTTTCTGTAAGAAGTCTATTTTGTACAGCTGTAATTCATAGGAAGCTTTGCCTTCTGCTTAACTAGACTGTACCTCCCCGTGACTTATTTTTTGATCTAAGTTTTGCTCTCTGAAGCTTCAAAGGAATAGTTTACTTCAAATCAGTTCAATTAGTAAGTATCATAGAGTAGCTCTGTCAGGGACTGAGGTAGGTGCTGGCATACAAAGATGAATAAGTCACATTTCTTTACCTCTCTCTTCTGACTTGACAGCTATTCAAATTCCAGAACACACATATTACATCCTCCTTGATTCTTCCTTCTGAATCAACGATCTCCAGGTCTCTGAACCACATTAAGATCCTTCACACTCCCAATCACTCAATTTCTACATTTGCACGATTAAACGACTAATCTAATTAACATTTTAATAGAACACTATTACATGGGGATTTTCCTGCTCTAATATTTAGCTTCTGAGAAGAGACCCTCTTTATAGGACTTGCTGGGAAACTGGGTGCGAAAAAAGGGTCTCATGGTCCCTTAGCTGATCTCCCTTCTCCAGGATACAGAAGAAGTGAGAGAAGACAGTCAGTGGGGCTCAGGGACCATAAATCTCAGAGAAATTCTGAAGAACATACACCCTGAATTCAGGGATGAGATTCTTGATTTTAGTAGTTTTTACCTAACATATTTTGAAGATAGAAGCTAGCTTTTTAAAGTTGACACTTTTTTTTTTTTTTTTTTTTTAAATTTTTTTTTTCAACGTTTTTTATTTATTTTTGGGACAGAGAGAGACAGAGCATGAACGGGGGAGGGGCAGAGAGAGAGGGAGACACAGAATCGGAAACAGGCTCCAGGCTCCGAGCCGTCAGCCCAGAGCCCGACGCGGGGCTCGAACTCACGGACCGCGAGATCGTGACCTGGCTGAAGTCGGACGCTTAACCGACTGCGCCACCCAGGCGCCCCTAAAGTTGACACTTTTAAGAGACATCGAAACTTCTAAATAAGACACAAAGCCAGAGCCTAACTTCAAAAATAAAGTATACTTTTAATTATAACCATCTTCAGAATAAGCGGATAAAATTAATTTCATCACTTCAAGATTTCTGTGTGAACTTAATGCAACTGGTAGAATGGTATTCAGTTACTGGAGCACATTATTTCATTTCCATGGGCATGGAATTTTTTTGTAAATTGCTCCGGTGTGTCGTTATTTTTTCCCTGTTTTAGTATCAGACATACTTAAATGTAGAACAGAATGACTTTAAACTGTCAATTACTCTACACTATCATCTCTCCACAATTGAGTGCTTAATAGAGAGAAAAAGCAAGAATAAATATATATTAACTTGCTAAAAGGGTTATGAAATATAAAGTATAGCCTACACTTAAATATCAAACTTCACTAAGCTAATGTTGTCACAGGAAAAATGTCAGTTCATTCATTGTAAAAATGACCATTTCTTAAGCCTCATCATGGTTATCACATTTATTTGTAATTTTTCTCCCTTCATACATTACCCCACCGTTGTTAAAGTAAATGTACTGTCCTAAAGGCCTCCTTCTTTTCTACATTCTTCTTCCTCGTTGAAATGGATGCGATAGAGGTATCCGTAATGGAATACATAGCTCCTTTTCCAGGAAGATGAATGTTTAAATTAACATTAAATTAAATTACATTCCATTCAATTTGACTCGATCCCATTTTATAACTTTATTACATTCCTTAAACCCGGCTATCGTCCCAGTTCTGTGGGTTATCATCAACAGCCAGAAGGAGATACATTGGTTTCTTGATCCTTTATTTTTTGGGCCAAAGATAAAGAAATAGAAAATTATATTCTAAATGCTTACACAGTGTTGAAACCGGGTGAATCTTCTCTTATTTGGCTTTACACAGAGAATGTGGGAGAATTAGGGAGAGCATAACTGGGCACTATTGTTTGCAAACGGTAGGCAGTGGCCAATGATGACCTTTCCAGAGGGGTATATACACCTGCATGGGATTACTGATTCCCATATTGACTCGAAACTCTAACTCATGTTGCCATCAACTGCCATAGCGCTGCGGTTTGGCTCAAAGAATAATATAAGTTGCTAAAAATTAAGTCCCCCTTTTAGAATTAAATACAGTGAGGAGGAAGCGAGGTATTATTTGAGCACACATCATAGGGAAGTACAGGTATTGAGGGAGAGTGGAGTGTCAATGTTAAGGGCTTGACCTGAAATGGACAGAGTCCAAATCCTAGCCCAGCTACATGCTAGCTGGGTCACCTTCAGCAGTTCCCCTAAACTGTATAATCCTTACTTTTTTGGCATTAAAGTGGAAGTAATAAGTGTACTGCTGGGTAAGCCTACAGGGAGAAGTAGAAGTGATAATACATATTAAGGGCTTAGCATAGTGCCTGGTATATAGTAAGCAGTCAACAAATATTTGCTCTCATCATTGTTCTTACAAAGAATCCTTAGATCTATAAAGACTCTGCATTGAGATTCACATGGAGTCCAGATTTCAGTGTTTAATTCCCCCTAACATGGCCCTATGCTGTCTTTGTTTTCCCTGTCATCTCTTATGTCGTTTTGTCTATGTAGCTTGCTAATCACTACCTCTGCATGTTGCTGGGGTCCGTCTATTTTGATGAGAATTCTTTATTTTCTGCCTATTTAAATACTGCAGGGTTTAGCTCATCCTTCACCTCTTACACAAAGCTTTCTCCTAACATGGAATCATAGAATGTTAACAGAAACCCCAGGACTGAGGGATATCCTGGGACATGGGACTTTCAGTGTTAAAACTGGGGCAATCCCAGGCAAAATGAGACACGTCAGTCACTCAAGAGCTAGAAAAGACCCTAGAAATTATCTAGATCAACTTTCTCAATTTGCTGACCTCAAAACAGAACATCTTGGTGACTAAAAGTAAGTTATAAATAGGTAAGTGGTTTCCTGATAGAGCTAGAATTGGAGTGTAGGTTTTCTGAGTGCCCATGACTTCTAGTTTCCCCCAATTGTACCATATATATATATATTATATATAATATATATAATATATATTATATATAATATATATATATTAGCTTCAGATGTACTGAATAGCCAAAGTAATTGTGAAAAAGAACAAAACGAAGCTGGAGGTATCACAATTACAGATTTCAAGATAAACTACAAAGCTGTAGTCATCAAAACAATATGGCACTGGCCCCAAAACAGACACATAGATCAATGGAAGAGAATAGAGAGCCCCAAAATAAACCTACACTAATATGGTTAGTTAATCAATTACAGATGAGGAAAAAATATACAATGGAGGAAAAGACAGTCTCTTCAATAAATGGTGTTGGGAAAACTGGACAGTTACATGCAAAAGAATGAAACTGGACCACTCTTTCACACCACACACAAAAATAAACTCAAAACGGATTATAGACCTAAATGTGATACCTGAAACCACAAAAGTCCTAGAAGAAAAACTTGGTAGCAATTCCTCTGACATTTGCCGTAGAAACATTTTTTCTAGATATGTCTGCTCAGGTAAGGGAAGCAAAAGCAAAATTAAACTACTGAGACTACACCAAGCTAAAAAGCTTTTGCATGGTGAAGGAAACCATCAACAAAACAAAAAGACAACCTACTGAATGGGAGAAAGTATTTGGAAAATACATCAGATAAGGGGTTAATATCCAAATTATATAAATAAATTATAGAAGCCAACAGCAAAAACACCAAATAATCCAATTAAATAATCCAATAATCCAATTAAATGGGTAGAGGACCTGAACAGACATTTATCCAAAGGAAACACACAGATGGCCAACACATGAAAAAATGCTCAACATCACTTACCATCATGGAAATGCAAATCAAAACCACGACGAGTTATCACCTCTTGCCTGTCAGAATGGCAAAAACCAAAAACAAGAAATAACAAGTGTTGGTGAGGATGTGGAGAACAAGGAACCCTCATAGATAGACCTTTGGTGGGAATGCAAGCTAGGGTGGCACTGTGGAAATCAGTACAGAGGTTCCCCAGAAAACTGAAAATAGAATTAAATAGGATCTAATAATTACAGTATGTTTTAAAAGGAAGCACATAAGCAGAAGAAAGCATGGAGATAAATATGGAGAACAAACTGAGGGTTACTGGAGGTGTTGTGGGAGGGGGGATGGGCTAAATGGGTAAGGGGCAGTAAGGAATCTACTCCTGAAATCATTGTGGCACTATATGCTAACTAAATTGGATGTACATTTTAAAAAATAAAAAATAAAATTAAAAAAAAGAAAGCATGGAGAATTGCAAGTAAAAATGTCTTAGTGTGAATACAGGCCCTCCTATTTACTAGTATGTAAACTTGGACAACTGATTAAATCTTTAAACCTTAGTTGTCTCCATCTGTAAAATGGAATAATAATGCCTACTTGAGAAGTTCTTATGGAGACTAACCAGAATTGTATATATTTGTATATTATACATCATAAATATATTTTATACATAAAATATATGCTTTTATATATATAAAGTATAAAATTTCTAAAATATATAAACTGATATATACATATTACTGATGACAGCTCTTGGAAACAGTAAGCAATCAATGCATGTTTATTGTTATTATTACAATCTCATCTAACATTTCCCTTCATACTTTTTCATTCTTTCTTCCCTTTCAATGCTACATATTTATATAGAACTTTACTCTTTCTAAAGCCTGTCTACGTACATTTGATGTGAACTTCTGAACAACCGTTTGAAACAAGCTATTGCCTAGTTTTATGGATGAAAACATAGGGTTCCAAGAAGTCAAGTAACTTGCCTTAGATTCGCTTGGTGTAATCAGCATCAGGGCACAAATCAGAATCTTCTGATTAATAGCCACATACCTTTTAATTTTATGGTCTCCCTCTAACTTCCTTTCTTGTCATAGGTATGACTCATGTTTCCACCACTACTGGGGCAAGGGCCTTTAATGGCAGAACAATCCACTGACTGTATCAGTGTGGTCGGGTGGGTCTTTGACTTTGACAGTGTGTTCAGAGCTCTCAACCACAAGTGCCAGAGAAATCTCTGCCCCACTAACCTGTGCAGAGAAATTATGAGGACGCACGGAAAATGTAAACATGCATGTGCTTTTGTCCTTACTTAAATGCTTCACAAATATAGGGCATCTCACCCAAGGCTGGCATTCAATCAATTCTTGCTGATTGACACGGTTTTTGGTTAGGAATGGAGAAACGAGAGGGGAGTCAGACTATATTTATATCTTTGCTTTGGTTTTAAGAAATAAATGACACCTTTCATCGTTCATCTATCCTCTTCTGCAATATTAAATTCTAACTGCAGAAAAATTCCCACAAGCCCCAAAAGTGCAATATAAGCATAGGGGAAACAAAGGAATAAAGAATTCTCTTTTGGCACCAGGTGAAAGCCCTTCGCTCTGAGATCAGTCATTTCACAAGTGCGGTGTACTGCCTTGGACAGTTAGGTGTGGTTGTATTTGCACACGTGTTTTCTCCCAGGGTAAACTGAAACCCCCCTGAGGTTAGGACAAAGTGTTTTTTTCTATCCTTCCTATTACCCATCATAGAGCCTTGCGATTCCTAAGGAACTGATTTTATTATTGTTGGTCTTGTTGATTGTGGTCTACTTGTGAATTTCACACTTATGTTTCGAGCCTCACAGCCTAGAAATTTGCTTTCTGCCTCTTTACCTGTCCTTTTGCCAACATCCCACACATTGATTTGGTCCAGCACGCCCACACTGCACTATAGGTGCTTCATTGCATACCTCTGTAGGCTCCCCCACCCGGGAGAATGGCAAGAATAGGCAGAGGGATTTATTTGGATTTGTAGCAGGACAGAGTGAGAAGCTGTTCAGATGCTTCCTGAATGTTGCCGCACAGGCAGATACCAATTTTCCTCATGCCTAAGGCTAACTCTTCTTGTTAGGGCGAAACTTCTCATTTTTAATAAGCAGGGGATGCTGTTTGCACTTATTTATCTCGGAAAACTTCACCTGGACAAAAATGTGCTCATGTCACCTGTGAAGCTGATGATTTCTCCAATAATGTGTGCGGGTAGTTTTCCCCTCTGCCTGAGAAAAATCAGAGAGGATTTTTCAGCCGCAGCCTGGCTATGGGTACCTGGCAACTCCCATAGGCATCACTGATGAAAGAAACGTAAACGTGCTGTGGGTAACTACATTCAAACTACATTCTTTATGTATATCTTGGAGCTTCAAGTTCATCACCAATGAAAAAATGGGAGTGGTAACTATAATTCCTCCTTGGAATAATAGGGTTTCTTTTTTATTAGGGTCAGATAAGATGATGTGTGACAAAGCCCTAGAGAAACACAGAACACATCCTCCACCTTCGAGGACATGTCAGATAGGACCTAGAAATAATTTACTAAAATATTTCCCTCTCTAAAGCTGCCCTGCAATCCTTGGTCCATGGGGGGTGTGAAGCAGCATAAGATGGGGGAAAATCCAGTATTTCCAGTTTTAAAGATCTCTTGTCCACAAGATACAGCATCTGTCTGAATAATGGATTTCAGTACAATCCCAGGAGCAATCTTGCACATTATAGTCGGATCCACTTCATTACCCAGTTATTTTGTACCTTTCCAGGCTGTTAGTCAAATCACCCTGCTGCCTAGCAAGTTTCTGATTAATCTAGATTTCAACTAATTACCCTGCAGCCACATGGATTGAACTGGACCGCTTTACATGTTCTTTTGCTATAAGTTTCAAATCGTTTTCAAAAATCTGTTGCAACGGCACTATAATTGTTTGGCTGACAATGAGTCTTTCTGTAGGAAGGACAACTGGGAACTGTATTTTAATTCTTCTTCATATCATCTTTCTTTTAGACAAATATTTTTCATCCAGGGAATCAGAGGGGTGCTAAAAAAAATAAAGATACTTGAAAGAAGTAAGGAATCAAGCTTGTGTTGCTGCTCCAGTGACATGACTGGGGAGAATTAAGTTGCAGGTAGATTGGATCCACCAGAATAATGAAATAAATGCCAAGGGTCAAGCCCTACACCCAGTTCCAAACCTAGAAACCTCTGATGACTATCTTCCAAGAAGCAACACTGCCACCTGGCTGTGAAAGATCAAGAAATGATGCTGATGCTTTCTTTCCTTTTCTAACCAAATCCTCCAGACATTCAATCTACTTCCAGATTTCAGGATTCTCGAAGTAGATTTCTGGAATTCTGAAGATTCCTATCATATCCTCAATAATACAGAGTGCTAGGGCACAAAACATGAATGGGATAATTGGAAACTATCTCAAGGATCATCCACACCACCACTCACAATTCATGTAAATGAAGCCCCAAATTGCATCACAGGAGTGGTGCTGTAATGCAGGTATTAAAGCTTGAGGAAGAAAGAATTGTAAAGGATGCATAAAAAGCAGATGCAGGGAAATCAGTAGTGAGAAGGCAGACGAAGAAATCAAAGACAGATGAGGGTGAGGAAGTTTAGTGAAGCTGAAGAGACTTTAGAAGACTGTAACTAATATTTAACAGTAGAATCAACAGGCCTAGATTCTTGATTATAGTTTGGGAGGGTAATGAGGAAGAGAATGATGCCTAGGTTTCTGACATCAGCAACCGGGTAGATAGTAGGCACATCTACTGAAGGCCTCTGGTTTGGGGGAGAGCCCCCATAAGTTCTTTTTGACATAATGGGTTTGAAGTGTATATAGTGTGTATGGTGGGGTATTAGTCAGGCTTCTCCAAGAAACAGAACCAATAAGAGAGATACATACAGTAGGGCAAGTCGGTAAATATATATATAATATATATATATATTTTATAATATATATAAATTATATAAAATCTATATATAATTATATATATAAATTATATATATATAAATTTATACATTTTATATATATATATATAAAATATACAAATTATATTTATATATATATATATATTTCTGTTCCTGGCAAATCAGAAATCCATAGGGCAAGCCAGTAGCCTAGAAGCTCAGATGTTACAGTCTTGAGTCTGAAATTCGTAGAGCAGGGCAGGCAGTCTGGAAATTCGGAAAGTGTTTCTGTGTTGCAGTCTTGAAGCTTGGGAAACAGCAGTCTTTGCTCTTGGGGCCTTCAACTGATTAGGTGAGGCCCACCCACACTATGAATAGTAATCTGCTTTACTCAAAGCCTACTGATTTAAATATTAGTCATATCTAAAAAAATACCTTCACAGTGACATCTAGAATGATGTTTGGCCAAACAGCTGGGAACCACAGTCTAGCCAAGTTGGCATATAAATTTTTTTTTAACGTTTATTTATTTTTGAGACAGAGAGAGACAGAGCATGAACGGGGGAGGGGCAGAGAGAGAGGGAGTCACAGAATCGGAAGCAGGCTCCAGGCTCTGAGCCATCAGCCCAGAGCCCGACGCAGGGCTCAAACTCACGGACCGCGAGATCATGACCTGAGCTGAAGTCGGACGCTTAACCGACTGAGCCACCCAGGCGTCCCCCAAGTTGGCATATAAAATTAAGAGGTGGGAATGATAGGGAGGAATCTAGACTCGGGAAATATGGTGCTGCCAGTACCTGGGACAAAGAATATAGGAAGAGGACAAAAGAGTTTTGGGAGAAAATAATGAGTTTATATTTTTTTTCACATTGAAAATGAGATCTCTCTGAACCAATCATAGTAGATCTGTGTTAAAGGCTTTGTGTGCAGGTCAGAGCTTGGGATAATAGATCTGGAAGTTAGCATCACATAGTTGGTAGTTAGAACTGCCATAGTAAATGGAATTACCTGTGGATAGTATTGGGGAGACAAGAAATAGTGAACTCAAAATGGTAATGCGAGGAACACCAATGTGTAAGTGGTGATGTGGAGAAGGAGAAGTCCACTGAACACATGGAGAAAAAAAGTCTGAGAGGTAGAAGGAACAAGGACAGGGTAGTGTCTTGAAAACTCTAGCAGACAATGCTATGCTCACCAAATCCAATTCCGTATTTTTCTTTCTTAGGCACCCAGAAAGCCCCATTTTTCAGACCTTTTGAGGCTAACCAAGGACATATGCCTAGTTTCAGCCAATGGAATGGGAAAGGAAATAATAGGTTTGCCTGAATCAGAGAAAAGCCCTTTAGCAACTTCCTGGCCACTCTTCCCTGCCTCAATGAAGAGACAAGCGCCAGGACAAACCATTAATATGCTTTCCTCCCTCATACCCACTGAACGTGTAGCAACCTCGGGAAATACACCTTTGTTGTGGGAAAACACTGAACTTTCAGTATTACTTTGACACTCTAACATAGCTTATTGTGACTAATACAAAAGCCAAGGCAGTAGCATACTTGGCAAAGGAGAGAACGGTCACAACAGCGTCGTATGCATCAGAGCTCCAGAAAAGAGACCTTTCCTTAGATTTCCAGACGTAGAATTATTGAGCCAGCAAGATCAAACACTTTAGAGGATGTGAGTTATAATAGTCTGACAGAGATTCTGCAGTATCTTTCGGCTTTAGCTAAGAAATGTGTTTGTCAGATTAATAAAGCCAATAGATACCATAATTGGAAACTGATATCACAATACAAACACACATCACAGTATATTATACTTGTAGTTTGGCTTGAAATATTGAGATAATGACATAAATGCTGATTGAATTGTCTTTGCCTGACTTCTCCATTTATGTTTTGCAAGAATAGTGGTCTTAATGTTTTCCCCTTAGTACAAGAGATCTCAATTTATAAACAACTTTTATCCTATATATTTAGTTCTTACGTTAATTGTTCAGAATTCTGGCCGCTCTTTCCCGACTGGAAAGAAATAACAAAGGGTGATTAGTTTCTCAGGCCAGATCCCACAGCCTATTTAACCTGCAATGTGGCTAGACAAGAAATATGTATTATTCCATGACATAAATATGACTTACATTAATTACATAAGACACAATAATAGAGTCAAGCAGGAAGCTGTGCCAGGTATTTATGCTTTTTATTAGAAAAAGGAGAATGCCAGAAAATTGGAGAAATTCCAGGAGAATTGGAAAAAGGAAATTCCAGAAGTGCATTGATGCAAAATAAAAGAAGTCCACCTGACCCAAATGCACACATCTAATCAAAGATTCCAAATATTTGTATAAATAAAAATGAAATATCTTATGAGGCTAATAATCATGACACAAAATGTTCCAGCTGATAAGTTTAAAAATCACTTAAAAATATACACTATGCATGGGGGTGCCTGGGTGGCTCACTGGTTAAGCAACTGACTCTGATTTTGTCTTAGGTCATGATCTCAGTTGTGAGATCGAGCTCCATGTTGGGCTCCATGCTGAGCATGGAACCTGCTTAAGATTCTCTCTCTCCTTTTCCCTTTGCCCTTCCCTTGCTCTCTCTAATATATATATATATATATATATATATATATATATATATATATATACACACACACATACACACTAGATATATACAGATATATATATATATCTAGTATATATATAGATATATATAGTATATATATATTACATATATATATAGTATACTATATATACTACATATATATTACATAATATATATACTACATATATATTACATAATATATATATTACATATACATATAATCATGAAAACAATGCTCTGAGTATGTAGGATTTCCAATGTATTCCAGTTCTTCTTTCATATTACTCTCAGATGGGATCACCAGAAACTTCTCAGATTTGTAAAAGACACATTAAGAGGTATCCTTGGAAATAAAAGGCATCCAAATCGGCAAGGAGGAAGTCAAACTTTCACTCTTTGAAGATGACACGATACTCTATATAGAATACCCAAAAGATTCCACCATAAAATTGCTAGAACTGATTCATAAATTCAGCAAAGTCGCAGGATATAAAATCAATGCACAGAAATCAGTTGCATTCCTATACACCAATGATGAAACAACAGGAAGAGAAATCCAGGAATCGATCCCATTTACAGCTGCACCAAAACCCATAAAATATCTAGGAATAAACCTAACCAAAGAGGTGAAAACTCTAAATACTGAAAACAAGAGAAAGCTTATGAAAGAAACTGAAGAAGACACAAAAAAATGGAAAAATATTCCGTGCTCATGGATTGGAAGAAAAAATATTGTTAAAAGGTCAACACTACAGAAAGCAATCTACAGATTCAATGCAATCCCCATCAAAATAACACCAGCATTCTTCACAGAGCTAGAACAAACAGTCCTAAAATTAGTACAGAACCAGAAAAGACCCTGAATATCCAAAGAAATCCTGAAAAAGAAAATCAAAGCTGTAGGCATCACAATTCCAGACCAGACTTCAAGCTGTATTACAAAGCTGTCATCATCAAGACAGTATGGTACTGACACAAAAACAGACATTTAGATCAATGGAACAGAATAGAGAACCTAGAAATGGACCTACAAACATATGGCCAACTAATCTTTGATAAAGCAGGAAAGAATATCCAATGCAATAAAGACAGTCTCTTCAACAAATGGTGCTGGGAAAACTGGACAGCAACATGCAGAAAAATGAACCTCGACGACTTTCTTACACCATACACAAAAATTAACTCAAAACCAAAATATAAGACAGGAAGCCATCAAAATCCTAGAGGAGAAAGCAGGCCTCAGCCTTTGACGTCAGCCACAGCAACTTCTTCCTCAACACATCTCCAGAGGCAAGAAAAACAAAAGCAGAAATGAGCTACTGGGACCTCATCAAAAAATAAAGAGCTTCTGCATAGCAAAAGAAACAATCAACAAAACTAAAAGGCAATCGACAGAATGAGAGAAGATATTTGCAAATGACATATCAGATAAAGGGTTAGTATCCAAAATCTATAAAGAACCTATCAAACTCAAGACCCAAAAAACAAATAATCCAGTGAAGAAATGGGCAAAAGACATGAATAGACACGTCTCCAAAGAAGACGTGCAGATGGCTAACTGACACATGAAAAAATGCTCAGTATCACTCACCATCAGGAAAATACAAATTAAAACCACAATGAGATACCACCTCACAGCCATCATAATAGCTAAAATAAACAACTCAGGCAACAACAGATGTTGGTGAGGATGCGGAGAAAGAGGATCTCTTTTGCACTGCTGGTGGGAATGCAAACTGATGCAGCCACTCTGGAAAACAGTATGGAGGTTCCTCAAAAAATTAAAAATAGAAGTACCCTCTGACCCAGCAATTGGACTACCAGGTATTAATCCAAGAGATACAGGCGTGCTGTTTCAAAGGGGCACATGCACCCCAATGTTTATAGCAGTGCTATTGACAACAGCCAAAATACGCAAAGAGCCCAAATGTCCATCGATGGATGAATAAAGAAGATGTGGTATACCTATACGATGGAATATTACTCTGCAATCAAAAAGAACGAAATCTTTCATTTGCAACGACGTGGATGGAACTAGAGGGTATTATGCTAAGTGAAATGAGCCAGTTAGAGAAAGACAAAAATGATATGACTTCACTCATAGGAGGACTTTAAGATACAAAACAGATGAACATAGGGAAGGGAAACAAAAATAATAGAAAAAGAAGGAGGACAAAACATGAGACTCTCAAATACAAAGAACAAACTGAGGGTTGCTGGAGGGGTTGTGGGTGCAGGGATGGGCTAAATGGGTAAGGGGCATTAGGGAACACACTTGTTGGGATGAGCACTGGGTGTTATACAGGGGGGATGAATCAGTGGAATCTATTCCTGAAATCATTAAAGCACTCACTATATGCTAACTAACTTGGATGTAAATTAAAAAAGAAAAAAAAAAGACTAGATTAAAGCAAGATTGGGCTGAAAAAAAAAGAGGTATCCTTGGATACCAAACTCTCCTTAAGTCTTAGTCCAAGATGTGGTCAAAGCCAAGTTCCTCAGTTCTTCTTTAAGTAGCTATTTACTAATGACAGAAAATAAAGCACCTCATTTATCCTATATAAATGAGGAATGAAGTACTAAGGTTAATACATTTTTCTGATAACCGTGGCTAGTATTTAAACATTATAAAATAATTTTTTATCAACTTAATATTAATGAGAATTCTCCTATAGTGTTTTAGGGACTACAGACATGACAGTTCTCAGAGGTTATATTTCTACTTTTTTTTTGTAAGTTAAGTTTATTTGTTTTGAGAGAGAGAGAGAGAGAGAGAGAGAGAGAGAGAGAGAGAGAATCCCAAGGAGGCTCCATGCTGACAGTCTGGAGCCTGACGTGGGGCTTGAACCCACAAACCCTAAGATCATGGCATGAGCCGAAACCAAGAGTTGGACGCTTAACCAACTGAGCCACCCAGGTGCCTCTCTACACTTTGGTTTGTTGTTAAGGTTATCTATAGGGTTCATATTTTTACTGTATTAGAGGTTAGTTAACACACAAGATCAAAATTCAGCAAAAAGCTTTGATAATAAAATAATAGTTAATGCATATATAATGCTTATGAATTTGTGGGCTCTGCTATGAATGCCTTATGTTTAATCCTCAATATCATTTCATAGTTAGGTAGCCAATTTTACAGATGAGAAAAGAGGCACAGAGGGGCTAAGTAATTTATCCAAGATCACACAGCTAGTAAATGGTAGAGCTGGGATTCAAACACCAAATGTCTAGCTCCAGAATCCCATGCTCCTAAGTACTGCGTGTTGTCTTTCTAGATAGTGTGAGATAAATATGCCCCATGAACTAAGTAGAAAGCCATGAACCAAAAGGAATTTATCCTCTGATACAAATTTTCTGTTAATCTGTCATCTTGAGAGAGAACAGTTTATGAGTTCAAAATACATTTTTTGTATTTTATAGGTGAAATTATTATAGATCATTTACTTCTTTCCTTATAAATTATTTTTCCCATTTTAAAGGTTTCCCTAATATCTATAATTGGCATTTCTCATGCCTTTTAAAGCTTTTCTTAACCTTTTTTTTAATGTTTATTCATTTAAAAAAAATTTTTTTAACGTTTATTTATTTTTGAGACAGAGAGAGACAGAGCATGAATGGGGGAGGGGCAGAGAGAGAGGGAGACACAGAATCGGAAGCAGGCTCCAGGCTCTGAGCCATCGGCCCATAGCCCGACGCGGGGCTCGAACTCGCGGACCGCGAGATCGTGACCTGAGCTGAAGTCGGACGCTTAACCGACTGAGTCACCCAGGCACCCCAATGTTTATTCATTTTTGAGAGAGAGAGAGAGAGAGAGAGAGAGAGAGAGAGAGAGAAAAGGTGAGGGGCAGAGAAAGAGGGAGACACAGAATCTGAAGCAGGCTCCAGGCTCTGAGCTGTCAGCACAGAGCCCGACGCAGAGCTTGAACCCATGGATTATGAGATCATGACCTAAGCCGAAGTCAGATGCCCAACCAACTGAACCACCAGGCGCCCCTAAAATATTTTTATGAGTCCTATGTGCTACCTGTGGAATACAAAGATGAAAAATTCAAATCTGAATTGCTTGTAACCATTGCTAATCCTTAACGTACATATTAGTAAACGCCTTGTGCCTGATGAATAGCTGCAAAACTCAGCATCTTAACACAGAGGCCCTGAGTTCTCAGGGACCTATAGGCTGGTTGAGGTGGCTCTGCTTCATGCTGTAAGTTGCCAGAACCAGAGAGAGGGATGGTTGGGACTTTTTCTAATGGTGATGGCAGTTATAAAAAGTGAGATCTCATATGAGCTGTCATGGAAAGATCCTGCGTTCACTTCATTAAGTTAGAAGGGCAAGTTACAGAACAATATGCACACTGTTGCCTATGTATGCCTAAAAACGCTATCTTCTTATGGCACATCTATGTATGAAAAAGCCTCAAATCAGTTTTAAAATGACACACATCAGACTGTTCATTGTGGTTACTTTTGAAAAGGGGGTTGAATTCTGGGGGAATGTTATGGGGGGGAAGACTCTGACCTGTGTTAGAATTTTTTATAACAAGAATATATAAACTACTATTAGCTTTGCCATTAAAATGTTTAAATGAGGCTAACAACAGAAATACCAGTTGCACATGACTCAGATGAAGTTATTGCTAACTGATGCAATAGAGGAAACCTGAAAGCTGAATGGCTTAATGCAATCAGCACTTATTTCTTGCGTACATACTACCTGATGGGGGTTGGCAAGAGACTCACTGCTATGAGGCGACCCAGAGATCCAGGCTGTATCCATCACGTGGCTCCACATGTCAACACAGGCTCCCCATGATTGCTGCTGAATGGAAGAGAGAGCCTGGAGGTGGCATACTGGCTCTAATGTGCTTTGGCCTGGAGGTGATAAACATGCTTCTGCTCATAGGTCAGTGGTAGGGGTTAGTCACATGACGCTCCCAACTATGAGTGGGATGGCAATTGATGGCTTCTGCATTGTAGGTACTCAATCAGGAGCAACTGTTGCAATTGGTTATAACAACAACCTTCTTCCCTTTTTCAAAAATGTTTATTGTTTTGAGGAGGGGAGAGGCAGAGGGAGAGGGAGGGAGATAATCCCTAGCAGGCTTTGCCAATGTCAGCACAGAGCCAGATGTGGGGCTCGACTCAACAAACCGTGAGATCATGACATGAACTGAAATCAAGAGTTGGATGCTCAACCGACTGACCCACCCAAGTACCCTCAACCTTCTTGAGGAAGTTGGAGGAGTTTCTGAGAAGGCCAAATTTACCTTGAAATTCATCAATTATTCTTCTCTTGCGTAAAATGTAACTGATGTTTTCAAATATAGAATTACCATCTAATTTTCAAAAGGGTCCTGTAAATCTCAGCAGGGAGGGCTTACCCCTTGTCCCTCAACTGCACCTTCCTGCATGGCCATTTGCAATAACCTGTATAATCTCAGTAGGCTGAGAATTTTCTCCTACTTTTTTAGGTGCGTGGTCAAAATCATGGCTACCCACCACCTGATGTGAACAGGTGCCATTAAGTACAGTGTGAAAACAACATTTTCCCTGGGACAGATACAGACAAGATTCACTGGAAGAACAGTGAATCCTTTTTCCTTTTTATTGAAACTTAGCATGTCTGCCAAGATGAGTTTTTGGGAATTGAGCCTCAGCAGACATTTGCTTACACAGTGGTTTCCTGGGTCCTTCCTCATCTACCACTTAGGCAGGAGGCTTTGGTTCTTGACCACGTAGTTAAGTTCACTCATCAGTGTACAGATTCAATGACCACATTCAAATAAGACACTTCATTAAAATTCTACTGCAAATATCAAGTTGTTTCCAAAAAAGTCTTCTCCAGCCTCAGAGTTACAAACAAAGGCCCTGGAGATTCGATGTCAAATCAGAGTGTACTTACCAGCTGATTTGGCAACAAACCTTTTAGAGTGAGGTGGAGGCACCCAGGGGAGATGAGGAGGTGTCTAGACCTGTCAGAATTACACAGAAGGGCAGTTGCTGTCAGAGGGGGGCCAGGGTGCGGGATGGGAGTTGCAGGGAGTTGGAATGCTCTAAATCAGGGGAGGGTGAGGCCTGAGAGCTGTCTGTTCCCCCAGGAGCAGGGTGCAGCCTCCATGGGAGGACCCAGGAGAGAGCTGGCCTGAAGGCCAGGTCCAGGTATGGACATGAGGGCCCACTGGGGAAGCCCCAGGGGAGGGAGCCGTCATGCAGGAAAGTGCCGGGACTGGACATTTGTGCTGAGACCAGGGCAGAGCCAGCTGTCGGGGGACCCTGGGGCGAGGGGCCAGGAGATCCTAGGGACATGAACCCCAGGGACAAACCCCAAATTGTGCCCGATTCTCATTTTTATCTTTCTTCTTTTGGCCACAGGGTCCTTCTTTCATTGCCTGAGAGACATCATGGCATAGCAAGAGAAGGTAATCAAGGAACAGGTAGGCCTCAGGCTGGGAGGAGTGGCAGTGTGGGCTCCAGAGCAATCAGACTGAGCTCTATTCCTGGTTCTGTCACTTCACCAGCCATATGAACTTGGGAATATTTCAAGTTCTTCATCTGCCAAGTGTTGGATAAACCCTGTCCTGCAGGAGTGCTAGAACATATGTAACGTATGTGAAGTATCTCGCACAGTGACTGGCAAATACTGGGTCTTTAATAAATGGTAGTTATTATTATGCTTGTTTTCACACCAGAAGAAACTTCCCTCATCTTTGGGAATTTTTTTTGTTTTTGTTCAGGAGATTTCAGAGACTGTAGTACTCTAGGACAAAGAAAACCACGTCGGCCTAACTGCTGCTTAGCAAGTAACACTAAGTGAAATTTCCCCATTATAGAGTATGTTCTTTAATTTGGATGCAGGGATTTCACCGGGATTCAACCCAAAGCTTGTATAATTTGTCAAGCACCAAGAATTCCCCTCCCTCCCAACTGCCCTCCCAACAAAAACAATGGTATTTTCATTTGCCTCACCACCACCCAAAATCTAGTCCTATTTTGACATTTTGTCAAGTTACATTCAACATAACCTATTTAGCAGAGTAGGGTCTGGTTCCCCCAGGTCAAAGAGTGCCAGCACAGCGCTTCTTGGCATCCTGCTAAGGGAATATCACCCTTATCTCTGAGAAATTCCCAAAGACAATGTTCATAAACACTGTGCACACCAAACTTACCCACACCTGCACAAAAGCACCAACCACCTTCTAGTCCTTCCCCAGTTGGTGATGCTCTGTGGTTTACCTACAATCTCAAAGTAACTGTTAAGGACAGTGTCTCACTCCAGAGTTGTCTCTCAACCCTGAGGCCCCCCATCCGAAGGTCTGGCCCCTGCTCACGACAATCACAGCCCCACCTAGCCCAGCAAGCAGCTCACTTAAAATTACTTTGCGGAGGGGCGCCTGGGTGGCGCAGTCGGTTAAGCGTCCGACTTCAGCCAGGTCACGATCTCGCGGTCCGTGAGTTCGAGCCCCGCCTCAGGCTCTGGGCTGATGGCTCGGAGCCTGGAGCCTGTTTCCGATTCTGTGTCTCCCTCTCTCTCTGCCCCTCCCCCATTCATGCTCTGTCTCTCTCTGTCCCAAAAATAAATAAAAAAACGTTGAAAAAATTAAAAAAAAAAATTACTTTGCGGCAAGGAATCTCCAAAGCCCCAGACCCCAAAGTGTCCTGGCTCAGAGAATTTACACTTTAGTACTTTCACCTGACCCCCTTCCTCATTGTTTTTTTTTTTTAACTTGTCTTTTACGTGTTAGAATTCATCACACCATCTTCCTTATATAGTAGCTGCCGTTAAAAATCTGTGCCAGGTGCAGGGTCTTCTTTATCGTCAGCATCATCGCTACTAATATATAACCTTCCAAAGAGCAGACACTCAATTAATGGTGAGAATAAACTGGGCACTGAGTGAGGAACGTAATTTATTAATTTTCTCCGAACTCTTCAATAAATTAAGGACATTGAGGTATATATCCTTAAATTTCACAAAGAGACAGACAAAAATAAGACAAACCAAGATGTAACTACATTTTACTTTGTTTCTATTTTAAAACTAGAGCTATATTTTTGCTGGTTCTTTCCTATTTCTGAAAAAAATCCCCATTCCAAAGCCATATTATCTTGTTCTGGAACTCGAAGAAGACACAAGGATTTTCAAGCTACATTACACAATACCAAAACTCTTACTCTTAAATCTTATTCTTAAACCTTACTCTTAAACCTGATAAACGGCAATATGCGATCCATGTCATTTATAAACTTGGATTCTGAATCTTATTAGATTCTTCTGAAACATTCTTTTTAAAGGAACATTTGTAAGCTACTCAATGCACAACAGGAAAACAAAGAAGATATATTGTGGTCTCTCCAACCCCACCTTAACCTCTCACTACTTAAAAGGTTGGCAGACCTCATCAAACACAAAGCGAGGAATCTGCCTCAGCCCTCTCTAAGGAGGAGCAGAGCGGCCAGATGCGGCCCGGGAACGAGCACTAGCTTTGGCAGTAGAGGCTGCGCCGGCTGCGGCTTGGACTCGGGCTCTCTCTTCCTCATCTTGCAGAGCCTCTGCATAATGGTACGGGAAGGCACTGGGGACGGTGTCGTGGACCTTGGCCAAAAACTCGAGGATCTTCATCTTGCTGGTTTCAGCATGGGCTCTCTGGCCCCACAGGAACTCATAGCGTGGAGGATTGCTGTCGGGCACCTGGCGGTACTCCAGGTACTTTTCCTGCACCAAATCTTGGGTGATGAGCTTCCTGGGATCCCCGAAGACTGAATGCTTCCTTCCATCATAGACGCCCAAGATATTCAGGAATTCCCAGACGTCTTCTTCAGAGGCTTGATTGCCACTCAAGAAGATGACACCCAAGAGAGGAACGAGCAGCCCGCTCTTAGGTAAGCCAGCGCCAATGCTCACACTGCCGTCATCCGTGGTATCTAGGATGCTGACGAGGGTGTAGGCGAGACCGTTGGGCTTGACTTCCTTTAACTTGAGGCCAAACACCAGCTCCAAGTGCTCAGAAGCTCTCTTGAGGATCTCAGGGAAGTGCTCCTTAAACCTTCTGGTGACAATCTTCAGCATACTTGCCCTCATAATGGGCTCTTTCATGTTATGCTTCTCTAGCAGGAATTCCATCAGCATGCCCACCTTCCTGGTTAGAGGATCGTTTTGAGCTTTCTCAGCAGAAGTTGAGGCCTGGGACGAATTTTTACTTTCCTTAACCTGGCTCTTGGCACCTGCCTTAGATCTTCGCCGTGAAACACGCCCAGCAGGCTTGGTGGTGGCTTGGCCTTTCTGAGGCTCCTGGGAAGTGCCAGCAGCAGGGGAGCTCAGGGGAGCAGCCCCAGAAACAGGGGAGGAGGTGGACTCTTCACCCTCTGTTGCGGCAGCCTGAGCACCCGCGAGACCCTGCGATCCACTTCGGGCCTGGCGGCGTTTCTCGCGGGCACGGAGCTTACTCTTATGGCCCCGCGGCATGGCTGGCTCAGGGACAGCAGGCAGTGTGGGCAGGAGCTACCGACACCTGGAGCAGGGAAGATGAGAGTGTGAGCCCCTCAGCAGGGAGAGGCCACCTCTGCAGGTTTTCTGAGAGGCACGGCTCTGGGACCCCCCCAGGGCTCTTGCACTCGGTCAGCCTGTCCCCTGTGAACCCAGTGGAGGAAGCCAGATTAAGTGAGCCCCAGGTTCCAGCTTGCCAGCCCCGCCTGTGGCTCACTGAGGTGACAAGTGGGACTGGTAGCATGTACCTTCTCTGTGTTCAAGGATAATCTATGATTATCACATCAACTCTTGGTAGGGCCCGGGACCTCTTTCCTGTGCTTCCATAAAATTGACATGTCGAAGCTCCCTGGGACCCACAAGCAGGAACTGAGAAGTGCTGACAGCACTGTGGGGCCCTCTCGGTGCGGGACTTGTTGGTCCTCAGTCCTCACTCAGTCCTCATCTTTTCTACGCCTAGAGTTTGGGACCCTCCCTTCTACTGACAGGTGTTGCACCCTCAACACAGGATCTCACCTCCCTTAGACTTGATGCAAAGAAATGAGGAGGAGTCTCAGCCTAATAATCCAGCTTTGGGCCTTCAGGGGCTGAGCATGGGGACTTGGAAAGATTCTGTTCCCCCTACTCGGTGGAGGGCAGTGGTGGTGGTAGCTACAGCTGTTGTTCATGGTCCTCACTTTGCCTCTTGGGAGGATCTGGGACTCCCCCTCTCATGACCTGAGGAATTCTCCTCATAATAAAGTCCACAACTCACTGAGACCCAGTGGCAGAAGTGAGGGGTGGCCGTATTTGGCCACGGTGCCCACAGTCTCTAGAGGCTGAAAGCTATAGCAGGTGGGCTGAGGCCCTATTATGTGTAGTCCTCACTTTTTACTCAAAAGATGGCCTGGGATTCTTCCTGCTACTGACCCATCAGATCAATCTTCTCACTCCCCTGTTATCTCTGAGTGGGACCTGATGGGCACCTCTAATGAACAACTATTCCTGGAGACTCCTGGGACTGACGAGAAGGGGTGGAGTTGCACACAGTCCTCAAGGCCCTCTCCGTGAGTCCTGGTGAAACCTGGAGATCCTTCCTTTGTTGACCTGAGCTCCCTCAGGTGGTATTAAGATTCTTGCCACCCTGAAAACCCCAGGATGAAAGAAACAGTGAAGGGGCGCCTGGGTGGCGCAGTCGGTTAAGCGTCCGACTTCAGCCAGGTCACGATCTCGCGGTCCGTGAGTTCGAGCCCCGCGTCAGGCTCTGGGCTGATGGCTCGGAGCCTGGAGCCTGTTTCCGATTCTGTGTCTCCCTCTCTCTCTGCCCCTCCCCCGTTCATGCTCTGTCTCTCTCTGTCCCAAAAATAAATAAAAAAAAAACGTTGAAAAAAAAAAAAAATTTAGGGGCGCCTGGGTGGCGCAGTCGGTTAAGCGTCCGACTTCAGCCAGGTCACGATCTCGCGGTCCGTGAGTTCGAGCCCCGCGTCAGGCTCTGGGCTGATGGCTCGGAGCCTGGAGCCTGTTTCCGATTCTGTGTCTCCCTCTCTCTCTGCCCCTCCCCCGTTCATGCTCTGTCTCTCTCTGTCCCAAAAATAAAAAATAAAAAAAAAAAAAAAAAAATAAAAAAAAAAAAAAGAAACAGTGAGCCACTTCCAGTCACCCTATCCATGGACTCCCTGGATTGGTAGCAGGGGTTAGATTCCACGGACTTCGCCCTTCTGACATCACTGACCTCTTTAGTCTTAATTTGGACACAGGATCTAGGTTCCTCCCTCAGCCCACCTGGGTCTTCTAGGTTTGGACCAAGGCCCTTATCTCCCTGAGGCTTATGATGTGGAAGTGAGGGCTGACGCATCTGGCTACCTCTACCTGAGGTTTCCCAGGGCTGGAAGGGGGCAGAACTTCGTGGGCCCCAGAGCTTTGGGTGGGTGCTCATCTCAGTCATCCATCAGTGCCTTCATCCTCACCTCAGGAAGGACCTGGAAATCTTTTGTGTCTTGGCTTAAGGACTATCCCATCATTCTAAGGCCCCTGCCTCCCTGAGACCCCCTAGACAGAAGTAAAGTTTCCTGATCTAGCTACAGCTGTGTGTGGACTTCCAAGGCTGACAGGAAGGGATTCTGTTGCCCTCAGTGCTGTGGTGTAGGTGGTCCCCTCAATTCTTAGGTCTTTTCCTTGGGTCCTGGCAGTACCTGAAAATCTTCTATACACTGACTTGATGCTTCCCCCACCGATAAGATTCCTCACTTTCCTGAGATTCCCTGGAAGAAGTGAGTGACACTTATCATGTCACTAGGTCTGAGTCTCCCAGGTCTGAGAAGGCTCTATGTGGTTCACCTTTTTCTGGGAACGGTCCGCTCATCTGTAATCAGTGTCACTACCTTGACTCCTATTAGGAACCAGGTCTCCTTCCTTTGCTGAATGGGGCCTCTCCAATTAGACCAAACGTTTCCTTAAAGGAAATGAGGGGGTACTTCAGCCAGAGAGGTCTAAACCGGGCTTCCTGAGGCTGACTGCACAGGTGGAATTTCTGTGGCCTCCTCTGTTCTGGGGTAGTTGTCTCATTTCTACAGGATTTGTACCCTGACATACGGCATGACACGGGACTCCTCTTCCTCTGCTAAACTGGGCAGCCAACCCTTAAACTATGGCTCACGCCTGAGACATGCTTCAGAGGAGACTGTGCCTTTGTGTAACCGGCTCACCAGGAAGCAAACATTTAAAAAGTACAAATGACATCACAAGGGCACTAACAATAACAACAAAAACAATAAATATACCAGTAAAAGATGGAGTCTTTTGGGATTCCTCCCTCTATGTGAGTCTACAAGCCTCAAAGCAAAGGCCTCACGTCCGTGAGTAGCTACAAGAAAAGTTAGTGTGCTGCACATCTGGGTGCCTTATCTGGACACTTCCATATCTGAGAGTGGGGGTGCAGTTCTGTGCATTTCCCTATTTTTTAAAAAAATATTTATTTTTGAGCCACAGAAACAGAGCGCGGGAGCTGGGGAGGGGCAGAAAGAGAGGGAGGGAGAGAATCCCCAGCGGGCTCCACGCTGTCAGCTGCGGAGCCGGATGCGGGGCTCGAACTCACCAGCCATGAGATCGTGACCTGAACAGAAATCAAGCGTCAGCCGCTCACCCAACTGAGGCATGCAGGCGCGCCCGCGGTTCCGTGTTTTGAGGACAGGTCCCCTCGTTCGTACGGGCGGTCCTACCCTCACTCCTTTTAGGGCCAAGCCTCCTCCCTCCGCCAACCGGGCCGCCTTCCTTAGGGAAGGCCTTTCCCTCCCTGAGCCACCCCCTAGGCAAAACCGGGGGATTCTCTTAGCCGAGCTACTCTAGGGCATTCCAAAACTGCCAGCAGGAGTGGGGGTCTGCGCAGTCACCCGGAGGGGCGTACCCTCATGAGTTCCAAGGGTCCCGCCTTGTCCCCTGCGAGGTCCCAGACCACCCCCTTTGCCTAAAGAAGTCGTTCCCTTTAGACAAAGGCCCTCCCGTCCCTGAGGCCGTCCCGGTGGCTACGAGGACCAAGGCTACGGGACTGCTAGGCCTCACATTCCGCCGGGACCGCCCGGAGCCGGGGCCAAACGGGCCCATGGCGGGGAGGGGTCCCCTCGGTCACGGGGGCGCGGGGAGTCGTCTCCTCGGGTCCCACTCGGCGTCCTCACCTCGCTTTCAGCCCGGTCCCGGGAAACCGGCCGCCGCCGAACAAACGCCGCGCGCCCTGCGCCTTGAGGTCCGGGCCCGAAAGGAAGTCGGCGCAGCCGCATCCGGCCCTCGGCGGCGGCCGCCCGGGGTCTCCGAGGGCCGAAAGCAGGGGTGGGGCGCTCTAGGACCCCGCCGCCGAGAACTCGGTGGTCCCCGCGCGTCCTGGCCCAGGGTCCTCCCCACGTGCGTCAGGGCCTGGGGCTCCGCCCCCTGCCGGCCTCCAAAGCTCCACTCTCCTGACCTGCCAGAGGGGAATCTCTGGTCCCGCGGCGCGTGGCTACCCCTTCCTGGGCTGCACAAGCCTGGCGAGAGGCGCGGCGCTCTACGAGCCTCCTTCTTTCGGGAGAGATTCACTTGCATTCAAGGGCCACACCCTGACTCCACTTACGACCTGTGAGACAAGGCTATTCCTTCCCTGAGACTCACGAGGTAGAATGAGGCGACTCCTCAGTTGGGAGCTCTTCTGGGTTCCCCAGTGCTAAGAAAGGCGCGGGACTCTATTTAGCCCCCTCTGCTTTGGGGGTCCCCTCAGAACACTCATGGTGTTCACATGAATTCTTGTTACGGTCCAGGTCCCTCTCTCTGCAACAGCGAGGCATCTTCCATTAAATGGAAGCCCTCACCTCCCTGAGACCTTCAAGGCTGAAATCAGACTGACCTCTGTGCCCGGGGCTTCCCAGGGTCTGCATCAGAGGAGATATTTGGGGCCTCTGTTTGTGCGGTGGGTGCTGCTCTTAGTCCACATTTGGGTCCTCACCTTGATGGAAGACCCATCCAGGTAACTTCACTCTCTGCTTTCCTGTAGCTGCTCATGTTACATCAAGGTCCTCCTTTCCGGAGAATTCCAAGTTGGAAGTGAGGGTGATCCTGGCCTGAGCATGGTCCTTCAGTGCCTCCAAGAACAGACAGTAGGGATGCGATGCTAACCACTTCTGGCTGGGGTCTCTCGTCATTTCTCATTCATGGTCCTCACAATATCTTTCAGAGACTGGGATTCTTTCCACTGAGCTCAAGTCACCATCTTTAAGTCTTTGGATGACCCCAATATGTTGGGAGAGCTGTTTCTTCAGTACTCATTCATGGGGGTTCTCATCTTTGCCTGTCTCTTAATTAAAGGCTTCCTGGGAAACGACATGTACCTGTAAACACTTGACTAGTTTCTCTATTGCAAATCTTGCAGAACATGAGCCTGGGTCCCAAGAGTGCTGCAAGATAAGGAAAGTGCAGCATACATCAGGGAGCCCAGGACAGGTGTATGCTGAGGAAAGAAAAAAAAACCACCGCTGATATATTCCTTCTCTTCCCCAACCACACTTAGGGTGGCTCTAAAAGATTTACTTTTTACAGAGAAGGATGGAACCAGATGATCTTGTGAGCCCCTGATCTTTTGAGGATATCTGATTTTTCACAGGTAGATGATCATATTGTCACGGTCTCCTTTATTCATATCTCTTATTTATTTTGATATTCTTATTGCTCTGGTTATGTATTACAATCCAGTATTTTGGTCACAGCGTTTTTCTTTTCCTCACTTGAGAAACATTTTGGAGTTGAAGAAAGTGAAGTCAGTGATCCAGGGCCGGCCTCAGGCTGGGAGAAGCGGAAAAGTGTGAGCTCTGGACAAATTCAGACCAAGGGTCTAGTCCTAGCCCCATCACTTATTAGCTCTGTGAATCAGGTGCATCATGAAGTTCTGTGAGCCTCAGGCCCTGCGTCTGTGAAGCGGGTTTGTTAAATCCTGTCTCACAGGCTGGTGGAACATGGTTAATGTATGCAAAGTCCCTGGAAAGATGCCCGGAATGCATTGAGACTTTACACAATGCCTGTTATTACAATGATTCGGATTATTTTGACCCCAGAGGATACCACCCCCACCCTGATGGAATATTTGTTTTAGTCTAGGAGATATCAGAGAATATATGCCTTTTAGGTCATGGAACACTAAATCAGTTCAAAATGCTGCTTCTAAAGACACTTTAAGTAAATCCCCCCCCCCCAATAAATCATATTTCATATGTGGGGGAATCTTTTCTAGTTGAATGCAACTCAAATTTCTAGAATTGGATTCAAAGACTAATTCCTTCCTCTCAGCTGCCCATTTACCCAGCCACCCCGATCTTCATGAATTTCACCATCACCTAAAATCCATACCTCCCTTCAAGTTTGCAGAATTAGAAGCAAAATAAAAACAAAACAAAACCAAAAACACTGAATTTGAGTGCTTTTAATAAAATGGGCTCTGACTCCCCAACTTACAGCAAAGAGTGCCCGCCCATTGGCTTCTGAGTTTCCAACCTCAAAAGAGCACCACCCTTATGTCTCAGAAACTCCCTGAAGATGATTTACATAAAACACCTGGTTTGTGCTCTATTCACCTGCACTGGGGTCAGAAGCACCGACACATTCCATCCCTGCCTGGGGTGGAGATCCCCTCTGGTTTACTCACAATCCCAAAGGAACTGCTAAAGGGTTTTCCATTCCAGACTTAAATCTCTCCACTTGGAGCCCCATCACCTGGCTCCTGTTCCCCAGTTACACAGCCGCATTTAGCCCACCGTACAGCTATAACTTCAAATTACTTCCCATCATAGGGCTTTTAGCTGCCCAAAGTCCAAAGCTGCCTTGGCTCAGGGCATTTTACACTAGTACTCTTCATCTGGAGCCCCTCCCTCCTTTCTACCCTTTATTTTTACTAGTCCTTTCCATCTTAGGAAATAACTCACCACCTACTTTCTATGAGAGCTGCTCTTAGACTCCACAGTTTTAGAGGCATGGGTTGGGTCTATTTTTCTTATCATCCCCGGTACTAGCCAGGAGCCTTCCAAAGAGCAGGTGCTAAATTAACATTTGAGCAATTAAAGAGCAAGTGTGCAAGTCAAATTTTTTATGATTTAATTTCATTTTGACTAAGCTAAGCAAATCCAGGTACATATACTTCAATTTTATAAAGACTAAGAGGAAGAAAACAAACCAAGAAGCGACTACATTTCACTTTTTTTTTTTTTTCTGGATCTCATGATCACACAGACTTTACTGTGGAGTAGTTTCCTTTTTCACAAAAAAATCCATACTCCAACATCACGGCACCTAGTTCTATGTGACAAGAAATGTTTCAAGGGTTTCAATTTGTTTTACAAAATACCCAAATTCTTATTTTTCAACCTGATAAACTCCAATAAATGTATGATCCATGTCATTCACAAACTTGGATTCTGAAGCTAAATAAAACTTTAACTGAAAGGAAAGACATTTGAAACTAGGAAGAAAAAGCTAAATCTCCAATTTAAACAAAATGTACAAAAACACAAATGTATTACGCTGTGTTCTCATGAGCCGCACCAGGGCCCTCCGCTAGTTACAAGATCAACTGCTTTCCTTAACCACGAATAATCTGCCTCAGCCGTCCCTAGGGAGGAGAGTAGCTGCTGGACATGGCCCGGGAACGTGCACTGGCCTTGGCAGTGGAGGCCGCCCTGGCTGCGGCTCGGGCTCTCTCTTCCTCATCTCGCAGCCTCTTCCTAATGGCATGGGAAGGCCGTGATGTTGGCAAAAATGCCAACACTTTTTTGTTTTGTTTTTACTTTCCTTTTTTATTTCTTTAATTTATCCAAGGTAGTTAACATAGAGTGTAATAATAATTTCAGGAATAGAATTTAGTGATTCATCACTTACACGTAACACCCAGTGGTCATTCCAACGTGTCCTCCTTAATGCCCATCACCCATTTAGCCCATCCCCCGACCCAACACCCCTCTGGCAACCCTCAATTTGTTCTCTGTATTTAATAGTCTCTTATGGTTTGTCTCCCTCTCTGTTTTTATATTACTTTTGCTTCCCTTCCTGTATGTTCATCCATTTTGTATCTTAAATTCCCCATATAAGTGAAATCATATATTTGTTCTTATTTTGCTTAGCATAATACTCTCTAGTTCGAACCATCCACTTGTTGCAAATGGCAAGATTTTGACTACCGACTAATATTCCATTGTATATACATACCACATCCTTTTTATCCATTCATCAGTCGATAGACATTTGGGCTCTTTCCATACTTGAGCTACTGTTCATAGTGCTACTACAAACACTGGGGTGCACATGCCCCTTCGAGTCGGCATTTTTGTATCCTTTGGATTAATACCTAGTAGCACAATTGCTGGGTTGTATGGTAGTTCCGAGTTTCTGAGAAACCTCCATACTGTTTCCAGAGTGGCTGCATCAGTTTGTATTCCCACCAGCAGTGCAAAAGTGTTCCTCTTTTGCCGCACCCTCGCCAACATCTGTTGTTTTGTGAGTTGTTCATTTTAGCCATTCTTTTTTATTTTATTTTATTTAAAAAAAATTTTTTTTCAACGTTTTTTATTTATTTTTGGGACAGAGAGAGACAGAGCATGAACGGGGGAGGGGCAGAGAGAGAGGGAGACACAGAATCGGAAACAGGCTCCAGGCTCCGAGCCATCAGCCCAGAGCCCGACGCGGGGCTCGAACTCACGGACCGCGAGATCGTGACCCGGCTGAAGTCGGCCGCTTAACCGACTGCGCCACCCAGGCGCCCCCATTTTAGCCATTCTGACAGCTGTGAGGTGGTATCTCATTGTGGTTTCGATTTGTATTTCCCTGATGATGGGTGATGTTGAGAATTTTCTCATGTGTCTGTTAGCCACCTGGATGTCTTCTTTGGAAAAGTGTCTAGTCATGTCTTTTTGCCCATTTATTCACTGGATTTTTGTTTTTTGGGTGTGGAGTTTGAAAAGTTCTTTACAGATTTTGGATACTAACCCTTCATCTGATATGTCGTTTGCAAATATCCTGTCCCATTCCGTCAGTTGCCTTTTAGTTTTGCTGATTGCTTCCTTCACTGTGCAGAAGGCTTTTATCTTAATGAGGTCCCTCCTGATAGTTCATTTCTGCTTTTGTTTCCCTGTCTCTGGAGACATGTCAAGTCACACTTTGCTGTGGCTGAGGTCAAAGAGGTTGTTGCCTATTTTCTCCTCTCGGATTTTGATGGCTTCCTGCCCTACATTTAGGTCTTTCATCCATTGTGAGTTTAGTTTTGTGTATGATGTTAAGAACGTGGTCCAGGTTCATTCTTCTGCATGTCGCTGTCCAGTTTTCCCAGCACCAGCTGCTGAAGAGGCTGTCTTTTTTCCATTGGATTTCCTCCTTTGTCAAAGATGAGTTGGCCAAACATTTGTGGGTCCATTTCTGGGCTCTCTATTCTGTTCCATTGATCTGAGTGTCTGTTTTTGTGCCAGTACCATACTGTCTTGATGATTACAGATTTATAGTATAGCTTGAAGTCTGGGATGTGATGCCTCCTGCTTTCGTTTTCTTTTTCAAGATTGCTTTGGCTATTCGGGGTCTTTTCTGGTTCCACACAAATTTTAAGATTCTTTGTGCTAGCTCTGTGAAGAATGCTGGTGTGATTCTGATGTGGACTGCATTGAATATGTCGACTGCTTAAAACTCCAGCACTTTCATCTTGCTGGGTTCAGCGTGGGTTCTTGGGCCCGCCAGGAATTTATAGCGTGGAGGATCACTGTTGGGCACCTGTCTGTACTCCAGGTACCTTTCCTGCTCTCAATTTTCTGTGATGAGCTCCCTGGGCTCTCCAAAGATTAAAAATGCTTCATCTCGACACAGATTCTCAAAGACATTTAGGAATCTCCAGATGTCCTCCTCATTGTCATACCTGCCATTCAAGAAGATGACACCCAGGAGAGGCATGAGAAGCCCATTCTTAGGAAAGCCTCAGCCAGTGTTCACACTGCCATCGTTGGTGAGGTCTAGTTGGCTGGAAAGGGTGTAGGAGTGGCCACTGGGTTCGACTTCCTTCAGTTAGAGGCCAAAGACCAGCTCCAAGTGCTCAGAGGTCCTCTTGAGGATCCCAGGGAAGTGCCCCTTATACTTTTTGTTCACAACCTTCAGCAGTGCTGCCTGCATCATGGGCTCCCTCCCTGCATGCTTCCCCAGTAGAAAGTGCATCAACATGCTCACCTTCCTGGTTAGGGAATATTTCCGTGAGTTCTCAGTGGAGAATGGGGCTTCAGAGCAGTTTGAACTTCCTCATCTTGGCTCTTGACACCTTGTTCAGACCTTGTGCATGAAATGACTGCAGAAGTAATGCTGGTGGATAGAGTTCTCTGAGGCTCCTAGGAATGCCAGCAATAAGAAAATCTGAGGGAGCATCCCCAAAACAGGAGAGGAGAAGGGGGACCCTTTTCTGTTGTGGTGGCCTGAGCCCCCTTGAGATCCTCAGGCCTGGTGGCATTTCTCATGTTGATGAACCTCCTCTTCTGATACTGAGGAATGATGACTCTGTGGTCATCAACAGCAGGCAGAACAGTAAGTACTGTGGGCCCCTGGAGGAGGGACAATGAGATGCACCTTCAGCAGGGATATTCCACCTTGGTGTTAAACAAAGCCACTTCTGCAGGTTTTATTGAGGACACTCTCTAACTTATGAGGCTATTGTTCTCCTAGTCAGCCTGTCTCTGAGAACCTACTGGAGACAGAGTGAGCCTTAGGCTATAGCCTGTCAGCCCTTTTACTGACTAGTGTGACAGCATGGCTGGCAGTGGGGCCACATGTTCCAACATGGCAAGGGATCCTCTATGTTTACCTTCAAAATTATCATGATGACTTTTGGTAAAGGTGCAAAACCCTCCTCTCAATTACACTGCAATTGATACCTCAAGGTTCCCTGGGACTCATAAAAAAAAAAAAAAAATAAGTGAGAAAGGCACCTTAGTTAACCACCCTTACCAGGAGGCACTCAGTGCTTATAGCTCTGTGGGAACCTCTTTGTATTGGGCTTGCTAGGTCCTAAATATCCACTCAGGGTCCTCATTTGGACACCACACAGGGCTGTGGACTCCTCCCCCACCCCGCCTTCTGATGACTGGCCACTGGACCTTCAGACCAAGAATCTCTAGATCTGATATAAAAAGTGATGGGAATCCATGAAAGAAATAATTGATAAGCTAGCCTTCACTATAATTAAAGCTTTTGCCCTGCAAAAAAAACATCACGAGAACAAGAAGATGAGCCACATACTGGGAGAAAATGTTTACAAAAAAAAATACCGATGAATGCTGTTATCCAAAATAAACAAAGAACACTTAAAACTCAAGAAGAAAACCAACAACCCAATCAAAAAATGGGCAAAATATATGAACAGATACGTCATCAAGGAAGATATGTAGATGGCAAATAATCATATGAAAACATGATTAGCATCATCTGTCATTAGAAAGTGGCACATTAAAATAAAAATGAGGGGCGCCTCAGTGTCTGAGTTGGTTAAACGTCTGACTCTTGATTTCAGCTCAGGTCATGATCTCATGGGTTCATGAGTTTGAGCCCCACATCCAGCTCTGCTCTGACAGTGCCGAGCTTGCTTGGGATTCTCTCTCTCTCCCTCACTCTCTCCCTCACTCTCTCCTCTTCCTCTGTTTGCACAATCGCTCTCTCTCTCTCTCTCTCTCTCTCAAAATAAATAAACTTGAAAAAATAAAAATGAATTGCCACTGCATGCCTTTGAGAGTGGCCAAAATTCAAAGCACTGACAACAACAAATGCTGGTGAGGATATGGAGCAAGAAGAACTCTCATTCACTGTTGGTGGGATGCAAAATGGCACAGCCACTCTGCAAGACGGTTTGGAAATTTCTTACTGCACCAAACGTATCTACACTGTTGGTGGGAATGTAAATTGGTACAGCCACTTGGAAAACAGTATGGAGGTTCACCAAAAAATTAAAAATAGAACTACCATATGATTCAGCAATCCTACTTCTGGTCATATATCCAAAGGGACTGAAATGAGGATTTTGAAGATATATCTGCACTCCTATGTTCATTGCAGTGTTACTCACAACAGCTAGGATATAGAAACAGTCTAAATGTCTATTGATGGACAAATGGATAAAGAAAATATGAAACATACATACAAAGAAATATCATTCACCCTTAGAAAGGAGGAAACCTTGCCAGTTGCAACGGTATAGATGAACCTGGAGGGCATTATGCTAAATGAAATAAGGCTGACACAAAAGGACAGATACCACTTATATGAGGAATCTAAAATAGACTGACAGAAGCAGAGAGTGGAATGGTGCTTGCCAGGGTCTGGGAGAAGGGTGAAATGGGGAAATATTAATCAAAGGTTACAAAGTTTCAGTTATACAAGATACATAAATCCTAGAGATCTACTGGACAGCATAGAGCCTATAGTTAACAATACTGCATTGTACACTTAAAATGTGGCTAAGAGGATAGATCTTATAAGGACTGTTCTTAGAATACATAAATAAATAAGGTGGGAGGAAACCTTTGTAGGTGATGGATATTTTTATAACAAATTGTGGAGGCACTTTCATGAGTACGTACTTATCTGCAAATTCATCAATTGGTACACATTAAATTTGTACAGCTTTTTGTCTATCATACCTCAAAAGAGTGTTCCTCTAAATAAAACAACAACTAAACATACTATACCACCTAGCAATCATGCTTCTTGGTATTTACCCAAATGAGTTGAAAGCTTACATCCTCAAAAACAAAAACAAAAACAAAACAAAACCTGCACATGGATGTTTATAGCAGCAGTATTCATAGTTGCCAAAACTTGAAAGCAACCAAGACGTCTTTCAGCAGGTAAATGGATAAACTATGGTACATCCCAACAATGGAATACAAGCATACCTTGTTTTATTGTGCTTCACTTTACTGCACTTTGCACATATTGCATTTATTAAATTGAAGGTTTGTGGCAAGCCTGTACCGAGCAATTCGCTTGGCACCATTTTTCCAAAAGCATGTGCTCACTTTGTGTCTCTGTGCCACATTTTGGTAAAACTTGCAGTATCTCAAACTTTTTCATTGTTATTTGTTACCGTGGTCTGTGATCAGTGATGTCACTCTTGCAATTGTTTTGGGGCGCCACAAATCACACCCATATATGAGGGTGAATTTAGTTGATACCTGATTGCTCCGCTGACCGGCCATTCCCCATACGTTTCCCTCTCCTCAGGCCTCCTTATTGCCTAAGGCACAAAGATGTTGAAATTTGGCCAATTAATAACCAACCCTACTCTGGCCTCTCAACATTCAAGTGATAGGAAGAGTCATACAACTCCCACTTTAAATCAAACGCTAGAAATGATTAATTAAGCTTAGTGAGGAAGGCGTGTCCAAAGTCTAGAAAGCCAAAAGCTAGGCCTCTTGCACTGAAGTTATCTAGGTTGTGAATGCAAAGTAAAAGTTCTTGAAAGAAATTCAAAGTGCTATTCCAGTGAGCACACAAATGATAAGAAAGCACAAGAGCCTTCTTGTGGATATGGAGAAAGTTCGAGTGGTCTGGATAGAAGATCAAAACCAGCCCCGACATTCTTTTAAGCCAAAGCCTAATCCAGAGCTTTAGGCTCTCTCAATTCTGTGAAGGCTGAGAGAGGTGAGGCAGCCACGTAAGCAAAGTGTGAAGCCGGCAGAGGTTGGTTCATGAGGTTTAAGGAGAAAGTTCTTCCCGTAACATGAGCACGCCAGGTGAAGCAGCACGTGCTGATGGAGAAGCTGCGGCACGTTACCCAGAAGATCTAGCTGAGAGCATTCGTGAAGGTGGCTGCACTAAACAGATTTTCAGTGTAAATAAAACAGCTTGATGCTGCAAGAAGATGCCACGTAGGGCTTTCATAACTAGATGGGAGAAGTCAATGCCCAGCTTCAAAGCTTCAAAGGACAGGCTGACTCTCTTGTTAGGGGTTAATGCAGTTGGAGACTTAAAGTTGAAGCCAAAGCTCATTTACCAAATGAGTGGAGAGAACTGGAATTAGCAAGAGAACTAGAATTATGATTGGAGCCTAAAGATGGGACTGCACTGATGCAATCTCATAATAAAAGAGATGAGGAGTTTAATGGATGAGAAGTTGCTTCTAATGGATGAGCAAAAAAAAAAAAAAGGTAGTTTCTTGAGCTAAAAACTATTCTTGGTGAAAACGCTTGAAAGATTGTTGAAATGACAACAAAGGATTTAGAATATTACATAAACCTAGCTGATAAATCAGCAGCAGAGTTTGAGACGATTGACTCCAACGTGAAAGAAGTTCTGGGGTGGGTAAAAAAAAACTATCAAACAGCATCACATGCTATGGAGAAATTATCTGTGTGAGGAAGAGTCGATCAAGGTGGCGAACTTCAGTATTGCCCTATTTTAAGAAATTGCCGCAGCCACCCCAACCTTCAGTAACCACCACCTTGATCAGTCGGCAGCCCTCAACATCAAGGCAAGGCCCTCCACCAGCAAAGAGATGATTTTCTGAAAGCTCAGACGATGGCTAACACTTTTTTAGCAATGAAGCATTTTAAAATTAACGTATGCATGTTGTTTTTTGTTTACACATAATACTATAGCACACTTAACAGACTACGGTAGAGTATAAACATAACCTTTATATGCACCGGGAAACCAGAACATTCATTTGACTCACTTTATTGTGATACTCACTCTATTGCTGTGGTCTGGAACCAAACACGTGTATCACTGAGGTATGTCTGTATTGTTCGGTGTGAAAAGAAATGAGCTCATCAAGCCACAGAAAGACAGGGAAAAACTTTAGATGCGTAGTACTCGGTGAAAGAAGCCAATCTGAAAAGGCTACATGCAGCATGATTCCAACTGTAGAACATTCTGGAAAAGGCAAAACTGCTGGAAAAGTAATAAGATCAGTGGTTGCCAAGGGTTACGGGTGGGGGAGGGAGGGATGATCGGGACAGAACGTACAACAGCAAGACTAAAGCCTGATGTAACTATGGGCTTTGCCGACCTAATGACGTGGTGGTGCGAGTTCACAGGTTGCGCCACAGGTAGCACTCTGGGGCAGGACGCGGAAAGTAGGGGAGGCTGTGTGCGTCAGGAAGAGGGTACCTGGGAGTTCTCTGTACTTTCTGCTCAGTTTTGCTGTGAATGTAAAATTGCTCTAGAAAATGAGATCGCTGTTTGAAAAATAAGTGATGTTGGGGGCGCTCAGGTTCACACCCTGCCCTGGGGATTTAAGTCTGGAGTGCAAGGGCAGGGCCACCCGGTTTGTTTTCCCGTTTTCAGGGATGGGTGGTCCATCCATTCTCACTCAGTTTCCTTGACCTGACTCCTGGCAGGGCCCAAGGTTCCTCTCTTTCTTGATCTGAGGGCATTTCCTCAGAGGAAGGCTTATACCTTATTTGGCCACATGTGCCATGGTGTCCCGCAGGTGACGGCTATGGCAGGCACCTATGATATGGTGCCCCCACTCAGGTTTCGAAGTCAGTGTCCTAAATCTGCCTTATGTGATGTCCCAAGACTCCTCTCTCTGCTGACCTGGGACCTCCCAACTTTTCTATTAGCCCTGAGAAGGATAGGAAGCCATCTCTGACTGACAATTATGCCTGGATCTCTCATGACAGTAGGAAGGATTCTGTGAGGTCTCCACTGATACACAGTGGTCCCTGACCTCTTCAGGATACTGGCCTTCCTCCTGGCACACCTTGGGAATCCTACCTCTCCTGACTGGAGTCAACCAAGCTCAGGCCGAGCTCTTCACCTTCTCGGCCTGTTACGTGGAAACCAGTTTCAGCCACGTCCTTCCAAGGCTGTTTGGGGACCCTGAGGGCTGACACCAGGGGACAGGCATCTATGGGCCACACTGTTCTGGGTGGGTGCTTGTGTCATTCCTCATTCAGGGTCCTCAATCTCCTACGTGTCAGCGACTCTAGTGACCTGAGGCCACCCTCCTACGGCAGGACTCACCTGTCCTTGGGAACCCTGAGGACTAAGTGAGGGGATGCTCACGCTTGGCCTAGCAGGAGCATCCCCTCACGTACGGCTCCTGTTTCTTGACGCGAGGCTTCCTGTGAAAGGTCACATCCCTGCAAACTCTGGACTATTTCCCTATAGCAAATCGTTCAGAGATTGGGTCCGTGTCCCAGGAGTGATGCGAGGTAGGAAGCGATAGCACAAGGCAGAGACCCCAGAACAGATGTGCTGTCAAAGAAAAAAAAAATACTTTAATCCACTTCTTGAGCAATCACACTTAGCGTTTTATGTATTTATATAAGTTCTGTTTGAATGAATGTAACTTTCTTTATGGGACGGGTCGTCCAAAATGATTTTGTGAGCTCCTGATCTTCGAGGCTGACTTTGAATATATAGATGATCCTATTGTCACTGAATATTATCTCTTTCTCTCCCTTATTCACACTTCTCAATTATTTTGATATGGTAATCGCTATGGTTATGTATTCCACTCCAGTGTCTTGGGCAAAAAGAGTCCTTTTTAGTACCTGAGATACTTTCTGTAGTAGTGAGAAAAAAGGGGAGTTAAGGACCACGACATCAGCCTCAGGTGCAGAGCAGTGGAAGTGTGGGCAGAAGACTAATTCAGGCCAAGGGTCTAGTTCCAACCCTGTCACTTAGCAGCCACGTGAAATTGGGAGTGATACCAGACTCTGTGAGGCTGTCTTTTCGTCTGTGAAATGGGTTTGATGAGCTCTGTTTGGGGACTGGTAGGATGTCCATAATGCATGTAAAGTGCATGGCACATTGTGTGGCCTGTGTTGAGCTTTAAAGGATGCCAGTTCTTACTAGAATTAATTGGTCCCCTGGAGTTTCAACCCATTACAATGATCTCAATTAAATAATTTTTAATTCAGGGGATGTCAGAAACCATGCAGTGCTCCAGAACAAAGACAACTCTATCATACAAAATTGTGCTTGGCAAGGAACACTAAGTAGTATCTCTCCCATTAAAGTATGTCACTCAATGTTGGCATAAGGTAGACTTCCTTAGTAGATGCAACACAGAGCTCCTAGAATGTGTTTCAAGGCCCCAAAACTTACCTTCCTCTCAGCTGCCATTTGTTTGTTTGATTGCTTATTTATTTATTTACTTATTTATTTAGAGACAGAGACCGTGCAAGTGGGGAAGGGGCAGAGAGCGAGCGAGAGTGAGAGAATCCCAAGCAGGCTCTGCACTGTCAGTGCAAAGCGCGTCGCGGGGCTTGAACCCACAAAACTGTGAGACCATGACCTGAGCCGAAACCAAGAGTTGGACGCTTAACGGACTGAGCCACCCAGGCGCCCCTCAGCCACCCTTCTTCCTAAACCACCCTGGCTTTCATTCTTTCACTCGCCAACAAAAATCTAGACCTTGCCTGGAGTTTGCCAAATGCCATACAAGGTGACCTAATGTGGATGATGCTTTAGTGGCGTGTGCTTTGGCTCCCCCAACCCAGGGCAACGCGTGCCAGTCCAAGGGATTCTGGGCACCCATGACAAGAGAGCATGCTCTTATTTCGCAGAAACTCTGTGGACATGTTGTAAATAAAACCTCCAATCTGCACACTGTGTTCACCTGCACTGGCAGAAGAGCACAGGACGCACTTGATCCCTGCTTGGGGTGATTTCCCTCTGCTTCCTGCACAATCCCAAAGTAAGTGTTAAGGGCAGTTTGCCATTCTGGGCTTAGTCTTTCAATTCTGAAGCCCGCCACGGGAGGGTCTGGGCCCAGCTCCCTGTGATCACAGCCTCCTGGAGCCCCCCATGCAGCTAACTTAGAATTACCTCCCCCTGAGGGAACTGCAGTCTCTGAAGACCCAGCACTGCCCTGCTTCAGGCACTGACACTTAACTCCTCTCATCTGGAACCACCTCTCTCCTGTTTTCTCCTGTCTTGTCATGTGTCCTTCTGGTCTGAGAGTGCAGATCACCATTCTTCCTTATATGACAGATGCTTCTCGCCTCTGTGATTTCATGGTCAGTGTCTTGATCTTTTTGTCAGCTCTCCCAGGGCTAACATGAAGCCTTCTAAGAGCGTACGCTCCATCAATGTTTGGGGAATAAACGAGCCTGTGAGCAGTGAGTCTAATTCATTAAAATGTGATGCTACATTCTTCCATTAGTCAAACACATGCTGTTATTTAGACTGTTACAAAATACAGAGTGAAAGGAATTAGGAAACCAAATACAGACCATCTTACTCTTCTCCTCCACTTCTTGACTCCATATATTTCACTGCTTAAGTCCTTTTACATTTTCAAGGAAATGCATATTTCAATGCCATGCTACTTTGTACCAGAACACTAAATAAGATGGGCAATTTCCCAGTTTTTTTTTTTTTTATTTTTTAATATATGAAATTTACTGTCAAATTGGTTTCCATACAACACCCAGTGCTCATCCCAAAAGGTGCCCTCCTCAATACCCATCACCCACCCTTCCCTCCCTCCCACCCCCCATCAACCCTCAGTTTGTTCTCAGTTTTTAACAGTCTCTTATGCTTTGGCTCAGCAACACTCTCACTTTTAAACTGATAACAAGTGAGGCCAAAATAATCCATAAATTTACACTATATAAGGCTAGGTAAGATTTCATTTCAAAATAGCAACATTTGAAAAGTAGCAAAAACTCAAACTGCTGATAAATCTCCAAATTAGCCATACAGAACAGGAGCACCAAGGATTACATGCCGTTCCCTCAGTCACACCCAGGCCTCCACTACTTAGAACACTGACTGCTCTCTTCGGTCACAATGTGAAGGATCGGGCTCGACCTCACTAGGTGTGGGAGGAGCTGCTGGACATGCCCCGGAACATGCACTGGCCGTAGCACCGGTCTCAGCCTGGAGTGTGACTGTGGCTTCGGCTCTTTCTTGCTCATCTCTCAAAGCCTCTTCATACCAAGGGTGGAAGGCACTTGGGACTGTTTGGTTAATCTTGGCCCAAAACTCGAGCACTCTCATCTTGTTGGTCTCGGCGTGGGCTCTGGGGCCCCACAGGAATTCATAGCGCGGAGGGTCGCTGTTGGGCACCTGCCGGTACTCCAGGTACTTGAGCTGCACCAAATCTTGGGTGATGAGCTTCTTGGGCTCCCCAAATATGAAGTGCCTCTTCCCCGCATAGACTCTCATTTTATTCAGGAACTCCCAGATCTTCTCTTCGGCGGCACAGTTGCCCTTCAGGAAGATCACGCCCAGGAGATTCATCAGGAGGCCGGTCTTGGGAAAACCCCAGCCACGGTTTATAGTCCCGTTGTTGGGGAGGTTCATTTTGCTGACAAGGACATAGGAATGCTTGGTAGGATCGACTTCTTTTACGTCAACACCAAAAACCACTTCCAAGCTGAAAGAGGCCCTTTTGAGGATCTCAACGAAGCGACGTTTCTGCTTTTTATTGATAAACTTCAGCATATCAGCTTTCATAATGGGCCTTTTCATTCTGCTCATGTGCAACAGGAACTGTACCAAAACACTCGCTGTTTTGCTCACAGGGTCCCCCTGAGACTGCACAATGGAGAGTGGGGACTGGACGGAACTTTGCTTTTTCTCAACTTGGCAGTCGGCTCCTTTGTATGATCTTGTGTGAGAAACACCTGCAGACTTTGTGGTGGCGGACAGGGCCCTCTGAGACCTCTTGGGAGCGCTACGTGACCTGGCAGCAGGATTTCTCTGAGTAAGAACTTCAAAGGGAGGAGAGGCCGAGGAGGGGAATGCTTGTTCCGTGGCCGCAGGGGCCTGAACACCCCTCTGAGGCTGGGTCCCACCTTGGGCTTGGTGGCGCTTCTCACCGGTGCAGAGCTCACTCTTCTGTGCCCGAGGCATGATGACTGTGGTCAGGGACAGCAGGTGATCTGGGCATGAGAGAAGAGAGGATGAGAAGGAGTACCTTCAGCCGGGAGAGACCACCTTGGCTTTAACCAAGGCTGCCTCTCAGGTTCTGTGAGGGCACTGCCCTAGGAAACCAACCACAGGGCTCCTGTTACAACCAACCTGTCCTCTGAGAACCACGTGGAAGTAATTAAAGTGAGCCTCAGGCTGCAGCCTGCCAGCCCTGCTTGGCGCTTACTGGGGCTGAGAGCGGTGCTGGGTAGGCCGAGTCCTTGCGGAATCTCCTCTGGTCTGGAGAATGGGGATCCTCCCAGTTCACATTCAGGACCGTGATAACAGCTTTGGGCAGGGCCGGGCCCCCCTCCTCGGTGCTGCTCTAAATTGACATCTCAAACCCAGGTCCTCATCGTCTTGAGACCCCTCAAGGGGAACTAAAGGGGCATCTCAGCCCACTACTGTGACCCACTGCTGACAGTTCTGAGGGAATCTGCTCTGGGGTCATTGGGGTCCTCAGTCCGCATTCACTTTCCTCACCTTGGCTCTAGGTAGGGCCTGGGACACCTTCTTCTGCTGATCTGATGTTTCTCCCCTCAAACAAAGGCTCTCACCAACCTGATGACATAAGAAATAAAGTTGGGTTCACATACATTTGACTTCCACACCTGGGCTCCTCAGTGCTACAAGCAAGGGGGGCTCTCTATTGTCTCTTTTTGGGGGGGGTTGAGTGGAACCATCACTCTTTATTCCTCACTCTGATTCCTGTGGAGCCCTGGGTCTCCTCCCTCTGCAGAACTGAGGCCAATAAGTCCAACATGCTCACCTCTCTGGGACTCTCCAGACAGAAATGAGGCAGGGGGTGGGGGGGGCGGGTTCCTCAGCCTAACAAATATTCAGGGTTTCCCCGGAGCTGAGGGAAGGGCCAGAATTTTTATTTCATTTCATTTTATTTATTTTATTTTGTTTTATTAAATGTACATCCAAGTTAGTTACCATATAGTGTAATAATAATTTCAGGAATATAATTTAGTGATTCATCAGTTACATACAATACCCAGTGCTCACCCCAGCAAGTGCCCTCCTTAATTCCATCACCCATTTAGCCATTCGCCCCACCCACTTCCCCTCCAGCAACCCTCACTTTGTTCTCTGTATTTAAGAGTCTCTTATGGTTTGTCTCCATGTTTTTATATCTTCGCTTCCTTTCTCTTCCTTTCATCTGTTTTGTATCTTAAATTCCACATGAGTGAAATCACATGATATTTGTCTTTCTCTGACTCATTTCACTTAGCATAATACTCTCTAGTTCCATCCATGTCGTTGCAAATGGCCAGATTACATTCTTTTTTATCAGAGAAGGGCCAGAATTTGTGAGACCCCCTTTTTAGAGTTGGTGTTCCCCTTAGTCCTCCCTTAGGTCTCTGACCTTAACTACAGGTTGGATTTAGGCCGCTGGCCGCCAATATGCTGGTAGGACTTAGGCCTCCTGCCTTACAGAAAATCCCTCAATTCCCTGTGCCCCTAGGGGGGAAATTCAGGGACCTCCATATAGGATTACCCTTACCAAGAGCCTTCCAGAAACAAGCTATAGGGATGCTGCTTTCCCTAAATGGGGAGAGGTCCCCTCATTAGCACTCCAGGGCTTCACCTTCACGGCACTTAGGGCCTAGGCCTCCTCCATCTGCAGGACCCAGGCTACTCCCTTAGATGAAGGCCCTCCTTATCTGAGAGTTTCCAGGCAGAAAGTCTGATAGGTTTGCCAGGCCTCCCAGGGCCAAGGGCAGCAGCGGGACCTAGGAGAGCACCCTGTGTTATGGGTCAGGGTGGTCCCCTCAGTCCCCACTCAAGGTCCTCACCTTGGCTCCAGGCCAGTCCTGGGACTCCACCCTCAGCTGGCCAGTGGCCTCACCACCCCCACTCCCACTCCCCCACAAATGACCTCACTTCCTGGAAACTCTGGAGAGGACAGAAGGATGAGTCAGAACTGGCCACAACCGTTCAGGGTCCCCAAGGGCTAAAAGCAGGAAAAGGGCTCCATGGGATCCCAGTGTTCTGGAGTCGGTGATCCCTACGTCCTGACTCAGGGTCTTCACTTTGATATCAGAGCCTGGGACTCCTCCCTCTACTAAATTCAGTAACCAAAATCCAAATTTATTTGGCTTTAGCCTTTACTTCTTGGAGCCGAGAGAGAGAGAGAGAGAGAGAGAGAGCGAGAGAGAGCGAGAGAGACCGCATGCGCGCGCTCGCGGTTAGGGGTGGGGGATGGCGGGAGTAGCGGGCGGGGCGGCGGTAGTCAGAGCCTACCAAATAAAACTGCCCCTGCCTGGAGCCTCCCAGAACCAAAGCAGGCGTACCGGTTTCTATCGCCATCTCTACCGGGGAAAGATCCCCTCATTAGCTACTCAGGACCCTCCTCTTGACTCTACTTAGGGCCTAGGTTTCCTTGATCATCAGAGCCAGGGCTACTATCTTAGACCGATGCCTTCCTCCCTGAGACTTTCCAGACAAAACTCGGCCTAACGGTCCTGTCAGGACATTCCATTTCAGACCCCAGGGGCAGTACTCTGTGGCGCCACCTTTGTTACAGGAAGCGGGGGGGGGGGGGGGGGGGGGGGAGGGGGGGAGGGGGGGCGGTGTGGTCCCTTCATTTTACATTCAGGTCCTCACCTTGACTTCAAAGAACTCCTGGGAAGTAATCTTCCGTTCCTTGGCAGAATAAATGCTGCAAACACTGGGCGAGGTCCGCGGTTCCAAAGCAGAAGTTCAGATACATCATATCCGGCCATGGCCACGTGGGCTTCTGAGGGCTGACAGCAAGGACATGGTTCCATCCGATCGCAGTGTTCTGAAGTCAGTGGTCTTTAGGTTGTCATTCAGTGTCCTCACCTTGGTGTTTATTCCTCCCCCTACTGACCCAAGTCTGCCAGCCCCCAAAGCGAACCCTCACCTTTCCGAGTCCCTGGTGAGGAGTCAGGATGCCCCGTTTCCGACTACCTCTGCCTGGGGCCCCATAGGCTTGAAAAGAGGGCAGGACTCTGTGAGCCTCCCTCACTCCGGTTACGGCCAAGACGTCTCCCTCTGCAGAACTGGGGCCTGCACCCTGTTAGACAAGGCTCTCATCCTGAGACTCACCAGGCAGAAATGAGGCTTCTCAGGCTCATAGCTCCACCTGAGGCCTCTCCACGGTTAAGATGGGTGCAGGGGTTTGTAAAGCTCCCTCATTTGTGGGTCTAGTGATGTCCTCTTTGCTCACTCAGGGACCTGACATTGCTCCTGTTCAATCGTGTGACTCCATCTTCCCTGACATGAGGTTACTCTGCTCAGATCAAGGATTGCTCCTTCTTGAGACCTCCCAGGTGGAAGAGTGAGCCACACTAGGCCAAGGATGTTTGGGTCCTGAGAGGCATACAGCAGATTTGAGTCTCTGTGGAATACCACTGCTCTGGAGTCAGTGGTCTCTACATTCATCATCTAGGGTCCTCAACTTGATATCTATCGATACAACCCTGGAGCCTCCCTCTACTGAAGTGTGGCCCCTTTCTTAGGCTAAGACCTTGACCTTGCTAAGAAATATGAGGAGTGAAAGAAGAATGTCCACCCTGATTGCCCTGCCTGGGCATTCTAGGCCTCACAGCTGGTTTGGCAGGTCTCTGAAGGACCCCCTATAAAGTAGGGTGGTTATCTCCCCAATCTTCATTAATGGGGGTCCTGTATAACTAAAGGATTCCTGGGAAACTCCACATCCATGCAAACTTGAGCAGTGTCCCTAATGCAAACTTTGCAGGTTCCAGTGCCTGACTTCATGTTAAATGGGGAAACTGCAACATGAGGCAGGGGATTCAGGACAGAGATGGGGTGTCAAAGAAAAATGACACTGATCTATCCCTCTTCACAGTAGTCAGAGTGAGCCTCTTATGTGATTTGTTTTAAATGATTTACTTCCTAGTGGGAAGGAGTCGTCCAGGATGGTTTTGTGATTCCACAATCTTGAGGTCATTTGACAATGCATATGTAGATAATCATACTGTCACTGGACATTTTCTGCTTCTCCTCTTTGTTCATGACTTTGATTTACTGTGGTATTCTTAACTGCTTTGGTTATGTATTCCAATCCAGTTCTTTGGACACAGAATCCTTATTTTTACCCCCTGAGAGACATTTTGGAGTATTACGGAACATAACGGTTTGCTTTAGGCAGAGAAGAGTGGAATGATCAGCATGTGTTCTAGACGAATTCAGACCAGGAGTCTAGTCCCAGCCCTGTCACTTAGTAGCCCTGTGAACTTGAGCGCATTACCAAACTCTAGACAAAGAACTCACAACCAAAATGCTGCTTAGCAATGCTAGTTATGTAATATATCCTCATTCAAAGTTATAATATACAGTGTGTTTGTGGGAGAGTCTTTCCCCGTTGGATACAACTCAAAGTTCTCAAAATTTTTGTCAATGACCAATATTTTCCCTAACTTCCAGCTACCCTTCAATCTAAATCACCATTATTTTCACTCATTTAACCATCAGCAAAAATCTAGACCTTGCCTAGAATTTGCCATATTACATGCAAGATGAAGTAACTGAGTAAAAGAGACCCTTTTAATAGAGTGGTCTGTGGCTCCCCCAACCCAGAGTGAAAAGTGGAGTCCAGTAGGTTCTGAACACTCCACCTCAAAGAAGTATAATCCTTATTGCTCGGAAACTCCCTGGTGATGTTGTACATAGACCATCTAGTCTGTGCATCGTGTTCAGCTGGCCTGGGCAAGAGCACAGACACCTTTCATTCCTACACCACCTGGAGATTTTCTTTGGTTTAGCAAACAATCCCAAAGGCCATGTTAAGGACAAATTTCCATCGCAGGCTTAGTCTTTCATCTCCGAGGCCCTCCATCTGAGGATCTGGCCCCTGCTCACCACTCCCACAGCGTCGTCTAGCCCACGAGGCAATCCTACTTAAAGTTATCCCTCACTGAAGGGTTTGCAGTTTCCTAAGGCTCCACACTGCCTGGCCCGAGAACTTTGACACTTGACTGCGTACAACTCAAACCACCTTCCCTCTTCAACCCCCTTCCCCCCTTTTTTTACTTGTTCTTTAGGTCACAGTGAATAGATCACCATCTCTTTTTACATGATAGCAGCATCCAGACTCTAAAATTCAATGGGCAGGGGACAGAACTTATTGTTGCTGTTTTGAGGGTTTGTTTTAAAAGCATCCCCAGGGGGCACATGGATGGCTCAGTCAGTTAAGTGTCCAACTTCAGCTCAGGTCACGATTTCACAGCTCATGAGTTTGAGCCCTGCATCAGGCTTTCTGCTATCAGTGCAGAGACCGCTTTGGATTCTCTGTCTCCCTCTCTGCCCCTCCCCTACACTTTCTCTCTCTCTCTCTCTCTCTCTTAAAAAGACACAAACATTTAAAAACAAAAACAAATAAAAGCATCCCCAGTAATAACCTGAAGGCTTCTAAAGAGCTCATTCTCAATTAATGACTGGAAATAAACAAGAGAGTGAGCTCGTCAACATTTAATTTCTCTTTTAAATGCTTGAATAATCTAAAGAAATCCAGGTATATAATTTTACTTTTATAAAAAGAAACAGTAGAAGGAATTAGGCAAACCAAGAATTGACAATCTTTTTCTTATTTATATTTTTTCTCTTATTGATTAAATATTTACAAATTGCCTACTGTATACTAGACACTGCGCTGAGACTACAACTCCAAATAAGACAAAACATCTGCTTCTTCAAAAACTACTATAGTGAGGTATGATTGACATACCAAAAGCTGTACACAGGTAATGTACACAAGCTTGGAGATAAGTATACACCTGCGAACTACCATAACAATCTATGCCATAAACATATCCGTGACCTTAGATACATGGTTTGCTAATACTTTCTCCCTCTCCACAGACTGCCTTTTCATTTTTCCACTGCTGTATAGATGCCTTTCAGTTTGATGTAGTTCCACTTGTTCACCATTTTTGCTTTTCTTGCCTATGTTTCTGTTGTCATATTCAAAAAAATCTTTGCCAAGATGAAGGTCAAGGAGCTTTTCCCCTATGCTTTTTTTCTAGGAGTTTTACGGCTTTCAATCTCATTTTTAAGTCTTTAATCCATTTTTCACTAATTTTTGAGTGTAAGTAACATCTAATTTAATTCTTTTGCATGTGGATATTCAGTTTTTCCAACACCATTTACTGAAGAGACTATCCTTTCCCGATCGTGTATTTTTTGGTGGACTTGTCAAAGATCACTTGACAATTTATGCATGGGTTTATTTCTGGGCTCTATTTTGTTCCATTGGTCTGTGTGTCCGTTTTTTATACTAGTATAACACCGTTATGGTGAATATGGTTTTGCAATATATTTCAAACTCAAGAAGTGTGATGCCTCCATCTCTGTTCCTCTTTCTCAACATTACTTTAGTATTCAGGGCTTCTTGTGGTTTCAGATGAATTTCCAGGTTTTTTTTCTATTTCTGTGAAAACTTCCATTGGAATTATGATAGGTATTGCACTGAATCTGTAGATCATTTTGACTAGTAAGAATATTTTTAAAAATATTAATTCTTTCAATCAGTGAACATTGGATATTTTTCCTTTTATTTATTATTCTTCAATTTCTCCCATCAATGTCTCACTGTTTTCAGTGTATAGATCTTTCCCCTCCTTGGTTAAATTTATTCCTATTTTATTTTTGACACTTTTATTTATTTTTTTATTTTTAGAGAGTGTGTGTGTGAGTGAGGGAGACAGGGAGGGAGGGAGGGAGGGAGGCAGGGAGGGAGAGGGAAGGAGAGGGAATCTCAAATAGGATCCACACTCTACAAGGAGCTCACCGCAGGGCTCGATCCCACAACCCTGGGATCATAACCTGAGCCAAAATCAGGAGTCTGGCCAGTCAACCAACTGAGTCACCCAGGCGTCCCAACTATTTTAAATAGAATTTTCTTAATTATTTTCCAATAGTTTCTTGTTAGTGTGTAGAAACACAACTGATTTTTGTGTGTTGACTTTACATCCTGCAATTGAATACATTTGTTAGCTTTAATAGTTCTTTGGGTGCATGGGATTTTCACCCCAATCTCCCCTACTCGTAACACAGAGAGGAGTCACCATCTCTCTTAGGGCTAAATTGTGTCCACTTGAGGGAGAGGCTGATGCCAGTAAAGTCTAATAACTTTTCTTATCCATTTCAAGAGCAGCTGATCTCGGTTTTATGCTCACATATAGTATTGCAACTTATTAATTAGATTCTGGACCTTTCATAAAGGCATTTTATTACTTATGTTATTGTCAGTTCTGTGCTTCTGTGGGCAAATAAGGGCTGGAAATTCTGATTCTACCATGTTGCTGATGCCACTCAGACAAAACCTTTTCTCTTATCTCTTGATCCCAACAATTCTACCACAGGGTTCATTCACATTTGCAAGACAACCCCTGCTCATGTGACAAGTTATCTTGCTCTGGACCAAGAGAAGAGCAGCAAGGATTTTTTAATTTGTTGTACAAAATACCAAAGCGTTTATACTTCTACTGATCAACAGCAACATGTGTGTGATACATATTATTCATAAACACAGATACTGAAATCAAATAAACCTTCTATTACAAGGAACAGTATTTTAAAAGTGCCAAAAAGAACCCCCAAGATAAAAACAGATAAATCTCCCACTCAAGCAAAGCAAGGACAAAAAGAAGACTTACAATGTGTCCCCTCCACGTCCACCTAGGTGCTTCACTACTTAAAATGCTGACCTCTCATTTCCATCACAAGATGACCAATCTCCCCGCCCCAGACTTCACTATATGTGGGAGGCACTGCCGGTTCACGGCCCTGGCACACACCTTGGCCACGGCAGCAGGTTCTCTTCTTCTCACCTCTCAAAGTCTCTTTCTCTCTTTCTCTTTCTTTCTTTCTTTCTTTCCTTCCTTCCTTTCCTTCCTTTCCTTCCTTCCTTCCTTCCTTCCTTCCTTCCTTCCTTCCTTCCTTCCTTCCTTCCTTCCTTCCTTCCTTCCTTTCCTTCCTTCCTTCCTTCCTTTCCTTCCTTCCTTCCTTCCTTCCTTCCTCCCTCCCTCCCTCCCTCCCTTCCTCCCTCCCTGTTCTTCCCTTTCTTTTCTTTTCCTTCCCTTTCTTGCTTTCTTTGTGTGAGAGACAGAGACAGAGACAGAGAGAGAGAGAGAGAGAGAGAGAGAGAGAGGGAAAGTCCAAGAGCACGCATAGGAGGGGCAGACAGAAACGTAGACATCGGATCCCAAGAAGACTCCACACAGTCAGCACAGAGCTGGACATGGGTCTCAATCCCACGAGCCGTGGGATCATGACCTGAGCTGAAACGAAGAGTCAGACACCCAGGTGCCGCTCAAAGCCTCTTTATGCTTCATCATGCTATGGAATTCAGGACCTCCAAGAGCTGCTGGCAGGAACTGGACTCTATGAGCACCAGTGTTCCGGGTAGATGCTTCCTTCGCTCCTTTTAAGAAAACTCACATTTGTATCTGACAACTCTCTCTACTGACCTGAGATAGTCTTCCTCAGACTAAAGTCTCAAATCCTTGACAAGTGTGATGAAAAAGTGAGGAGATTCTTGGCCTGCCAGCTCTGCCTGGGGCCTTCTAGGCCTGAGAGAAGGCAGGGGCTGGTCCCTCTGGAACAGCCAACACTCTGGAACGCTGCTTTCCCCTTTCCCCAGTCCTGACTCATGGGTATCCTCCCAAAGGCCCTTGTCACTTCCAATAAGGGCTTCTTGGGAAACGCCACATCCCGGAAAACTCTCGAGCAGTTTCCCTACTCCAAACCTTGCAAAGAATGGGTCCTTGTCCTTCTCTTTCCTGTACAGGCTTAAGGTCTCATGTAACCACTGTTCTCATAGATTTGCTTTTTGTAGGGAAGATCCTGAGTCAAATGATTTTTTGAGTCCCTGATCTTTTAAGGTTATCTGAAATCACATATGCAGATAATCCTATTGCCTGCAAAAATCATCTTTTTTTCCCTTATTCATGCTCCACATTGATTTTAATACTATTATTGTTCTCGTATGTCATAATATACCTGGTATGGAGTAGTTGGTTGCCCCATTCCTCATACGGAGTTCTCACCTTGACACCGTCACAGCTGGGATTCCACTTAATAGCCAGCCTATAAAACCAAGGCCCTCGTTTCCTTCATTCCCTCCAGGCAGAAGGCGGAGGTAGGGGGCACGTGAGCGTGGCAGCTGTCGCCTGTGCCTCCTAGGCTAGCAGCAGAGAAGGGGTTAGGTGCAGCCCTGTCAGATGTGGGTGGGGTGACCCCCATGTCCCCACACAGCATCTTCACTCTGACCCTGTATCCTTCCTGGAACCCCACCCTCTCTGCTAATTTGAAGATACAGCCATCAAAGGTCTCAACTTTCTGGGACCGGAGTTGAAAAATCAATGTTAGCCACAAGCAGCCACAACTCTTCTGGACTCACAGAGCTGACAGTGGGACAGGATTTTATGGGATCCTACTGTTCTGGCTAGGTCCTTCCACCACCCTCATTCAGGTTTATTGCCATTACATCTATGAGAGACCAATACCCCTTCTCTAGTGATAGGAGAACTTGGGTCTCAGACCAAGGTTTTTACGCCAGTGAAAAGCCTGCAGAATAAAGGAGGGTATGCTCAGTCTAACAACTGTGTCTGAGACCTTGTATGTTCAAGAATAGACGGGACCGAAGTCCCTGGCATTCCCTATATCCTGGGGCATTGGTCTCCCCAGTCCTCCTACATGGGGCCCTTGCCTCGGTTTCTGTCTCTTGGATTTAAGGCTTCCTGGGAAACTGCACATCTCTGCAAACCCTGGAGCAGTTGCTGCTTTACAATCCTCACAGAGAATGTGACTCTGTCCTGGGAGTGATGTGAAATGGGCAAGCGCTAGCACAAGGCAGGAGTCCCAGGACAGGTGATGGGGTGTCAGGGGAAAACACACATTGATCTATTCCTTCTGTTTATCAGCCTGATGAAGATTCTCATGTAACTTCTGTTCTGCTAGATTTCCTTTCTACCGGTAAGAGATTGTCCAGGCTAATTTTGAGAGCCACTGATCTTGTGAGATTATTTAGCATTGCAAATGTAATCATACTGTCACCTAATAGTGTCCTTTATTTATTTATCCCTCTCAACTATTCTGGCATTCTTTTTGCTCTGGCTATATATTCCAGTCCAGCAGTTTGGACATAAGGCCATTCTTTTTTAGCACCTGAGACGAATTTTGAAGTACTGAAAACTGAAATAAACACAGGGTGTGTCTCAGGGTGCGAGGAGTAAAACAATGTAGCCTCTGTAGTAATTCTGACCTGGAGCCTAGGCCCAGCCTTGTCATTTACTAGCCCTATGCCTTTTGGAACGCTGCCAAACTCTAATTCTATGAGCCTCAGACTTCCCCTGTGAAGTAAGTTTGATAAACCCTATCTTTTAGGACTGTATAATGTACAGAAAGCATCTATACTGAGACATTTGGGAATGGCAGGTATTACTATGATTATCTTGACCTTAGACATTACCATCTGTGCAGGTGAATTTTGTTTTGTTTCATTTTACATCTAAGACATGCTAGAAAATATGCAGTGCTCTGGCCAAGAAAAACCTCCCCATCAGCCAAAATTCTGCTTAGGAATGAAAACTAAGTAGTATGTTCTCTCGGCCCCCTCTTTACCAAGATTTTCACTTTTTTTTTTTTTTTAATGTTTATTTTTGAGAGAGAGCGAGCGAGCACGTGAGATAGAGAGAGAGCCAGTGGGGGAGGGGCAGAGAGAGAGGGAGACACAGAAATCCAAAGCAGGCTCCATGCTCTGAGCTGTGAGCACAGAGACCAATGTGGGGATCGAACCCACGAACCGCAAGATCATGACCTGAGCCGAAGTCAAATGCTTAACTGACTGAGGCACGCAGGTACCCCTTCCCTTGCTCTTTATGGAGTACTACTATCTCACCTTCTTCCATAGTGACAGCTGCTCCTATAATCTATAATCGCAGGGGCAGGGGCTGGGTCTTCTTTGACTAAACACCCCCAGTACAAGGATGAAGACTTCCCAAGAGCAGATGCTCAATGTTTGTGTAAAATAAGAGACATGTATAAAGAGGTTTGATTCATTATGATCATATATTATCAAACATTCTTAACAAACATAAACAAATGCAGGTATACGTCTTTTAAGTTTAGAAAAAGAATAGAGTAAGGCAAACAAAGAATTAACCAATTGTTACTGTATCAATGTACCTATCTGCGTATCTATGTAATCTATGTATCTGTATACCTATGTACCTAACCATCTATCTACGAATCTAGGTTTCTATGTATCTAGTTATCTATCTATCTATCTATCTATCTATCTATCTATCTATCTATCTATCTATCTTCTCATCCTAAGTATTTTAGTGTGGAATTCTTTCACATTTCCAAGGATATCCTATCTTAAAGCCATCTTATCTTGCTCTGGATCAAAAAGTGATTTAACAATTTCTGATCTATATTTCAAAAAAATAAACTCTTACACCTAAAACTGATAAACAGCAATAAATGTGTGATCTGTGTCATCCAAAAACTTATATTCTGAATCTACATAAACTTTCTATTGAAAGGAACAGTGCCTGAAGAATATATTTAAAAAAAGGTAATCAACAAATTATTTGCGCCCATGACAAACACTACTTAACAGGCCTTCCCATGACAAAGCGAAGAATCTGACTCAGCCCTCTCTAGGGAGGAGAAGAGCGGCCAGATGCGGCCCAGGAACGAGCACTAGCTTTGGCAGTAGAGGCTGCGCCGGCTGCGGCTTGGACTCGGGCTCTCTCTTCCTCATCTCGCAGAGCCTCTTCATAATGGGGCAGGAAGGCACTGGGGACGGTATTGTGGACCTTGGCCAAAAACTCAAGGACTTTCATCTTGCTGGTTTCAGCATGGGCTCTCTGGCCCCACAGGAACTGATAGCGTGGAGGATTGCTGTCGGGCACCTGGCGGTACTCCAGGTACTTTTCCTGCACCAAATCTTGGGTGATGAGCTTCCTGGGCTCCCCGAAGATGAAGTGCCTCCTTCCATCATAGACGCCCAAAATATTCAGGAATTCCCAGATCTGCTCCTCAGAGGTGCAGTTGCCATTCAAGAAGATGACACCCAGGAGAGGCATGAGAAGCCCATTCTTCGGAAAGCCCCAGAGATTATCCATAGTGCCATCGTCGGTGAGGTCTAGGTTGCTGGTGAGGGTGTAGGGGTTACTGCCAGGCTTGACTTCCTTTAATTTGAGGCCAAAGACCAGATCCATGCGCTCAGTGGCTCTCCTGAGGATCTCAGCGAACTGCTCCCTGTTCCTTTTGTGGACGATCTTCATCATGTCTATCTTCTTAATGGGCTCCTTCAATTTATACTTATACAGCAGAAACTGTACCAACATCCCCACTTTACTGGTTAGAGGATCGTTTTGAGCTTTCCCAGTGGAAGTCGAGGCCAGAGAGGAATTTTTACTTTCCTCAACCTGGCTCTTGGCACCTGCCTTAGATCTTCGCCGTGAAGCATGTGCAGCAGCCTTGGTGGTGGCTGGGGCTTTTTGAGGCTCCTGGGAAGTGCCAGCAGCAGGGGAGCTTGAGGAAGCACCCCCAAGAACAAGAGAGGAGGAAGGAGTAGCCTCTTCTTCCTCTGCTGTAGTTGCCTGAGCACTCTTAAGACCTTGGGTCTCGGCTCTGTTAAGGCGGCGTTTCTCACGAGCACGGAGCTTACTCTTCTGACCACGAGGCATAATGGCTGTGCTCAGAGATAGCAGGCAAGGGTGTGAGCCAGTGGACAGGTGATATGGGCAACTGCAGAAGCGAGAATAAGATGATGTTATCACCTTCAACAGGTAGATTCCACTTTGGATTTATCAAAGGTGACCTCGGCAGGATACTTGAGGATACTGCTCTAGGACCCGACAAAGGCTCCTGTTCTCTTGGTCATCCTATCCCCTAAGAATCTTACAGAGAACCACAGAACCCTCACAGTGAGTCTTATTTGCATCCTACTAGCCCTGCCTCGGGTTTACTGAGGCGAGAGCAGATGTTTGCAGCAGAGGCCTCTGTGTTCTGGCATGTTGGGCCCTCTCCATTTATCTTTAGTGTTATCATATCAAGTGTCTTGGCAGAGATGGGGCACCCTTCCCTCTGCTACCTGTTATTTCACACCTCAAAGCTCCCAGGGACCCAGGAGAAGGAAGTGAAGGGGCACCTCAGTCTACTTCCCTGCCCAGTGCTGAGAGCTCAGCAGGGTCCGTTCTGTCCTGAGTTCACTGGGATCCTCAGCCTCATTTAAGGTCTTCACTTTGGTTCCTTAAAAGGCTCAGAACCACTCTCCCTTGTTAACTTTGGTTTAACCTTCAGACTAAGAATATCACCTCCTTTAGACCTGATATAAAGAAGTCAAGGGATGCTCAACCTGAAGGCTCTCCCCTGAGGCTTCTTGGGCTAAAATCAAAGGGTTAAGATGGATGCTTTGATGTCCCCTCTATTCAGGATTGGATGATCCCTAGAGTCCTCATATTAAGAGCATAAGTTCCAAGAGGAAGAAGCGAAGACAACCTTAACTGACCAAACGTGGTCTCTCAAGAGTAAAAGCTACTGCAGGCAGGTTGATGTCCTATGGCAGGTGGTCCTCCATAGGATCCCAACTCAAGGTCTAAATCTGGCTCACAACAGGGTCTAAGATTTCTGCCTCTGCTGATCTAGAACCACTCCCCTTGGACCAAGACTCTCACTTTCCTGTTACCATGGAGTGGAGACTGATGAGCACTTCATATGGCATCTACCTTGGAGATAATACTAGGCAGGACTTTATTTATTGCTTTTGCAAGAATGAGGAAGAAGGAGGGGGGAGGGGCAGAGAGAAAGAATCCAAGCAGGCTCTGGGCCATGAGTGCAGAGATGCACGCAGGGCTCCAACTCATGAACCATGACACGTGGCATGACCCCATATCCTCCCTCTGCTGGCCTGAGGCTGCCCCCTTCAACCTGGTTCTTCACTTCCCTGAGATGTTCTGGGAAGAAGTGAGTGTAATGTATCATGTCACCATGCCCAAGTTTCCCAAATGTGAAAACAGGGTTTGGGCTTCATGCGGCCCCCTTCTTTCCTGGAGGGATTCCCCCATCATCACTCAGTATCACAACGTCGACTCCTGTTTAGGGACTGGGATCCTTTCGCTGAATGGGGCTTATGCCATTAGATACAGGCCGTCACTTCCCTGAGATCACCACCTCGAGAGAAAATGAGGGGGCACCTCAGCTTGCCAGCTCTGCCCCGGGCCTCCTAGGCTGAGTATGCGAGCTGTCGGTATAACCCTGAATCCCCTTAGCTGCTAGAGAAGAAGGTAGCTCCCTCGGCATCTGTCTACCCGGCATGGAGCCTCCTAGAGCTGAGTGCAGGGGTGCTTCCCAGAGTAGCCCCCTCTGTTGGGTCAAGGTCCGCTCGTTAGCACTCGGGGCCCTCATCTTGAATCTAGTTAGGACCGCCTCCCTCGGTAGTATCGGGACTACTCCCGAGACGGAGGCCTGGTCTCTGAGAACTTCTAGGCCGAATTCCGCCTCACATTCCGCCGGGACCACCCGGAGCCGGGGCCAAACGGGCCCATGGCAGGGAGGGGTCCCCTCTGTCACGGGGGCGCGGGGAGTCGTCTCCTCGGGTCCCACTCGGCGTCCTCACCTCGCTTTCAGCCCGGTCCCGGGAATCCGGCCGCCGCCGAACAAACACCGCGCGCCCTGCGCCTTGAGGTCCGGGCCCGAAAGGAAGTCGGCGCAGCCGCATCCGGCCCTCGGCGGCGGCCGCCCGGGGTCTCCGAGGGCCGAAAGCAGGGGTGGGGCGCTCTAGGACCCCGCCGCCGAGAACTCGGTGGTCCCCGCGCGTCCTGGCCCAGGGTCCTCCCCACGTGCGTCAGGGCCTGGGGCTCCGCCCCCTGCCGGCCTCCGAAGCTCCACTCTCCTGACCTGCCAAAGGGGACTCTCTGGTCCCGCGGCGCGTGGCTACCCCTTCCTGGGCTGCACAAGCCTGGAAGCACGAACAGGGCCCTGGGAAGCTTTTTCTAAGGGAGTTTTTCCCTCATCAGCTGACGCAGGGTCCTCATCTTCAATCAAGGCCAGGACTCCTCCTGTGGCCAAACTGGGGCTGACGAAGAACTGATAGCTCTTCTGGGGCCTCCCGGGGCTAAGAATAGGGTGGAGATCTGTTTGACAGCCTCTGCTGGTAGGAGGATCCCTGCCTAATAGTCAGGGTCCTTACCATGACTCCTAAGGCCTGGGTTTTCTCTCTCTGCACATCTAGGGCTGTCCCCGCTAGCCCAAGATCCTCACCTGTATGAGACACTCCAGGGAGAATGAGGGGGTTCTTCCACCTCACAATTCTGTCCTGGGCATCCCAGGACAGCACTGGGGGCATTTGTGGGGATATTCTGTTCTGGGGTGAGTGAGTCCCTCATTCTGATTCAGAGTCCTCACCCTGACACCTGACCGGTCTTGGAACTCCTTGTTGCACTGAGGCTGCTCCCATGAAGTCCAAGTATTCACCTCCTGGGGACTTCTGGCGTGGAAGTCAGAATAAGCCACATCCAAACATGCTGTTCTGGATTTCCTACAGTTGAGGACCTAAGCCAGGCTTCATGGAAGCCCACTGTTCTGGCTGAGTCCTTCCATCATTCCTCATTTGGGGTCCTCATGTCCGTACCTGCCATAGGCCGGGACTCCTCCTTCTACTGACCTGGGACTGTCTGTCTTGGGCCAAAATTCTTAAGTCCTTGAGTGGCCTGAAGAGTAAGTGAGGGGTATGCTCAGCCTGCCAGCTCTGTCTGAGGCCTCTACGTCTGAGAGCAGGTGACAGCCTACTGTGATCCCCCACGTTCTGGGGTATTGGTCTCTCAGGCCCTCTAACCTCGGGCTATTCCTCTTGGCCCCGGCATCTTCGGTTAAAGGCTTTCCGGGAAATGCCACATCCTTGCCAGCCCATGAGCAGCTTCCGCTCTGCAAACCTCAGTTCCTGTCCTGGGAGTGACAGCAGTCCCAGGAAGGCGATGGTCTGTGAGGGGTGAAATATGCTGTTATTTTCCTTCTCTTCATCAGCAAGATTGAGTCTCATGTACATTCTGTTCATATAGATTTATACTCTCCAGGGAAGGGGCTGTCCAGGATGACTTTGAAAGCCCCTCATCTTTTAAGGCCATCTGAAACTTCATGTATAGATGATCATGCTGTCACTATGTATTCTTTTTTTTTTTTAATTTTTTTTAACGTTTATTTATTTTTGAGACAGAGAGAGACAGAGCATGAACGGGGGAGGGGCAGAGAGAGAGGGAGACACAGAATCCGAAACGGGCTCCAGGCTCCGAGCCATAAGCACAGAGCCCGACGCGGGGCTGGAACTCACGGACCGCGAGATCGTGACCTGAGCCGAAGTCGGCCGCTCCACCGACTGAGCCACCCAGGCGCCCCTGTCACTATGTATTCTTTTCTTTATTCATGCCTCTCATTTACTTGGGTATTCATACTACTCTGGGAATGTATTCCAACCGGGTGGTATGAGCACAGAGTCCTTCTTCTGGCCGCCTGAGATACATTTTTAAGAAGAAAGGGGCAAACCGAATTAAGAGACACAAGGTGGACCTCAGGGTAGAAGAAGAACAGTGTGGACTCTAGACCAGTCCAGACTAGAGGTCTAGCTTCGACCCTGTCCCTTAACAGCTGCGCAAATCCAGGCACATGACTAACCTTGGAGAGCATCAGACTCTGAATCTGTGAAGTGGGTTGGATAAGCTCTGTCTTACAGGATGGTGGACTGTAGTTCATATGTGCGAAGTGCCTGGCACAGTGCATGGGCTACTGACAATTCTACATGGTATTTATTAGTATGATTAATTTGAACACTAATAATACCACCCCACCCTGCTGGGATTTTTTTTTTTTTAATCCAGCAGCTGTCAGCAAATATGTACCATTCTAGAACAAATAAAATCAAATCAGCCAAAATGTCGATTAGCAAGGAAAACTAAGTAATATTTCCCTATTACACGATAAATCATTCAACACAGGTATAAGGTATAGTTCCCCAGTTAGATGCAACACAAAGCTCCAAAAATGTGCGTCAAGGATCAATAACTTTCTGCCCTCCCAGGGGCCCTTCCATCTAAACCACCCTTGTTTTCATTAATTTAACCTGCACTAAAAACCTAGAATTCACTATAAGTTAATTTGAATGCCTTAAATTTTTTTTGTCAGTTTTTATTTATTTTCGAGAGAAAGAGAAGGAGACAGACAGACACACAGACAGAGTGAGGGCGGAGGAGGAGCAGAGACAGAGGGAGACACAGAACCCAAAGCAGGCTCCAGGCTCTGAGCTGTCTGCACAGAGCCTGACGTGGGGCTCGAACTCATGGACTGCAAGATCACAACCTGAGCCGAAGTCAGACACTTAGCCTACTGACCCACCCAGGCATCCCTAAAAAAATATTTTTTCATGTTTATTTATTTTTGACAGAAAGGGAGAGCATGAGTGGGGGAGAGGCAGTGAGACAGAGAGAGGGAGACAGAAACAGAGAGAGGGAGACAGAGGATCTGAAGTGGGCCCTGTGCTGACAGCAAGGAGCTCAAGAACCGTGAAATTGTGACCCAAGATGAAATCGTGTGCTTAACCGACTGAGCCACACAGGCACCCCGAATGCCCTTTTTATGGAGTGGGCTCTGACAATCCAGGCCAGGTACAAAGAGTGCCTAGTGGCTTCTTAACATCTCACCTCGACAGAATCACCTTTATGTCTCAGAAACTGCCCAGAGACAATGTGGTTAAAACAGAGAATTTGGACACTGCTTTTACCCGCAGTCACAGAAGAGCACACGACACATTGCATCCCCTCTCTGGGGGATTTCTCTCTGGTTTCCCCACAACCCCAAAGTAACTTTAAGGGCAGTTCGCCATTCCAGGCCTCACTCAGGGCCTTCACCACGACTCCTGGCAACTCCTAGGACACTGGCTGTCCTTGCCTGCGGCCATCTCCCTTCACACCAAGGCCTTTGCCCTCTCTGAGACCCTTATGGGGAAGCGAGGGGACATCTCACATCACTGTCCTTGCGTGAGACCTCCTAGAGTTGATGGCAAGACCCCTCCCTCCTGCAGTGGGTGGTCTCCTCACCACTCATTCTGATTCCTTACCTTGACTCCTAGCAGAGTCTGGACTTCCTCCCTCTGCCAAACTGGGATCACTTCTTTCAGACAAAGGACCTCACCTCCATGAGTCCCCTGAGGAGAAAATAACACAAGACAAAGTAATATAGGACTGTTTATACACACGCACACGCGCGCGCACACACACACACACCTGGCAAAACTACTTGAGGGGGAAATAAAGGTCCTTTGCAATTCTGCCTGAACCTCCCGGGTCTCACAGCATGGGTGGGACAGGACCCTGAGGTCCCTGTCTTCTGGAGTTATATTATTCTTCTCCATTCATATGGGAGGTCCTCTGCGAAATCACTGTACTCAGAGAAAATCAAGTTCGAGGGCCTGCAAGGGACCTGTTGCTGAGGCGGTGACAGTAATGAAGGGTGGAACAGCAGACCGCACCTGCACCTGCGCATCTTGCTGAGACACTGTTCCAGGGAATCAAATATACCTCCCGGTCAGTGCTGCAAGAGTGTTTACATCAGCACTGCCAAAAATAGGACGTGTGAGGTAATATTAGGTGCCACTAAAAAAAAAGTGAAGTCATTTTAGAGTAAGCTGGCTTTTACAAAGTTGAGTAGGTTTTAGTTTCTGGTTTTGTTTTCACTGCAAGACTTCCCAGAGCCCTCAATATACCAGTATGTACTGAAAAACTCCAAGGGGGATAATATAGCATAATGAGTTTTCTTAATATATGTGACTGTGGAAAATGTGCCCTCCTACCATTTTTTCCCTCACATTGAACCTCAAGATTTCAACAAAGAATATTTTGGAGATGCTGTCTATCATGCTCCTGGCAGACCCTCAGCTTATTTTCTTGGATGTTTTTGGTCAAAGTGCAGCGGCCCTTGGGTAGGGCAAGAATATAGGCCAGGGACATTTTCAAAATAAAATAATCTGCTTTAGTGCCTATAAGGATGATATCTAAAGCACACGGCCATCTCTTAGTAAGTGACACAAAATATGAGCTCTTCGGGTACTTTTCCGAATTTTAACTTAGAGTTAACAGGACCTAGAGTTAACCACATTCACAGCTTGCTTGAGATGCCTGACCACTGACAGACACAGTCTAAGGTTTGCGTTAAATATAGGTCACCCTCAGTTTCCCAGGCAACGATACTGTATTAGGGCTACTAAAAGGAGAGTGGATGCACATTTCCCCGGCCCCCAAGCCTCCAAGGAGGGAAATCGGCTAGAGCCGGCCACCTGTAAGGGACCTCATCAAAAACGGGCCTAAGTACAGGGTACACGTTCAGCCTCAGCGGTGAATGGGAATGTCTGGAAACCACAAGGGAAAATCCCATCTTATGAAGTGGCTTTACACAGCGTGAGCAGAATAGGAATGTAGGAATGTGGGAATGTGGAAAGCTACGCAAGCGTCTACAGTCCATCCAAGTGGTACTGGATGCCGCATCCTTCGAGAGACGTAATTCTGGGCCTCTCTGGACGCTGGGACTGAGGTTATTGATATTCTTTCCGCTACTCTGATACTGATTAGCTCTGAAACCAGAGCAAGCCACACTCCTTAGAGGACATATATGGTAGATGTATCTGAGAAAGACCAAGGCATGGAATGGAGACGGGGTCAGAGCAATGACCCAGAGATGCCTGCAGAAGTCTAGATGCGTACTCCCGAAACACACATCCACTTTCCTCTTTACAGTTCAAATACATTTTCAAACTAAAGCAATTTCCTAGGCAAAAATGGAAAACAAATTCGGCCCTTATCTTGGGATTTGGACTTAATGGACACAGGTAATTCGAAGTGTACTGATGTGACCAAGTTAATTTCTTAAATCCTGTATTTCAAAGCATGTTCAAAAAAAAGAGACACAAGGTGGTGGCTCAAGATAAGTGACATTCGAAAAATAGCATATGAGTAACATATTTAGAGCTATATTTATCGCATCTCCTGGGTAATTTTAGTATTCATTAGTGCCTTCAACTCCCAGTGGAACAAAACTCATGAGTGTCATTAATATACTGTTTAGTCACATACAGGCTAATTAATAAAGATATTAGATATAACCATGTCTAAAACCTGTGCCTCCGGCATATATTTTAGCAATAGCTCTTCAATGAGACTTTAGTGTTTACGTATTTCCCTCTATATGTGGACAGGTGTATGATTTTATATTATAAAATTCTTTACCCGGGAATTGGAGCAGGGCTGTGGGGCTTTACGAAAAATCTTTTCAGTTGAAAACATGCCCTTCGAGGAGCCAGCACTAGTGAAAGATGACTTCAGGTTTTATATTTCTGTGCTACCACATACCACTCTTTTATTGTAGAGCAAGAAACCCAGAACAAAATAAAAACATCTTCATCGATGTTGAAGTGGGTTTAACCAGACTACCAGACTTTCGAAGTGCCAGTTTTGTTTTAGGGAATCACTCTTATGTTCCTTCTAACTGGTTTGTCCATTTTATTATGAAAGCCTATTTAAAAGTATTAACGTGTAATCTTTAAAAGGGTCATTGTCAAGAGGTAGGAAAATAGCAAAGGCGTGGGGGAAAACAACAATAACAATATCATCTCCACTACTCGGGGACATCTGCTGCTATCAAACTATTTTCTTACTTGTTCTTAGGCAACTGTGGAAGGATCTGAAAAACAAATCTCAGCTTGGCATACCCAAACCACCTAGCGAACAATGGCAGAATCCTACCACCCAGTTAGTTCTTTTCAGTTTGCAGATGGGTAAAGAAGCTCAGCCCCAAGAAAAGAATGCTGTTTTTTAAATGATTCCTCCCTACTTTTCTTCCTCCAGTGACTCTATACTGCTTTGATTACCGCAGGGCTTTGCTTACGCTGTTGACAATGATTTTTCCTTTAAAAAAGAACCCCAGGGAGAAAATAGCTTAAAAACTGCATAGGATATTCAGAGAGCAGGAATAAAGGGAGACAAAGATCCACCATCAGGAGGTGAACTTTAGGCTTTGTCGGTGATTGACAGACAACACCTAACAGAGAATGAATGACACTTTCCCCCAAACTTCAGTCTACTAAACATTCAATCACCAGGTGGCCTACATATGTTATGCATTTCTTTAATGAGTTGGATTTGATGTGGTACTTGTGACTGAAAGCTAGAGGTCTAGATCAAGTGTCTGTGACAGAGAGATGGGGCCTGAAGTTCTTCAATTATCTCAAATGTGTTTCCAAGTCCAAATCGGTAGAACTAAGATTTCCCTGGCTTCCAGTTCCTGACTGAAGATGACACAGGTATACTATGGGGAGAATAAAATGGACTCCACACTAAGAGTGATCAAGACCATCTCTTTTGCTTTTGTTGAGAGAGAGAGAGAGAGAGAGAGAGAGAGAGAGAGAGAGAGAGAGAAACAGAGTGCATGAGTGGGGTAGCGAGAGACAGAGACACAGAGAGACAGAGACAGAGGGAGAGAAAATTAATCTTAAGCCGGCTCCATGCTCAGCAGGGAGCCCAACATGGGGCCCCATCTCACAGTGCTGGGATCATGACCTGAGCTGAAACCAAGGGTCAGACACTCAACCGACTGAGCCACACAGGTGCCCCAAGACCATCTTTCTTTAATGACAAAAACCACTAAGTACTTAAAATCCAGAACAACATCAGTCAACAAAAGGTACAAAAGCTATTACAGTATAAGTTAATAACTAAGTGCTGGTGAACTTAAAAGAGCTCTATTTAAATCAGGGGAGATCCGTGTTAAATTCAGAGTCCATTCATGTATCTGGAGTACACAATAATGCCGCAGAGAGGCCCACAAATGACGCAGGGGAAAAGTGAATGCATGTAGTAAATTGTGTCTATTTTCGCTGAGGGAGAGCAATGGACAAAAGAACTCGTGAGTTCTTCAAAAGCAGTGGGCTCCATTCCTCGTGGTAAGAAAAATCACTTGGGGACTTTAGGAAGAATACAGATTTCCAGGCCCGCTGCACCCCCTTCCCCCCCCCCCCCCCCCCCCCCGCCCAATCAAGAGGAACGTTGTAATGCAGCTTTTAAAAAAAGAAGCCTTGGGGCGCCTGGGTGGCGCAGTCGGTTAAGCGTCCGACTTCAGCCAGGTCACGATCTCGCGGTCCGTGAGTTCGAGCCCCGCGTCAGGCTCTGGGCTGATGGCTCCGAGCCTGGAGCCTGTTTCCGATTCTGTGTCTCCCTCTCTCTCTGCCCCTCCCCCGTTCATGCTCTGTCTCTCTCTGTCCCAAAAATAAATAAAAAAAAAATAAATAAAAAAAGAAGCCTCAGTGATTCTGATGAGAAGCCAAATTTGGAACCACACTGTTACCCACACTGATGTCTTGCTAGCACTTCATTACAAAGTGTTAAACTCTTGGAAAATAAGGCTTTTTCAGAAAATAAAAAAAAGTGTTTTCTGTTTAAATACAAAAATACTAATTGAAGTCCATCGATACCTTCGAACTTCTACGAAAATGTTTGCTGATCATTTTCAACTGCTGAGTCATTCCTTCAATAATGAGCATTTTTCTTAGCTGGCTGTGGACATCTATTCAAATATAGGCCTCAAACTGTCCAGAATGTATCAGGACGGATAAAATAAGAACAGCTCAAAATGTTACTTGAGACCTTGCTAAGGCACCATTAGTATTTTGAAATTTTTTTTTTTTGTAGGTAAGAATAAAAATAGAGTTTAGGTCACATATAATTTTCTTTTTCCATTCCCTTTTAAGACTTCTCCATGTATTTATTAACTTCTTTTCATTTCTATACTTAGAATTCTTCATAGCCTTAGATTTACAACTGAAAGTAGCCTTACAGTTGAAAGTCGGTCTACAGCTTGTATAAAGGTCACATTTCAGGTGTTGATTAACTGTTCAATAAGCATTTTTCTTCTCTGTCAAATGAATTTCCAAGAGGAGGACCACATATTCTTCTTCTTTAATATCCAGAATATTCAGAGTTATCTGAATATCTATTTCTATATCTATATATTTTATATATATCTATATATATTTATATATATATAGATATATATTTATATGTATTAAATATATTTATATATAATATACAATATATAATTATATGATATATAATATAATATATAATATATATTTATATATATCTATATCTATTGATATGATCATATTATTATTTTCTTCTTTAGCCTGTTGATATAAGGGGTTGTATTAATTGATTGTCATAGGTGGAACTACACCTTGCATCCCTGAAATAAATCACATTTGGTTGGGGTATATAATCCTTTGTATACATTGTTGGATTGATTTGCAAATATTTTGCTGAGAATTTTCACATCTATCATCCTGAGACATATTGGTTGGTAGTTTTTCTTTCTTGTAATTTCTTTGCCTGTTTGGGTATTAGAGTAATGCTGGCCTCCGAGAATGAGTTAGGAGGTTTCTATTTGACTTCTACTTTTTGGAACAGATTGGAGAGAATTAGTGTGATTTGTTCCTTAGATTCTTGGTAAAATTCACTAATGAAACCACTTGGGCCTGGTGCTTTCTGCTTTAAAAAGTTATGAATTACTGGTTTCAATTTCTTTAACAGTTATGGGCTTATTCAGATTATTTCTCCCTGTATGGGTTTTAGAAGATATGCCTTTCAAAGAATTGGTCCATTTCATCTAAGTTATCAACTTAGTTTCGATATTTTCAAAGTGCCAAGTTTTGTTTTCATTGACTTTTTGCTATTGATTTCCTTTTTTATAATTAAAAATTTTTTTAATGTTTATTTATTTTTGAAGAAGAGAGGGACAGAGTATGAACAGGGGAGGGGCAGAGAGAGAGGGAGACACAGAATCCAAAGCAGGCTCCAGGCTCTGAACTGTCAGCACAGAGCCCGATGTGGGGCTTGAACTCACAAGCTGTGAGATCATGATCTGAGCCAAAGTTATACGTGTAACTGACTGGCTCACCCAGGCACCCCTCCTTTTTTCCAATGTCAATGATTTTTTGCTTTTAATTCTGTATTTTTTTCTTGCTCACCTTGAATTTAATGTGTCCTCCTTTTTCTAGTTTTCCTAAGGTGGAATATACATTATTGATTTTAGATCAGTCTTCTAATACATGCATTCAATGCTACAAATTTCCCTCTAACAGTGGGTTTGCCACATCCCATTAATTTTGACAGATTTTCTTTTTCATTTAAACATATTTTTCATTTTTCTTGAGTTCTTTATGTGTAATTTAGAATTGTATTGTTTAATCTCTAAATATCTTATGATTTCCCAGCTATCAATTACTGATTTCTATTTTAAATCCACTGTGGTCTGAGAGCATACTTTTATGGTGTCTATTCTTTCATACTTGTTAAAGTGTGTTTTATGGCCCAGAATGTGATCTACCTTGGTGAATGTTTCATGTGAGCTGGAGAGGAATGCATATTCTATCACTGTTGGACCAAGTGTTCTATAAATGTCAATTAGATCCAGTTGATTGATGGTACTATTCAGTTCAACTAAGTCCTTACTGATTTTCTGCCTGCTGGATCTGTCAACCACTGATAGGTGTTGAAGTCTCCAGTTATAACAGGAGATGTATCTATTTTTCCCTGCATTTATCACTTTCTGTCTCATGTATTTTGATGCTCTTTTATTAAGTACACATTAAAGATTGTCATGTTTTATTAGAAAATCAACCCTTTTATCATTATGTAATGCACCTCTTTATCAGTGATCATCTTCCTTGCTGTGAGGCTGCTTTGCCTAAAATTACTACAGCTACTCCACCCTTCTTTTGATGAGTGCCTGCCAGATGTATCTTTCTCTGTCCTTTTACATTAAATTCATCTGTCTTTATGTTTAATGTGGGTTTCTTGCAGGCATCTAGTTTGGCCTTGTTTTTATTCACTCTTAAAGTCTCTTTTAATTAGTCTATTTGGAGCATTCACATTGAAAGTGATTACTGACATATCTGGATTAATAATATCTACTGTATTTGTAACTGTTGTCTATTCATTGCCCTGGTTTTTTTGTGTCTGTTTTTGTCTTCCACTCTTTTTCTGTCTTCTCTGGTTCTGACTGAGCGTTTTACATGACTCCATTTTCTCTGCTATCTTAGCTTATCAATTATACCTTTAAAAAGAAAACCTTTTTAGCAGTCGTCCTCAAGTTTGAAATATACATTTACAACAAATCTAAATCCACATTCAAATAATATTATATGGTTTCACAGGTAGTGCATGTAACTTACAACAGAGTATTCCCAACTCCTTCTTCCACCCCTTATTACATAGCTATCATTCATTTCACTTATAAACTACATTCATTGGAAACACTGTTGCTATTATTATTTTGAACAAATTATGCTAGATCAATTAAGAATAAGAAAAATAAAAGGCTCTATTTTACTTGTATTAATTCCTTCTCTAACACTTTCTTTGTGTGTTTCTGACCTCCATCATTTACCTCCTGTCTGAAGAACTTCTAACATTTCTCGCAAGTAGGTCAACTGGTGAAAAGTTCCTCAACTTTTGTTTGCCAGAGAAAGTCTTTTTTCTCCTTTACTTTTGAAGGAGTTTTGCTAGATATGGAATTCTAGGATAGTGGTTGGTTTTTTCATTACTTTAAATATTTCATTTCATTCTGTTTTTGCTTGTATGGTTTCTGAAGAGAAGTACAACTTAATTCTTGTCCTTGTTCCTCTACAGGGAAGGCAGTTTCTTCCACTGGCTTACTTTGGGATTTTCTCTGTTTTTGAATTTTATGCAGTTTGGATATGCCTACATGTTGATTTTTTTAAATATATTTATCCTGCTTCTGCTCTGAGCTTTCTGGACCTATGGTTTGGTGTCTGTGTTTAATTCTGGAAAACTGTCAGCCATTAAAGCTTCACATACTTCTATTCCTCTCCTTCCTCTACTTCTGACTGCGATATTACATATATGTTACACCTTCTGTAATTGTCCCAGCGTTCTTGAATACTCTGTTCAGTCTTTTTCATCCTTTTTTTCTCTTCGTATTTCAGTCTTGGAAGTTTCTACTGATATATCCTCAAGCTCATTGCTTCTTTCCTTGGCTGGGTATAGTCTACAAATAAATCCGTGAAAGACATTTTTCATTTCTGTTGGTGTTTCTGATTTCTAGAATTTTCTTTTAATTCTTTCTTAGAGTTGACATCCCCCTGCTTATATTACCTATGTTTTCTTGCATGTTGTTCACTTTTTCTATGATAGTCCTCAGAATATTAATCATAATTATTTTAAATTCCCAGTCTGATAATTACACAATCTTTGTTATATATGACTCTAATTCTGATGCTACTTTGTCCATTCAGATTGTGCTTCTTTGCCTTTTAGAATGCCTTACAGTCTTTTTGCTGAAAGCCAAACATGATATACCAGATAAAAGGAACTGAGATAGTGAGAGTTTTAGGTTTATCTGCCTGGTACTTAGACTATGTTTGCTGCTTGCTGTAATTGCGGTGTCAGAGGCTGTAATTTCCTTTAGTGTCCTTGTTTTTTCTTCCCCTGTTGCCTTTGAGTTTTCCTAGCAACTTCTTAAATAGGGTCTGAGGGCATCCAGTTCTTTTCACTGTTATCTCCTTTATTATACATGAGCCCTACTGACGTGGTGGTAAGGTGTGGGGGAGGGGGAGCATTCTATTGTTCTACGGCTAGGTCTTAGTCTTTTTTTTTAATGTTTATTTTTTTAATTTTTTTTTTAATTTTTTTTTCAACGTTTTTTATTTATTTTTGGGACAGAGAGAGACAGAGCATGAACGGGGGAGGGGCAGAGAGAGAGGGAGACACAGAATCGGAAACAGGCTCAGGCTCCGAGCCATCAGCCCAGAGCCTGACGCGGGGCTCGAACTCACGGACCGCGAGATCGTGACCTGGCTGAAGTCGGACGCTTTAACCGACTGCGCCACCCAGGCGCCCCTTTAATGTTTATTTTTGAGAGAGTGTGGGTGGGGGAGGGGCACAGGGAGAGGGAAACAGAATCCAAAGCGGGCCCTGCGCTGACAGCATAAAGCCTGATGTGGGGCTCGAACCCATGAACCATGAGATAGTGACCTGAGCCAAAGTCGGTAAGCCACCCAGGAACCCTGAGTTCTTAGTCTTTCAGTGAGCCTAAGTGGGTATTTCCCTTCCACCATATGGAAGGCTAGAGAGAGCTGGGTTGAGTACTCTTCCCCCATGTCACTTAGGCTTTGGTAAAACTCTAGTTGACAGTGCTCTCGTAAAGTAATTTCCCTTGAGGAAAGGTCTACTTAAGGAGAACAGAGGACTCTGCGGGTGTTTTTAAAGTATTACTTCCCCCCTTCCTCTCCCTAAAGTATGAAGGGATTTTTCTCTGATCTTTATACTGACAACTTGATGGGGCTCCTGAAGGCAAAACACAGGAAAGGCTTGGGGTGGGGGTGCTCCTAACATTGGGCCCCCTGGGAGTTTTGAACTCTCAAGCTTGTCGACACTGAGCCTGCAGCAATTCATCAATTGCAATGTAAAGTTTTCTGCTATTCTGGTTCTAGTTGTGGGCTTCTGGTCATAATCAAGACCTAATGAAGGCCTCAGAGTTCTTGCTTCCATTTGAAATTGCAATGCTCTGACCTTGGCACAGAACAGAAAGTTATTTTCTAGCCTGCTTTTCTCCATCCTGTCATATCTTGAAACGGGTGTGCCACATGTCAACGGGTCCTAACTATGAGCTGAACTGTGCCTAACATTCATATGTTGAAATCCTAACCCCCAGGTGACTATACTGGAGATAAATCCTCGAGAAAGGTAATTAAGGTCAAATGAGGTCATAAGGGTGGAACTCTCATCTGACAGAACTGGTGTCCTTATAAAAGAGGAAGAAATACCAAAGATCCGTTTTTTTCCTTCCCCCTTGCCCTCTCCCTTTCCCTCTTTCTCTTCACCATGTGGGGACTCAGAAAGTCCTAACATCTCTCAGCAGAAACTGAACCCTACTAGAACCTTGATCTTGGACTTTCTAGCCTCTACAAGTGTAAGGAAATCAATTTCTGGTCTTTAACCCACCCAGTCTTTGGTATTTTGTTATGGCAGCCCTAGGAGACAGCGCCAATCCTTTGTTGAGTAATGTAACTTGGTTTATGGAGAAGTCCTAGTTTGCTGGTATCGAAAGATAAAGTGACTACAGTGTTTCCCATTACTGTCTTCTCTCATGCATTGTTGTATTTCCCTTTCCAGTACTGCAATATGATCTTCTGAAGATTCCATAGCTTTGTGGCTACTTTTGGCCATTAAAATTTAGTTCAAATTAAAGCATTGATTTCAAACTTGTTTTAAACTTCATCTTTTTTTCCTTATCCTCAGGTCAGGTTTGAGTGGCAGTCCTGACTGCTGGATCTGAGCTGGATGGTGCGGGCAGGGTCTGGCTGTGAGACAATGCTTTCCTCTCTCTCTGAAGCTTAACCTCTCTGAGGCTATTCTTGCTTCTGTAGTATCGACAGGCTTAAGAGGCAGTCTGTGTGGCAGTGCCCAAATTACTCATCTTTTCATGGGACACACATAGAATTCTTCATAGGTCTCCGAGGAGCCTCTCTAATATGCTGTTCCCTGGACAGTACAGGCCCCCATGTAGCACAACATCCTCCAGGCTCTTGCTGATGAGGTGTCTCAGCTAGGAGCCAGCCTCCCTGATTGGGCTATTAGCAAAATTGCTCTAGCCAGGTAATCTTGGCAGGGATCACTGGAAATTCATACATTTTCCCCATGCCCAAAGGAGGGAATTCAGATTTTTCCACTGCTTCCCTCTCTCTGCAATCATCCCTATCTGTTTAACCCTATTCCTCCTTCTCAGATATGCACACAGGTGAAATCCTACACTGTGTTTACCATTTTAATTTATGTCAAAAGAGCAGGTCTTTAGAAATAAAATGGACTCCTTAAAACAAGAACTAATGACCTTGAGAACTCATCTTTGTAAATCTTATTCTCTAATTCTTGAATTGTTGTTCAATTTCCATGGGATGAATCTTTGACTTCATTCAACAAGCATTTACTGAGCACCCAAAGTATACAGGGCACATAAATAAAATCTTCCAGAATTCTCTCTGCCCTCAGATACTTCAGGAGAGCTAATATAGCTACATAGTTTTTTAATGTTTATTTCTGATAGAGAGACAGAAAGACAGAGCATGAGCGCGGGAGGGGCAGAGAGAGGGAGATACAGAATCTGAAGCAGGCTCCAGGCTCTGAGCTGTCAGCACAAACCCCGACGCGGGGCTTAAACCCACGAACTGTGAGATCATGACCTGGGCCAAAGTTGGATGCCCAACCAACTAAGCCACCCAGGTGCCCCTAAATATTTTTAATATCAAGAAGGTAAAAGATGACAGGTGGCATAAGAGAGTGTTGTGAGAATTCAAAAAGGAAGAAACACTCTATTTGACTCACCCAGGAAAGACTTAGAGGACAGGACACTTGGGCTGGGTAGGATTTATGTATCAGACAAAGAAAAGATATTCTACATTACAAAACAACGGCACAGAAATGGAAAATCACTTGAAATTGTTGGGGAAAAGATACCTTCTTAAAGTATCTCTCTTTGATGTTAATACTGGAAGCAGAAACATACAGGGAAAGGAAGACATGAAGGAGTAGAAAGAATTAATTAAGCAGCTGGATTTTTCCACTTTTAAGTAGGTCTGTGTAACACTTTGCACAAACTGGATACTGATAAATATGTCTTAGCAGCTTGACTGCTAAATCCCAATTATGCTGAAACTTCTCATTCTTTTCTACTAAATCCATAGATATTAAAGAGTTCTGTTAAGCAAATTTACATCTTTTTAATTTTTTTCTAATTGGTCATTCACTGTGTATATCTAGCCACCATGAGAAACACAAAAGTTTTAACATTCTCACCCCACACGGAGCTTAAACTTTATTTTCCTTTCCCTGATTTGTTCTTTTTACCCAGACAGGAGAATAAATGATGCTCATGAGCCTGATTTGATTATAGTTGAATCATTCAACCCCAACCCCCAACACACACTTCTGTTCTTTCCAGTCCTGTCATTAAGAGAATGTAGGAATACCTCCTGACATACTGCTAACCTAAGTTATTACTACTGGTTACTACTGGAATAGAATGGTTGTATTTTGGCTCTTTTTCATCGAGAGCCAAAAATGAATTTGTGAGTTTTTAATTGGCATATTCTTTCTCTGTGATTTCCATGAGGTTTCAGTGACTGCTTTGACCAGGTATATATGTATGCCTTACACAGCTTTTCGAAATGAAATGCCAATCAAACTGCTATTCACATTTCAAAAATGAAGATAATCTATGTATAAGAAACAAGGTAAAAAAGCAAAGCTCGTTATTACAGGAATTTTAATTTTAGCAAGATCTCTTAACTCAGCCCTTCCAGCGTGACTGGTCTAATCTCTGCTGTTGATTACCATAGGCAAGGTATATTTGAATGAATGTAAAGCAGAGAGGCTTGTTAGAACAGTCCATTCCTCAGCTGATCATAATCACATCCTTTTTAACAATATACATGCTACCTGTAGATGTCACTATACCCTTATAATTCTTCTCAGTGACCTAAACTCCACATCAAGCTCCTACAACAGTCAGAGAAATATTTGAAGGAATGGTGAAATTCTGTTTTCCAAACAGAAAACTAAAAGGTAAGGTTTCCCAGAATACAAAATATAAAATCACAAATCAGTAACACACAGACCAGGAGTGCTTTCAAAGGTAGATAATTATATTTACCACCTTTGTTTCATTAGTCAACTTGATAACCTTTCAGGTTAAAAACAAGATCCAACCAAGAATGTGGCTATTACTTCTCGCTTGTTGTATATTTTCATTAAAAAAAATTTTTTTTTTTTTAAATTTTTTTTTCAACGTTTTTTATTTATTTTTGGACAGAGAGAGACAGAGCATGAACGGGGGAGGGGCAGAGAGAGAGGGAGACACAGAATCGGAAACAGGCTCCAGGCTCGGAGCCATCAGCCCAGAGCCTGACGCGGGGCTCGAACTCACGGACCGCGAGATCGTGACCTGGCTGAAGTCGGACGCTTAACCGACTGCGCCACCCAGGCGCCCCTAAAAAATTTTTTTTAATGTTTATCTTTGAAAGAGAGCGAGTGAGAGAGAGACAGAGCACAAGCGGGGGAGGGGAAGAGGGAAGGAGAGGCACAGAATCTGAAGCGGGCTCCAGGCTCTGAGCTGTCAGCACAGAACCCGACGCGGGGATGGAACCCACGAACCATTGAGATCATGACCTGAGCTGAAGTCAGATGCCTAACCGACTAAGCCACCCAGGTGCCCCTTGTTGTATATTTTTAAATGATCTGTAAAGTCTTAGCCTAAAATAAACAGAATCATGTTTCAATGACCGTTTTCTCACAAGATATTAGAGGAGTTGAATAAAATGGATTTCTTGTTTAAAAAAAAGATTGTGAAAATGATGCTTTCGTGGATTACTTAATGGTAGAAGAAATACAGACAAATATGCCTGGTTTTAAGAATAGGTTCTTGGTTTGGCAGCCTTTTGCCTGAGACCTGGAATTGGCAAAAGCTCAAAAACTAGGCATGAGTGATTCCTTGTCCTCTCTCCATTCAATTGCATGACACAGCAGTTAACACACAGGATGGGATGCTGTATAAAACATTCATGACAGGAGTATAGGAATTTGGGCAAGCCGAGCACTCAATTACGATACGTGAAGTAGACTATGGATGTTGAAAGAACAAGTAATCATGGGCATGGGTGCTACGGTTTCGGCAGTTTTCCTCCTTGCGCTGGACTACCTAACACGGGGCCCAGTTTTTTGTTCGTTGCACCGTCATGTCCCTTTTGTTAACGTGGGCGTATGGAGTACTTTATCGCAGCGTGTAGCATACCAAAGTGTTTCAGGTGGGAAGAGAAGGATACTCAGAAGTGACTTAGGTACCTTATGAGGCCTAGAATGTCAAACTCGGCCTAAGTTGAAAAGAGAGACCTTCCCCAGGGAGAGAAGCACAGCCAAAGCTAAGGCAGTAATGGGTCTCAGCTTTTCAGAGGCAAAGAGGGATGGAGAAAAGGAGCCCCAGTTAATTAAAATCAGCTTCTCAAGTAGGGAAGCCCATGTCCAGGCTCTCCTCTGGTTGATGCTGTCAAAGGGCACGGTTCACAAAAAACTCCACAGGATCAACAGGAGGATTGCGGAGTCATATCCTTCTACACCACCGGCCCAGAAGAGAGAAAAAAATCAAATGATGTAATTTGAAAGGACCATGAGTCAAAAATAAAAATAAAGTAAGGTATGTAGAATGCAAAAATCTGAAATAAACCCTATACATGGGTATGGATTTGGGCAAGGGTCACTGACAGAAAGGCTTAGTTGAGGCATACTGAAGCCAGGGACGGCCACTGCCAACGCTAGCGAGGCCTCGCATTATGGCCATTTGTAAATATTCTTCACACTCCCTGTTAGAAAGCAACTTCTTAGAGGGATAAACCAGAGTCTCATTCATCTTGGTTCCCCCATGGCATCAAGAAAATCATCTGGCACCTAGTTGACTCTCAAAAATCATTTGTTTATTTTAGTTTTTGTTTTTTGAGAGGGGGAGAGGGAGAAAGAGAGAGAACCCCAAGCAGGCTCCACACCCAGCGCAGAGACTGAAGCAGCGTTCAGTGTCGTGACTGTGAGATCATGACCTGAGCTGAAATCAAGAGTCGGACAATGCAACCGACTGAGCCACCGAAGTGCCCCATAAAAAATCCTTTGTTTATTAAAGAGACAAATGGAAGTAAATGATATACAGTGAGAAAAAACAAAAAGTTCTTGGGTGCTGTCACTGAAAAAGAATGGGAGGCCAGCAAACAGTCTGAATGTTTAAATTTGGAGACTGAAAAGTTGGCACTGCTGTCAGACACAGAGAATACAGACGGAAGATTCAACGCCTTTGGGGATATACGGAGATGGTCCGTATTTAATGGAAGAGTATCTAATAAGCTGGGCTTAAATCTGACTGGGTGGAAATAAGATATTAGGAAAGGGGGCAGGAAAGGCAGATTTGGGATTCCTTGGTAGAGAGAACACATGTAAATTTTCAGAATGGATGAACCCCTGAGAGAATGTATATAATGTACTATGTATATGAAGAAGGTTGAGAACTCAAGATGTTGGGATATCTGGAATTAACAGGTGGGAAAAGAGAGAGACGAAAGAGCCAGCTGAAGGTAGAAGAGTGTTATACTAGCTGAGAAAAGACAATTATGAGGGAAAAAAGGCAACCATGCTATAAGAATGAACAATATATAACAAAGGAAATTAGATGGAGAAATAAAACTAGCAAACAACAACAAAAAAACCCTTTACTCTTTTTTCCAAGAGGTCTTTAGTCACCTAAGAGAGTTGCCTTACTGTGACATGGTACACTGATAAGTTAGACTTTTGACAGTTCAGGAAGAAGTTGGAAGGGGTGAGGGGGGAGGTCAGTGGGATAAGTGGTAGGGAAATGGACACCACATATATAGGAAAAATGTAAAAAAGAAGATGTCTTAACAGAACGATTATGTAGGCTCAAGGTGCATGCAATCATTTTTTTTTTTTCACTCCATGGCACTTTGCCTTCTCCGTGGATGGGTGAACTAGAACTGAAACTAGACTAATCTCCCGTGTGGAGAGGTGTGAGAAATAATAAGGAGGACACACCACTGAAACATTTATCTATGATTTTTATATTAAGAGAAAACAACTATTTATTTAGTTTAGAAGTTTTTACACCTCGTTTTTTGGGGCAGAAGGTGTATGGGCTATTCTGAATCTTTTGAGAACTATGCTCCCCCCCAGAGGGAACATGCACACTGAAATTTACCTGAAATTACAAGAAGATCTAGGAATCCCTTCCAAAGATCCCAGTGTTAAGGACCCCTAATTTAGGAAATAGCCCGCAAATTCACTGCCGTGACTCTTAAAGGGAGAAGAATACAGTAGGAACCAGGAGTCCTGAGACCCAGCTGCACTTCTCCCAGCTCAGCTGTGTCACCATGAAAAGATACCACAATCTCTCAGAAGACCACTTCCTTCTTTACAAAATGAGGACATGACTAAATTATCTCTTAGGCCCCTTTTAGTAAAACACATTACATGTTATGTTTCTACTCAAAAAGCCAATAGAGAATATTATCACTGAGTAATTCTTCTCCATTTGTACGATTATATTTCTACTCGCAAAAAGCAACCGGCCGTTTTACAGCTTATGAGATACACACTTCAATATATGCTTGGTAGATACTTAGAAGAGAGGTATTAATTGTATTTCAAACCCCTGTGGGAACAGTAGTTGTTCTGAAATAACTTAGTACAACTTTTGGGTCTATTATTATTATTATTATTATTATTATTATTATTATTACTACTACTACTACTACTACTACTACTACCACCACCACCACCAACTTTGAACTCTCTTCTATGGGAGATACCCTAGCAGATTGGAATACACTCACAGCAGGTCACTTTCACCAGTGGGATGATCAAATGTAACTTCTTAGGTAAGTTAGACCACTGTTTCTTTTGAACATTTCGAAGTTCTTCTGCAAAGAAGGATTGACGAAGTCAGACAAGCTTTTGCCCAGAAAGCAAGAGCCTGGTAACACAGAGAGTGGCGGGGTCAAACAGAGGTGCTCAAGATTACAGAGGAAGAGAGAAGGGATGAAGGACTCAGAAGTGAAAAGAGGTGGTGAGCACTGAGTGAGGTACAGATGTGTAGGGTCACTGTGTTGAATGTCTGAAACGAATGTACCAATGAAGGTCAAGTAGACTTAAGTAATCAAAAATAATTTTAAAAATTTAAGTTTTAAGAAAGAAGCAAAAGCAGAGTAAGGAGAGGACAAGTGAGCTGAATTTCTACTCTGATTGCTACCGTAACAGATGAGTTGATCAGGAGTGGCTTCTGAACGACAAACTCGAGGCATGCGTATCTCCAGTCGAGAGTACTGAAACTTCACACTTTGGGAACCCAAATTCTGATTACTGGGGAGAAGGAAAAAGGAGTTATCTGGTTGTTCCCAACCTAAGTGATTCCTGTAGAGTCATTAGGCAAAATTTTAGAAAAGCATCCGTCTTGTGAACCAACACTTTCCTAGAACCTTGTGAAAAGGCATTTGGGACAAATACAGTTTATGGAACTTAGCGGGATAGGATGATTATCTGTATAGCTAACTTCTGTGATGGGAATACTTAGGTTATTAGAGTTAATTCTAACAGGCAGCCAGAATTTTTAGACTGCATTTCAAAAAAGGGACAAAATATTTGAATACCTAACCCTCAACAGAACACTCTTAATCCTAAATACTCTTTATGAAGCCCAGAGGAATCACAACAATGGATTCGACGATAATAAGGCATGAACTCCAATTGCTGGAGAGAACCAGGAGAACTGCACCCCTGCACTGCTACTTGATTTTAAAACTTGCCATAAGTGCTTGCAAAGAGCTGAGGCAGCAATCACATAACAGCACTGCAGGGACAGCAAATAATAACCTTCTAGGTGATTTTTTAAAAAACAAACATTACCAGAACTGGATCCAACCAGCATTTAAAAGCCCAAGTTCTCGATACAGGAAATACTCAGTTCTTTCTGGTACGTCTTACAAGACGCTCTGGAAGGTACAGCTGTTTCCGACCCCAAGGAGCTCTACCTTAGCATGGTGGACAGGAGACAGGTTGGCCAAATTTGCAAAGTCAGGAGCTTTGGACAAGAAAACAAAACTGGAGCTTGTGACCTTAGGTGATTCTCTCACCTTCACTTGGGAGTTTCAGAATTTGACTTCAACAGTGTATGATCCTTAGTAGTTTAAACAGTAAAGCATACATAAAGATTTCAAAGAAATTCTTCCTTCTCTGTCCTTTGTTCAGTGTATTCATTCATTCAGTTACCAAACATTTACCGAGGAGCAACTATGTGCCCAAAATTAAAGTGGACACTTTGGATATAAAGACAATTAGACAAAATCCTATATTCACAAAGCTCAGACTTGAGTCCAGGAGACAGACCAATAAAGAACTACAGGATTATGTGATGAATTCTAAGGTAGTCACAAGCAGAAAGAATGGGACTCAGCCTGGGTGGGCTGAGCTGAGTCAAAACCGATCATTAGTTTCCTAACTCAAAAGAGCAGGATGCAAATGGAAGACAAAGTTAGTTATTACAAAACTTTGGTGTTTTTACTTCTTGCCCTTGTTTCGTTTACGGTAACTTCAACATTGTATTAGAATTATTTTTTTCATGTCTATCCTCCTTACTAGATTATGAGGCCTTAATGGAAGTTCTGATCTATCATCTTTTATTCCTGGGGTCCACTCCAGTAGTAAGGTCTCAATGAATTATTATAGAATAAATGACCAACAAAGTAGAAAGAGATTATTATAACCGATGCTATAAATTATCTGCTACCTACCTATCTGTGGGAACCTGTTTCTGACTAGACAGTCATGATTTTTCCTTTTTAGCATTTTAAAAATTACGTGAGGGGCGCCTGGGTGGCTCAGTCGGTTAAGCATTCGACTTCAGCTCAAGTCATGATCTCTCGGTCCGTGAGTTCGAGCCCCATGTCGGGCTCTGTGCTGACAGCTCAGAGCCTGGAGCCTGCTTCCGATTCTGGGTCTCCCTCTGTCTCTGCCTCTCCCTCACTCACTCTCTCTCAAAAATGAATAAATGAATGAATAAATGTTCATTTTTTAAAATTCCATGATACATTTCATCATGGAACAGTTCTTTTCTTCCTGTATACCATCAGAGAGGATCTCTACGTGTTATAATAGAGAATGATGTATAACGGAAAAAAGATCACTGAATCCTATGTAGTATGCACAGAAACTTTAAAAAATATGGATACATTTTAGATGAAATTCATGAATTTTGAACATGTATTTTTTTTCAATTTCGGGATGTTTCCTAACAATGGAAATATTCTATTTATAAGACAGATTCCAACTGTGAAACACAAGGCATGGGTGACAGATTTCGGTACGCTGAGACATTGATGATGCAACTGCACGGAGAACGTCAGGAACATCAGAAAAAGAGACCGAGTTTTACAATTTTAATTAGAAAGGACAAAGGCAATTTCTCTTTCCTGAGTGGAACCACTACAGTGGAAGAGATAATATGATTTAGGCAGAAGCACTTGGCGTCGAGTCTTCGAATGAAAGATGAGGCAAGTGGCCACCTAGGCATCTCTGGTTACTAGGGTCGAAGGCAGTCAGATTTGCAACCCAGGAGAAGCTACTATAGATCGGAAGAGACAGCGGATACCCCAACATCAGCCAGAGATGGTGAAAAGGTGCTGCGGCGGTACAGGACGGGTGGCTACAAGCCTGCCTCAGGACTGGGGCACTCTGTGGCAAGAACTCTAGGCTGTGGCAGCTGCCCTGGCAGCAGCAGCAGAGATGTCAGCCATGAGAGGGTCATGCGGGGTGTGTCAACACCATTCCAGGCTGAGACCAGAAGGCACTCTGGTTACTGCCGTAAGTTAGGATGCTATTTACTACAGAAAGGAACTTCTGAGGCCAACCTCTCTTGGCACTGAGCCAGGCACCAGAAGCAATACGGCAGTGTAGGGGAGCGGGGAATAAAGTCACTAAAATAGTAGGAGTTCCGGTAGCCAGTCAAGTAGACACTGTGCAAGTCCTGGATGTCAGCCATCTTATGGCCATCAATAATTAGCAAACCACGCCCTGGGGCTGTGTGACCGTGTCTATTTCCAAAGGAACGGCTTATTTGTCAACGGCAGCTACTGTTCTTCTAGCCATTTAGCTCATAGAAACTACTGCACCTGATGATTCGACCAGAAAAAATGTAGGGGTTCACTGAGGACTGGGGGTCAGATGCTGTTGGTGGCGACACACAGATTCCTCCCCTAATCCTTGATCTGTGTGCCCCTATGGCCCATCTTCTGGGTGCTGTGTTTTTACTGGCTTCCATCTGAGATCTTCCAAGCACCGGCTGAAGAGAGCTGGAAGCGCCTGCACATTTATGCCACATCCCACCCCCTTGGCCAATGACTGACTGATGGGGTAGTGTGAAAGCCCAGCTTCTTCACCTGATGGAATGACAAACTCGGAGTACAAAATATGCTCCGGAGCTCCCCATGGGATCAGACCGAGAGGTGGCCTTCACCTGGAATCACACCTTTGTTTGGCTTTGTCCGTTCTGGTCTCCCTCTTATCCTTTCCAGTTTCACTCAGGAGCACTTCCTAAATAAATGAGTTGCACCTCAATCCTTATCTTAGGGTTTGCACTTAGAAAACTTCACTTAAGACCACTGACTTAGTAGCTACTGGAGAGAGAGTTGCCTATACCCCGTTACAATGCTGTTTCCCTTCCAAAAACTATTTTTAATTGTTATGTTGTTTTTCCTTAAAAAAATCCAGTTGGCTAACATACAGTGTTATGTTAGTTTCAGGTGTACAATACAATGATTCAACACTCCCATACGTCACCCGGTGCTCATCACAAGCGCACTCCTGAATCCCCATAACCTATTTCACCCATCCCCTTACCCCTCTTCCCTCTGGCAACTATCAGTTCATTCTCTATAGTTAAGGGTCTGTTTCTTGGTTTGTCTATTTTTCCCTTTGCTCATGTGTTTTGTTCCTTAAATTCCACTTATAAATGCAATCATATGGTATTTGCCTTTCTCTGCCTTATTATGCCTCGCTCCATCCACATTGCTGCAAATGGCAAGACTGCATGATTTTTTTATGACTGAATAATACTCCACTGCATATATACACTGCATCTTCGTTACCCATTCATCAATCGATGGGACATTTGGACTGCTTCCGTATATGTTTTTCCTTCACAATTCTAACATATAATTAGGAACAAAGTACTACGGGCATAAGAAAAGGGCACCTAAGTCTTCCTGGGGAATCAAAGAAACACAGGAAAGGTGATGTGAAAGATTAGTTTTTAAATATTTGAAGGAGTTTACCAAGATGAAATGGGAAAGATCTTTGGTCTTTAAACCAATCTATTCAACAATGGTAAAAATAATAACTAATATCTATCTGCAGTGTGTAATTCAGTTCTTGGTGCTGTACCAATAGTACCTTTTTATCTTATTCTTTAAAACGAACATGAGGAATGTACAATCTTGATGCTTTTTCACATATGAAGAATCCCAAAATCCAAAAGGCCTAGTAATTTGCTCAAATCCTACAGCAGGTCACCAGAAGATCTGGGGTTTGACTCTAGAACTCACTTGACTTTTGATCACTTTGCTATGCTGACTTCTGGGTAAACAACATTAAAATAAGAATTGTCTTCAATCTCATTTCCGCTCCAGTGTCAAGGTTGTGTTTTTCTTTTTCTTGCTGATCCCTTTTAAACCCAGTCGTGATGAAAATAATGTTTAATTCATGTGTGGTTCTCTGTGTTAATATTTAGAACGCTATGGAAAGAAAAAAGGAAAATAAAAATGTGTCTGACTTTTTAGGAGCCTGTTGTCTGTAACAGAAGTAGAAAGAGAGAGTCTTTAAATTTTTTAAGGGGAATCATATTTTAGGACAGGATCAACGTGAAAGACCGTTGTAAAGATGGAGAGTGAGGATCTCTGAACTTGGAAGGCCGGAGTTCTTACACTAAAATATGAGCTAAGATGATACAAGAGGCAGAATACTGACAGGTCAATACAAGCCTTGAAAGACTTTTTGTTATTATTACTGCTGTGAAGTCAGGCTCTTTTCCTGTCTTTCTCGATGATTGTTTCAAAGTAACACAAATTAATTCCTGTTTTTAAAGCCAATAAGCATTGATAAGTATATTGTCTGGAATATCCTTTTTATCTTAGTTCTCTATAGTTGAAGAAGCTTAATATTAGACCTGTATTCATATTACAGGCACCTCCCTCACCCCTTATTTATAAAGCCCAATTTGACTCCTAACCTCCATCACCTTTCATCCCTTGATCCTGGGACATTTTCCTTTAGTTACCTAACGCCATATTCTATTTTTTATTGCTGTGTTTATATCTGTCTTCCCCATCAGAATGGAAACTCAATAAGAAGAGGGAGCCTATCTTGTTCATCATCATGTCTCTAGCACCTTGAGAAAGGCCTCATATATATTGGACGCTCAATAAAGATTTGGCGAATCAAAGAATAAATGAATCATAACGCAAAACACCTGGAGAGGAATTGCTATGCCCCTCTACAATTTACCCTAAATCCTGAAACCACTGTGCAGTAATGGTACACTGGGAAGAATTAAGACATAATAGAGTAAACGCTTTCCCATTTTTAACTGGTTAAAATCCTACGTTAAAATCCTGGCTTTGAAATTTATTAACTCTTTAGTCCTAAGGAAATATTTAATATTTCTGATCTAAACGTTCTCATCTGTAAATGGGAATATGAAAGACTGCCTCATAACCTTTATGTATTACATAGCTGTCACTCATTAAATTTTAGTTCCCTCTTGTTATTTGAAGATGCGGAGACAAAACTTTTAGAAAAGAAGTTTACTCGCAAAGAATTCTGAAAAGTGTTCGAGGTTAGAAGGACTGATTCATCTAATTAAAAACACAACAGGCTTCCAGAAAAACAAAAAAATATTCTATGGTTACCAAGGTTACAGTTGGTCTGTTCATAGTTAAATAACATCTTTCTCATATAATTATCATATCTTCAAAAGTTTTCACATACTCTGTGATTTTAACATAAGTCAAGGAACATGTGTTTGGTTGTTTTCCATTTTTATTATTTTGTGAGGAGTCAACAGCATATAGCAAAAGCTAAAGGTGACTTATATTCTGGCAGCGATTAGTGGGGGGCATGACATGCAATTTAGCCAAAATGGCAGTAAGGCAAGGCATTACTTTGCTTCCGTAAGGATCAGAGTCAGTTTACCTCAGATGCTTACTCTTAAAGCCTCTCTATGAACGATGCAGTTCTATGTCGAGTTGGGGTTCTTTCCTGTTGTAGCCTATTAACCATGTGTTTACAGACAGCAATAAGCTTAGATGATGATGCCTTCGGAGATTGGAAATTATGGTATGGTCATGTAGTACTTTTATGTAGAGATAGGTTGGTGATAGTTATCTTCAGTTGGTTCTTTGCTACTGGAAATATGACGTACAAGTTTTTTAAAAAACTGAATACCAATTGGAATTTAACTAGTAAATCTGCATTTTTGCTTTAACTGAAGCTCGTTTTAAGAATATTTTTGTCACGTATATGCAGAAACGTGGTGATTCAGTCAAACCTAAACTAAGTAAGTCATCAAATGAAATAACCTCTATGAACACAATTTGTAAATTTGAAAGCTCAATGTCAATGATAAAATTTTGAAAGGCTTAAATCTATTTACCTCACCCTGAAGGGATTAGGCTACATAAGGCATGGTGAATATTTGCTTTTGAAAGCAAGTGATTCTTCCTGCTTATTACTTTGCTATATGACCAAATATTGAGTATCTACATTGTACTGTCTGATTGTGTCAGACACCTTTTCCTATTCATTTGTGTGTTCATTCATTCAGTTGTTCATCACTCAACAAAAATCTGGGAGTCCCTACTGTGTGTCAGGTACTACATGAAGCACAAAAGACACATTGTAAGTAGGATGTGGTCCGGGCCCTCCAGGAGGCCACATTCTAGGGGCAGAGGCAGGCACTTCAACAACTGACCACAGTGAGACAACTATCTGAAAGGCTGTGGTGTACTGGTGTTGAATCTACTTAGTGAAGTTAAAACTATGTTTCTCAGAATCTCCTTCTCTGTGTAGGTCCAGGTTAATGTGGATCATAAGAGGTGTATGTGAGATTTAGAAGGCAGAACTAAAGTACCTGCTAGCTTTGTTTCATGATTTTTAAATTTTTTTTCATTTCATATAATTTATTGTCAAATTGGCTTCCACACAATACCCAGTGCTCATCCCAACAAGTGCCCTCCTCAATGCCCATCACCCACTTTCCCCTCTCCCTCACCCCCCTTAAACCTTCAGTTTGTTCTCTGTATTTAAGAGTCTCTTAGGGTTTGCCTCCCTCCCTCTCTGTTTGTAACTATTTTTTTCCGCTTCCCTTCCCTGATGGTCTTCTATTAATTTTCTCAAGATCCACATATGAGTGACAACATATAGTATCTGTCTTTCTCTGGCTGACATATTTCACTTAGCATAATATCCTCCAGTTCTGCAAATATCCACGTTGCTGCAAGTGGCCAGATTTCATTCTTTCTCATTGCCAAGTAGTATGCCATTGTATATATAAATCACATCTTCTTTATCCATTCATCAGTTGATGGAAATTTAAGCTCTTTCCATAATTTGGCTACTGTTGAAAGCACTGCTATTAACACTGGGGTACATGTGCCCCTATGCATCAGCACTCCTGTATCCCTTGGGTAAATTCCTAGAGGTGCCATTGCTGGGTGATAGGGTAGCTCTATTTTTAATTTTTTCAGGAACCTCCACACTGTTTTCCAGAGTGGCTGCACCAGTTTGCATTGCCACTAACAGTGCGAGAGGGTTCCCGTTTCTCCACATCCTTGCCAGCATCTATAGTCTCCTGATTTGTTCATTTTAGCCACTCTGACTGGAGTGAGGTGGTATCTCAGTGTGGCTTCATCTGTGTTTCCCTGATGACGAGCGACGTTGAGCATGGTTTCATGTGTCTGTGGCCGTCTGAATATCTTCTTTGGAGAAGTGACTATGCATGTCTTCTGCCCATTTCTTCATTGGATTGTTTTTCGGGTTTGGAGTTTTGATGAATTCTTTATAGATTTTGGATGCTAGCCCTTTGTCTGATATGTCATTTCCAAATATCTTTTCCCATTCCGTCAGTTGCCTTTTAGTTTTGTTGATTGCTTCCTTTGCAGTCAGAAGCTTTTTATCTTGATAAGGTCCCAATAGTGCATTTTTGCCTTTAATTCTCTTGCCTTTGGAGATGTGTTGAGTTGGAAATTGCTGTGGCTGAGGTCACAGAGGTTGGTGCCTGCTTTCTCCTGTAGGGTTTTGATGATTTCCTGTCTCACTTTCAGGTCCTTCATCCATGTTGAGTTTATTTTTGTGAATGGTGTAACAAAGTGGTCTAGTTTTATTCTTCTGCATGTTGCTGTCCAGTTCTCTCAGCACCATTTGCTAAAGAGACTATTCTCCATTGGACGCTCTTTCCTGCTTTGTCAAAGATTAGTTGGCCATACATTTGTGGGTCCAATTCTGGGGTCTCTATCTTATTCCATTGGTCTATGTGTCTGTTTTTGTGCCAGTACTGTACTATCTTGATGATCACAGATTTGCAGGAGAAGCTAAAGTTTGGGATTGTGATGCCTCCCTCTTTGGTTTTCTTCTTCATTATTACTTTGGCTATCCAGGGTCTTTTGTGGTTCCATACAAATTTTAGGATTGTTTGTTCTAGCTTTGAGAAGAATGCTGGTGCAATTTTGATTGGGATTGCACTGAATGTGTAGACTTCTTTGGGCAGTATTGACATTTTAACAACATTTATTCTTCCAATCCACGAGCATGGAATGTTTTTTCATTTCTTTGTGTCTTTTTCAATTTCCATCATAAGCTTTCTATAGTTTTCAGCATACAGATCTTTGACATCTTTGGTTAGGTTTATTCCTAGGTATTTTATGGTTCTCAGTACAATTGTAAATGGAATCAGTTTCTTTATTTCTCTTTCTGTTGCTTCATTATTGGTGTATAAAAATGCAACCGATTTCTGTACATTGATTTTGTACCCTGCGACTTTGCTGAATTTATGTATCAGTTCTAGCAGACTTTTAGTGCTAAGAGTCTGTGGGGTTTTCCATGCAGAGTATCATGTCTCTGAAAAGTCAAAGATTGACTTCTTCTTTGTCAATTTTGATGGCTTTTATTTCATTTTGTTGTCTGACTGCTGAGGCTAGGACTTCCAACACTAAAGCAGCAGAATATACTTTCTTCTTGCGTGCACACGGAACATTCTCCAAGATCGATCACATACTGGGTCACAAAACAGCCTTCAATAAATGTAAAAGAACTGAGATCACACCATGCACACTTTCAGATCACAATGCTATGAAACTTGAAATCAACCATAGGAAAAAGTTTGGAAAACCTCCAAATGCATGGAGGTTACAGAACATCCTACTAAAGAACGAATGGGTCAACCAGGCAATTACAGAAGAAATTTAAAAATATATGGAAACAGGGAGGGATCCAAGATGGCAGAACAGCATGGAAGTTTTTTGTGTGTCTCACATTCATGAAATACAGCCAGACCAACACTAAACCATACTGCACACCTAGAAAAATGATCTGAGGATTAACACAACAATCTGCACAACCTGAACCACAGAATTCAGCAGGTACATGGTGCAGAGAGGTGAACTTGGGGACAGAGAAGCCACAGAGGGCATGAAGCTGCTTTTGCGGGAGGAGAGAGGATGGAGGCTGGGGGATGAATATGAGAAAAGCAACCCTCCCCAAAAGCAGCTGGAGAGAAAGTAGAAAATTGGAAACAGCCGCAGGGACTAAACTAAAAAGGGAGAAGGGAGAAAGGAGAAAGGAAAAAGGAGAGGGTTTAAATTCCATTAAGACTGTAAAATAGGGGGAGCACAGAGCATCTGCAACTCTGCAGCTCGATACCTGGCAGTGCTCTGGTGGGAAGGGCGAATCCCCAGGAGCAGAGTGGGGTCCAGGAGGTTCTTGGGCCACACGGGGAGAAGTGGTTCCAATGCTGGAAGGACATTTGGTAGAGACTGTTGAAGCCCCCTGACCCCAGCAGACCCCAGAGAACGGCCACATTCGCTGGCGCTGGAACAAGGTCGTTAAGGGTGAAGCCTGGTGACAGATGTGTGTTGTAAGTTTCCATAATCCCTGAAATGCTCCTGCTACACTATCTCACGCACTTTTTCTGGGGCAGGCTGGCACCTGGCTGCGGTCTCTGGGCACCGGCAACAGCATGGTCTCATGAACTTTCCTTGGTGCAGCCAGCATTCGGTCACTGCTCAATGAGACCCTCCGCAGAGGGGCAGAACGGGTCAAAGTCACAGTCCCTCAGAAGTAAGGGGCTGGGGAAAACAGCTGCATGTGAGACAAAACTCGGGAGAGAGGTACTACCTGGGGCTTGGTCATGGACAGTGAAAAAGTGGGGAGTGGACGAAAGCTGAAGACAAAGGACGGGTGCACGATTGCTGATCGGGGAGAACAGAGTTCTGATACTAGAGATTGGGTAGCTGGGTGATGCCATTTCACCCCTCCCACACGTGAGCATATGCACCTACAAGTGCCACAACAATCCACCCCAGCAGGCTAGCAGCGCCATCTAGTGGAGAACAGAGCCATTACACTAACCCTGCCCACCTGGGCCAACCTCATTCTTCAGGAACCCAAGTCTCACTACCTACTTAGTTTATGGACTATAAAGCTTTTCATAGTCTGACCTTCTAGGGGAAAATGAAGTAATTTCAGTCATATTTCAATCTGTTAGCAGGTCCATCTATTCAATTTTTTTTCTTTTTTTTCTTTATTCTCTTTTTAGTTACTTTTCTTTTTTCTTGAATACAGAAAGAGAAAAATTCATTTTTATGTTCAATTTTTATTAAAAATATTTTTCTTTAATTTTTTACTCTATGTTTTACTTTTGTGTAATTTTTTTCAAATTCTATTTTACTTCATTTTATTTTAGTCTAATTCAATGTATTCACTTTTTCGAATTTTCAAATGATTTCCTTTTTTTCTCTTTTTCGTTTCTTTTCTTTTTCTTGAATACAGAAAGAAAAATTCATTTTTATTTTCAATTCTTATTAAAAATTTTTCATTAATTGTTTTCACTATATTTTTTACTTTTATGTAATTTTTTTCGAATTCTGTTTTATTTCCATCATTTTATTTTAGTCTACTACAGTGTATTCACTATTCCAAATTTTCAAACGATTTCCTTTTTTTCTTTTTCATTTCTTTTCTTCTTCTTGAATAAAGAGAAGAAATTCATTTTTATTTTTAATTTTTATTAAAAATATTTTTCTTTAATTTTTTTCTACTATATTTTTTACTTTTGTGTAAATTTTTTCAAATTCTATTTTACTTCCATCATTTCATTTTAGTCTACTTCAGTGTATTCCTTTTTTCAAATTCTGAATTTCCTTTCCCCCCCGCTTTTTTCTCTCATCTATCAAGCCAGTTTCAACACCCAGACCAAAACACACCTAGGATCTAGCATCATTTATTCGATTTTTTTGTGTGTGTGTTTTTATTTTTTTAATTTTAATTTTTTCTACTGCATTAATTCCTTTTCTCCCTTCAAAATGACAAAAGGAAGGAATTCACCCCAAAAGAAAGAGCAGGGAGAAACAACAGCAGGGATTTAACCAACACAGACACAAGCAAGATCAGAATTTAGAATCATGATAATAAGAATACTAGCTGCAGTCGAAATTAGATTAGAATCCCTTTCTGCGGAGATAAAAGAAGTAAAAACTAGTCAGGATGAAATAAAAAATGTTGTAACTGAGCTGCAATCATGGATGGATGCCGTGGCAGCAAGGATGGATGAGGCAGAACAGAGAATCAATGATACAGAAGACAAACTTATGGAGAATAATGAAGCAGAAAAAAAGAGTGAGATTAAGGCAAAAGAGCACGATTTAAGAATCAGAGAAATCTGTGGCTCATTACAAAGGAACAACATCATAATCATAGGGGTCCCAGAAGAGGAAGAGAGAGAGATAGGGGTAGAAGGGTTATATGAGCAAATCATAGCAGAAAACTTTCCTAACCTGGGGAAAGACACAGACATCAAAATCCAGGAAGCACAGAGGAACCCCATTAGATTCAACAAAAACCGACCATCAACAAGGTATATCAGAGTCAAAATCACAAAATACTCAGCAAGGAGAGAATCATGAAAGCAGCAAGGGAAAAAAAGTCCCTAACATACATGGGAAGACAGATCAGGTTTGCAGTGGACCTATCCACAGAATCTTGGAAGGCCAGAAAGGAATGGCAGGATATATTCAATGTACTGATTCAGAAAAACATGGAGCCAAGAATTCTTATCCAGAAAGGCTGTCATTCAAAATAGAAGGAGAGATAAAAAGTTTCCCAGACAAACAAAAAGTAAAGGAGTTTGTGACCACTAAACCAGCCCTGCAAGATATTGTAAGGGGAGTCTCTGAGGGGAGAAAAGATGAAAATATAAATAAATAAAGAAGGAAAGAACAAAAGCAACAAAGATTAGAAAGGACCAGAGACCACCACCAGAAACTCCAACTCTACAAGCAACATAATGGCAATAAATTCATATCTTTCAGTACTCACTCTAAACGTCAATAGACTCAATGCTCCAATCAAAAGACATAGGGTAAGAGAATGGATAAGAAAACAAGATCCATCTATATGCTGTTTACAAGAGACCCACTTTAGACCTAAAGACACCTTCAGATTGAAAGTAAGGGGATGGAGAACCATCTATCATGCTAAAGGTCAACAAAAGAAAGCTGGAGTAGCCATACTTCTATCAGACAACCTAGACTTTAAAATAAAGACTGTATCAAGAGATGCAGAAGGGCATTATAACATAATCAAGGGGTCTATCCACCAATAAGTCCTAACAATTGTAAACATTTATGCACCAAATGTGAAAGCACCCAAATATATAAATCAATTCATCACAAACATAAAGAAACTCATCAATAGTAATACCCTAACAGTAGGAGACTTCAACACCCCACTCACAGCAATGGACAGATCATCTAATCAAAAAATCAACAAGGAAACAATGGCTTTGAATGACACACTGGACCAGATGGACTTAAACAGATATATTCAGAACATTTCATCCTAAAGCAGCAGAATATACATTCTTCTCCAGAGCACATGGGATGTTCTCCAGAATAGACCACATACTGGGACATAGATCAGTCCTCAGCAAGTACAAAAAGATCGAGATCATACATCTTGATCAATATCTGCATATTTTCAGATCACAATGCTATGAAACTCGAAATCAACCACAAGAAAAAATTTGGAAAGGTAACAAACACTCGGAGACTGAAGAACATCCTACTAAAGAATAAATGGGCCAAACAAGAAGTTAAAGAGAAAATTAAAAAGTACATGGAAGCCAATGAAAATGGTAACACCACAACCCAAATCCTCTGGAACGAAGCAAAGGCAGTCCTAAGAAGAAAGTATATAGCAATCCCAGGCCTTCCTAAAGAAGGAAGAAAGATCTCAGATACACAACCTAACCTTATGCCTTAAAGAGCTGGAAAAAGAACAGCAAATAAAACCCAAACCAGCAGAAGACAGGAAATAATAAAGATTAGAGCACAAATTAACACTATCAAAACCAAAAAAAAACCACTACAACAGATCAATGAAACCAGAATATGGTTCTTTGAAAGAGTTAACAAAATTGATAAACCACTAGGCAGTTTGATCAAAAAGAAAAAGGACCCAAATAAATAAAATCAAGAATGAAAGAGGAGAGATCACAACCAACACAGCAGAAATAAAAACAATAAGAGAATATTATGAGCAATTATATGCCAACAAAATGGGCAATCTGGAAGAAATGGACAAATTCCTAGAAACATATACACTACCAAAACTGAAACAGGAAGAAACAGAAAATTTGAACAGACCCATAACCAGTAAGGAAATCGAATTAATAATCAAAAATCTCCCAAAAAACAGGAGTCCAGGGCCAGATGGCCTTCCAGAGGAATTCTACCAAACATTTAAGGAAGAGTTAACACCTATTCTCTTGAAGCTGTTCCAAAAAGTAGAAATGGAAGGAAAACTTCCAAACTCATTCTATGAAGCCAGCATTACCTTGAATCCAAAACCAGACAGAGACCCCCACTAAAAAGGAGAACTACAGAACAATTTCTCTGATGAACATGGATGGAAAAATCCTCAAGAAGATAGTAGCCAACTGAATCCAACAATACATTAAAAAAAATTATTCACCACGACCAAGCGGGATTTATATCTGGCATGCAGGGCTGGTTTCATATCTGCAAAAACAATTAGCGTGATTCATCACATTAATAAAAGAAAGGGCAAGAACCATATGATCCTCTCACTAGATGCAGAGAAAGCATTTGACAAAATACAGCATCCTTTCTTGATAAAAACTCTCAAGAAAGTAGGGATAGAAGGAGCATACCTCGAGATCATAAAAGCCATATATGAACGACCCAATGCTAACATCATCCTCAAAGGGGGAAAGCTCTCAGGTCAAGAACAAGACAGGGATGTCCACTGTCACCATAGTATTGGAAGTCTTAGCCTCTGCAATCAGACAACACAAAGAAATAAAAGGCATCCGAATCAGCCAGTAGGAGGTCAAACTTTCACTCTTCACAGATGGCATGATACTCTATATGGAAAACCCAAAAGATTCCACCAAAAACTGCTAGAACTGATTCATGAATTCAGCAAAGTTGCAGGATGTAAAATCAATGCACAGAAATTGGTTGTATTCCTATACACCAACCATGAAGCAAGAGAAAGAGAAATCAAGGAATCTATCCCACTTACAAATGTACCAAAAACCATAAAATACCTAGGAATAAATCTAACCAAAGAGGTGAAAAATCTATACACTGAAAACTGTAGAAAGCTTATGAAAGAAATGGAAGCAGACACAAAAAAATGGAAAAAGATTCCATGTTCCTGGATAGGAAGAACAAATATTCTTAAAATGTCTATACTACTCAAAGGAATCTACACACTCAATGCAATCCCTATCAAAATAACACCAGCATTCTTCACAGAACTAGAACAAATGATCCCAAAATTTGTATGGGACCATAAAAGACCCCGAATAGCCAAAGCAATCTTGAAAAAGAAAACCAAAGCAGGAGGCATCACAATCCCAGACTTCAAGCTATAGTACAAAGCTATAATCATCAAGACAGTATGGTAGTGGCACAAGAACACACACTCAGATCAATGAAACAGAATAGACAACCCAGAAATGGACCCACAAACGTATGGGCAACTAATCTTTGACAAAGCAGGAAAGAATATCCAGTGGAATAAAGACAGTCTCTTCAGCAAGTGGTGCTAGAAAAACTGGACAGCAACATGCAGAACAATGAACCTGGGCCACTTTCTTACACGATACACAAAAATGAACTCAAAATGGATGAAAGACCTCAATGTAAGACAGGAAGCCATCAACATCCTCGAGGAGAAAGCAGGCAAAAACCTCTTTGATCTTGGCCACAGCAACTTCTTACTCAACACGTCTCCGGAGGCAAGGGAAACAAAAGCAAAAATGAACTACTGGGACCTCATCAAAATAAAAAGCTTCTGCACAGCAGAGGAAACAATCAGCAAAACCAAAAGGCAACTGATGGAATGGGAGAAGATATTTGCAAAGGACATATCAGATAAAGGGTTAGTATCCAAAATCTAGAAAGAATTTATCAAACTCAACACCCAAAAAACAAATAATTCAGTGAAGACATGGGCAAAAGATATGAATAGACACTTCTCCAAAGAAAATATCCAGATGGCCAACTGACACATGAAAAAATGCTCAACTTCACTCTTCATCAGGGAAATACAAATCAAAACCACAATGAGATACCACCTTACACCTGTCAGAACGGCTAACATTAACAACTCAGGCAAAAACAGACGTTGGCCAGGATGCCTACAAACAGGATGTCTTTGGCATTGCTGGTGGGAATGCAAGCTGGCGCAGCCACTCTGGAAAACAGTATGGAGGTTCCTCAAAAAACTAAAAATAGAACTACCCTATGACCCAGCAATGGCTCTACTAGGTATTTATCCAAGGGATACAGGTGTGCTCTTTCGAAGGGACACTTGCATCCCCATGTTTATAGCAGCACTAGCAACAAGAGCTAAAGTATGGAAAGAGCCCAAATGTCCATCAAAGGATGAATGGATAAAGAAGATGTGGTATATATACAATGGAGTATTCCTTGGCAATCACAAAGAATGACATCTTGCCATTTGCAACTACGTGGATGGAACTGGAGGGTATTATGCTGGGTGAAATTAGTCAGAGAAAGACAAATATCCTATGACTTCACCCATATGAGGACTTTAAGAGACAAAACAGATGGACATAGGGGAAGGGAAACAAAAATAATATAAAAACAGGGAGGGGGACACAACATAAGAGACTCATAAATATGGAGAACAAACAGAGGGGTACTGGAGAGGGTGTGGGAGGGGGGATGGGCTAAATGGGTAAGGGGCACTAAGGAATCTACTCCTGAAATCACTGTTGCACTACATGCTAATTTAATTGAATGTAAACTAAAAAAAATAAAATTAAAAATTAAAAAAATCAATAAAAAAATGGAAAAACAAATGAAAAGGAAAACACAACAATCCAAACCCTTTGGGATGCAGCAAAGGCAGTCCTAAGAGGAAAATAAATACATGGCAATCCAGGCCTGTCTCAAGAAACAAGAAAAATCCCAAATACAAAATCTAACAGCACACCTAAAGGAAATAGAAGCAGAGCAGCAAAGGCAGCCTAAACCCAGCAGAAGAAGAGAAATCATAAAGATCAGAGCAGAAATAAACAATATAGAATCTAAAAAACCAGTAGAACAGATCAGTGAAACTAAGAGTTGGTTTTTTGAAAAAATAAACAAAACTGATAAACCTCTAGCCAGGCTTCTGAAAAAGAAAAGAGAGAGGACCCACACAGATAAAATCACGAATGAAAATGGATATATTTTAACTGATTGCTCAGAAACACAAGCAATTATCAGGGAATACTATGAAAAATGATATGCCAACAAATTGGACAACATGGAAGAAATGGACAAATTCCTAAACACCCACACACTACCAAAACTCAAACGGGAAGGAATAGAAAATTTGAGCAGTACCATAACTAGTGAAGAAATTGAATCAGTTATCAAAAATGTCGCAACAAATAAGAGTCCTGGACCAGAGGGCTTCCCTGGGGAATTCTACCAGACATTTAAAGCAGAGAAAATACCTATCCTTGTCAAGCTGTCCCAAAAAATAGAAATGAAAGGAAAACATCCAGACTCATTCTACAAAGCCAGCATTACTTTGATTCCCAAACCAGAGACCCAACAAAAAAGAAGAACTACAGGCCAATATCCCTGATGGACATGGATGCAAAAATTCTCAACAAGATACTAGCAAACCGAACAGCACATAAAAAGAATTATTCATCATGACCAAGTGGGATTCATTCCTGGGCTGCAGGGCTGGTTAAATATTCACAAATCAATCAATGTGACACATCACATTAATAAAAGAAAGGATAAGAACCATATGATCCTGTCAATAGATGCAGAAAAAGCATTTGACAAAATTCAGCATCCTTTCTTAATAAAAACCCTCGAGAAAGTCGGGATGGAAGGAACATACTTAAACATCATCAAAGCCATTTATGAAAACCCCACAGCAAATGTCATCCTCAATGGGGAAAAACTGAGAGCTTTCCCCCTGAGATCAGGAACACGACAGGGATGTCCACTCTCACCACTGTTGTTTCATGCTTTAAAGACTGCTGTAGGGCCGGAGACCCTGCTGCAGCTCATGCAAACTTCTGTGAGCTGCCAGGGTTGGTGTGGGAGCCAGCTGGGACCACAGCTCTTCAAGCTTCTCCTTCAACTTCTCTGGCTCTCCGGCCAGATGAATAGTTACCTGCATGATGACGGGAACCACTTCTCCTGCAAGACGCTCCCATTGTCAAAGGTGGAAGCTTGAGGGAGTGAGAGATCAATCTAGGTTCTAGTAAGTTCCCATTGGTTCAGACTCAGTTTCGCAGATCCCACTTTGGCCTTGCTTTCCAATTGTCCTCTCTTCTGACTGACTTCTCTGCAGACTTCAAGCTCCAGACACAGAAATAACTACTTTACACAGAATGTTTAACCTAGTCCCGCAACAATCATGGGAAGTCAAATCCCTTTATGAAATCCCATGTCCGTCTGTCTATCATCTTTCTATACCTTACTGTGGGCAGCTGAGAGGCAGGGGGAGAGAAGTCGCATCAGAAAGAGACAGAGGATGAGCTGGAAAAACAAAGGGAACCCAAACAGTGAAGGACTCCATGGCAGAGATATAGGGGACACAGCAACAAAGTTCACTGAGAAAGTGATACAATCACATCACATTTATATAAACTACTTGGTCAAATACAATAAATTTGTTGAGGAACATATAATTGTTTGCCTCCCTCATCATCCTTTCCATTCAATAAAGTTTCAATAAATGTTTTATGATGATGTAACTCCTTACATTTACTCATTCAAATACCATCGCCCAGCCTCCTGTTCAATAAACGCACTCTGAAAGGTAGAAAGTGGTATTTAGATCTATACAGCAACCTGTCCTTAATGAACACATATTTGAAATCACTGCAAACATACAGGAAATGGTATAGGGCTGTGGTTCCCAAACTGTGTGCCAGGGTGTCACGGGGGTGTCACAGCAAACTTATGGGAGCATCACATAGTTTAAGTTTAAGTTTTCAAGGTAAAATCATTGACACCTGTGGGATGCTGGGTGGGTTACATCCATTTTGATGATGCCATGTCTTTGCCAAGTTGGCATTCTGGTAGTTGTGATAAAAAAGCAGATGGTATTCAAAAATCAATGTGGAACAGGGTCCAATCTGATTGCAAGGTTTGGGACATATAGTGACTAACAGATACATATATCCCGTTGGTAAATAACTGTGATAATTTTAAGTTAATTTTTTACATGTGTAAGTACCATAAAGTACAAATATAGATATTATTTCAAACAGCTACTAAGTCATTGGCATATAAATACTTATTAAGTTGTCTGGACCTAACTACCTAAAAGAACAGAACTATTAAGTATTTGTTTTGGTCTAGGGAGCCATGAAAAAATTACTGAGAAACTAAGGGCGCCACGAACCAAGAAAATTTGAGCTTCTGTTAGAAAAGCTACAGAACCGCAAAATATATGTGGTATAAGACCAACCTGGGGCAAACGTTTCGAACTGATCCTTGTAGGACTCAACATCTGCCCTGAAGTTGCTACTGTAGTCCATAATTGCAGCATCCCATAGGACCATGAATATTTCTCTGCTTGCCTAGCTTTTGATAGTAACTCTAGCTGTGAACCCCTTCTGCCACACTTTCCTCAGAGCAGAAGCCGTGTGGAGAAAGAATACAGAGGATTTCAACAATTCAATGCACCAAATGTTGACACTGGCAAAGAGGAGCGCTTGCCTGAACAACTGCAAGGAACTCCAGCAGCTGCTCCACTCTCCACGTGCTGCAAGAGGCAATGATTAAGGTGGCCTTCGCTCTTCCACGTGGCCATTTCTGACAGCCGCAAATCATTCTCACCTTTCCATTCTTTTGCCATCTTAGGACCATGAACCTTTTGTCCATCATGCTTGGAAATGCAGATGTCTGTCCTTTTCTATAAAGCTATTGGCATCTAGGTGAATAATGATTCTCATTTGCACTAGTTTTGCTTCTGCTTGCATTTCTTGATTGTGTCCACTTGAAGAAGGCGGAGGGAAGCTGTTAATTTTTAATGGTATCATGCTATAATAAAAGTGAACACCTGTTCACTTTCTACGTGCCAGGGGCCTTTCCACGCATTTTATAAACACACAGGCAGTTAATCCTTATTGCAACACTGCGGTGTGGGTATTTTTTTTAAATCCCAGTTTCATGGATAAGGAAACTGAGGCAGAGAAAGTTTAAGACATTTTACCAAGGTGACTCACCTAGATGACAGAATCAGAGTCTAATCCCACAGGTGATGGATGCCTGGACCACTTTATTAACCATTGTGCTCAAATCATTTCCCACCATGCTAGAATTTGGTAATCATCTTAGGAAAGTCATGTGGTTTAAATCTCACAATATTCCAGAGGTTCAGAGGCACTAAGTCAAGTCTCAAAAGCTTCATGGATACCTAAATTGTGGAATCTAAGTTCTGTCTCCCAACCGTATGCTCTTTTGGCTATATCAACAGCCTCTGAAATGGGACGAATTAAATCGACCCATATGCAATTGCCAATCTTTGATCACTTTTACATAAAATTACAATCTTATATGGCTCAACTTTCAACAACATAATCCACTGAAGTCAGTAGAAAATATTAGAAATCCTATGAAAGCTTATTTTAACTTAAAATGGGTAAGTTAAGGGGGCGCCTGGTGGCTCAGTCGGTTAAGCGTCCAACTTCAGCTCAGGTCACGATCTCATGATTGGTGGGTTTGAGCCCCGCGTTGGGCTCTGCACTGACAGCTCAGAGCCTGGAGCCTGCTTCGGATTCTGTGTCTCCCTTCCTCTCTGCCCCTCCCCCACTTGTACTCTGTGTCCCTCTGTCTCTTGAAAATAAATAAATGTTAAAAAAAAATTTTTTAAAAATGAGTAAGTTAAGCTTTATGGAGTTTTTATTTATTTATTTTTAAAAATGTTTACTGATTTCTTTTGAGAGTGTATGCATGCACACATATGGAGGGGGATGGGGGGGGAGGACAGAAAAAGAGGGAGAGAGAAAATCCCAAGCAAGCTCCAGGACGTCAGCTCAGAGCCTGACACAGGCCTCAAACTCACAAACCGGGAGATCATGACCTGAGGCAAAAGCAAGAGTGGGATGCTTAACTGACTGAGCTACCCAGGTGCCCCTTGGTGGAAAATGAAATAGAGAATGACCATGAAAGTTATTAATTCCTTTTCTGTAAATATGGAGAGGCTAGGCTATTCAAACCATCCTCCCACTGAAAACAAACTACAGATATCAAAGGGCTGTTAAGAGGATACAAAATTACCACACAAAAATCTAAAGGATCTTTTTGACTTCCCCTTACCAACATTTTTCTAGCTATGTCTCCTCAGGCAAGGGAAACAAAATCAAAAATAAAGATTAAGACTACACCAAAATAAGAAGTTTTTCCATAGTGGAGGAAACCATCAACCAAACGAAAAGGTAACTGAGTGAATGAGGGAAGAGATTTGTAAATCTAATAAGGGATTCACATCCAAAATATATGGAGAATTTATACAACTCAATACCAAAAAAAACAAACAATCACATTAAAAAATGGGCCAAGGGCCTGAAAAGACATTTTTCTAAAGATGACATACAGATGGCCAACAGACACATCGAAAGATCCTCAACATCGCTCATTATCAGGGAAATATACATCAAAACCACAATGAGCTATCCCCTCACAGCTGTCAGAATGGCTACTAGGTAAAAGACAAGAAATACCAAGTGCTGGTGAGGATGCGGAGGAAAGGGAAGCTTTGTGTACCGTTAGTGGGAATGTAAAAGAGAGAAGCTACTGTGGAACACAGCATGGAGGTTCCTCAAAAAGTTCAAAATAGAGATACCATATAAGCCAGTAATTCCACTGCTGGATATTCACCTAAAGAAATAAGAAAATTAATTCAAAAATATATATGCACCATTATGTTTATTCCAACATTATTTATTTATTATTTTAAAAGTTTATTTCTTTATTTTGAGAGTGAGAGAGAGCAGGTGAGCACGAGCACCGGGGATGGGCACAGAGAGAGGGAGAAAGAATCCCAAGCACAGAGCACTGAGCCTGACATGGGGCTTGAAGCCACAAACCGTGAGATCATGACGTGAGCTGAAATCAAGAGCCAGACGCATAACCGACCGAGCCACTCAGGCACCCCTACTGCAGCATTATTTCTAACAGCCAAGATAAAGAAGCAGCCCAAGTGTCCACTGATTGATGAATGGATAAAGAAGATGTGATAGGCATGCATGTGCAGCCATAAAAAAGAGTGATATTTGTAACGACATGGATGGAGCTAGAGGGTATAATGCTAAGTGAAGTAAGTCAGAGAAAAACAAATACTGCTTAATTTCACCTATATATGGCTTCTAAAAAAACAAAACAAATGAACACACAAATAAAAAAGTAAAAACAAATCCCTAAATGCAGAGAACAAACTGATGACTGTCAGAGGGGAAGGAAGTGAGAGAATGAACAAAATGGGTGAAAGGGAGCAGGAAGTACCAGAAAAAAAAATCTAAAGAAACAAGGGATATCCAGAGAGCCAATCACAGCACTGAATTTCCTTTTGGCGCTTATCAGTATAGTACCACTTGCGAGTACAGGCTAACTTCAGCTTTCCTTTTAATAACTAAATAGGGAAAAGGGGACAAAACCCACAAAATTTGGTGCTCACCATAGGTCAGAATTAAAAAAGACATTTTCTCTATGTTGAACTGAGACCATTTTACTCAGGGTAAGAGTAAGCTCGTTCCCCTCATTGCAATCCCACAATGGTTGACCTTTTAAAAGTTTGTTCTGCTGGGGGTGCCTGGGTGGCTCAGTCAGTTAAGTGTCTGACTTTGGCTCAGGTCATGATCTCACGGCTTGTGGGTTCGAGCCCTGCATGGGGCTCTGTGCTGACAGCTCAGAGCCTGGAGCCTGCTTCCGATTCTGTGTCTCCCTCTCTGCCCCTCCCCCACTCACACTCTGTCTCTCTCTCTCTCTCAAAAAATACATAAACATTAAAAAAAATTTTTTTTAAAGTTTGTTGTTCTGCAGTATTTTAAGGACAGAGATACACTATATTCTGGCTTGTACTGTTTTATGAAGAATCATCTATCATTATCTTTGTTCATCTATACTTTTTTCTGTGGCTGCTTTAAGATTTTAATCTTCATTTCTAGTTTTGAATAATGTAACTATCATGAGCCTTGGTATTTTAATAATTCTTGTCTCTGGGGTTCATAGAGATTTTTGGATCTGTGGTTTCTAAGTTTTTCTTTTGTTAATTAAAATTTGGAAAAATTTTGGCCATTAGTTTCTAAAATATTTCTCCCACCCACCTTCCAGTCCTTTGGGGAATCTAATTACACACATATTTGGCGACTTGAAGTTATCCATAGTTCACCGATGCTCTATTTTTTTTTTTAAGTCTTTTTTTCTCTGTGTGCTTAATTCTGGATAATTTCTGTTGCTAGGTCTTCAAGATCACTAACTTTTACTTCTGCATTGAGTGCCTAATCTGCTGTTGATTCCATTTAATATATTTTTCATCTCAAAAACTGTTTTTTTAATTTATAAAAAATAAGGTTCAATTTTGACCTTTAAAAAATATATTCCATTTTAGTTTTGATTTGCAATCCCCTGCTGGTAACTGATGATGAACACCTTTTTTATGTGTCTGTTGGCCATATGTATGTCTTCTTTGGGGAAAGTGTTCACGTCTCCTACCCATTTTTCAACTGCATTGGTTTTATAAGTCCTATATATATCTTGGATACTAACCCTTCAGCAGATATCACCTCACACCTGTCTGAATAGCTAAAAGCAGTCACAGAATTAACAACAGGTGCTGGTGAGAATGTGAAGAAAAAGGAACATCACGCAGGTAGTGGGAAACACTGGACCTGATGTTTCCCACTGCGGAAAATTGTACAGGGGCTCTGCAAAAGTTAAAAATAGAACTACCCTATCGTTCAGCAATTACACTACTGGGTATTTACCCAAAGGATACAAAAGCACTAATTCAAAGAATAGATGCACCCCTATGTTTAAACCAGCATTATTTACGATAGCCAAATTATGGAAATAACCCAAGTGTCCAATGATTGATGAATGGATAAAGAAGATGTGACATGCAAAGGAATATTATTCAGCCATAAAAAGGAAAGAAATCTTGCCACTTGCAACGACACAGATGGAGCTACAGAGTATAAGTGAGTCAGAGAAAGGAGAATACCATACGATTTCAATCGTATGTGGAATTTAAGAAACAAAACAAATGAACAAGGGGGAAAAAAAGAGAAAGAAACAGACAAACCAAGAAAAAGACTCTTAACTATAGGGAACTGACGGTTACCAGAAGGGAGTTGGGGGGGGGGGTGTGTGTGAAACAGGTGATGGGCATTAAGGAGAGCACTTGTGATGAGCACTGGGTGAAGTATGGAAGTGCTGAATCACTATACTGTAGAGCTGAAACTAATATAACACTGTATATTAATGAACTGGAATTAAAACTTAAAAAAACTGAAAAAAGACTCTGTCTCTCCTTCTCATACTAATACTTTGCTCTACCTTCTAAAATATATGATATAGTTATCCTAACCATTTTATTGTACTTGTTTACTACTTCTGTCAGCAGTGTCATTTTTGCTTCTGCTTCTATTGGACGATTTTCCTCATTATGAGTCATATTTTTCTGATTTTTTGCATGTCTAATAATTTTTAACTGGATACAGACTGATTTTATCTTCATAGGAGCTATATATTATATATACATATATATTATGTATATATATTGTATATTATGTGTGTGTATATATATATATATATACACATATATATAATAGATCCCAAGAAGAATATATATGTATCTCTACATACTACATACATATATGTGTGTGTATATATACATATAGCATATATGTACATATACAGTGTGTGTGTGTGTGTGTGTGTGTGTGTGTGTGTATATATATATATATATATATATATATATATATATATATATATATCTCCTATAAATATTCTTGAGGTTTGTTTTTTCTGGAGCACAGTTAAATTATTTCAAAATAGGTTAATTCTCTTAAGGCTTGTTTTAAAGCTTTGCTAGGTAGAAACAGACAAATATTTAGTCTGGGGCTAATTTTTTTCCACTAATAAGGTAATAAGTTACCTTGAGTACTCTACCTGATGCCCTGGGAATAATGACATTTTCCACTCTTGGTGGGCACATAAACGATTCCAGGTCCTGACGGTTCTTTTCTTGGCCTCGAGTAGCTCTTCATGCGCATGTGCTCACGAGGGTTCAGATGAAAACTGGAGGGGAACCCTCATAGATTTGTGGAGCTCTCTCTATTTAGCAGTTATCTCCTTTTTGTTTCTCTGCCCTGCAAATTCTAGCCACCTTCACCTCCCTTGATTTTTAACCATGTCTCCTCAGAAGAGAACAGAGGCATTGTTTGGGCTTTCCCTCCTTGCCCTGTGGCCTTGAAATCCTTGGCAGGCTATGAGTTTGAGCAACTTCATTTATTCCTCTTCTCAGAGATCACTTGCTGTACCGCCTGTTGCACAATATCTGACAACTGTAGTTTCATATATTTTGTGGAGGATATCCTTCTATTTCATATAAGCTGGGAGGATAAATTTGCCATAAATGTAAGCGTGATGATGCTTACTGTATTTTTAAAAAATCTCTAATTTTAAAATATATATAACAATAGACTTAAAAATAGCTAGCAAATTTTTAAAAATAATCAAGTACAACTTTTGAAAAAGAAAAACCAAGTTTAAGAACTTCATGAACAAGCTCATCAGCAGACATGAGTAAAGAGAAAACTAGTAAACTGTGGATAATTGAGAAGAAATTATACAGGTACAGGATACATTTGTGAGACAGACTTTTCTGTTTAGGTGTAAAATATGAAAGAGAGGTTGAAGGGCATGTAAGGTTGGGTGTGAAGGTTTAACATACATTTGATCACATTATCAAGAAGAGAGAAGGAAGAGAATGTGGCAGGGGCAATATGTGAAAGATTTAAAGACAGAACAAATTCCGGAACAGAATAAAGACATTATTCCACAAACTTAAGAAGGTTGAGGAATTCCTCACAGGACAAATATTGGAAACTACAAATGGACACATCAGAGTACAAACGCAGACCACTCAAGACAAAGGGAAAATATTAAGAGCAACATATAGGAAAGATCATCAAAGACATAACGGACTGACTTCTATAAAGAAAACACAGAAGACAGAAAAAGTGGAATGATATTTTCTATGTGTTAAAATAAATGAACTGCTAGCCTAAAATTGTATCCAGGGCAAACAGCTTTGAAGAATGAGATGAAAACTGGGGCACCTGGGTGGCTCAGTTGGGTAAGTGACCACTTCAGATGAGGTCATGATCTTGCAGTTTGCGAGTTTGAGCTCCGTGTCCAGCTCTGTGCTGACAGCACAGAGCCTGGAGTCTGCTTCGGATTGTGTCTCCCTCTCTCTCTGTCCCTCCTCTGCTCTCTCGCTCCCTCTCTCTCAAAAATAATTAACATTAAAAAAAGAAACAACACAAATGAACAAATAAAAAAGAGACAAATAAAAAACACAGAGTCTTAAACACAGAGAACTGGTGGTTGCTGGAGGGGAGGTGGCTGTGGAGATGGATGAAATGGATAAAAGGAGATTAAGAGGACATGTAACTTGATGAGCATTGAGAAATGTATAGAACTGTTGAATCATTACACTGTACACTTGAAAATAATACAATATTGTAATTACTTGAATTATGTTTGAATACAAAATAAAACTATAAACCATTTTTAACAGCAACTTTGAACTATTTGGTCGATAAAGTTAAAAGTATTATGGTTAATATGGAAATTAACATCTTAATTTCATAAACATATCCAGGGATCTCATTCAGGTTTCAACAATTTTGTGAAATATGTTTTTCTACTCACTAGATGGCAATGACATCTCCCCCTTCCTCTTCATTAAGACAACCAAAAATATCTACAGATGTTGCCAGATGTCTGCTTGGGGGCAAAATCACCTCTGAGAATCGCTAACCAAAAATAATGTCGATTTCAATACTTTTTTAAGAACTAAAAAATTACAAATAATACAAGCTTTCCCAAACAGGTACTGATTAACAAGTAACTACAGATTCACAAGGTGGAATACTATTCAATCTTTAAAAAATTAAGTCACAGAAGAATATGGAGTGTTCAGGAAGATCTTTCCCACATACTGTTAAGGGAAAACGTTGTATAACAAAACATTATTATTTATAATTTGTGTATGTACTGAAAAAATACTTAATGGACAAATGTAAACAGTTCTCTCTTTAGGTGGTGAAGTCAGAACTATTTGTTCTGCTTGGTTTATCTACATTTTAAAACATTCTGCAGTAACAGTACATTACTTTCATGATAAAAATACAAACAAGTATGTACTGTTGTTGCCTTTTAAAAGAGCAACTTGAAAAATAACTTCCCAAAGATTTTAAAGAGAAAGAGCTACTTTTAACTGTAATAAAATGACAACACTAATCCAAAAATATATACGCACCCCATGTTTATTGCAGCACGATTTACAACAGCCAAGACATGGAGTCAACTCAAGCGTCCGCCAACAGATAAATGGACAAAGAAGATGTGGGGTGTGTACCTGTGTGTGTGTGTGTGTGTGTGTGTGTGTGTGCGCGTGTGTGCAATCATACACAAACATATGCATGCAGTGCAATATTACTCAGCCATGTAAAAGGATGAACTCTTGCCATTGGCGATAACACAGACGGATCTAGAGCATGTTATGGAAAGAAAAAAAAGTCAGAGAAAGACAAATACCATATGATTTCATTCACATGTGGAATCTAAAAATCAAGTTAATAAACAATTAAAGAAAAGGCAGAGTCAGACCTATAAATACAGAGAACAATCTGATGGATGCCAGAGGGAGGAGGGGTGGAGAGACTGGCAAAATGGATGAACAGGAGTGGGATATAGAGCTTCCAGTTATGGAAGAGTGAGGCATAGAGATAAAAGGTACAGCATGGGGAATACAGGCAATGGTATTGTAAGAGTGTTGTACGCTGACAGTGGATAGTACACTTGTGGTGAGCACAGCATGATGTATAGATTTATCGAATCACTACGTTGTACACTTGAAACTATGTGTGCCAGCTATACTCAGATACCAAAAAAAAAAAGTTACTTTGAGGTAGGATAGCAATTTGCAGATCCAATCAAATCATAATACCAAGATAGCTGCCCCACATTGTGTCATAGTAAACTGATCTATCTTCATTGGAAATGATACTCTGCAAGGTGCAGGCTGAATTTTTAATGGACCTCATCAGGCCATGCAAGTTGTCTGCCTGGCTGCTTTCCTGTCTTCCTGCCTGTGTTTCTTCCTTCCTCCCTCCTTTCCTTCGTTTGTTTCAACAATGACGTGTTTAATATCTTCTTGTTTCTTTTAATCTTCTTATTGTTTCCCAAGGGTGTAAAGTGCAGAAGAATCTCATTCATTGGGGTTTTGCTTTCCCGACAACCAGAAGTGAGAAGGTTAGCAAAACAAGAACTTAAAAGATTATCAATAGGTCTATTTTTCCTTGAACCTGAACATACCCTTATACGTAGAACAAGAACAGGTATGTGAATCGTATAATATTCGAGCTAATGTTTACAGCAAACTTGCTTCCTTGTTTCAAGTTCTCTTTCCCTGTCTTTCAGACATTTTGCAAAGATTCCCTTTCTAAATTTTGCCGCAAGACCGTAAGAGCAGAATTCATTATTCGACCTTGGTTTTATTTAGCAATGACTGGATCTGTGCTTGTTTCAAATGCTCACAATCACTGCTAACTGCATTGTGAGAGCCCTGGTGGGTTCGACTATTTTATCATCTTGATTTCTCAGGCGATCATCTTCTTAGTCTTTGCCATAACTTCCTCAAGGTTTGCTTGAGAAGCACCAATTCTAGCAGCCCCTCAAGATGACTATGGGCTATTTAATTACAAATTGAAAAATTGAGCCTGTTAGCATAAATTAAGAGCAACAATTCCCTCACCTGTACCTCCAAGGGATGTACAAATCTTTAAATGTTGTGCGGGAGGCCTCCACATAAACGCAATATATACTGCTTCTAATATCATAGCTACCCCCAAAGACATTTAAATCAAACTGCACTAACACCTGGTTTTGCATAAATCAAAAATTTAGATGCTATGTTTAAGGGGTCATTTGCTGTTTAAAGGAAGAATTTTAATGAAGAAAATAGAGTGGTTTCAAAAATCGTGGGCATCTAGAAACACTCCCCTGATAACCTCACCATGCATTTATTCTCATGACATATCTTCTCATCCCAGGAGATGCTGCTAACCTATTTTGGATAACTTGTAAATCTCTTTCCTCTGATGCACTGACAAGACGACTCCCTTGATATTTAGCAAAAGCTATAGATCTGGGATTAAACTAAAGCAGACTTACTTCACCTTCATCAGCAATGTGCAAACTTACTACATTGCTGAAATGTCATCTGTATCAATGGTAACCAGCTTCGCCGGTATTCCAATTGGTCATTTCACAAAGTAAAAGAATTCTTAAAAAGCAACAATGCAATTTTTACTCATGATAAACTCAGACTTTGCAGTCTGTTACTGAAATTTATTCCAACAGACTCAAATTTGTTCTGTCTACTTTTTGAAAAATGATGTATCTCTAAATGTCTTTTCAAAAGTTACAAACTTAGCGCTTAAATATTTTTCTACATCTCACCTTCACCTGTGAGAAACAACGAGCAGAATCTGTAGAACCAAAGCTACGTTGTTTATTACTAAGCAGTAACTCGGACACTCTCCTAGCACAGAGCATTGTGACGGTGCCTCTGACAGTGGTGGTGAGTTACCGAACAGATGGGCAGGGAGGACAAGAAGGGCCCCACTTTGACAGTGGGGGCAGAGATGTCTAATGAGGGACAAAGAGAGAGGCACAGAACGGCTCTGAAGCTAATTCTTACCCTAGTGTAAAATCACTTCACAGACATATTGAACCCTTCTTCAACTTCTTGCTCCTTTTTTCTCATCTTTGGGTCGTTTCATTTTCATAATAAAACACACGTGGGGAACTGAAGACAGAGGAAAAATGAAGGGGAGGAAATGGCATCACAGGCTCCAAGTATGTACACCATGCTCTTTGAACCCGCTTCTCCCAACCAGATGGCTTGTTAAACACTAACTTCCAAAATTACTTGTGTAGACCTCATCTGGGCATCTTGTTAAAATGTGTATTTTGACTATGTCTGGAGTGGAGCCTGAGATTTCACATTCCTAATAAGCTCCCAAGTGTTGCTGCTGGTGCTGGCCTGAGGACCACCCCTCAAACGGCAAAGGTGTGAACGACTTTGACCTATTAGAGGCTAAGTCCTATATAAGGTCAAACCATTCAAGCAGAGTCATGCTCCCCTACACTGAAAATAAAACAACAAAATCAAAGGCAAAATAAACCTCGAATCAAGGCACTTTTAACATATATGCTCTCTCATTTCATTCACAACTCATTTAATCTTAATAACAATTTCTAGAACTAGGGAATATCAACCCCATTTCCTGGGTGAGGGGACTGAGGAATCAAAGTGTTAAGGAGCCTGTCTGAAGTCACATGCCTGGAAAGGGAGGAAGCAACATTTTGCACTGAGGTTTCGGGTCTTCTCGTCCAGCTCCTTTGAACAGTATTTTATATGAATAAAAAGGCTTTCATACACATGAACACATTTGATCCTCCTAATATATGCCCTGTGAGAAAAGTATGAAAGACCTCGTTATGCTCATTTTGTAGATGGAGAAAGTAAGGCAGGAAAGATAAAAGAGTATGGCAACGTCCCAGAGCTCATTAGCAACAGAGCTAGAGCTGTCACTGAGTCCTTCTGATCCCCATTCCTTGTCTCTTCTGTATCATTATCATGCTACTCAACAGTAATCAATTTGTAAACCAGAATAAAACAACAAGTAGGAATATGCTTCAGAAATTTCCAACAGAGGAATTAGCCTTGTTTATAAAACTAAGCCAATTAAAGTAACTTTGAAAAAGGAGATACTAGTATTCAGGTTTCATTTCACTTTCAAAAGTCTGAACACGTAAATTCCCAATGAGTGCTAAGTCTTTGGTGACATCCCGAGTGGGAAGGTGGCAAGGGGGTACAGATCATACTCTGTTACCCATAATAGTCTTTGTAATTACCTTATTTTCATTTTCATACTTTATACTAAAATTTGAATTGCTTTTGATTTTAAAGGTCTGTCTTGGGTGGCTGGAAGCAAACCTCATTTCAAGGGAACAGCCTTCATTTCTCTTAACAAAACTAGTATCAGTTTTACTCTACAGATATTTAAATTATGTAACTTTACTCTTTCTCTCAATTGGCTCTTTTTTAACCAATATTTAAATGTAAGCATCTTCCTTCCACAGTAAAGTAAAAGACTCTCCTTTTAACCCACGTGCTGTTACATATGCCACTCTAGTTCTCTCCTTTTCTCCAAAGACAAATATGTTTTAAGATCTGTTTATATATACTATTTATCTCCTTTTCTCTATGTTACTCCTCAACCCTTCTATAGTTCAGATTCTACCTTCATAATTCCACTGAAACCACTTCCCCTAAAGTCATCATTTTATCTACATATTGGTTAACTCCATGGGTCTGAAGGACTTTCTACCAGTATTTGATGTGTCTACTGTTCCATTCCTTTGTGAACTTCACTCCCTCTACCCCCAACTTCTGAAGCTAAAGGCTCTACTGAGTTTCTTCTAACTCCCACACTTTTTTTTCTCAGCTTCCACTGGGTATAAATTCCTTTTCCAATGTTCAGTCCTCATTAATTTAATAGATATTTACTGAGGCATAATCTGTTCTTTGTGTTGTGCTAGGTGATGGGAATAAAACTGATTAAAAAAACCAACTGACATTGGGAATTCCAGTCTAAGATGGCAACATAGGAAGGCTCTGAACTCTCCTCTGTAGATGGAATACATCAAATTTTATCTGTTAATGGAACGATTCCTTCTGAAGAAGAACTGAGAGCTGAGTGAACTAATCAACCAAAGACAGAACAGCAAGAGACACGGAGATAGAGTAACAAAGGGAATCCCCACTCTCTATGCTGCATAGAGCAGTGGGGAGGGACAATGCTGAGGGTCCAGGAACAGATTCCTCTGACCTTGGGCACAGAAAAAAATGATGTGGTTTAACAGAGCAACTAGCCTTTAATAGAGACAATACCAGAACTCTGCCAAGCAGTGGAGGATGAATCATGGGAATCTACTCCTGAAGCCAAGAGCACACTATATACACTGTATGTTAGCTAACTTGACAATAAATTATATTTAAAAATAAAAAAATAAAAAAGTAAAAGGGCCAAAGGGCTGTGGGAACACTCTCTTCCTGTCCACATTACAAGCCCAGATCGGAAAAGGGTCTGGCTCAGAGTAAGCTTGTGACCTCAGTAAGCTAAGGGTCTGTGAGCCTTCACCAGCTCCTGTGGGACTAGGGTATGGAAAAGAAGCTGTAGGTTTTTATAATTAAAGAATTTACTGTATTATTTTAATTTTTTTTTTAAGTGTCTTGCTTTGGGGCAGCTGGGTGGCTCAGTTGGTTAAGCGTCTAACTCTGGGTTTTGGCTCAGGTCATGATCTCACAGTTCATGGGTTTGAGCCCCACATCTGACTCCACACTGGAAGTGCAGAGACTGCTTGGGATTCTCTGTATCCCTTTCTCGCTGCCCCTCCCCTGCCCGAGTTCACTCTCAGAAAATAAATAAATAGCAGGATTTTGTTCTTTCTCATTGCCAAGAGGTATTCCATTGTATATATAAACCACACCTTCTTTATCCATTCGTCACTTGATGGACATTTAAGCTCTTTCCATAATTTGGCTATTGTTGAGAGCGCTGCTATAAACACTGGGGTACAAGTGCCCCTATGCATCAGCATTCCTGTACCCTTTGGGTAAATTCCTATCAGTGCAGCAATCTATCCCCGAGACCAAAAGCACACTGGATACACTGTATGTCAACTAATTTCACAATAAATTATATTTTAAAAAATAAATTAAAATTAAAAAATCAAAAAAAGAAAATAAACATTTAAAAAAATTAAACATTTAAAGTCTGTCTTGCTTTGTTTTTACTTTTTTTTTTGGTTTTTGTTTTCTTCTTTTCTTGTTTGTTCTCTTTTTTCTTCTTTTATTATTTTCTAGCATATACAGTGACAGCTCCAGCCAGCCAGCCAAAGTCACCAATCATACACAGTCTGCATGGACAACACCATACCCAAGACCACTCCTTCAAGTTTAGGAGAAGTAGCCGTTTCACCTAATCCACTGAAACAAACACAGGAAGTCAAGCAAAATGGGGAGACAGATGAATATGTCGCCAAAGAAAGAACAAGAAAAAAACTCAGATAAAGAACTAAATGCAACAGAAATAAGCAATACGCCTGATAAAAAATCTAAAGTATGATCATAAAGATACTCACTGGGTTGGAAAAAAGAGTGCAAGAACTCAGCAAGACCTCCAATAAAGGGGCAGAAAATACTAAAAAGCACCAATCAAAGTTGAAAAATACAATAACTGAAATCGAAAGAAAAACACCCTAAAGGGAACCAACGAAAGATTAGAAGATGCATAAGAATGTACCAGTGATCTGGAAGAAAGGGTAATAGAAAGCATTCAAGCTGAAGAGCAAAAAGGGAAAAGAATTTTTTTTAAAAAATGAGAATAGATTAATAAGAGATCTCTCGGACAACATTAAGCAAATATTTGCATTATAGGGGTCTCAGAAGAGAAAGAAAGGTGTAGAAAATTTATTTGAAGAAATAATAACTAAAAACTTCCCTAACAAAGGGAAGGGAACAGATATCTGAGTCTAAGAAGCACAGAGAATTCCAAACAAGATGAACCCAAGGAGGTCCACACCATGGCACATAATAATTAAAACGTCAGAGGTTAGAGATGAAGAGAAACTCTTAAAAACAGCAAGAGAGAAACAAAAAGTTACCTATAACAGAAAACCTATTAAGCCATCAGCTGAGTTTTCAGCAGAAATTTTGTAGGCCAGAGGGTAGAGGCACGATATCTTCAAAGTGCTGAAAGGAAAAAACCTATAAGCAAGAATACTCTACCAGCAAGGTTATCATTCAGCTTTGAAAAAGAGATAAAGAGTTTCCAAAAAAAACATAAGATAAAGGGGTTTATCACCACTAAACCAGACTTGCAAGAAATATTAAAGTGGAAAATAAATATTAAGTGGAAATGACCATAATTAGACATAAGAAAATTATGAAGAAAAACATATAAAATATGACAACATATTCATAAAACATGGAGAAGGGAGTAAAAAACCAGAAGAGAAAGGTAAAAAGAAAGATTTCTTTTTTAGAATGTTTGAACCTAAGTGATCATCAAATTAATACAGATTGCTATTTACTTAGGATGTTATATATGAACCTCATGGTAACCACAAACACAAAACCTATGACAGATACACAAAAAATAAAGAGAAAGAAAGCCAAATATTACACTATACACACACATCTATCACAAAGAATGAGGCGAGGAGAAGAAGAATGGAACAAAGAAGGACTACAAAAATAACCAGAAAACAAGTTTTTAAAATTGCAGTAAGTACATACTTATAATTGCTTTAAATGTAAATGGCCTAAATGATCCAATCAAAAGACAGGGTGGCAGGATGGATTAAAAAAACCCCATCTATATGCTGCTTACAAGAGACTCACCTCAGACCTAAAGATACTTACAGACTGAAAGTGAAGGGATGGAAAAACATTCACTATGCAAATAGAAGCAAAAAAAAAAAAAAAAAAAGCCAGGGTAGCAATAGTTAAATCAGACAAAAAAGACTTTAAACCAAAGACTGCATTAAGAGAAGGGCATTGCATAATTATAAAGGAATCAATCCAACGAGAGGATGTAACAACTGTGTGTGTGTGTGTGCGTGTGTGTGTGTATGTTGTGTACGTATACAACATACACACACACACACACACACGCACACCCAACACTAGAGCACCTAAATACATAAAGCAAATATTAATGGACAGAAAAAGAGAAACTGATGATAATACATAAATAGTAGGGAACTTTAATACCCGACTTACATCACTGGAAAGATCACCTGCACAGAGAATCAGTAAGGACTCAATGTCTCTGAATGACACACTGGACCAGATGGACATAACAAATACATACAGAACACTCTATCAAAAACCAAGAGAATACACATTACCTTCAAGTGCACATAGAACATTCCCCAGAATAGATCACATATTTAACATGAGTGAAATAAGCCATCATTTCTGATCTCAATGGCATAAAACTACAAATAAATCACAGGAAGAACACTGGAAACACACAAACATGTGGGGACTAAAAAACATGACACAAAAAACCAGTAAGTCAAGGAAGTAATCAAAGAAGAGATTTGAAAATACATGGAGAAAAATGAAAATGAAAACACAATGGTCCAAAATCTTTGGAACATAGTAAAAGCAGTTCTAAGAGGGAAGTATAGAGCGATACAGGCCTACCTCAAGAAATAAGAAAAAACCTGAAATAAATAATCTAACCATACATCTAAAGGAATTCGGGGGCACCTGGGTGGCTCAGTCAGTTATGCGTCCAAGTTGAGTTCAGGTCATGATCTCATGGTTTGTGAGTTTGAGTCCCGCATGGGGCTCTGTGCTGACAGCTCAGAGCCTGGAGCCTCCTTTGGATTCTGTGTCTCATTCTCTCTGCCCCTCCCCGACTTGTGCTCTGTCTCTGTCTCTCAAAAATAAATAAATGTAAAAAAAAATTTAAAGAAATTAGAAAAAGAATGAAGTTCAAGGTAAGAAGAACAAAGGAAATAATAAACATTAGAGGAGAAATAAATGCTGTAGACACACACACACACAAACCAAAAAACAAACAAAAAAGACAAAACAAAAACAAAAACAAAAACAAAACCCAATGGACTCAAGAGCTGTTTCTTTGAAAACATAAACAGAATTGACAAACCCTTAGTCAGACTCATAATGGAAAAAAAAAGGACCTAAATAAATAAAAACAAAAATGAAAGAGGAAAAATAACAACTGACACCACACAAATACACAGGATTGTAAGAGAATACTATGAAAAATATCACACCAACAAACTGGATAACCTAGAAGAGATGGACAGATTCCTAGAAACATATAAACTACCCAAAACTGAATGAGGAAGAAAGAGAACATTTAAACATATCAGTTGCTAATATGAAATCAAATCAGTAATTTAAAAAACTCCCAAAAATATAAAAGTCCAAGACCACATTGATTCACAGGTGAATTCTACCAAATATTTAAAGAAGAGTTTACACACCTAATTTCCTCAAATTACTCCAAAAAATAGAAGAGGAAGGACAGCTTCCAAATACATTCTATGAGACTAGCATTACCTTAATACTAAAAGTAGACAAAAACACCACAAAAAAATAAAACTACGGGCCAATATCCCTGATGAACACAGATGTAAAAATCCTCAGCAAAATATTAGTAAAACAAATCTAACAATACATTAAAAAGATCATTTACCACAGTCAGGTGGGATTTATTCCCAGGATACAAGGATGATACAATATTTGTGAATTAATCATCATCATACACCACATCAACAAAATGAAGGATAAAAATCATATAATCATTTCAACAGATGCAGGAAAAGCATCTGGCAAAATTCAACATCCATGTATGGCAAAAACTCTCAACAGAGTAGGTTTAGAGGTAATATACTTCAACAAAGTAAAGGCCACATGAGAAAAACCCACAGTTAACATCATGCTCAATGATGAAAAATTAAGAGCTCTTTCTCTAAGATCAGGAACAAGACTAGGATATCTACCCACATCATCATTTTTATTCGACATAGTACTGGAAGTCTTGGCAATAGCAATTAGATAAGACAAAGAAATAAGAGGCAACTGTATTGATAAAAAGGAAGTAAACTTCTAATTTGCAGATGACATGATACTATACATAGAAAGCCTTAAAGACCCCATAAAAAAAAAAAAAACTAGAAGTAACCAATGAATTTGGTCATGTTGCAAAATACAAAATTAATACCCAGAAATCGATAGCATTTCTAGACACTGGTAATGAATTAAGAAAGAGAAATTATGAAAACAATTCCATTTACAATTGCACCACAAAGAATACCTACGAATAAACAACCAAAAAGGTGAAAGACCTGTCCTCTAAAACACCAATGAAAGGAGTTAAAGATGACACAAAGAAGTGGAAAGGTATTCCACGCTCATGAATTAGAAGAAGCAATATTGTTTAAATGTCCATACTACCCAAATCAATACAGAGATTTAAGGCAACCAGTGTCAAAATACCAAGAGCATTTTTAAAAAACTACAACAAATGATAAAAGTTGTATGGAAGCACAAAGGACCCCAAGTAGACAAAGCAATTTTGAGAAAGCAAAACAATACTCAAAGTATCACAATCCCAAATTCCATGATATACTACAAAGCTGTAATCATCAAAACACTATGGTACTAGCAGAAAAATAAACACATAGATCAATAGAACAGGATAAAGAGCCCAGAAATAAACCAACACTTTTATGGTCAATTAATTGACAATAATGGAGGCAAGAATATACACTGGGGAAAAGGCAGTCTCTTCAACTAATGGTGTTGCAAAAACTGGACAGTTACGTGCAAAAAAAACCCCAAAGTTGGACCACTTTCTTATACCATACACCAAAATAAATAAAAATGGATTACAGACCTAAATGTGAGCCCTGAAACCATAAAATTCATAGAAGAAAGCATAGGCAGGAATTTTTTGACAGACATGAGCTCTAGAAACTTTTTTCTAGATATGTCTCCTCTGGCAAGGGAAACAAAATAAAAATTAAACTATGGGGACTACACCAAGGTAAAAAGCTTCTGCAATGTGAAAGATACCATCAATAAAACAAAAAGGCAATCTACTGAAGGGGAGAACATAATTGCAAATGATCTATGTGATAAGGGGTTAATATCCAAAATATATGAAGAATGTATACAACATAACACCAAAAAACCCAAAGAATCCAATTAAAAAATGGGCAGAAGACCTGAATAGACATTTTCCAAACACAACATGCAGATGGCTAATGGACACGTGAAAAGATGCTCAACATCACTAAACATCAGAGAAATGCAAATCCCATCCACAATGAGCTATCACCTCACACCTGTCAGAAGAGTGAAAATCAAAAAGACAAGGAATAAATAACAAGTGTTTATGGGAATGTGGAGAAAAAAAACCCTTGTGTTCTGCTGGTGGGGATGTAAATTGGTATACCCACTATAGAAAACAGTATGGAGATTCCTCAAAAAATAAAAAATATAAATACACATGATCCAATAATTTCATTACTGGGTATTTACACAGTAAAAATGAAAACACTAATTCGAAAAGATATAGGCACCTCCATATTTACTGCAGTATTATTTACAATAGGCAAGATATGGAAGCAACCGAAGTGTCCACAGATACACAGAGAAGGAAAATGTGGTATATATACAATCAAAGATTACACAGCCATAAAGAAGGATGAGACCATGCCAGTTGTGACAACATCAATGGACTGTGAAATATTATAAGTGAAATAAGTCAGACTGAGAAAGACAAATTCCACATGATTTCATTTATATGCGGAATCTAAGGAAAAACAAATGAATAAACAAACAAAAAAATCCAGACCTATAAATACAGAGAAGAAACTGAGGATTGCCAGAGAGGAAGGGGGTCAGTGGGTGGGCAAAATGGGTGAAGGGGAGTGGGAGATGTGGGCCTCCAGTCATGGCATGAGTAAGTCACAGGAGTAAAAGGACAGCATAAGAAATACAGTCAGTGACATTGTAACAGCTTTGTATGGTAAAAGATAGGAGCTCCACTTGTGGTGAGCATAGCTTAAGGCAGAAACTTACTGAATCACTATGTTGTACACCTAAAACTAATGCAATATTGTGTGTCAACTACATTAAAAAAAAATTAACTGTGATTAAAAAATATATTGTTGCTACTCTCCTAGAACTTCCATTCTAACAGAGAATAGACCCCATGAGTCGGGAAGTCAGGAAAGGCTTCTGCAAGGGAATGATGGTTTGACTGAAATCTCAAGAGTGAGTAAGTATTGATAAGGTGACAGGAGAAGGCAAAAACATTCCATGCACAGGGAATGCATGCAAAATGGCCTTGGATGATGAGAAGGAAGGGTCATAGGATTAGGGTGGAGAGGTTGGTAGAGACCTGTTAAGAATTCTGCTTTCTCCTATAGGAAGCAATGAAATGTTCTAAGTGATAGAGGGACATGATCAGATCTGCATTTGTAGATTTGCAAGATCACAGTGGCTGCAATGTAATGACAAACTAGAAGATACATGAGAGGATCAGGGTGGATGACTAAGAGGCAACTGCAGTGGTTCAGCCTGGAGACAACGGTTGTTTCAAACAGGCTGATAGCAGCAGACTGAGAAAACGAACTGTTGGATTAGATATCAGGAGCGAGGAAGAAGAATATGCAAAGGTGGCCTATGGGATAAATTATCGTTAAACTATTTGTGTGGCAAAGGGTTTGGGGGATCTAAACAAGACAAATGTTAGTGCCAGAAAATGGAGATGATTTCCATGATGATGGGAAAGGAAAAAGAACCGGTAAAAGAATGGGTAAATGTGTAAGTTTGGAGGCAGGAAGGTGGATGGGTTCTCACCCAGTTATTTTTGTTTACCATGAAGAGAGAGGTAAATTTAACTCTGGAAAATGAAGAGGATCATGATGAGGTGGGAAATGTGGGAAATTACAGCTGAAGAGAAGACTAGACAAACCTAGAAAAGTTCCTGGCCAATGGGCTTCATTCCCAAGGTGAAAGAAAATTCTCCATCAATGAAAAGCCTTCCTGCACCACACTTAAAATCATCATTCTCTCCATTCTTTTGAAAATTTCAACTAGATTTTTGGGAAAACGCTGGGGTAAAAGGAAAGAGAGTAACATTTTTTTCTTTCTCTGCTATATTGAGTCTGGAACCAAGAGAAGAATGACAGCCAGACATTAAAATATTTATGCTGATTCAGTGCTATGGGGCCACATAATGTTTGCTTAAAATCAGTTTTCCTGGGAGGGCAGTTGAGCACTGACAGAAGTGAGTAGATGAGATCTGGCAGAAACTCACAAATACCTCCTGAATAATGAAGGGTAAGGCTTGGAGGTAAGGATGAGCTCTGGGAATGGTTTTTGTTACTGAATTCAATACTAATAAAAATATTCATAGTCAAATCCTGAAGTCACCCAGTGAAGGCATCAAGGAGGGGGCTGGAGGTGACCACATCAGTTATTTGGTACAATGGCATGGATATTTGCTATAGAAAACTTGGGGATCTCAGAAATCATTACGTACAGAGAAGCAGCAGCTATACAGACAGAACATTCCTCACAACTCTCATTTCCTCTGTCTCTCTGGCTGCCAAAACTTTGAAACATCTACCATCACAGCCTCTCATGTGCTACCTGCGTCCCAACCGTGTCTAGGGAAATGTAATGTCTTCCAGGGTCAAAGACATGATGCAAGAGGAAACCTCCTAGTAGGCCAGGGAAAGGCACCTGGATATGCACAGAGAGTGATCAGAAGTCCAAAACGGAGTTAATCAAGAGAACACATTACAAGATGCAGTGGAACAGCACAATTTTACAAGTATTAGCTACAAAAAACAGAAGGGAAAATGAGAAAGCACATGGTATGTGCTCACAGTACTGTTTAAGGAAATATGATTGTAAGAATTAAGAGACAGAATATAAGATAACGGTAAGAAAGAAAGGAAGTAAAAATGAGAAGAATGTTAAATATAAAAGCTTAATAAAGAAATGAAAATTATTTAGCATATTGAATGCCCGTATCGGAAAGAGTAAGGAGGAAACTTGATGCTGCAAAATTATTAAAGTGGAACAAAACTTGAGGAGTACTCTCCACTAGGTGTAAAGGAAATATAAAGAGATAAATATTAGGAGAAATCATAAATGTGAAGGGCAGAAAGCAGAGATCCAGCAGTGAAGATAATCATATTACTTGAAGATCAAATCACAATAAATGGAAGAGAAACAGGAATAAAAGATGTAATAGGAGAAAATTTTTCCCACAAAAACAAAGACTTGGATTTTTAGACAAAAATGAGAATAAGCTGTTTGGAAAATTTCCTAAAATGTGTTTCACACCTTGGAAAAAAAGCTCAAAATAATACTGACTGCATTTCACTGCAGGGATTACATTTGATCTGGAATGCATTGTTGTGTATGAACTGGAATCAAGGCAAACTTTTATTGGTTGGTAACGCCTGGTGATAAAAATTTCATCTCTAAGCATAAACTTTGATTTGCTATGTAAACTAAAACATTACGGCTAATAACAGTTATGATCCTGCTTATCTGAGCGGGATTTGTGAATAGATAAGGTAATAAGAAAAAACCTTCCTGTGATTATAAAATTCTTGATATCATTATAGTTCAGCTCATATGTTTTTGCCTGATGCTTTAATTCAGAACCTGACACCTATGTCATTCTTGTTATTTAACAAGCAACTGAGAAACTGGCAGCAGCAAATAAATCATGGTGTGAGATGTGTAACTAACCTCATTCACATCCCGTGTACGCTATATGTATCTACAGAGGAACGGCCAGATGTTCAAAACATTCTACTCAGCAGCAAGATTAGGGGAAATTAGCCATTTGGGTCACTTTCTTCCTTGCATCTACTCCTAACAAAGAGGCCTTGGATCACTGTTTAAGTGCCTCTGTTCCGTTAGGCTGGTCTCTGAATGGGTCAGAAAATGATGCAAAAAATGCTCAGTTTAATTTGTCTGGTTCAATTCGGAGCCATCTGGATAAACCAGCTAACCATACAGATTTTTTTTTTAAAGACAGGTTGTTGGTGTTTGCAGCTTCCATTTGATTATGCTGTGGTAAAAATTAACTGCTAATTCTGTGTCTTACGAGAATAAATGTCAACTTTTCATCGATGCTACATTAAAAACATTTTTTTATTTAAACTCCAATTAGTTAACATACAGTGTAATATCAGTTTCTGGTGTACAACACAGTGATTCAATACCTCCACAAAACACCTGGGGCTCATCATGCCAAGTGCCCTACTTAATTCTCATCACTTATTTCACCCAACTCCCCACCCAGCTTCCCTCTGGTAACCATCACTTGGTTCTCTATAGTTAAGTCTCTATAGTTAAGAGAACTACATTCTCTTTTATTCCCCCCTATGTTTCTTTGTTTTGTTTCTCAAATTCCACACATGAATGAAATCATATGGTATCTATCTTTTTCTGACTCACTATTTTACTTAGCATAACACTCTCTAGCTCCATCCACATTGTCGCAAATGGCAAGATTCCATTCTTTTTGATGGCTGAGTAATATTCCATTGTGTATATATGCCACATCCTCTTTATCCATTCATCAGGTCAATGGACATTTGGGCTCCTTCCATAATTTGGTGACTGTTGATAATGTTGCTACAAACATCAGGGTGCATGCGTCCCCGTGAGTTATTATTTTTGTATCCTTTGGGTAAATACCTAGTAATGCAATTGCTGGATCATAGGTTAGTTGAGGCTGTGGTGGCTCAGGCTGTGATCCATGTGTCATCTTCATTCCAGGATCCCTTCTGAAGGATGAATCCCTACACAGAATATGTATTTCTCATTTCACAGGGAAAAAAGAGAAGACTGAAACACACAAAAGCCTTTCTTTCTGCTTCTCCTCAGGTGTAATGTATAACCAGCCCACTGGCATTATACTGGTCAAACCAAGACATGTGCCCCAAACTTCTATCAGTGGGGAAGGGACACACATTCTTCTTATGAGGCATTTCCCAAAATCTCATGACAATGGGCAGGGATGTATAATTCTGTTATAAAAGGCATGAAATAATTGTAAAATCTACCACACATGACAAAATTAAATTCAAGAAAGCCTGAAAATCATTACGTATTAAACAAGAAGGGAAAGATAAGACCAGACTCTACTGGAAAATAACACAGTGGATAAAAAAGAAAACTATGCCTTTTCTACAGAATGACAAGGAGAAGAGTAAAGTCAGAAAGATTGAAGGAACTGGCAAATCTGTGCCACACAAATGTCAGCCAAGAATAACCACAGAGTAATACCAATTCGTCACTAGAGACAAATACCAAATGATCAACTCATTAGGTATCCAAAAGACATATGATTAAATTCAATATGTTTTTAGTAATAATTATTTGCCAAATGGGAATACAAAGATACTGCCACAGCATGACAAAGTGTATATATGCCAAACCAGGAGCCAGCACCATATGAAATACTGAACACAGAGGCAATCCCACGAAGGATGTCTTCTATTCCTACTGTATTATAATTTTTTTCTGGAGTTCTAACCAATGCTACGTATTAAGGAGGGGGGAATGAAATGTAAATACTCTGTAAATACAAAGGAAAATATCTACATGGAAATTTAAGAGAAGAAACTTTAAAAACTCTTAGAATAAAAATCAATCTCAACAAAGCAACTGGCTACAAATAATATAAAATTATTACTACTCCTGTAAAACAATAATTAGTACAAATATAATAAAACAAAATCCTTTATTAACAACACTGAGTACCCACTGTATCCACAGCCACCTTCCTAAGCAAGCATCCAAAGCATAGTTTGCCATGCTTTATACTACATGTATTTATTTTCCAGCCACAGAAAATTGATCACAGATTGGCTCCTGACCCAGATATAGCCTCACGTAGGGTAGCCAGGAGCCTCTAGCCTGCCTAAATGAGGTGATTTTTATTTAGTATCTATGAACCAGTCAGATCCTCTGCATGAATAAGAACATACTTAAGGACATAATCACTAGAACATGTAAGAAGCTGACACAAAAAAGAGAGAAGGGAATCAGTGTAAGCCAAAAGACAAGAGTCACTTTGATCGGGAGAGGAAAAGCAGGGGAGGCAATGAGAAAGGGAGAAGAAGATTCGGGCAGAGAAGCCAAGAGGGAGGAGCTGAATCACAGATACAGTGTACGAGTAGAGCTGTTGTATCATTCTCCTTAGTGACTATTCTTGTTACATAAGGCCTGACTGGAAAAGCTGTGAAAATGTAAAAATGGAAGTAAAAACAGAAGGCATTCTGAACCATGTCTTACAACCTAATAATGCCAAACAGAGATGCCATTTGCAGTAGCAACATCAAATATTAAAAACCCAAGTACAATGTCTATCAATAAAACATTTATTTATTTATTTATTTATTTATTTAAATGTTTATTTATTTTTGAGGGGGGAGGGGGAAGGGAGGGGCAGAGAGAGGGACAGAGGATCCGAAATGGCCTCTGTGCTGACAACAGAGAGCCCAATGTGGGGTTTGAACTCAAACCATGAGATCATGACTTGAGCCAAAGTCCGATGCTTAACTGACTTAGATATTCAGGAGCCCCAATAGAAGACTTATTTAAAGGAAAATTAAATTGTTTTTAATGTTTTTAGTTTTTAGAGACAGGGAGAGACAGCACATGTGAGCGGGGAAGAGGGGCAGAGGGAGAGAAAATCTCAAGCAGGCTCTGCACTATGTGTGGAGCCCCAATTTGAGCCCCAACATGGGGCTTGATCCCATGACTCTGGTATCATGACCTGAGCCAAAATCAAGAGGTGGACACTTGGGGCGCCTGGGTGGCTCAGTCGGTTGGGCTTCTGACTTCGGCTCAGGTCATGATCTCGCGGTTCGTGAGTTCAAGCCCCGCGTCGGGCTCTGTGCTGTCAGTTTGGAGCCTGGAGCCTGCTTCTGATTCTGTGTCTCCCTCTCTCTGTGCCCCTCCCCCACTCACACTCTGTCTCTATCAAAGAATGAATAAACGTTAAAAAACATTTTTAAAGAGGTGGACACTCAACCGACTGAGCCACGCAGGTGTCCCCCAAATTAAAATATTTTAAAGCAAGAATAATGGAACAAATGGAGAATCACATACCAAAGCAAAAAAAGAAAAAACGCAATATTTAAAGATGGCAACAAGACAAAAAACAATGTGCGAATTTAAAATGAAACTTTTAAAATCTGAGCATAGTTGACACACAATGTCGCATTAGTTTCAGGTGTACAACTTCGTGATTTGACAAGTTCACACATTATGCTATGCTCACAAGTGGAGCTGCCATCTGTCCTGTTACCTTGCTATTAAAATATCAATGCCTGTATTCCTTATGCTTTGCTTTTTATTCCAATAGTTTACTCATTCCATAACTGGATACCTGTATCTCCTGTTCCTCTTCTTCATTTTGCTCAATCACTCACTATCCTCCCGCTGGCAACCATGAGTTTGCTCTCAGTATTTACAGTTGTGAATCTGCTTTTTGTATTTTTTTCGATTCTACTTATGAATGGAATAATATGGTATGTGTCTCTCTCAATCTGACTTACTTTACTTAGCATAATACCCTCTCACTCTATCCATGTTGTCTCAAATGGCACACTCTCATCCTTTTTATGGGTAATATTCCATTGTGTATATATACAACATCTTCCCGTCCATTTGTCTACTGATGGACATTTACAAGGCCTCCATGTCTTGAATGTTATAAATAATGCTGCAATAAACATAGGGGTACATTTATCTTTTTTAGTTAATATTTTCATTTTCCCTAGGTAAATACCCAATAGTGGAATTGCTGGATAATATGGTATTTCTATTTTTAAGTCTCTGAGGAACTTAAATTGAAATACCAATGAGGTATTTGGAAACTTCACAAAACTGTTTTAAATTTCCTCTGAAAAATTCAAATAGATGAGCTACTTCCAGGAATATATATGAAAGAAATCCTAAGACACATGACTTATGTATGAGGAAATTAATCATGGCATACTTTATAACAGAATCTGAAAACATCTAATACATATAGATTATGGTAGATACATATTAGGGAAAACAACTAAATCATTAAAGTGTTGTCAAAAATATTTAGTTACATGTGAACATGTTCGTGGTATATTTTAAATGAAAATTAAAGAGGCCCATATATTAAGCAAATGTTTAAAAAATATATCCACTTTACTAAATAGATATCACTCTTAAATTTGTAGTCCAAAGCATTAAGACTAGTAATTAGATTGTAGGTATTTTTATTTCCCAATTTGTGTATCTTTACATTTTCTAAAATGTCTCCAATGAAAATGTATTTTTATAACAAAACAATAAATGCCGTTATGTTATCAAAAGAACAAATCATCAACAAGAGCCTGAAACAGAGCAAAGCAAATGGTACAGACAAATAAGTGTCTGTAGAATGAATAAGTGGCCAAGATATTTTTGAAAAACAACAACAACCAACACAACAACAAAATGCTTGAGCTGATGAATGGTGAAGTTCATTCTACCAATAATATAACACCTTTATTTTATTTTTTTTAAATTTTTTAATGTTTTATTTATTTTTGACTGAGAGAGAGAGAGAGAGAGAGAGAGAGAGAGAGAGACACACACAGAGCATGAGTGGGGGAGGGGCAGAGAGAGAGGGAGACACAGAATCTGAAGCAGGCTCCAGGCTCTGAGCCATCAGCCCAGAGCCCGACGCGGGGCTCGAACTCACGGACCGCGAGATCGTGACCTGAGCCGAAGTCGGACACTCAACCGACTTAGCCACCCAGGCGCCCCAATATAACACCTTTAAATAACAATAATTTAACAGTGAAATGAATCCAAGAATAATCATTTGAGTGAAATAAAATAAAAAGCTCTGCAATAAACCCAAGTACATAAAATAATTTAGTATGTGATTCCTGTGAAATTTTCAGTGGAAATATTCACTGAGGAAAGAGGCCACTAATCATTAAGTTGCTTTGAGACAACTGGTTAAAATTTAGGGGAAGGGGATAAAAAAAAAACAAAACACCTCTCTATCCCATGTCATGAAGCATCTGAAAGAAATTTAACAGAAAAAGACAAACTATTTGTAATAGTTTTAAGTATCTTCATGTATACAGGTTTGATTTTTTGGAAAAAGAAAAAGCAGCAAGCACTACTTATAAAAATTGGTGATTGGTTTCAGGACATTAAAAACAACTCACAATGGAAAAATACAGATAGATAATAATAATAATATATTATTAAACATAATTATAAACCAAAGGAACACAAATTTTAACAATGATATTTAATTTGTGCTTCTGAAAGGATTTTGTACAAGTAGTAATGCTATTGTCTAGGGTGAATCATTTATGGGATTAAAATGGCTATACTTTTCTGAGAAGTGACTGCTCTGTGTGCATCGAAAGCTTCAAGTGTGGCCTGATGATTCAAGTTCCAGGAATCTGAAAGAATCAAAGATTCAAACCAAGAAATATGTACAAGTGTGTTTATTATGGTGCTACTTAGAGTACAAAATACTGGAATCAGCCTGCATGATGAACACAGGGAACTGACTTAATAAATTATTTATATGATACGTACTACTATAAAATCCCATTTTACAAGAGAGTTAAATAGTAAAAAGTTGAGGACGGCTAAAATCAAAACCACAAGAAATAACAAGTGTTGGTGAGGATGTGGAGAATAGAGAATGCTTGTACAATGTTGGTGGGAATTCACTTTCATGAAGCCACTGTGGAAAGCAGTATGGGAGTTCTTTGAAAAATTAAAAACAGAATTACCAGAGGATACAGTAACTCCACTACTGGGTATTTACCCAAAGAAAACGAAAACATTAATTCAAAAAGATATATACACCCCTATGTTTACTGCAGTATTATTCACAATAGCCAAGATACGGAAGCAAACCAAGGGTCCATCCACAGATGAATGGATAAAAGATATGGCATCTATTTATAATGAAATATTACTCAGGAATAAAAAGAATGAAATCTTGCCATTTGCAGTAACACGGATGGGCCTCAAAGGTATTACACTAAGTGAAATAAGTCAGACGAAAGACAAATGCCATATGATATCACTCCTATGTGAAGTTTAAGAAACAAAAGAAATGAACAGAGAAAACAATACATAAATGAAGGGCCAGACTCTCAAATACAGAGAACTGGTGGCTGCCAGAATAGAAGTGGGCGGGGAGATGAGTGAAGCAGGTAAAGGTAATCAGGAATATACTAATTTCTGGTGAGCACTGAGAAATGTACACAATTGTTCAATTATTATATTGTACACCTGAAACTACTATAATACTATGTTAATTGTAAATGATTTTTTTCAGTTAAGAAAAAAAATCAATGGAGTATAAAGTGCCAACACCATTTTATCAGGTATAATCTGTGGATTACAAAATAGTATCTACAATATGAACCCAATTCCTATTAAAAAATTGTGTTTTGTGTACCTAAGAGAAATTTGTGAAAATACTGGATACCAAAATATTAACGCTTAGCTCCGGATGGTGGGGCTACAGGGGTTTTTATTTTCTCTTCCATTCAATTATATCTATCCCAAATTTTCTTCAAAAAATGTATTTACATTCATAATATTAACTACTTGTTGTATTTCTTCAGTTCAGAGAATTTATACTGTCTTCACTTTTTCCAGAAACATTCTTATTTATAACACCTTTCTTCCTTCCAACCCACCTCCTCTTCTCTTTCGTGCCTTACTTTATTTGGCTTTCTTGCAGATTTTATTAAGGTACACTGAAGTCTACTCTCCTTTCAGTTTTAAGCTGCTTAAAGACTGCAAATTCCATGTCTTATATTCCATCACTTCAAGGATAAAGTGTACATACTTAGAAAATACAGGCTGAACGTATGACAATTACAAAGTGTAGGAACCACATAGATCAGTAGGGCACCAAATAAAGCAAAGAAATGGCTTCATTGTTTACGGCTAAAATGAGTCAGTCTGAGGAAAACTGTATCACTCACAAATACGGGAAGAATGGGTCTTCCCCGCGTTTATATTCCCACAACACCTGGCACATTGTTTCATCAAGATTTTAACATTAGTTTTGTGACTGTCTCGGTAAACGTTTAGGTATCCGAAGCAGTACTGTTTACTATAGGCCCTAGGCTGTAGATCTCTAGGACTTATTCATCTTGATTAACTGAAACTTTGTACCCTCTGACTAAGAGGTCCCCATTATTCCCTCCCCAACGCTCCTGGTAAGCGTCACTCTGCTCTTATACTATGAGTGTGACTATTTTCGATTTCTCATGTAAGTGGAATCATTGTAGTGTCTGGCTTATTTCACTTAGCCTAATGTCCTCCAGGTTGATCCATGTTGTCACAAATGGCAGGATTTCCTTCTTTCTAAAGGCTGACTAGCATCCTATTGTATGTATATACCACATTGTCCGTATTCATTCATCTCTTGACAGACAAGTAGGTGGCTTCCTTATCTTGGCTGTTGTGAATAACGCTGCAATGAACACAGGGATACAGATATCTCTTTCAGATCCTAACTTCAATTTCTTTGGATATATACCTAAAAGTAGGATTTCTGGATTATATGGTAGTTTTATTTTTAATTTTTTGAGGAAACTCCACACTGTTTTCCACAGCGGCTGCACCAATTTACATTTGTACCGACAGTGTACAAGTTTCTATTTTCATCCTCTCCAACACTTAACTTTCTTTTTCATAATAGTTATCCTAACATATGTGAGGTAATGTCTCACTGCAATGAATGCTTTTTAAAGGAATGCATAGACTGAACAGTGGAAAGAACAATATGGAAAAGGGGAGCAGTGTAACAGCGAGGTGGAAATGATGCTGGAGTCTTAAGATTTGAATTTGTTGTCTTTGACAAACGAGTCATAGGGCCTTGTACAACTCACTCCTCTTCTTCCATGTTAGATTAGAGAATCTGGAGTCCTAACAATGGATTTAATGATCAATGACTGAATATTAAGATGGACCCGGGACTTAGGGTTAGATTTTTCTATTTATTTTTGAAGTTTTTCTTACCAAAAATAGAATTTTTCACTAGTTTTGACCCCAAGCATTTCATCTATACAACCTGTAGCAAATGAAACTGATATGTGACCAAGGGAATACCAAAATGATCAGATATGTAGTTCTTAAATATTGTAGGAGTGAGGCTGAAGGGGAAACAAATATACACATGCACGCACACACACACACACACACACGCACACACACACACACACACTTAGTGGAGATGGTCTGTGAGCTCATCAGCTCTTTAGGAAAACACTGTGAGAAGACAGTATGTTCTTTCCACAGATCCAGAAATGCATGTTTTTCCAGTAATAGGCTAACTTAAAACATAAGTTTTATCATCAAACGTAACTTTCAGGACTATCCACATATCAGACAGAATCAACACCATCTCAAGGTAAAATGCAATGTGTAATAAGCTCTCACATTAGTAAACATCTTCCCCTCCCCTCTCCCCCCAGTGAAATGTCAAGGATACATTGGCTGAAGTTTTCCACAATCCAGATGTCCTTGAAAACCTCATCTGTGGCTGGCTGCAGAGAGCCAGCCGATGCAAAGCAAACAATGACTGAAGTTCATGGTATTATTGAAAGCATCCTAAACTCAAGTGATCTCAGTTTCAATAATATTTCCCTCCATCAAAACATATGTTTTTCCAGTAATTATCTCCCTGACTCAAGAGAGGAAACAGGGTCATTCTAGATGTTTAGGTCATAGGTGAGGATGTTCTACTTCTTTGTCTCCATCTAGTCTTCTGTTTAGTTAGACCAAGTCCCTGAGATAATCTCTTATCAGAATTACATTTTAAAGTTTAAAAATGGCATTCCAAGTTTTTGATGGAAGAAGTACTACAGGTTATAAGAATCAGATACTATTTGAAAATATCACTACTTTCTCTAAAATAAAATGCTCCTTCCTTTTTAGCATAGGAAATTGAATTTTTTAAGTTAAAATGAGGCAAAGAGAGGGTTTCTACATATTCATATGTAAAAATATATAAATACAACTAAGAAGGATCATCATGTGGACCTCTGTTTACTTCTATTTCCTACTGCTGTTCTCTATGTATTTTGTGTATCCATATATCTGCAGTTATTCCTTGAGTATATTGTCTTATGACACTGTTTCTTCTCTTTAAAAATATACTTCTCCCTTTGAATATGTATATTTGCCTCTTTCTCCTAGAGTTTTTCTATCTCTCTTATTTGGTCATAATATTAATAAATCAAAATAGAGCCTATGGGCCACATCCAGCCCACTGCTCACTTCTGTAAATGTGGTTTCATTGGAACACAGCTATTCCAAATTTGTTTACACACTGTCCAGGTATGCCTTTGTTCTACAAAGACAGAGTTGAGGATACACAACAGGTACTATGTGATACAGCCTGTAAAACCTAAAACATTTACTCTCTGGCCCTTTACAGAAAAAGCTGAACAATTCCTAATGTAGGTGATAAAGTCCATCTTTCATGAGCTTTGTCACTGGAGATGTAATGCAGGGGCACGGGCATCAGAGAAGTTTCCAAAGACAATCTGCCTGCCAATATTTCTTAAAAAATGAAGAACTGTTTCAAAATAGTGAAAGAGGTTGCCCTAAGCAATTTCTTTTAAGTTCCTGCTGAGATGTGGGAGACTTGTGTTCATTCCTATAAGAAGCTCATTCCATCAATTAAATTGCAAGTTGCATGAAAGCTGTTCTTTACCTTCCATTCCCACTGCACCCAGCAGCCCAGCTATAGTAGCACTGTTAGAACAGGATAGGAAGAGATCCTGCCCTATTTCCTGTACTCTTGACGGCCTGCTTTGGTCCTCTACCAACTCTGCCCCTATCTAGGGGTAAGAGGTTTACCTGGAACTCAGGTCTCTCCCAACTCACTCTGGAACACACTTCAGCTTCCAAGGTGTGTGCAAGCCTTTCTCTTGATTCAATGCATTTGAGGGTGGACACTCTGCTGGTGTGTGCAGCCCTGGGTCTGAGAACTGGCTAAGAGCAGCTGTTTGCAGAGGACGTAGGCGGATGGAGGTTGGGCATGTGGGTTGAGTGTGCAAGTGTCTATGTATGTGATTCCTTTTGGAACAGAGCCAAAGTGAGGAGAAGATAACGGGTCAGACTGGAGACCAACCTTTTTTTTTTTTTATTGTTGTAACTATTTGTATTCTTTTTTCAATTGAAGTATAATTAACATACAGCATTATATTAGTTTCAGGTATACAGTATGATTCAACAATTCTACACATTCCTCGGTGCTCATCAAGATAAATGTACTCTTCATCCCATTATCTCTTTCACCCTTCCTCCCACCCACCTCCACTCTGACAAACACCAGTTTGTTTTCTGTGTTCAAGAGTCTGGTTTTTGTCTTTTTTTTTTCTTTGTTGTTCATTTGTTTTGTTTCTTAAATTCCACATATGAGTGAAATAATAGGAGACCAGCCCTTTCTTTACTGCTCAAGGTAGGAAGACAGAACATACACTATTTCTCTGCTAGCTTGATTTGCATCTTCTCTGGGACCCACAAATTTTATATTCTGCTTGGCCTAACAGACTGTCTTATTTAATAAAGGCAGTTAGGAGGCACTGGGGTGGCTCAGTAAGCGTCTGACTCCTGGTTTTCACTCAAGTCATGATCTCACAGTTTCATGAGTTTAAGCCCCACATCAGGCCCTGTGCTGACGGTGTGGGGCCTGCTCGGGATTCTCTGCCTCCCACTTTCCTCTCCCCCACCCATGCTCTGTCCCTCTCAAAATAAATAAACTTTAAAAAAATAATTAAAAAATTAATAAAGGCAGTTAAAATAAATGTGTGAATTAGTTTATAATTTGAAAACGATGGAATGTTCTAAAAATATTATAATTATATGATTTTATATAATAACTAGGTTTTTTAGCTGTTACAAAAAATTTCAATATATTACATAATTCATTTCTTATTTGTGTTAATATATAATAATGTTATAAGTCTAGATAACTGGGTGCAATGATTATCAGACTTTAGTTTTCATTAAAATTAATGGAAGTACTTACTTAAAATGCTATCAGAAATAAGTCAAGAGTCTTGGCATCTAGCTCGGATGCCTAAATACCAAAAAAATATTTTTTTCTTTTGTATGACACCTGGTATCAGCTAAGCTATTCTCCCATTGATGTATTATGTCTCTTAGCACTGCAACCACATGATTACACCTATATTCAACTGCTTCTCTGACTCAGCAGTGGCTCTAGTTAGATTCTCTCTCTCTCTCTCTCTCTCTCTCTCTCTCTCTCTCTCTCTGAAGGAGACATACAGGTGTTTAGAGGCTTCCCGGGGAAATTTGAACCTAACATTCCTCAAGGTAGAAGCCTTATCCCCAGGGCGCCTGGGTGGCTCAGTCGGTTAAGCATCTGACTTCAGCTCAGGTCACGATCTCGCAGTTTGTGAATTCGAGCCCCGTGTCAGGCTCTGTGCTGACAGCGGGGAGCCTGGAGCCTGCTCCAGATTCTGTGGCTCCCTCTCTCTCTGCCCCTCCCCTGCTCTCACTCGGTCTGTCTGTCTGACTTTCTCTCTCAAAAATAAATAAACATTAAAAAATATATATTTAAAGAAGCCTTATCCCCAAAGGCCAACCAATATTCCCCAAAGATGCACATCCATACCTGGGGTTCTCCCAGATTAAAGTCTGAGGGAAGTCTGAGGGCCTTCCTAGCATGGTTGAGTGGCAATTAAGATCATTTTGTGCTGTAAGGTTTTTTTAAATAGTCTCAAACATATGCACGCGATCACTTGTGGTCATACGTGGTCTATCTATATGCTACTTCTGACATCATTTCACCTTGGGCAAATCAACTCTTGCACAGCACATGGTGTTTTTCTTTTAAAGTCTGAATTATGACCAGTGGGGTACTGTGCACACACCGAACTCCAAAGTTTCATGAATAGGTTATCTGATTTGGCTTCAAAGTGTAACTTTAGCACTTCAGCCAGCTTGCAAAAAAGGGAACACTTATAGAGAAAGCAACCTTCTTTATACTAATTTTCTGTGTGGTAAAGTTACTCCGGTGGCTCAAAAGAGTTAATGCACCTCTCTAAGTGTCCAACTTACTAGTAGCAAGTAAGTGAGAAACCCAAGAGTGAAGAGCCTAGCATCAGTTAAGTCAGAAAATCTACAGCAAATCATACATCTTTGCTTATGTAAGTCCTACGATGCCGATGAATCTTTCTGTTGAGAGAATTTACAGCTTCGAGGATGAAGCGACTGACTTACAACTTAGATATTTGATTTTTATGCTTTACGTTTAATAGACTCAATTATTTAGTCCTGACAAAACAGAAGCATTAGATGACATGTTCATATCCTGTTTTTCAGATCTGGACTGATTTGCAAATTATGCCTCTTGATCTATGGTTGTACATAACAGCTATCACCTCAACCGTGGTTAATGTAGCTTTGGCCCTGCAAAAAAAATAAACAAATCAAATAAAAAAAGAAACACCTCCTGGGCTGTTCAAAGTGAGGCCACTGTCCTGACTCTGCCAATTTCCATGGAACGCTTGTTTCACATTTAAACAGGAGCACCCTCTGGGGCGCCTGGGTGGCGCAGTCGGTTAAGCGTCCGACTTCAGCCAGGTCACGATCTCGCGGTCCGTGAGTTCGAGCCCCGCGTCGGGCTCCGGGCTGATGGCTCGGAGCCTGGAGCCTGTTTCCGATTCTGTGTCTCCCTCTCTCTCTGCCCCTCCCCCGTTCATGCTCTGTCTCTCTCTGTCCCAAAAATAAATAAAAAACATTGAAAAAAAAAATTTAAAAAAAAAAATAAATAAACAGGAGCACCCTCATCAAGGAGCCCTGAAAGCACAGGAAACTAATAAAATGCTAAAACTAATAAATAAAAATATTAATAAAAAGTAGTCTCTTGTGGGAAAGGGAGAAGTGGGACCTGACTGAACCTGGGACTAAGGAGGCAGGGGGAGGAATACATTTTGCTCAACTTTTCAAAGGTGTTTTTGGTTTTGGACTTTTGAGTGTATCACATTTTCAAAAACAAAATCTAAAAATTAAATAAGGCAAAGTAGTTACTCCTACAGAAAACTGGGCAAAAGATTTAGTAGATATTTTACGAAAACAGATAGCCAAATGGCTGATAAAGATGTCCAAAAGTGCTCATCAATATGGAAATGCAAATTAAAACCACAATATGGTGCCACCCGTCAACTAGAACAGTGAAAAGAAACAAGAAAACACTATGGCGTTGGTGAGGCTGCAGAGCAACTAGAATTCCCATACAGTGTCAGTGGAGTGTGAAATGGTTCAACCAGTTTAGAAAACTGGCAGGCTATCCTAACGCGAACATATGCATACCCAATGATCTAGAAATTCTGTACATGTGCTCCAAAGGCATGCACTAGAATGGTCATTGGAAGCGCTGTCTACAATTGTTCCAACCTTCAGAAAACACAAAATTAATCTAGAGCTAAGTGGATAAATAGTCTCATAATGGAATGCCTTATGTTAATGAGAATGCACAATCTAGAACTATAGTGAAATAGATGGAATGATTCTTACAAATTCATCTATATAGACAATTGATTTATGTAAACTGAAAAAAAAAAAAACACCAAAAACAATTACCTATGCCGCTAAGAGTAAGGATGGGAATGACCTGAATGCTGCTTCCATGACTGTGTTGCTGGTGAAGACGCATCAAGTTTCGATGTGTGTGCTTTCCTATCCGTAAATTATTTGTAAAAACACAGAGTGGCACCTTAGAACTGTGGGATCCAGGATGTAAAGAGTTACTTCAGCTTTGGCCGAGTGAATCTGTCAAAGCAATGCACAGTATTCCAAAGCTGCAGAACATAGAGTTATAGAATGTGACAAATATTACTTTCTGTTTGGAGCATCAACTATAATTCAAGATCCAGACAGAGCTCAATGAACTGTGAGCGAGATTTCACAGGATTGTGGCAAAGTTGCTTCTAGAAACCCATAAGCATAAATCCACAGGTTTATTGCTCAATAAGTGCCTACTTCATCACACACTGAAATGATCCCTGTTAGGCTGGTTTTGAAAAGCAAACTTTAAAAAGGAGAAGGGGGGTGGAAACTCAGCTTGCCAAAATTGAGACATCAGTGGCTAAAAGGTCAGAACTTTGGAGCTGACAGTGCGAGTAAAGTGGAAGTGCTGATTGAGAATGAAAAACCGAAGCCCCAACCTTGATGAAGCCTGTACGACTATCCAAGACCACCTGAAGATGTCTGAATTATTGGCAGAGACACCGCAGCTCGTGAACTACATGCCTAAGAGTTTTACTCACGCCTCAGCGTGCCCGGGAAGAAATAAAGGCTTGTCTCCTCCACGTGTATCATGTTCAGCCAACCACACCAAAAGCAAGAGGGAGGTTGGCAGGTTCACCGGGAAGACAGAGCATATGTTCTTTTCACTTCCGTTATTTTGATCATTGTGTTTCCCAGTGAAGAAGCAGGTAGGGCAGAAAGGTTGATGGAGATATGATTAAGTGGTTCGGGCTTTGCCAGGATTGGCAAAACAATACCATGCGGTGCCCAGTAGGTTAGTCACCAGCCACGTGGGCCTATTTAAATGTAAATAAAAATAAATTCATATTCTCAGTAGCACTAGCCACACATTGGTTACCAAACTGGGTATCTCTGATTGCAGAATATTTTCATCTTGCAAAGTCCTACTAGACAACACTGCCCTAGACCAGAGGTCAGGAAATGAAGTCCCGTGGACTAAATCCAGCCAGGTGTTTTTTGTAAATAATATTTAATTGGAACATTCATTTATGGAATGGGCCTGGCTGTTTTTGCACTAGAAAGGCAGAGTTGGGTAGTGGCAATGAGACTTCTTGCCACAAAGCCTAAAATGTTTATTATCTGGCCCCCTTCGGAAAACGTACGCTGATCCCTGCCTTAGACTACTCTCGATCATGCCAGCTTAGAGATTGTGCATAGAAATGCCCAAAGACTTCATAAAAATACTGGAGACATTCAATTCTTTCCCTCAAGAGATCGCACACACCATTTCTGCAGGCTCTAAAGAAGATCTAGAAACATCACTTAAGAGACCTATTTGGCTGCTTAGTTACAAGTAGGGACTAACTCCCCGGGAAGGAAATTCAGTTCCATCACTGAGCACTTACTTGGTACCTAACATTATGCTTGGTGCTTATGGAAGAAGAAATAACACAAACCTTCCCTCACTGGGCTTCTGTTCATTAGGAACAAAAGCAAACTAGTTGCTTGCTGTTTTCAGCCATATGTCAAAGTGCTTAGAGATCCGCTCAAGTACACAAATTTATCAAGAAGGACCTAGAGATGGGGCTTTCCTGCATATACAGCGCTGGGGTGCCTGTGGTAATGGCCACAGGGCCCCTTCCTCCTAGGCTGAAGCAAGCCTAAAGGTGGTGGGAATCTCAGTTCAGGCTCCCCCCAAAATAGGTGCAAGGATGGGGATTTCAGTAGTTTACTTGCAAGGTAACTCTGGGAATCACTGGAACAGGAGTAGAGACAACGAGACAGGGAAAAGAAGGAAGCCAAGATAGACTGCAGTAATGAGCATATTATTGGCGGGGGGCTGGGGGGAGGGTGCGCCTGTGGGTGAATCCCACTGAGGATCTATGGGAAATGGTGCAGAGCATATTTCAGAGTTTTCCCACCCAAGGAACAAGCAAGCAGAGGTGTTTATCCACCTACTCCCATCTCCAGTGGTTGAGGGCTGTTTCCAAATGCGTCAATTCCACACTATACCCACAATCCATCACACGCACACACACACATACACCTCTCAGGCCTGCCTTGCACATGAGCTGACCATGTTTATGCAGCTAGAGAAAGCCCCCAAGTAGAGAGTAACAGGTGCTGGCAGCAAGAGAAGCCTCTGAGGTGCTCTATCTGCAGTGAAATGAATTGGAGTCTTGTAGGAAGTGGCAGGAGGCTGCACTGATCCCTTCAGTCTTTGAAGGCCCTGTCACAGTCCTGTGATTCTAGCTGCCTGGCCCTGAGACGCTGATGGCAGTGGCAGAAGAAAAAGTGGCTGCTGACCATACCTATCTTGTTCATCACGACGCAGCCAGCAGAATGCCAGGGATGTAGTAGATGCTTAATGTACATTTGTGAAATGAATATGTGATTAGACCTTTGTTGCCAATTTTCTCAAAACTCAATGAATTCGCTTATATGAAAATATTTTTAAAAGGATATAAACGCAGGCAGTAGATTGGATTTTCCTCAATAACTACGCTATACAAGATATATCACATCACCTTATTTTTTGAAGCATAAATTCAATGTGATTCTCAATCCCATCCTGGTGACGACCTGTTCACGATACAAGCCTACATGTTCCCTTGAAGAGGGCCCATGCGCCCAGGAATTTTGTTGGCATCGGTCCCCCAATCTCCTAGTTTTAGACTCTCTGTCTTAAATAATTCTGCCTGTTCCCTCTGAGGTTTTCTTGAGGTGTTGCAAACGGACGGTGGACAGGTCTTGGTACAAACACATGGTGGACAGGTGGGACAGAGACCCCAAATTCCCGATTCCTCCCTAGGCCAAAGTAATCCCATTCCCTCTGCATTGGCCACTTACCTCTCAACCCATCTTTCCACCTACACCCTTAAAGCCCAAGCATATTTCCATCACAGATTCTGGACAGAAAGGGGGATTGTCCTCGGAGAACATCAATAGCCTCAAGACAAAGCCTGGCTATGTTCTTGAAATGGATAAAGGAGATCCACACACACAAAAATCACCACACATACTAGTACCTCAGGAAACTACCTTTGTTATTCGGTGCACTCTCCAGAAGCACACCCTGACATGGACATAAGAGTACAAGGTATTTACTAAGGACCAACTCCTGAAGGGAAGGGGGAGGAATCATGGCTGAGAAGACAGAGAAAGTGAACTGACATGCAGGTCCTTCACTGGTTCTTGGCCAGCCTGGCAAGGGGCTCTACAGTGGGTACTGGTTATCAGAGCTGAGGCTGCAATGCCTGAACTTGTACACCTCAGCTGTGCTCAGTCACCATGAGGTATGGCATGCATGGGACAGCTCTCAGCAGCAGAGGCTGACCATGAAAGAGCTGACAGTGGAGGCTGCCTGCTGAGCACACACCCCACCGCTAAGCAGCAGGCCTTCCCTTGAAGGGAGATCCGTATGGCACGTGTTCACATCTACCAAAGTCTTGCTGCAGAAAGAGCAACGACTCTCTTCTCTAAGACAGAATAAGCTAATAATATATTTTAAGTATACAGCACTTCATATTTTAAAAGGTTTTTCACATAACTATATCCCATTTTAATCCTCATACATAAAACAAGTAATATTATCATTTTACAGATGAAAATTGCAAAGCCCAGAGATGGTCACTGACTTGTGATCAAATGGCAAGAATGGGCCTCAAACTTAGCACTAGCCCTGTGGACGAAATCCAGCCCATCACCTGTTTTGTTCTGTTGTTTTTTTTTTTTTTTTTGTAAATAAAATTTTACTGGGTTTATTTCTGGACTCCCTATCCTATCCCATTGATCTTTATTTATATTTTTGTGCCAGTACCATACCATTTTGGTTACTATAGCTTTATAGTATATCTTGAAATCTTAGACTGTGATATCTTCAGCTTTGTTCTTCTTTCCCAAGATTGCTTTGGCAAATTGGAGTCTTGTGCGGTTCTATACAAATTTAGAATTATTTGTCCTAGTTCTGTGAAAAATGCAATTGGTATTTTTACAGGGACTGCAATAAATTATCCTGTCAATTCATCTATGACAGAAGAGGCAAGAATATATACAATGGGGAAAAGACAGTCTCTTCAACTAAACGGTGGTGGGGAAACTGGATAGTTGCAAGCATGAGAGTTGACCTGGACTGCTGTCTTACACAAAAATAAACTCAAAATGGATTAAAGAGCTAAAACCATAAAACTCCCAAAACATAACATAGGTAGTAATTTTTTGACATCAGCCTTAGAAACATTTTTCTCTGTCTCCCCAGGCAAGAGAAACAAAGGCAAAAAGAAACTATCAAGACTATACTAAAATAAAGTTTTTGCTCACTGAAGGAAATGATCAACAAAATGAAAAGCAACCTACTGAAGGGGAGAAGATATACCCAATGGAAGATTAATACCCAAAATATATAAATAACTCACATAGCACCAAAAAATCCCACAAATAATCCATTTTAAAAATGGGAAGAAGACTGGAATACATACATTTTTCCAAAGAAGACAAAGAGATGGCCAACAGTCACTTGAAAACATGCTCAATATCACTAATCATTGGGGAAATGCAAGTCAAAATCACAGTAAGTAATCATTTCCTACCAGCCAGAATGGCTATTATCAAAAAGACAAGACATAACAAGTGTTGGCAAGGATGTGGAAAAGGGTAACCGTCATTCACTGTTGGTGAGAACGCAAACTAGTGCAGCCACGGTGGAAAACAGTATGGAAGTTTCTCAAAAAGTTAAAAACAGAAATACCATATGATCCAGTAATGCCACTACTGGGTATTTACCAAAACAAAAGCACTAATTCAAACAGATGTATGCAACCCTATGCTTACTGTAGCATTATTTACAAGCAACTCAAGTGCCCGCTGATAGATGAAGAATGAAGAATATGTAGTAGGTGTGTGTGTGTGTGTGTGTGTGTGTGTGTGTGTGTGTGTATACACACAATTGAAGAGTACTCAGCCATACAAAAGAATGAAATCTTGTTATCTGTGCCAAAGAAAAGAAATGGATGGACCTGCTAAAGAAAAGAAATCAGACAAAGACAAATACCTTATCATTTCACTTATATGTAGACTCTAAAAACCACAGCAAATGAACAAACAAAACAACAAATATTCATAAACACAGAGAACAAACTGGCAGCTAAAGGGTGAGGGAATGGGCAAAGTAGGTGAAGGGGATTAAGAGGGACAAAATTTCAGTTATAAATAAGTCACAGAGATGAAAAGTACAGCGTAGGGAATAGATTCAATAATATCGTAACAAATTTTAGTGACAGACAGTAACTACGCTTACTGTGGTAAACAATGTATAACATGTAAACTTTCAAACTGCTACATTGTGGCCCTGCAACTAATATAACACTGTATGTCAACTATACTTCAATAACAAACAAATTATTGGACCTTAGATCGTTCATTGGTATGTTGTCTCTGCCTATCTTCCTGTCACAATGCCAGAGTTGAATATGGACAGTCTGGCCCACAGAGCCTAATGTCTAATATCTGGTTGTTTACAGGTCACTGTTTGATCTTCCTACAGTGTTCAATACAGTCCCTTATTTAACTCTGAAACAGAGTAAGTAGAGATCACAGTGCCAGACAACCCTAGGGGCCACAGGCGGTGAATAGGAGGCCAACAAAAGTGGACAAGCCTTAATTGTATGAGTGGCCAAGACTGGGGTCGACTGGAGAAAGCATGTCTAAAGAGGTAGTTGCTATTCAGCTTCTTCCATGAAGGTCTACGAGCCCAGTCATGCCAAGTTTTCGTCTTTTGCAAAACACACTGCATTTTTCAACAAACTGTATTTTTAATGTGAAATACAACAGATTCAGACTTGACTAAAAACCAAAAGGAACCATCTATGATGGCCAATGTTGATATATCTGTGCAATATTTCCCTCACATCTGTATGATGGAGACTGTGACAAGATGGACACAACTAGTTGCATATTATAAAAACCTTAAAACCAGGGGCACCTGGGTGGCTCAGTCAGTTGGGCAACCGGCTCTTGGTTTTGGCTCAGGTCATGATCCCAGGGTCGTGGGATCAAGTCCTGAGATTCTCTCTCTCTCGGCATCTTCCCTTCCCTGGATCACTCCCTCTTCCTCCTCTCTGGATGAAGAAAGGAAGGAAGGACAAACGAACAGTCCTGAGAGCTGAGATGTCCCAAATGAACATAAACAACACACAGGGAATATAAAGAAAACGTGTACACAGAGTACATAAATAATAATCTGACAGAGCCATAAAGGCAAGAATACTCTGCAACAGTGAGGTGACTGAGTCACTCCTTCTTCTAATACGAGCTTCTTCACCAATGATCGCCCTCACAATGCTTTAATCATGCTGCGTCTTTTATAAAAGTTATCAAAATATCCCATTACCAAGGGGCTCCTGCTTCCTGACAGCACCCAATCCAGAAATGACTCTCGCCTCCTCAAACCCTCCTTACAGTCACCCAGCAGAAGTTCAAATATCCATGGTTTCTCTGATATGTGTTCTTCCAAGCCACAGTAAGTTAAACAAACCTTAAACTATACTTTTATTTCAGGTGGTCTGGCTGGTGAATTCTGGCAAAAAATAGGGCAAGTCTTCATGAAATTAGCATTTGAGGTTGGGCTTGAATAACAGATTATTTAGCTGGTGAGGATATATGAAAGAGGTGAGTGTGGAGCAGGCATAAGCATAGACATCGAGGCAGCAGAGAACAGGATTAATTAGGGAACAATGAGCCAGCCCCACAGTTTGTCAAGAATCCAGGCTACAAGTAGGTAGGGTAATAGAGAAAGCTAGACAGGTATGGAGTGGTGAGGGGTGGGGGTCATTTCACAAAAGGTTTTGTCTACCAAATCAAGGTTATTGAAAAGCCATGGGGAACCCTGAATGTTTTTGAAAAAAGAAGGGAGGAGCTCAGAGCTATGCATTAGGCCATCAGGATTTCTTTGAATATCCCTGTGGGCAAATTCACAATGAAGTACTTTCTGGAGATTGAAAAATCGGTTGGCCTTCTGGGAAACAGTAGCAAGAGGTGAGACTTGGCTTAACTAAAAAAAAAAAAAAAAAAAAAAAAAAAAAAAAACTTTCACAAAAACCCAGCTGCTACCAATAATTGAATATTTCCTCTTTTGATTTGTGTTGTTGTGGTGAGCCCCAGAATAGCAGTTTAAAGTGTTTAATTGGTTTTCCTCTGTTCAATTTTATTAAGCTGTCCTGGGCTCTGGAGTCGGCAAACGTAGCATTTTTTTTTTTTTTTTAAGCTGAGCTTGCTTTCTCTAGAAGGTTTTCCTCCAGTTTATTCAGCTTAACTTCTCATATCTGATGCTGAACACTCACCAGCTGCTGGGCATGCAGCAAAAAAGAAAAAATGTCTCAGTAATGGTATCTGAAGTTTTCTATTTTGCCTCAGAATATGTGCAGCTCAAAGAAAAACAGTGTGAACAAGTTTGCCTCTGCTGTTGGACAATATGCCCAATAATTAACTTGTTGTGAATGCCTGAGGGTATCACCCTCTCCCACAGCATGCAGTGATGAAAAAAATACAAGGCAGGGGCTCAAGAGAACTAGTCGATATCATCTCTCTGCTACTGACCAGCTATGTGATCATGCGTGTAATGATTCTGATGACTGACACCCCAGCATCCATTCCTTCTCAATAAATATTTCAGATCAAACGATTACGCCCAACTCTGGATGCATACAAGAATCACTTCTGTCGCTTGCTAATGCAGCACATACATTTAATGAGACATAGCCAGGGTGAGAGTCTCTGGTCTACACTAATCATTGTTACGATCATTTAAATAATCACCTCTTTGGTGACTGACTCATGAGCAGCAAAGGAGAGCTAATTCTTACTGAGTGCTTACTGTATCAGCTAGCCTTTGCTACATAACAAACCATCCTATAACTGAAAGACTTTAATCTACAATTTATCTCATGATTCTATGGGTTGGGTTTTCAGGTTCTTCAGGTCTGGGCTGACACCACTGATCCGTGCTGGGCTTACAAAGGTGTCTGTAGTCAGCTGGAGGGAAGACTGGCGACTAACAGATCTAGAATGGCTTCACTCATAGGGCCAGCTGTTGCCAGGGCAACAGAAGCACTGTGTTTCTCCTCTCCAGCTGGCTACCCTGGGCTGCTATATATGATAGCAATGTTCAAGAGCAACAAGAAAAGGCAAGCCCTAATATGCAAGTGCATTTCACATCTCTGCTTGGGTCATGCCCGGTACCATTTCAAGGATCAAAGTAAGCTACATGGCTGAGCCCAAAGTCAGCCTACAAGGGGTCTACCCTAAGGATGTGGTTATAAGGGGGTGCCCGGTGGCTCATTCGGATGGGCGTCTGACTCTGGCTCAGGTCATGATCTCACAGTTCTTGAGTCTGAGCCCCACAATGTGCTCCAGGCTGGCAGCGCAAAACCTGCTTGGGATTCTCACTCTCTCTTCTTTCTCTCTCTGCCCCTCCCCCACTCACCCTTTTTCTCTGTCAAAGTAAATAAACTTTTTTTAAAAAGGATGTGGAACCCGAAAAACAAATAATCCAGTGAAGAAATGGGCAGAAAACATGAACAGACACTTTTCTGAAGAGGACATCCAGATGGCCAACAGGCACATGAAAAGATGCTCAAGGTCACTCCTCATCAGGGAAATACAAATCAAAACCACACTCAGGTATCACCTCACACCGGTCAGAGTGGCTAAAATGAACAAGTCAGGAGACTATAGATGCTGGCGAGGAGATGTGGAGAAATGGGACCCTCCTGCACTGTTCGTGGGAATGCAAACTGGTGCAGCCGCTCTGGAAAACAGTGTGGAGGTTCCTCCAAAAATGAAAAATAGAGCTACCTACAACCCAGCAATAGCACTGCTAGGAATTTACCCGAGGGATACAGGAGTGCTGATGCATAGGGGCACTTGCACCCTAATGTTTAGAACAGCACTTTCAACAAGAGCCAAACTGTGGAAAGAGCCTAAATCTCCATCGACTTTGGAATGGATAAAGAAATTGTGGTTTATATACACAACGGAGTACTACTTGGCAACGAGAAAGAATGAAATCTGGCCCTTTGTAGCAACGTGGATGGAACTGGAGAGTGTGATGCTAAGTGAAATAAGTCATACAGAGAAAGACAGATACCATATGTTTTCACTCTTATGTGGATCCTGAGAAACTTAACAGAAGACCATGGGGGAAGGGAAGAAAAAAAACAGGTTAGAGAGGGAGGGAGCCCAGACCTAAGAGACTCTTAAGACCTGAGAATAAACTGAGGGATGATGGGGGGTGGGAGGGAGGGGAGGGTGGGTGATGAGTATTGAGGAGGGCACCTTTTGGGATGAGCACTGGGTGTTGTATGGAAAACAATTTGACAATAAATTTCTTATTTAAAAAAAAGGATGTGGATATAAGGAGACTTGAATACATTGGTAGCTACTGTATTCACCACGTGCCAGATAATGTTCTAAGCTCTCTACAGTAACTCATTTGATCCTCCAACAATTCAGTGAGGCAGGAAAAATGTACTCATTCCATTTTGTGCTGGAGGAAAATGAGACACAAAGAGGTTACACGGGTTACACAAGGAAGGTTACACAGGTACTGCGTGGCAGCATTATTATTAGAACCCAGTCAATCTGGTTCTAGACTTCATGCTCAGAATCACAACATATGTAGCTAAAGCGTCTAACAAACTTTTCCTCACTGCCCCCATTCTTCGTGTGTGATGTGTGGCCTGGGGCTGGGACACTCATCTTTCCAAGAGCCAGAGACAACAGAATCGCCAACATCCAGAGTTCTGATAACCTGTGGAAAAGACCACCCTGTTTCTTGTTAGGGGAGATAATAAAACTTCTCAATGTATAAATCAGAGTGAGCCCAACTTCCAGTGAGCCTGGAGGCTTGCAACTTTGGGCATTTTAATTTTCAACAGCTACGTCACACACCTCTGTGGGCCCTGATTTCTTCACGTATGAAATATAAGTCTTCAATGAGATGACTGCAGACGTTTTTTCCACTATTAACGTTTATCATTTTTTAAAAATATTTATTTTGAGAGAGAGAGAGAATGAGTGCAGGAGAGACAGAGAGACACAGAGCGTAAAGCAGGCTCCAGGCTCCGAACTGTCAGCACAGAGCCCGATACGGGGCTCAAACTCAGCAACCATGAGATCATGACCTGAGCTGAAGTTGGATGCTTAACCGACTGAGCCACCCAGGTGCCCCAACGTTTATCATTTTAATGACATTGTAGACAAGGAAAGCAACTTGGTTGTTGATCAGGGCAGAGGGTGTACACACTAGCAAAAACCTTGAACGCTGGCAAATATTTAGCTTTATTTTTGTGTTAGTTTCCCGTTGCTACTGTGACAAATTACTTTAAACTCAGCAGCCTAAAACAACACAAATTTGTGATCTTTCAGCTATTTAGTTTAGAAGTTCAACACTGACCGCACTGGGCTAAGGCAGAGGTGCAGGCAGCAAGTGAACTCTCTGGAGCCTCTAAGGGAAAATCTGTTCCCTTGTCTTTTGCAACTTTAGGGACCATCAGCATTCTTTGTCTTGTGGTTCATTATTCCACCTTTCAGAGTCAGCAAAGGCTGGTGAGGTCTCAGATCACACCTCTTTGACCCTCTGTCATCACATTTCTCTCTTATCACAGCCCACGAAGGTTCTCTGCTTTTAACTACTCATTAGATTAGGCTGGGTCTACTGGAGGATCCAGAATAATCTTTCCATACCAAGTCTCAAACAAATCTTTAATCACATGTCCAGAGTGTCTTTTGCCATGTATGGTAACATATTCATTTTCTGGGGATGACAGTGTGGGTACCTTTGGGGGGTGCTTTATTCTGCCTACCATAGTTTTCTTGGCAAAAGTTTAAGCACTGCAGTACATATATATTGACTTTCTCAATTCTAAAAATATCACATTTGAAAAGTTCCTAACCATGGAAAGCACAAAGAAAATTGTAAAATTATCTATAACCTACTGGGGCTCCTGTGTGTCTCAGTTAAGCATCCAACTTTGGCTCAGGTCATGATCTCACAGTTTGTGGGTTCGAGCCCCACATCAGGCTCTGTGCTGACAGTTCAGAGCCTAGAGCCTGCTTCAGATTCTGTGTCTCCCTCTCTCTGTTCTTCCCCTGTTCATACTGTCTCTCAAAAATGAATAAATGTTAATTTTTTTTTAATTATCTATAATCTACTAGCTAGTTAAGAACACTGGGGCTCCTGGGTGACCCAGTCAGTTAAGCGTCTCACTTCAGCTCAGGTCATGATCCCACAGTTTGGGGGTTCAAGCCCCACAATGGGCTCTGTGCTGACAGCTCAGGGCCTGGAGCCAACTTCATATTCTATGTCTCCCTCTCTCTCTACCTCTCCTCCATTCACACTGTCTCTGTCTCTCAAAAATGAATACATGTTAAAAAAATTTTTTTTAATATCTATAACCCACTATATGGTTAAGAACACTGGGCTCCTGGGTGGCTCAGTCAGTTAAGCATCCGACTTTGGCTCAGGTCATGATCTCACGATTTATGTGTTCAAGCCCCGCATCGGGCTCTGTGCTGACAGCTGAGGGCCTGGAGCCTGCTTCGGATTCTGGGTCTCCCTTTCTTTCTGCCCTTCCCCCACTCACACTTTGTGTGTCTCTCTTAAAAATAAACATTAAAAAATAAATTTAAAAAAAGAACAGTAGCATTTTAGAAAATAGCCTCCATGAACATAACATTTTTGATAAAAATGGGTTGACGGTGTACATTATCTTCACTATCTCTTCACTCACCACTAAATTAGAACTTGGAAAAACTTGTCTTAATTGTAATGGCTACACAGCATTCTATCATATGGATAGAACTGACATGATTTATTTTTTTAATGTTTATTTATTTTTGAGGCAGAGAGAGAGAAAGAGAGAGAGTCAGTTGAGGACAGGCAGAGAAAAAGGGAGACAGAGGATCCCAAGCAGCCTCAGCACTGACAGCAGGGAGCCCAATTCAGGGCTGGAACTTCAAGAGCCATGAGATCATGACCTGAGCTGAACTCGGATGCTCAACCAAGTGAGCCACCCAGGCGCTTCTGCTTTGGATTTTTTTTTTTTAATTTTTTTTTTTTAACGTTTATTTATTTTTGAGACAGAGAGACACAGAGCATGAATGGGGGAGGGTCAGAGAGAGAGGGAGACACAGAATCCGAAACAGATTCCAGGCTCTGAGCTGTCAGCACAGAGCCCGACGTGGGGCTCGAACTCACGGACCGCGAGATCATGACCTGAGCCGAATTCGGACGCTCAACCTACTGAGCCACCCAGGCGCCCCTGCTTTGTATTTTTAAACAAGCTCTCGTATGTGTAATGCACACTCAGTGATCTCTGATGCCACTCCCAGCTTTTCCTTTTCCTGAAATTTTTGATATTTAAAATGCCATAAACCCTCCTTAAATATTTTATCCCCTATAATAACCTTCTGGTACGAGTGAAAGGAAAAGCAAGGTAGAAAAGATATGTATGAAAGATACAGGAGCCACTTTTTCTGTCCTGCTCCCCAAACTTGTCCAGTTTGTGGCTTAGGAGCTGATTCTTCATAGCCTATTATCCTAAATCAGAGTGGTTATTTCCTCAAGTTTTTCTAACAAATATTAAAAATACATGGATTAAAAAATACATGGATTAAAACTGTGTGAGCTGCTCATTCTGAAGGGTGATCAGACAGGAGCTAATACGTACTGTGCATTTATCACGCACTAGGCCCTCCGTAAATTTTGTATCTATATCTGGATATAGATATATAGATATAGATATAGATATATATTCCTCACGATGGCCCTAAAAAGTAGCTGTTCTCCCCATTCATTGGAAAAGAAGACAAAGGCATAGAGGGTTAAGGGTTAAACAACTTACTCAAGGTCTCACAAGGTCTCACATTTCATAAACGATAATGTCAGATAGAAACACGAGATATGAATCCAGACCCTGTGCTTTAAACTGATTCCTATCAGATGCCACTGTAATTTTACTTCCATATAAACAGTAATAAAACCAGTAGGAGCCACTACCACTTATGGCATGCCTACTCAGTGCCAATCACTATATCCACTGACCTTTCAGTTGATCCTTGCGGCGAGTCTCGGAGGTATTGTTTATCGTGTATCATTTAGGAAACAAAGCTCAGAGACATGAACTGATTTTCCCTGGGCTGCACAGCTACTAAGTGGCATAGCTAAAGCTCAGTCTACATCTCCCTAACTCTAAACCCCAAGGTCTCAAGCACTGCTTTATTCTAACACGAAAGAACATCTTACTAGATGAAAATGTCTTTGGGGAATTAGGGCTGTTCAACTATCAGTAAATATCCCTGTTTCACTTAATAGCATAGAGGGAATTAGCAACTTTATTCTTTAGCAAGATCAGCTGGCAGAACTGATCCTAGAAGGGGGGGAAAAAACAGACACAGGGGAGGAGGTGAGCTGAGATTTGCATCAACATTCCTGACACTGGCGTCCATACAGAAAGTCACTTTGAACTCTAGGTCTCCAATTCAAAAAAACCACTGCCCCAAAACTAGACTGTGAAGACAGCTTCTATCCTCAAAGTGTAGTTTCTGATATCTCAGTCAAACCCCTGAATACCCAGCTGTGTCACCAAGGTGAACATACCTTGTGAGTCAGCCGGCCTGTGCCACGGGGAGCCTGGTGTGCAGAATCCAAGTCCTTTAAGTGAAGGTTCATCCACAGAGATGAAGGACTCAGATTCCTGGAATCTGCCCTTTATCATGGGGAAAAAATGGCTCCAGGCACACTTTACTCTCCTCCTCAAAGCAAATGACAACTAAAACATCAGGATATTTTAAAGATGCCCTCCGCAGTATATACACTACAGAGTGTGCTAAGACTTGATTGATTCATGTTTCTGGGCTAAAACATTCATAAGAAAGGCAAAACAAGAGCTATGGGATGAACTGAAAAAATGTTTTCAAAACTGAACACTCTAAAAAGTTACGATTAAGGTAAAATGGAAACGAAAGGGGGGAGGACATGTAGCCTGGCATAAAGTCAATGATTATCACAAAATGTGTTAGAGTTTCTCTGTGAGTGGAGACTTTAAATAAGAACCCAAAGATGTCAGAGCAGAAACAGAGCTCTGAGGCCACCTAGAGGTGGTTCCTCATAAGTCATGCTTCTTGGTCGAGCGTCTGTTCAGTCGATTTTTCGTGCAGTTTTTTGAGCAACATGTAATTAGTTGGATGAAGCTGCTTAAACCAAAGTTTTCATAGAAATTTAGATTCTCCGACAGGTAAAATTTTCCTTGCCACCAAGTTTGGGGTTTAGAGTGCTGGAAGAGTTTTCACAAAATCAAACAATGGCACGTGGCTACTTGTGTGTGGTTCTGTGGTCTTAAATGAGGCCGTCTGGGGAAAACCAAAAAGCTTTGTGGGTATAGAGGTTTGTGTGATTTTGAGCAAAACTGAACGATTCCCAGGTTCCTCGCAAGCATCAGAACTTTGCAAACCATCTTCTCCATTCTGCCAACAAATGGAAGGAATAATCTATAGATCAGGGTTAAGCCGAATTTTTCCAACAAGGGTACCCTATTGAATAAGAAAAGTAGGCTTAAATGATTTCACAGACCATTTGATGCTACAAGATACAATTTTATGAGAATTACTGGCAAGTCTGGGATGGCTTTTGCTAGAAATCCAGCGATTTGACATCTATCTTCAAAAATTTAATACTTAATCCTTCCAAAGTAAAATCCTTCCAACAGCCTTGCAGTTGATACTATTATCAGTGGAAGAATAACGTGATGAAAAGAACACCGGGTTCTTGGGCCAGCTCTACAATTGTGTATTTGTGGAGTTGTTATTTGATGTGGGACCAATTTATGTGACCTGGAACTGCACGTCCCGTAATTCACTTCGCCAGGTTAGAGTTGGCCACAAGAGAAGTTCACCTGAGATTTAGAAGGTGAAAGGGAAGCAGCAGCCTCTCTGCTCTGAAGGGCCCCACGGGGCCCCACGTACCGTGGCCGCACATACACATTACCGTCTGCTGACTCGGCCTGTCGGCACCAGTAGCCACCAGACCGCGGCTCCTTCAGGTCCTACCACATCTTATTCTTCAGTGTCTCCAAGTCTTGGACTAGGCATACGTGTGGCTCAATGGCAAAAGGCACTGTCTCTTCTTTCAGGTGACCTGCATCATCAAACTTGGAGGCAGCGGGAGATAAACAGGAGTTCCAGTTTGGCCAGAGGGGTTCCAGCTGTTTATGAAGGTTCTCGTTCGTCCACATGCTCCTCTACCTCACGTCCGGCTTTACTTGCTGGTTCTGCTCGCCTGCTGTGACTTCAGACTCACCCCCAGACATGAAAGCGATGGCTTTGCATAGACTTCCCCGCCAGCTCTGCCCAAGGTCTAATCCATATAATAAATTCCCTCATTCCATGTCACTAAAAAGGCTCCTGCCTGTCTTATCAAACCCTACGTGATACAGGTGATATGACAGGGCCTCAATTACTTCACCTGCCAAACAGACCAAGGATACTAGAAGACATCTTAGTTTCCTTTCTCTATTAGATACCGCAAATTTTACCTCCTGTTAAGAGTTCCTCTAATAGGAGTGACAAAGGTGGAAGTCCTGCAAAATGTTATTAATTGATGATAACACAAACTAATGGAAAGATACATCATGTTCATGGAATTGAAGAATTAATATTGTTAAAATATCCATATTATCCAAAGTAATGTACAGATTCAATGTAATCCCTATCAAAATACCTACAGTATTTTTTCACAGAGCTACAATAAGGAATCCTAAAATTTGTATACAACCCTAAAAGACCCTCAGGAGCCAAAGCAATCTTGAGAAAGAAGAACAAAGCCATATTTCAAACTATATTACAGAGCTATAGTAATCAAACCAGTATGCAATTGGCACAAAAACAAACCAACGGAAGACTTGAGAGCTCAAATATAAACCCACACATATATGATCAATCTACAACAAAGGAGGCAACAATATACAATGGGGGAAAGAACATCTCTTCAATCAATGGTGTTGGGAAAACTGGACAGCTACATGTAAAAAAAAAAACAAAAAACCCACCACTTTCTTACACCATACACAAACATAAACTCAAAATGGATTAAGGACCTAAATGTGAGACCTCAAACCATAAAAATTCCAGAAGAAAATACAGGAAGCAACCTCTTGGACACTGGCCTCAGCAACATTTTTCTGGATACGTCTCCTCAGGCAGGGGAAACAAAAGCAAAATAAACTATTGGAACTACACCAAAAATAAAAAGCTTTTGTACAGTGAAGGAAACCATCAACAAAATGAAAAGGCAACCTACTGAAGGGGAGACGATATTTGCAAATGAAAAATCTGACAAGGTGCTAATATCCAAAACATATAAAGAACTTAAAAAATTCAGCACCAAAAAAATAATAATCCAACTTAAAAATGGGCAGAGGACCATAGTAGACATTTTTTCCAAAGACATACAAATGGCCAACAGACACAAGCAAAGATGCTCATCATCACTAATCATCAGGGAAATGCAAATAAAAAACACAATGAGACATCACTTATGACTTTTATCAGAGACAACAAATAACAAGTGCTGGTGAGGATGTGGGGAAAAAGGAAGTCTCAGCCCTGTTGGTGGGAATGTAAATTGGTGCAACCACTATGGAAAATACAATGGTGGTTCCTCAAAAAATTAAAACCAGAAATACCATACGATCCAGTAATTCTACTAGTGTTTATTCCAAGCAAATGAAAACACTAATTTGAAAAGATATATGAACTTTTATGTCGACTGCAGCATTATTTACAACAGCCAAGACACGGGAGCAACCTAAGTGTCTGCTGATAGATGAACGGATCAAGATGTATATTCATTGTTTGTATAGATAATGGACTATTAGCCATAACAAAGAACAAGATCTTGCCAATTGCAACAACATGAATGGACCTAGCGGGTATTATATTAAGTGAAATAAGTCAGAGAAAGACAAATACCACTTGATTTCACTTATATGTGGAATGTGAAAAAGAAAGCAAATGAACGAACAGACATAGACTCATACACACAGAGAGCAAACTGGTAGCAGTCAGAGGTGATGTGGGTGGTGCGGAGAGGCAAAACAGGCGAAGGGGATTAAGAGGTGCAATCTTCCAGTTATAAAATAACTAAGCCACAGAGATAAAAAAAAAATACAGCATAAGGAATACAGTCAATAATACCGTAACGGCGACTAAGGAGTGCATTTGTCGTGATGAGCACAGGGTGATTTATGGAATAGCTGAATCACTACACTGTACCCTTGAAACTAATATAACACTATATTAACTATAGTGAAATTTAAAATTAAATTTTAAAACTAATTTTGTAATAACACTATACGGTGACAGATGGTGACTACATTTATTGTGGTGAACGGTAAGTAATGTACAGAACTGTCAAATCACTACGTTGTACACCTGAAACTAATATAACATTGTAGGTCACCTACACTTCAGTAACAACAAAAAAATAACTGGTAGAGAATCCTCTGTGTGCAAAAAAAACCCCACTATCAAATGGTTAATTCCTATCATTCTCTGAGAATGATTATTCATTAAACAGTTATTGGCCTTCTCATCATAGTAATAACTAACATTTATTAACTACTTAACATATGGCAGACACCGTGCTTTATCAACACAGGCTAATCTCACTTAATCCCAACAGTAATCCCATGAAGTGGTGAATGCTCCATTTCATAGATGAGAAAAGTGTGGCTCAGAAGGGAGAAGTGAGTCAGTGAGCAACGGGCAGAGTTTAGATTTGAATTCAAGAACCAAGATACAGAGCCCATGCTCTCACGCTATGTACAGAAAGACACATACCTGAAACTGCAGCCCATGTCCTGGACAAGCTTACCGTGTAATGGGAAATAGAGTCAAATTATTGTAATTCAGTAACATCATGCTATTATACTGGAATACATAGTAGTACATAAAAATCAGACACTGAGGTCTAAAAGGTTGGAGCTGAACTATGAAAGACAAGGTTGGATTCACTGAGGAGAAAAAAGAAGGAAGGAAATTCCAGGCACGTAAAACTGCATGAACAAAGGCTTGCAGATAAGCAGCAGCTTGTCACATTATTTCAGAATGGTCAGAGAGAAAGATGTGAAGGTGCAGGGAGACAATGGGAGAGGCAAGGCCAGGGAAGAAAGAAGACGCCCCAATTCTTGTGTGCTAATCTAAGAAGTTGAAACTCTGTCATTCCATGGAGATTCGAGCATTTTTCAAACAAGACTGATATGGTCAGATAGGCATTTTGTGAACCTCAAAGTCTCTGGCAGCAGCCTGGAGGATGGTTTGGAGTTGGAAGAGACCGGATACAGAAAACAAAGCCAAGTGGGAGCAAGGAGTATGGAAATGGGGGTGTAGACTGTTCTAAAGTGAGAGGCACTGTCAGCCTGGAGACATTAAACTGTAGCAGTCTTGTCCCTTTTTTGCAGCTTGACCTAGGCCCACCTTGGCCTAGGCCCACCTTGGCCTATAGCTGCTGGCTGAGCCTTCCTTGTCTTGGGCCCCAAAACCGGAAGGTGGTAGGCATATTTTGGTATTTCTCAAAAAAGATTGCTAGTATCAAAACTGGTATGACACATAATGACCTTGAATGTGTTGAAATGCTTGGTGCACTGGGAGGTTAGCAATGAGCATTTTCCTTTCAAGCTTCCCCAAAGAACAATAAAGATCTTAACTATGAAGAATCAGCCCTTAAAAAGGGAAGGCCAAGTAGCGTAGTGGAAAGGTTTTGGTGGAAAGTAGGTAAGGCTCTGATTCCAGAGTCCACCATTCACTAGAAACTAACAATGGTCAAGATATTTAACCTTGCTGAATCTCAACTTTGTAATCCATAGAGAGCTTAATAAATCATATCCTGTGGCATTACTGAAATGATTAAATCAGCTACCGCATACAAAATACTGAGCTTGTTACCTCACGCATAACAAGCCACTAATAAGTACTAGGCCTCTTCCATATTTCCTTCCTTTTCCTCCCATTTCCACGGCCCCACCCATATGGAGCAAATGATGGTTACATGTCAATATCATACAAACATAGGCTAGAAGGGACCTAACCTTATTAAATGCCAAATGCATCATGATGGCACTATTTCACATTTATTATTACAATTTTTAGAATGACTTGTGGCTGTTCTGATTTTCATGAGAAGTAAGAATGCAAACGCCTTATCACCTGAATAAAATGCCCCATGCTTAGTCTCATTAACAATGAAATTGAAGCATGAGAAGAATCAGGACTTGTGGTCTAAACTAAACATGATTTTGGACTAGAAGGTGAAAATTTCAGGATAATATACTGACATAGAGAATCTATATTTCAATGATAGGAATCATAATCTCCTTTCCCCTTAAATATTCCTAGAACATTAAAATTATGAACTAGTTTTATAAAGTCATTTTAAAAATATTCAGCTCACCCTGCCCTTGATGTAACAAATCCAAAACCCTCTGGCCATGCTGTTGGTCTCCAAGCTCCTCAGGACTAAAACTGACAGCTGAACGCTGCTGAAGAGAACAGTGGGGAGATTAATGTTACTTTGCATGTTTCCTAATCACAGCATTTCTACTAGACTCATAATAACTGACCCTTGTGTGTGTATCCTCCACTTGGGAATCACTAAAGAATTAGTAGCTCATAAAGTGGCACCTGCTCAATTGTCCCTTAACAACAAGTGTGATAAAAATTGCCCAAATTCATAAATGTGATTGGAAATGCTGCCATAATGATGATAACGGATCTCCTTAGGTCTATGTATGGTATTTTATCTGTTTCCCTATGAGGGTTTTTTTTTTTAATCTTCCCTTCATTTCCTTAACTGAAAATATTTCAAAGGTCTGATGTAAAAGCATAAAATGAAGCCATGTGGTACTAAGTCGATGTTCCCTCTTGACCCACTTTACAGTGACCAGTCATCTTAATTAGTGTAAATCTCTTTTGTCCACGAGTAATTTTAATGAGTGTTTTTGGCTGTGCTATTCTATGTGGCTTTAACCTTGCATATTTTTATTCTAAACTTCGCTTTCATCCCTAACTGAACTCTGGTTGATTTTCAAATGAGAACAGGAGAACCTTGGAGTCATTCTGCTAAGTTACGCAATGAGTTTGGGTTCCTGAGGGAAAGCAGTGAGGCAGAGGGAGTTACGTTCAATATACAATTAGTCACATACCAACTCCCAAATAACAATAGCACCATGAGCTTATTTCTAGATGGGTACTTATGCTTTAGTTCATAATTTTTCTTCTAATTACAGCAAGAAAGAGACAGGTCAAAAGGCACGTGCACCCAAAGACATGGACAAGAATGTACACGGCAGCACTATTTGTAATAGCGACCAAGTGGAAAGTGCCCAAATGTCCATCAATGGTAAAATGGGTAAACATATCACGGTATATTCACGCAATAGAATATTAGAGAGCAATGAGAATGAACAAATGATAACGACTCACAAGCTCAAGGATAAACATGGCTAACAAAATTATGAGTAAATGAAGCTTGACACAAAAGAATACATAACTGAACTTTTTTCATTTCTACAAAGTTCAAACTGAGAGAAACTAATCTGTGGTACAGAAGTCATGACAGTGTTTATACTAGGAAAGAAGACTGCGGCTCCGTGGGCACGAGTGAATCTTCTAAGTAATATTCTGTATCTCGCTATGAATGCCGGTTGCATAGATACATTCACTTTATGGACATTCACTGCGATATGCACTTACGATCTGTGTACTTCTTTAAACGTAATTTTCCTTAAAAAAAATTAAAACTGACAGTGCAGGAGCTGCTCATCCAATGGTTCAGTTGTTTCTTGTTCATGTTGCATATGAGACAGCTTAAGACATGTCTGGCTAAGAAAAATGACTGATGAATGTGGAGGCAGTTTGGGTTTACATTTAGGTACCAGAAAACTCATCGGCAAGAGTATAAAAGTGAGTTGAGTCATAAAACTGAAAATACCCCCGGCTCAATGAGCCAACAATTATACATGGATTGCCAAGTTTATACTGCCCAAATTTGGTACCTCCCATTGCTCTATGGCAGCAAACAAGCATGTTAGAAAGGAAAAAACTGTTGTCGGTTGGGCAGGGACCTTTACAAACACTACTCCAAAGAGGGGTCTGCCATCTGGAGAGAAGGTTTACAGCCTCGTCGCTGTGTGAATGTCTATTAAAAGGACACATAAACATGAGACAACGGGAAGAATCAACAGGAGAATCCTGAACTCGCCTAGCCAGGGTACGAAAGCTCCCCAACAAGTCCAGGTGCCGAGGCCCTCCTCAGCCCATTAGGGAGAAGTCCTAACAAAGATGAGTCCCGAGCATAATGTATACAGCAAGGGGTGGACTAATGTTTACTGCTCAAAGGATGTTTAGTTTCATAGTAACTAGGATAATAATCAGCCTGCTCTTAGGTTACCTGTTAGAGAACTTTTCTCTACGTGGATTTAAAATAAAACACTTTAAATGGTGCTTCTTAATTTAAAAATTAAATTTGAACCCGTTGAGACACTTCAAAGTTACAACTATACCTGTAGCTCTAATGATGAAAAAAAAAATCAAGATCTTGATTTTACCAGTGTCCTCTAATTATTTACACACATTTCCCCTACAGAATAAATGAGGCTCTGCATAAAATACCATGCTTTGCGAGTGAGACACTTAAGCAGCATCTACACAGGGGTTACCTGCAGCGAGCTTGCCTGCCTATTATTCTTTCTGGTGCAGGAAGGACTATGGTAATACATTATACTGCCTGAGCTTATCACAGCCCCCTCGTGCTGCTGCCACGGACTCCTAAGTGGTCATCCCCTGATGGATATTTGTCAAGAAATTTCTTCTGTTGTTTCTATCATTTTCAGCACTTCACAGAGAACGTGTATGCTCTCATTCCAGGTGTGCTATCATACTTTCCATTTCTCTTAATCATGTGGTCAACAATGAAGGATATTGCGCAAAACATCGTGGCAAGTTATACGCTGTCTTCTGTACGTACATCGTTTATGTGTTTAAACAGAAACGGAAACTGAAAAGCCCCAATGCCGTCTTTCTAAATGAAACTACTAACACCATTGGTAATGGCTCCAAAATAAGATGCAAGCAATCTCTACCGCACCTACTCAGCAAAGCGTCTGGAAGGTAGTTGAAGACACTTAGCTTGATAAAAAGCTCCAAGCTCTTCATTTTCTTACAGCTTTCAAATATTTAGGGTTTCTCAATTGTCATCACAGTTTTCTTCCCCCAAACACAACTTCTTAAAAGCTACTTATATGCACAGTGCTTGACATATGGGAGAATCTCATTAACTATTTGGTGAATGAAGTGTTAAATGAATAAACGAAGGATACAAAGATGGACGGACGGATGGCTGAATTACTAAACAGTGATAATTAAGTTCTTCCTGCAGAATTAAATTCATTTTATACTAGCTTCATAGGCACGCTTTCTGTGATTTATAGTCACAGAAAAAGTCTGGAAGTTTATGCCCTCTGACCAACATCACCCCATTTCCCCTCCCTCCAGGCCACTAGAAACCACCAGTCTATTCTCTGCTTTTGTAAATTTGACTACTTTAGCTTCCACATATAATTGAGATCATGCAGTATTTGTGTCAGAGTGACTTTACTTAGTATAGTGTCTGCCACATTCGTCCACGTTGCTGCAAATGGCAGTATTTCCTTCTTCTTAAAGGCTGAATAATATTCAATTGTGTACTTCAAATTTGCTTTATTTTTATCAATGCTACACTGTATGTTAACTAACTAGAATTTTTAAATTCTGGTAAAATTAAAATACAGTGTCACATTATGTGTGTACTTTCTCTTTATCCATTCAGCCACTGATACATATTTAGATTGTTTTGATGTCGTGACTATCACGAATAATGCTGCGATCAACATGAAAGCGCATGTCTGAGATACCAATTTCAATTCCTTTGGAAATATACATAGAAATGGGATTGCTGGATCACCCATTAGTCTTTTTTAAATTTTTTGAAAAACCTCGTTTTCTACAGCGGCTACACCATTTTACATTCCCATCAGTAGCGTACACGGATTCCAATTTCTCCGTATCTTGGCCAACGCTTATCTCTTGTTTTTCTTAATAACACCATCCTAACGGGTATGAGATGATATCTCAATGCAATCTTATTTGCACATCGCCTTATGATTACTGACGTTGAACATTCGTTCACACATCTGTTGACCCTTTGTACTCTTTTTGGAAGAATAATTATTTCTAAGGTCTAAAACTTCTTGAAACTCCGTGACTTCAGTTATGTTATCTATTAACACCTCCACTTTTAAGAAAACGAATGCCCAGTATTCATTAGAACAACCTTGAATAAGTAGGCCAACCATATCATCACTCATCTTAAAAACATTAGTTTTTAGAAATAACACATGCTTGCTGTTAGGTGCCTTTCTGGCTGCTAATATTGTTTACTTAATAAAACCCGTCATGAATGATGGGTACAGCATCCAAGTGCAGGTTAGCAAGGCTAGGATATGAGGATCACGGAAACCAGTACCAATATGTTAGACTTCCATTTATTTCATCAAAATAAGCATTTCTACCTCACATCAGTGTTTAACACAGCAGGACTGTCTTTCATTTCATGAATGTGGAGGGGCTGTATCATTGATTTTGAGGAAGTGCTGTCATGAAGTTAGTTAAGAAGGATTCTGTGATTGGTGTTTCATCTCCAGATAAACAAGTCCATCTTCTGAAATGTCATACCTGATTGCTTTAGATTTTGTTTCTTTTGTTTCTCTTGCTGTTTCACAAACATTTTTGCAGCTCTAAGAAAAATCAATTACAACAGGCCTCTAAGGTTTTCTGTTTTTGCTTTCACTAGGGAAAAGCTGATTATTTACGATTTCAGAAAGTAGGTTCAACATTGATCTTCAAACCTTAATATAGTTATTTGTATTGATAAAAAAGTAAATGCAAAGCAATTCCAGGCACCATAAAATGCTTTGCCACAGGAATTCTTTTAGGAAGACATGGAGGCCCAAGCATGCAATGCATATGCATGATAATAATTACTAGGGATGCTTAGTCCCCGTGTATAATGCTTTCACTGAAAACCCAATCCTTCAATGACCATCCTTTAACTTCAATGTGGTAAGGAGGTCGGGCAATAAATAATACATACTAACGTAAGAAAGACATCGGCTACCATTCGTGAGCAAACCAGAGGAAAAGACTGACTACAGTTAGACAAAAACCTGGCAAATAAAAGTAGTCACGTTTGATTCTGTTCTTTAAAAATTATCCAGTCTTTAGTTTAAGACAATTGGCAGGAAATGCAAATTCAGAGAATCTAGGGATTACATCAGTTCTCAACACAGTTTAGTTCAAGAGGCAGAAAAAAACTCCTCAGCACAATGTTTATAGCCACTGGGCCCTGATCAGTAAATTGATGATGCAGGAAATCATTTCATATTATTTTCTTTGAGAGGGCCTGCCAAATCACAATTTTAAGCAATGCTCTTCCTGGCAGTTGAAAAAACAGAAGGGCTTTTTGCTCTGATCGTAGTTTGTTTTTTACTATGAGCTCCATCCTGCTACTGGTCACCCATGAGTAGTGCTTGATGGGCACTATTACACAGTTGATACGTGTGCATGCATTTTCAGCAAGGACCAACTCATGGACAGCAACCTGAGAAAGAAGTTCTATCAGGCTACTATTTGTTGTTTGTCAACACCTGCAGGGTAGGAGAAGAAGAGCGAGCAGACATGTCCTGAGAGATCTTAGGGCACTGCCTCATTGCATCATGTATTAAAATGGGTATGATAGAGAGTATGCAAAGCCCTTACCTGCAAGATACTCGGGGGTGCAAGTATTAAACGTATTAGGAGAGAATGTTTACTGATAGTTGATTGAATGCAGTGTCCACTGAGCGCTTTCATAAATGACATGTGACTCAGTCCTAATGTTATCTGTTTTAGGAAAATAAAAATAAAGGTGCACAAATAGGTTTTAATTACACATATCTATGA